>NC_139012.1:46240449-46867941 GCF_964374135.1 Grampus griseus
GGAGCATATAAATACATGAAGCAATTTTTAAAAAATCAACTACATAAAAAAAATACACATGGAAGCTAAATAATATACTACTAACCCACCAATGGGTCACCAAAGAAATCAAAGAGGAAAGCAAAAAATACCTGGAGACAAATAAAAATGATAACATAACATTTCAAAATCCATGGAATATAGCAAAAAGAGTTCTGAGAGAAAAGTTTATAGTGATAAGGGTCTATCTCAGGAAACAAGAAAAAATTCAAATAAACAATCTAACCTAACACCTAAAGGAACTAGAAAAAGAACAACAAACAAAACCCAAAGTTAGGAGAAAGAAAAATATAATAAATATAAGAGCAGAAATAAATGAAATAAAAACTATAAAAACAATAGAAAAGATCAATGAAACTAAAAGCTGGATCTTAGAAAGGATAAACAAAGTTTATAAATGTTTAGCCAGACTTATCATAGAATAACAGAAGGCCTTTAAAAATAAAATCAGAAATAAAAGAGAAGTTAAAATGACACCACAGAAATACAAAAGATCATGCAAGATTAGCAGGAATAATTATATGCCAATAACATGGACAACCTAGAAGACATGGATAAACTCCTAGAAATGTACAGTCTCCCAAGACTGCATCAGGAAGAATTAGAAAATATGAGCAATGACCAGTAATGAAATTTAATCAGTAAACAAAAACTCTCAGGAAACAAAAGTTCAGGAGTAGATGTGTTCACAAGTGAATTCTACCAAAAATTCCAAACATTACAGAGGAGTTAACACTCATCCTTCTCAAACTACTCCAAAAGATTAAAGAGGAAGAAATGCTTCTGAATTTCTTGTATGAAGCCAGCATCCCCCTGATACCAAACCAGACAAAGACACCTTGAAAAAAAAAAATTACAAGCCAATATTACTAATGAGCATAGATGCAAAAATCTTTAATAAAATATTAGCAAACCAAATTTGACAATACATTACAAGGATCATATAACATGATCATTTGGGACTTATCCCAAGGATGCAAGGGTGTTTCAACATCTGCAAATCAATTAATGTGGCATATCATATTAACAGATTAAAGAATAAAAATAATCTAATCATCTCAACAGATGCATAAAATGCTTTTGAAAAATTCAACAACCATTTATGATAAAAGCTCTCAACAAAGTGGGTATAGAGGAAACACACCTCAACATAATGAAGGCCATATATGTAAAACCCACAGCCAACATCTTATTCAATGGTGAAAAGCAGAAAGCATTTTCTCTAAGATCAGAAACAATATAAAGATGTCCACTCTCACCACTTTTATTAAACATAGGATTAGAAGTTCTAGCCACAGCAATCAGACAAGCAAAATAAATAAAAGAAATACAAATTGGAAAGGAAGCAGTAAAATTGTCATTATTTGCAGAAGACATGGTACTATATATAGAAAATCCTAAAGATGTCACTAAAAAACTATTAGTACTCATTGATGACTTCAGCAAAGTTGAAGGATACAACATAACTATTTAGAAATCTGTTTCATTTCTATACACTAATAACAAACTATTAAAAAAAAAGAAATTAAGAAAGCAATCCCATTTACAGTTGCACTGAAAATAATAAAATACATAGGAATAAATCTAAGAAGATGAAGGACCTGTATTCTGAAAACTGTGAGACATTGGTGAAAAAACTGGAGATGACAAAAACAAATGGAAATATATACTGTATTTATGGACTAAAATAATTAATTTTATTACAATGTCCATACAACACAAGGCACTCTAGAGATTCACTGTGATCCCTATCAAAATACTGATATTTTTCATAAAGCTAGAACGAGTAATTCTAAAATTTGTATGGAAACACAAGCCTGAAAATAGTCAAAACCATCCTGAGAAAAAAGAACAAAGGCATAGATACCACAATCAAACTATACTACAAATTACAGTAATCAAAATAGTACAATACTGGCACCAAAAGGACATGAAGATCAATGGAACAGAATAGGGAATCCAGAAATAAATGCACAATTACATGCTCAGTAAATCTACAGCAAAGGAGGCAAGAATATACCATGGGGAAAAGACTACTCTAATAAATGGTGTTGGAAACACTGGACAGCTAGGTGCAAAAGAATGAAACTAGACTACATTCTCACACCATATACAAAAATAGATTCAACATGAATTAAGACTTAAATGTAAGACCTGAAACCATAAAACTCCTAGAAGAAAAAATAGGTAGTATGCACTTTTACATCAGTGTTTTTCAGATATGTCCCTTCAGGCACAAGAAACAAAAGTAAAAGTAAACATATGGCACTATATCAAATTAAAAACTTTTGTACAGTGAAGGAAACTATCAACAAAATGAAAAGGCCATCTGCTGAAAGGGAGAAGATAACTGCAAATGATATATCTGATAAGGTATATATATATGATATATCTGTAAAATATACAATGAACTCATATAACAATATTAAAAGAGGAAAAATCTGAATTAAAAATGTTCAGAGGACAATAGATACTTTTCTAAAGACAAACAGATGACCAACAGACACATGAAAAGATGTTCAACATCACTAATCATCAGGAAAAAGCAAATCAAAACGACAATGAGTTATCACGTCATACCAGTCAGAAAAACTATTACCAAAAAGACAACAAATAACAAGTGTTGGTGAGGGTATGGAGAAAAGGGAACACTTTGCAATATTAGTGGTATTTTAAATTGGTGCAGGCACTATAGAAAACAGTATGAAGTTTCCTCAAAAAATTAAATATTCAGCAATTCTACTCCTGGTATTTATCTGGATAAATGCAACAATCGATAACAGAAACATAATTTTAAAATTATATTTATATAATTTATGTTCATTTTATTTCAAGTATTTTAAATTGGTTTACAAGAAAAAACTATTGTTTCCACAAGATGAGTCTTTGTTCTTACTTTGAAAAATTATCAGTTTTGATTTGGCTGAGAATATATTGCTACATCAGGTAGAAGGTGTACTTGAGTTTCAAGGTATCCCAGAAGAAAAGATTTCAGAGTAAATCCTAGTGTTCCAATCTAGTCTAAAGAGTTACTAATTATGGAGTTGTACGTGATCAAGGAATTGTGGCTAGTATGAATAAAACTAAAAAGTTTTGCTAAACCACAAGACATTGCATATCCAGACTTGTCATCTCATGAGCGATAACACAGGACAAACTAAAATATCTGTGTTCTTTATTGTTGAAATCAGTAGTCCAAGACTACTAGAGATGATCAGGCTATTTCTCTTGTGGTTACATTAGATATATAGATAGATGATATATAGATAGATAGATAGATAGATAGATAGACATTTACCCATGGATATCTCCCCATGTATATATACATCCACACATACAGGCACACATTTATTAAATATAAAATCTGTGGAAAATATGGAATAGAACCTTGTTGAAAGAACATTTTCGAGATGACTGGTCACAGGGAAAGCAATCAAACAACAGCACAATATAACTGGTATATATATATATATATATATTATAGTATCAATGATTTTCTTTTATTTGTTTTAACATCTTTATTGGAGTATAATTGTTTCACAATGTTGTGCTAGTTTCCTCTGCACAACAAAGTGAATCAGCCATATGAATACATATATCCCCATGTCCCCTCCCTCTTGAATCTCCCTGTCCCATCTCTCTAGGTAACCACAAAGCATCGAGCTGATCTCCCTGTGTGCTGTACAACAGTTTCCCACTATCTATTTTATATTTGGTAGTGTGTATATGTCAATGCTACTCTCTCACTTCGTCCCAGCTTACCTTTCCCTATTACCATGTCCACAAGTCCATTCTCTACGTCTGCATCTTTATTCCTGTCCAACCCCTAGGTTCACCAGAACTGTTTTTTTTGTTTTTGTTTTTTTTAGATTCAATATATGTGTTAGGATACAGTATTTGTTTTCCTCATTCTGACTTACTTCACTCTATATGACAGAATCTAGGACCATCCACCTCACTACAAATAACTCAATTTCATTTCTTTTTATGGCTGAATAATATTCTATTGTATATATGTGCAACATCTTCTTTATCCATTCATCTGTCGATGGACATGTAGGTTGCTTCCATGTCCTATCTATTATAAATAGTGCTGCAGTGAACATCGTGGTACAAGAACCTTTTTGAATTATGGTTTTTTCAGGGTATATTCCCAATAGTGAGATTGCTGGGTCATATGGTAGTTCTATTTTTAGATTTTGAAGGAACCTCCATACTGTTCTCCATTGTGGCTGTATCAATTTACATCCCCAGCAACAGTGCAAGAGCGTGCCTTGTTCTCCACACCCTCACCAGCATTTACTGTTTGTAGATTTTTTGACGATGGCCATTCTGATCAGTGTGAGGTGATACCTCATTGTGGTTTTGCATTTCTCTAATGATTAGTGATGTTGATTATCCTTTCATGTGTTTGTTGGAAATCTATATATCTTCTTTGGAGAATTGTTTATTTAGGTCTTCTGCCCATTTTTATACTGGTTTTTTTGGGGTTTTTTGATATTGAGCTGCATGAGCTGCTTGTATATTTTGGAGTTATTCCTTTGTCAGTTGCTTCCTCTGCAATTATCTTCTACCATTCTGAGGGTTGTCTTTTGGTCTTGTTTATGGTTTCCTTTGCTGTGTAAAAGCTTTTAAGTTTCATTAGGTCCCATTTGTTCATTTTTGGTTTTATTTCCATTTCTCTAGAAGGTGGATCAAAAAGGATCTTGCTGTGATTTAGTTCATAGAGTGTTCTGCCTATGTTTTCCTCTAAGACTTTTATAGTGTCTGGCCTTATATTTAGGTCTTTAATCCATTTTGAGTTTATTTTTTTGTATGGTGTTAGAGAATGTTCTAATTTCATTCTTTTACATGTAGCTGTCCAGTTTTGCCAGCACCACTTACTGAAGAGGTTGTCTTTTCTCCATTATATACTCTTGTCTCCTTTGTCAAAAATAAGGTGACCATATGTCCATGGGTTTATCTCTGGGCTTTCTATCCTGTTCCATTGATCTATATTTCTGTTTTTGTGCCAGTACTATACTGTCTTGATTATTGTAGCTTTGTTGTATAGTCTGAAGTAAGGGAGCCTGATTCCTCCAGCTCTGTTTTTCTTTCTCAAGATTGCTTTGACTATGAGGGTATTTTGTTTTTCCATACAAATTGTGAAATTTTTGTTCTAGTTCTGTGAAAAATGCCATTGGTAGTTCAATAGGGATTGCACTGAATCTGTAGATTGCTTTGGGTAGTATAGTCATTTTCACAATGTTGATTCTTCCAATCCAAGACATGGTATTTCTCTCCATCTGTTTGTATCATCTTTAATTTCTTTCATCAGTGTCTTATAGTTTTCTGAATACAGTTTTCTTTGTCTCCTTAGGTAGGTTTATTTTGAGGTACTTTATTCTTTGTGTTGCAATGGTATATGAGATTGTTTCCTTAATTTCTCTTTCAGATTATTCATCATTAGTTTATAGGAATGCAAGAGATTTCTGTACATTAATTTTATATCCTGCTACTTTACCAAATTCATTGATTAGCTCTAGTAGTTTTCTGGTAACATCTTTAGGATTCTCTATGCATAGTATCATCTCATCTGCAAACAGTGACAGTTTTACTTCTTCTTTTGGTTTGGTTTGGTTTCCTTTTATTTCTTCTTCTTCTCGATGACTGTGGCTAAAACTTCCAAAAGTACGTTGAATAATAGTGGTGAGTGTGGGCAACCTGATCTTAGTGGAAATGCTTTCAGTTTTTCACCATTGAGAACAATGTTGGCTGTGGGTTTGTCATATATGGCCTTTATTATATTGAGGTAGGTTCCCTCTGTGCCTACTTTCTGGAAAGTTTTTATCATAAATTGGTGTTGAATTTTGTCAAAAGCGTTTTCTGCATCTTTTGAGTTGATCATATATTTTTTCTCCTTCAATTTGTTAATATGGTGTATCACATTGATTGATTTCCATATACTGAAGATTCCTTGCATTCCTGCAATAAACCCACATTAGTCACAGTGTATGATCCTTTCAATATGCTGTTGGATTCTGTATGCTAGAATTTTGTTGAGGATTTTTGCAACCATGTTCATCAGTGATACTGGCCTGTAGTTTTCTCTTTTGTGACATCTTTGGTTTTGGTATCAGTGTGTTGGTGGCCTTGTAGAATCGGTTTGGGAGTGTTCCTCCCACTACTATATTTTGGAAGAGTTTGAGAATGATAGGTGTTAGCTCTTCTCTAAATGTTTGATAGAATTCGCCTGTGAAGCCATCTGGTCCTGGGCTTGTGTTTGTTGAAAGATTTTTAATCACAGTTTCAATTTCAGTGCTTGTGATTTGTCTGTTTATATTTTACTTTTCTTCCTGACTCAGCCTTGGAAGGTTGAACTTTTCTAACAATTTGTCCATTTCTTCCAGATTGTCCATTTTATTGGCATAGAGTTGCTTGTAGTAATCTCTCATGATCCTTTGTACTTTTGCAGGGTCAGTTGTTACTTCTTTTTCATTTCTAATTCTGTTGATTTGAGTCTTCTCCTTTTTTTTACTGATGAGTCTGGCTAATGGTTTTTCAATTTTGTTTATCTACTCAAAGAACCAGCTTTTAGTTTTATTGGCATTTGCTATTGTTTCCTTCATTTCTTTTTCATTTATTTCTGATGTGATCTTTATGATTTCTTTCCTTCTGCTAACTTTAGGATGTTTTGGTTCTTCTTTCTCTAATTGCTTTAGGTGTAAGGTTAGGTTTTTATTTGAGATTTTTCTTATGTCTTGAGGTAGGATTTTATTGAGAATAACTTCTCTCTTAGAACTGCTTTTGCTGCATCCCATAGGTTTTGGGCCATCATGTTTACATTGTCATTTGTTTCTAGGTATTTTTTGATTTGTTCTCTGATTTCTTCAGTGATCTCTTGGTTATTTTGTAGCATATTGTTTAGCCTCCATGTGTTTGTATTTTTTACAGTTTTTTTTTTCCTGTAATTGATATCTAGTCTCATAGCAGTGTGGTCAGAAAAGATACTTGATATGACTTTAATTTTCTTAAATTTACCAAAGCTTGTTTTGTGACCCAGGATATGGTCTATCCTGGAGAATGTTTCATAAGCACTTGAGAAGAAAGTGTATTCTGTTGCTTTTGGATGAAATGTCTTATGAATATCATTTAAGTCCATCTTGTTTAGTGTATCATTTAAAGCTTGTGTTTCCTTATTTACTTTCATTTTGGATGATCTGTCCAGTGGTGAAAATGGGGTTTTAAAGTCCCCTACTATGAGTGTGTAACTTTCGATTTCCCCTTTTATGGCTGTTAGCATTTGCCTTATGTATTGAGGTGCTCCTATGTTGGGTGCATAAATATTTACAATTGTTATTTCTTCTTCCTGGATTGATCCCTTGATCATTATGTAGTGTCCTTCTTTATCTCTCACAATAGTCTATAGTTTAAAGTCTATTTTGTCTGATATTAGAATTGCTACTTCATCTTTCTTCTGATTTCCATTTGCATGGAATATCTTCTTCCATCCCCTCACATTCAGTCTGTATGTGTCTCTAGGTCTGAAGTCTGTCTCTTGTAGACAGAATAAATATGGGTCTTGTTTTTGTATCCATTCAGCCAGTCTGTGTCTTTTGGTTGGAGCATTTAATCCATTTATGTTTAAGGTAATTATCGATATGTATGTTCTTATGACCATTTTCTTAATTGCTTTGGGTTTGTTTTTGTCAGTCTTTTCCTTCTCTTGTGTTTCCTGCCTAGAGACCTTCCTTTAGCATTTTTTGTGAAGCTGGTTTTGTCATGCTGAATTCTCTTAGCTTTTGCTTGTCTCTAAATGTGTTAATTTCTCCATCAAATATGAATGAGATCCTTGCTGGTTAATCTTGGTTGTAGGTTTCTCCCTTTAATCACTTTAAATATGTCCTGCCAGTCCCTTCTCACTTGCAGAGTTTCTGCTGAAAGATCAGCTGTTAATCTTATGGGGATTCCCTTGTGTATTATTTGTTGCTTTTCCCTTGCTGCTTTTAATATTTTTTCTTTGTATTTAATTGTTGATAGTTTGATTAATATGTATCTCGGCATGGCTCTCTTTGGGTTTATCTTGTATGGAACTCTCTGCACTTCCTGGACTTGATTGACTATTTCCTTTCTCATGTTAGGGAAGTTTTCAACTATAATCTCTTTAAATATTTTCTCAGTCCCTTTCTTCTTCTCTTCTTCTTCTGGGACCCCTATAATTCAAATGTTAATGTGTTTAATGTTTTCCCAGAGGACTCTCAGGCTGTCCTCAGTTCTTTTCATTCTTTATCTTTATTCTACTCCCTGGCAGTTATTTCCACCATTTTATCATCCATCTCACTTATCGATTCCTCTGCCTTAGTTATTCTGCTATTGATTTCTTCTAGATTATTTTTAATTTCAGTTATTGTGTTGTTCATCACTGTTTGTTTGCGCTTTAGTTCTTCTAGATCCTTGTTAAATGCTTCTTGTATTTTCTCCATTCTCTTTCCAAGATTTTGAATCATCTTTAATATCATTACTCTGAATTACTTTTCAGATAAGTTGCCTATTTCATTTTCATTTATTTTGTCTTGTAGGTTTTTACCTTGCTCCTTTGTTTATAATATATTTTTCGTTGTTCCTTTCTTTCTTTCTTTCTTTCTTTCTTTTTTTTTTTTTTTTTTTTTTTTGATGTATGAGGCTGTATTCCTGTTACTGGTTGTTTGGATTGGGGTGTCCAGCATTGAAGTTTGCAGGCAGCTGGATAAAGCCTGGTCTTGGGCTGAGATTAGGACCTCTGGGAGATCTCACTCTGATTAATATTCCCTGGGTTCTGAGGTTCTCTCTTATTCCAGTGGTTTGGACTCAGAGCTCCCTCCCACCACAGGAATTCAGGCCCGACCTCTGGTCTGGGAAACAAGATCCCGCAAGCCAGTCACTTGGGGCTCCTCCCATCTTCTTAGGTGTTCATGGCCCCCCACCAGTGCCTGGTAGGTGCCCTAGTTGTGTGGAGACACGAGTTCCACATCCTCCTAGTGTGTCATCTTGACTCCACCCTCTGTCACTGATATATTTAATGGACTTCTCTCTTGGGTCATGAATGAAATTTTCCACTTTATCAATTTTCAAGGAGTTTATGAATTCATCTATAATCAGCAGCTACATTTTTTTCTTGGGTTATTTATGTTCCACTGTTGATAAACATAAAATAACCAAATTTGAATTAAAAATTTCAAGTGAATCTATTTGTTAATAGTTTAACTTACAATAAACATTATAGCCTGAAATATTTGAAAAGTCTTCATTTATTATCCATCAATTTTATTTGTACTTTCTGGCATATCCAAGATTAAAAGAAATAGCATAACAATGTAAAATTAATTAAATATTGTTGTGACATTATTACAGTGATGAAGTAGTCTATAGCTCTTAGAAACCCATCTAATGTATTTTTTCTCTTGTTTAAAATTTAAGTTGATTTGATTGTGAAATACCTATTTTTTTTTTAATTTCTTAAGTAGTAAATGCACACACAATCTCTATTAACTCTCTTAGAGAATTTGTTGTCTATTATTTCTTTGCCATCACATGCTAACAATCTCTCTTGAAAACTGGGGTAAGAGTTCCTTGTAGGCTATAATCTCCTGGCAAATTTCCTCAAAGTAATATAAATATCTATATCACTGAAGGTGGCAGGTGAATAACCAATAAGAAAAAGGCCTTATTCTTCCTTTATCTTTAGATACCTCAGAGGACCTTAACTAAACCTAGAGAGGTAATGGTTGAATAGAAAACCTTATATCATCACTAGAATGAAAACTAGCACAGAAGAATGAGTACTACTCAGTTCTTAATTAACCAACCCAGGCATAGGTATAGAGTTTGGAGAGATGTTCAGAAGTGGAAGAATGAGGAAAAGGCAGACTTCTCTGGGGTATGAATGATGCTTTAGTGAAAATCAAGACATGCTTATGCATATAAATTTAAGATTTTATGTTTCTGATATCATAATTTTGAAGTGTTCAAAACTACATCAAATAGAAATTAATATTTGGGTTTCTCAAAATTTACCTTTTTCTCCTTCCTAGTTCTCCAGCACTCATCCTTTATACAGACACTATACCTCCAGCTGCTATTGTTTTATAATTTCCAAGACATAAATATTCCATAGTATGTGGATATGCACAAGTCTAGATGTAGTATCTCAGTGACATAAATAGCTTTACCTTTTTATAGCAACTAAGTTCATCTAAAGGAATTTGTTTTATTTTCTTGTATTTTTGGCTAAGAGTTTTCCATCTCTGATAATTTATGTCTTTGAAAATACCTAAAATGTATAGGTCAAAAACAAAAGGGAAAATGAAGAAATCAAACCCAAACTCTATTATTGTTATTGTTGTTGTTTTTTTTTTAGGAAAAATGAGAGACCACTACCTTCCTGTACATATATTTGTCAATAAAATAATCAATAAATAATCTATAATAGGAATAGAAAAAGTTTTATTTGAGCCAAACTGAGCCCAGAAGACAGACTCTCAGATAACTCTGAGGAACTGCTACAGAGAGGCATGGTTTTCAGCACAGCTTTATGTCTTGTCAGAACAAAGAGCATTCAACAAGACAGGGAAAGATTCATTCAAGGTTTCAGAAAAAAAACAGAAGAGCATGTACACATCGAGTCAGTATAGCCTTGGCATCTGGGAAAAGAGATTTGTCGAAGGAGTACTAGCATTTGATGTCCCAGGTAGGGAGGCTTTTAATCTTTATTTTTAACATGGACATTCTTTATTTCTGGTTAATGCACCCTTTCCTTTAATGATTAAAGCAGATGTACAATGTATGCTTGATAGGCCACAAACAGGCTGTTTTCGTCAGCATAAAATACAAGTTAATTCATGTATATGCCAGAATAACATTCCCATACCTCAATGTATGAAAATTTCTTTCACTCCTATCACAACTAAAAAATTTATCATTTCAAATGTATTGTGTTGCTTTTATAATGTTTAAGTTGATACAAAGCAGCTTTTAAGATAATGGGAATTTTAAAAAAATTATCCATTTGGAAGCTACTATTGTTCCCTTGGCAAAGTATGTGCCAAGAGACAAAATGTATCCTTTTTCATTGTAGCAAATAATAGAATAAAATCTGTCAGCTGTCACTTCCAGCTTTGGATAAAAATCCCCAGTAACCTTCTGAGAGAAATACGTTTTTCTAGATCTGGTCACCATAAATATCCTGTGTGTTCTAGAGGGCTGTTTTTACTGTTGTTTCCCAAAAGCAGCTAAATATTAGGTGGATATAAACTAACCAGAAATATGTTGCTACAGAACATCTCTTATTTTTATTATTATTGTTTTATTTATATTTTTTAGTTTTGAGCATAATCAAGGTCACCAATCATTCATTTTGATGTTTCCAAGCAGTCAGCTTCCAGGCTAACTACAAGCCTCCTGCACTTGTAAACTGCCAATTTAAATTGAACTAAATGGTGTATAGTCTAAGTCACATATATTCTTATTGAAGTGAAAAAATAAGGTAAAAAACAGGCAAATAAAAATAAATATGGATACTGAAGTCCTCATTTCATCCAAGGAAAACTTTGTAAATGTGTCTATGAGATGCAAAATTGCTCATGGGTTGAAGTAAATAACCAGTAATGTCTCCTCCAAATATGGGATTCTATGACTTATAACATAGATAAATATATGAAGAATGTCATGCATTTTATCCCCACCACATCTAGCATGATGTGTATGTAATAGCAAACCATAAGGGCGGACGTTCTCAACTAACCTTCAATCTTCAATGAAGTATTGATATGTGTGTGAGTTTTCACTTTTTACACTGCCTCCCTGCTGCTAGAGAACTTTCCCATCATTGACTCACCCTTTTATCTCTAAAGAAAATATTCCTTCTCCTTTTTAATTTCCATGCTGCTAAAGTACCACTATCCTAATCCCTTCAAACTCCATTCACTTCTTGATTCAGTTTTAAGACCAGGCTGGGTCTTTAAGGCTTAACACTCAGGATTCAAAGACATTCAACAGATCTATTTGTAATTATTGTTATCAAACAATTTTTTTATAAGTAATAGAGGTCCAATACTGATATTAATATTTCTGCTCTATATAAGCTTTTACTTGGGAATGCTAAAACTTTCTGTGAAAAAATATATATATATATAATGAATTTCCAGTGTCTAACAGATACTTATAGCATAAAATTTGTAAATAAAACTGGAGACACTGACAAGCAGCTATATGTTTGACAAAAATCAGCTTCTGTCATGGAATTTATTTTGTCATAACCATCTGATTGAATGTACAAATAAAAGTTATGGTTTCATACAAACATGTATATCATTGTTATTTGCATAAACAATTGTCTTTGCTTCAATTTTGGTGGGAAACTGCATTTTGAGGTACTTATAATAGGTTATCTATCTTCCTACAAAGTCTTGTATAATAAGATTAGAAAATAGATCCAGGAGCTAAATACCTACTGTGTGCCAGGTGCTTTACATACTTAACTCTCACAACACTTTGCAGATGAATAAACAGAGAATCGGAGAGAGTAAATCACTCTCACAGTGTTAATGGGATTTTAATCTACATTTAACACCAACGTTGGGGGCTTTGAAATGTAACTATAGTGTATAGTGTAAAAGCACTATACTTTGCTTTTACAATCCACTATAGTCCAATGAAATGCATAAGTAGAATTTATTAGCTGTACATTGAAGACAAGGAAATCAAAACAGACAGGCACACTGATGTGCATATGACCACACAGTAAGATAAAAGCAGAATATAAATAAGACATTAAGTTATCTAAATTTCAGTCTTTCAATGAAATACTATTTTGTTACAAATTTAAATTCTGGGGTTTGCCTTGTTTCTAGTTTAAGTTCTGTCTTTCTAATTATCAGGGTGTTTTTTTTTCTCTTCAAAGTTATATGTTAATTTTTTTTCCTCACAAATCAGATAGAATATTCTATATATGCAGAAAATAATGAACAATCTAAAGCCAACATAAAAACAAATACTTAATTTTAAAAAATAATAAATTAATTTGTTTAAAATAGTCTAATAAGTGACTTCTAGGTAAGTACTGAAGAAAGGAGAGCTAATGAAATTTAGAAGACCTGTTTTTGTATATACATTTTACAGATATTTTCAATGCTGTCACATGCCAATTTGTGTTGCTGTGCTTGTTTTATTGCACCTTAATATGCCAATAGTATATAAGAATTCATTCAAATTTAAATCATTAAAAATCAGCATGCCACACTGCAGTAAACATAGAGACTTCCAAACTAAGAATAAATTAATTGATATATGAATAGTATTCTTTTTTTAGAGATTGCTCCCTGGCAGATGGATTAATATTATCTTATCTCATAACAAAGTATTCTGAAAACAAGTCCAGATAAAATTACATTGAATTATTAATTGTGTAGACAGCCTGAGGTTAATAATGATTCTGAGCTGCTCACATTTCTGAAAGCACTTTATTCTTCTAAGCATGGCATTGCCAGAAACAATTACTAAGTCAAGAAGTGAGAAGGTAAAGTTACATGCAACTGAAATCATAATTAGCCTCTGACCCAATTTTGATACCAATTAAGTTCTACTCTTCTGTTTTTTCTTCTGAATAATGCAGATGTGTCTTTCTCTTCCTTTCATAAATATGCTTTAATATTTACTATTAAATGATGTCCTGTACCACATGGCTCTAATCCAGGAGCATCACTAATGAGAATTTAATCGTTCTTAACAGATTGCCATTAGTCAGTTCCAATGTCAACAGCCTGAAAAGGTTAAACTGAATACAAATAAATTGTCTCCTTTGTCTTCTCTTTCCAGAGAATGGACTGAAACAATTCATTTTACTTTGGGGGTTTGATGAGCAGAAAATTGTAATTTGTTTCTTCACAGACATCCCTTGAGGTTACATTACAGCAAAATCTGTGAAATGCACAGGATCATTTTGATCTTGACAAATAACAGATAGGCAGAATTTGAGGTTCAAAGGAGAAATAACTAAAACTGACCTTAGAAGAAAATTTGGTATAGAGATATAGTGGTAAGCAGGGAAAAAAGATATAATTCCTGACCAATAAAATCTAATCATCTTTGAAAATCAGTGTAGCATCTTAAAAAAGCTCTATTGGCCTAAATTTAGGAACCACAGTTCTAGCTATGCTTGTGAAATAGCTCTATGGCCTCAAGCATTAAAAAATCAGTGGAGGAGTGACATAATCAAGATGTTGATGCATGTCCTTTCTGACTTCAGTTCTGCTCACAAGACTAAGTAGAAACTATCCATAGACAAGACATCACTGTGAAAATCACAGAACCTGGGGATGAGGCTGAGGCACTTCCCTGGACCACAAAGACTGAGAACAACCTCATTAAAAGAGTAAGAGGAACACCTTTGCTTTGATCTGAACACACCTAGCCCAGGATGGCATGGTGCTATACCAAGCAGGCCCCCCAGACCTACAGTTTTCACCAATGGGAAAAAGAGAACCCAAAGTGGATATCTACTTCCCCAGCATTGCAGAACATTTCCCAGGAGGCACACATAGGTCTTACTTCACATGGATCACTGGGAGAAACTGTGGAGCTCAAACACTGAGGGTCAGATAGAAAGAGTGGAGAAGGGCAGAGTTTACAGCAACCAGTACTCATATTTAGTGAACCTCATTCCTGCTTGCAGCATCACCTAAACAGAGATCACAGCCAGTGGCTCTGCCTATCTTCAGAGTTGATCCAGTGGCCCCATCAGGCCAGAAGTATTGGTTGGTAGTTCTGCCTGATTTGGGTTCCCAGCTAACAGGCCATATTGGTCATGGAGATTATGCTATGGTCTTACCCAAGCAGGGGAGGAAATTAGCATTGCCATCCAACTGCTAAGTGGATGCCAGTTCCACCCAACAGGGAAGCCTGTCCATAGATGATCAGCAGCTTCAGAGCACATCCCATGGCCTGCCCAGGCAGGAAGTTAAGCCAGCAGCTCTGTCCAACTGTTGAGCACATAGCTTCTGGACACATATATCAGGTAGCCTGAACAATGATCCCAAGCAGCCTTAGAGCCAGCCTACAGTGTCACCCAGCCACAGAGCTCAACCTACAACCTCAGCCAGCAGAACTGCCCACCTATGGTCCTACCTGATTGCTGAACATAGCCTGCAGTCTTGCCCAGGCAGGGAGCCCAGCTGTGACCCTGTCCAATTGTGGAGCATAGCCTGAAGCTCCACTCAACAGGAAAGCCCAACCAGTGACATAGACCATCTGCAGAGCAGGTCTCCAACTTCACTTAGCTGTGGGGTACAGCTAGAAGTCCCACCTAATAAGACAGCCTGGCCAGTGACTTTGAGCAACAAGGTCCAATGACCAACACTGGAGCATAGCCAGTGGCTCACCTGACTGGGAAGCTCAGCCTGCAGCCCCACCCAAGTTCAGAGCACAGCCTGATGCTCTGACTGATTGCAGAGCACAATGTAAGGACCTGTCTGACCATGAAGCAGAGCCCCTGTCCCTGCCTGTACATGGAGTCCAGCCAGTGGCACCATCCATTTAATGAGTACAGCCTGAGGACCCACCAACCAGGAATAACTGCAGAGCATAGTCTGCAGCCCTGCCCAATTGCAGACCAGTGGTACCACACTTCCAGAGAACACAGCTTATGACTCCATCCAACCAGTGGAAACTGACAGCCTAGCTCGTGGCCCCACCTGACTGTGAAACCACAGAGTTGCCTCACTAGAATGTGGAACATAGCCAGCAGGCTTATCCAACCACAAAGCCCAGCCAGTGGTACTTTCCCTTACTTCAGAGCATGGGCAGTGGTCTTGACCAACTAGGACTCCAAAAGCAAGCTCCACCTGCCCATGGACACTACCAGCTAATCCATCCAGTATCCCAAGCTGAACTGACAGGTGAAAATCTTTCCCTGATGAAGAAAACCTATGAAGTCTAGAAGATTTACTCAAATGCACAGATACCAACACAAGGATTCAAAGATCATGAGGATCAGGTAAAAATTACACCACCAAAGGACACTAATAAACTGCCAGTAACTGACCCTGAAGACATGGGGATCTATGAACTGTGTGACAAAGAATTCAGAATAATCCTCTTAAACAATTTCAGCAAACTACAAGAACACAGACAGTTAAACAAAATTTGGAAAACATTGTAAGAACAAAATGAGAAGTTCAACAAAGAAACAGAACCCATCAAAAACAAAACAAAACCAAAACCCCACAAATAGAAATCCTAGACCTGAGAGCTTACAGGACGTATGGTACAGGATTGAAGGAAATAATACATACATTATGAGACTCCTGGAAGGAGAGGAGAAAAATTAAAAAAACAGAAAATCTATTAAAGCAGTAATTACAAAATCTTCCAAAACGTTGTGGAGAAAAATGCACAACCAGATTCATGACTCCCAAAAGAAAAATAGTTTAACCCAAAAAGAGTTACAATGAGGTACATTATAATTAAATTGTAAAAGTTAAAGACAGAGAGTTTTGAAAGTAGCAAGATAAAAGCAACTCATCAAATACAAGAGAGTCCCCATAAGATTATAAGCAAATTTTTCAGAAGAAATTTTGTAGGACAGGAGAGAGAGTGGGATGATATATTCAATACAATGAAAGAAAAAGCTATTGTCAAAGAATGCTATGCTGCCAAAGTTATCTTTAAGAAATTAAGGAGAGATAAATAGTTTCCCAGACAAACAAAAATTGAGGAAGTTCTTCACAATTAGATGTGTCTTACAAACATATGAATGTGTAAAACTTATCAGTAAAGGTAACTATCAAAGAATCAAAGTCAGATTCCCTAATATTATTATATAATGGCAATGAACCAATCAAAACACTAGTTTAAAAGTTTAAAAAGTATTAAAAATAACTATAACTACAAAAATTTATTATTGGAAACAATATGAAATATATGTAAACTGTAACATCAATAAGTTAAATTATGAGGGGGAAGAAATAAAAGTATAAATTTTCAGTATGCTATCCAAGTTAAACTGTTATCAGCTTAAAACAGAATGTTAGAAATATATTTTATGTAACTCTCATTGTAAACATAAAGGAAAAACCTGTGGTAGATATATAAAAGATTATGATAAAGGAATCAAAGCTTACAGTCAAGAAAACCATCAGATCACAAAGGAAGACAGCAAGAGAGAAAGCAAGGAACAAAGTATCTACAAAACAGTGATAAAATAATTAACAAAATAGCAATCAAATGTCCTTATCTATCAATATTTACTTTAAATATAAATGGATTAAATCATAGAATCAAAAGACACAGAATGGCTGAATGGATGAAAAAAGCAGGATCCAATGATATGGTGTCTGCAAGAGACTCACTTTAGCTTTAACAACACACATAGGCTGAGTGGAAATGGAGGGAGAAAGATATCACAAACAGATCTATACTTATGCCAGAAAAAGAGATTTTAACATAAAAATGGTCAAAAAAGACAAAAAATATTATATAATATTAGAGGGATCAATTCATCAAGAAGCTAAAGTAATTATAAATATTTATGCACCTAACATCCAAGCACTTAAATGTATAAAGCCCATACTGACAGAATTAAAAGGAGAAATAAATAGCAATATAATAATAAATGGGGCTTTAATATCTCACTGTCAATAATGGAAAGATCATCTAGATAGAAAATCAATATGGAAAGAGCAGATTTTACAATCTATATATCAATACAATATATATATCAAATTGACCTAATAGACATATATAAAACATTTCATCTAACAACAGCAAATACATATTCTTCTAAAGCACACACAGAACATTTTCCAGGATAGATCATATTCTAGGTCACAAAACAAGTTTCAGCATATTCAGGAAGATAGAAACTATATCAAGTTTTTTTTTTTTTTCTTCAAATACAATGGTATGAACTGGAAATCAACAGTAGGAGAAAAATTGGGAATTTCACAAATATATGGAAATTAAACATATACTCCTGAACAACGAATAGGTCAAAGAGGAAATCATATGGGAAATCAAAATATCTTGACACAAGTAAAAATATAAACACAACATATCATAACTTATGAGATGTAGCAAAAGCAGTTCTAAAGGGAAAGTTTATAGCTATAAATGCATACATCAAAAATAAAGATCTCAAATAAACAGCCTCACTTCACACTTCAAGGTACTAGAAAAAGAACAAATTAAGCCCAAAGTTATCAGAAAGAAGGAAATAATAGAGATTAAAAGAAATAAATGAAATATAGAATAGGAAAGCAATAGAAAAGATTTAATAAACTAAGAGTTGGTTCTTTAAAAGATAAACAAAATTGACAAAACTTTAGCTAGACTAATCAAGAAAAAAAGAGGACTCAAATAAAATTGTAAATGAAAGAGGAGACATTAAAATAAATATCACAGAAATAAAAAGGACCAAAGGAGACTACTATGAACAATTGTACGCTAACAAATTGGGCAGCCCAGACAAAACTGTACAAATTCCTGGAAACACACAGCAGACCAAGACTGAGTCATGAAAAAATAGAAAATCTGAACAGACCAGTAATGTGTAAATAGATTCAATTAGCAATAAAAAAACTTCCCAACAAAGAAAAATCTCAGGACCAGATGGCTTCCCTGGTGAATTCTACAGGGAGTAGCTTGATGGTTTGTAGTGGGAATGGGGGGATATATTCAAATGATTACAAAATTCTAGTTATAATATGAATAAATTCTGGAGATATGATGTACAGCATGGTGACTATAGTTAACAACATTGTGCTATATACTAGAAAGCTGCAATAAACGTACATCTTAAAAGTTATCAGGCTTCCCTGTGGTACAGTGGTTAAGAATCCGCCTGCCAATGCAGGGGACATGGATTCAACCTCTGGTCTGGGAAGATCCCACATGCTGCAGAGCAACTAAGCCTATGTGCTACAACTACTGAGCTTGCTCTCTAGAGCCTGTGAACCACAACTACTGAAGCCTGTGTGCCTAGAGCCCGTGCTCTACAATAAGAGAAGCCACCGCAATGAGAAGCCCATGAACCACAATGAAGAATACCTCCTGCTCCCTGCAACTAGAGAAAGCTGGTGTGCAGCAATGAAGACTCAACACAGCCAAAAATACATAAATAAATAAATAAAGTTATCACCACATCTAGATACAAAATGAGAACTATGTGAGGTGATGCATGTGTTATTGTGGTAATCATTTCTCAATATACGTGTATATCAAATCATCCTGTAACAACATGTGATATGTCAATTATATCTCAGTCAAGCTGAAAAAATTTAAAAAGCAATGAAATACTTAAAACCAAAACCAAAACCAAAAAAAAAAAGATGCCAGCAGAAATCCTGTGTTGCTTGTCGATGATGAGGGATTCCTCCTAATTCTAAAAACTGCATAATTTTAATTAAACACACTTTTTCCTTCATAAAATAAGATGTCAAATTTAGTAATTATAAAAAGTTTCCTTCATGAAATGAGTTCATGAAATTTCCTTCATAAAATAGAACTTCAAATTTAGTAACCTTAAGTGTATTCTAAACCAGTTGCTTATTAACTGTCAAAGTCAAATGAAAAGATTTAAGTAAACCTTTTCCTTAGTATCTTGTCAAAGTACAACTTAGTTTATATAAGCATATTTTGTGAGAAACAGATGCAGTCATATATTTTGTAGTAAAAGTCAACATAATTTATAAATTGTTCATAATATATGGAGTACAATGTTGAGAAAGAACTTTAAAGGGGAGAGAAAGTGTTAGAATATGCGGTCTGTGATCTTGAAGCATAAGCAGGGAGAAAATAAATAAGAGGTATAAATATAAGGACATGAAGTATCATATTATCAAATGTAATTGTGTGTGTGTGTAATGTGTACATATATAACATCATAGCAAACCATAACTTTCTCCTATTACCTCACTTATTAATCTAGACCAATAGGAGTAATGGCCTCCATTCATACCAATGGCATGGAATATGTATGTGAATCCATTTGTTTGTACTTTTTCCATGTACATTTGTAGGTACATGAGGCTTTACAGGTGAAAGTAATGTCAAACAAGATGTCAAGAGTCTAGATATATGAAGAAATAATTAATGAACTAATTCAGCTGAGCTAGGAGAAGACACCTTGTCTTGTGATGAAGAGAGTAGTTAAATAATTGGCTTTTCAGCTGAAGAAACACTAACATTATTTTATCATCAACAACATAAAAGTATTGATCAGTTGTTACCATGCTTTGAGTAGGCCTCAGGTCAAAGAAATGATTTTAAATGATCTACATTTTATAAGGAAAATTGCTGAGGGGAAGAAAAAAAAGATGTCAGCTAAAATTTCCCTATTTAATTTTTAAAAAGAATTTTCCTATTCTGCTTTTTATAACTTCATTATAAAATGACTTCATTATAACTAACAGTTTAAAATATTATAGCAAAAAACCACCAAGGTGAAATAAATTGCTGTGGGAGTACTATGAATCTGTAATTGTACTGGCACAACAAAGACATCACTAGGTTCTGATTGGACGGTGTATATAGAGATACTAGCAGCCATAAATAAAACAATATACTATACTTTCAAACAAAAACTCATTTAAAGCCCCACATAGTGGTGAGTTCGATGATATTTATATACTTCTCCCTTGAGGCGAGCTGGCTATAAGAAGTTCTCATCTTCTCCTAGCTCTAGGAGTGGGCTTATGCCATATTTTTTTTTTTTCTGACCAGTTACTGACCCAAAACTCTACTCTGATACCATCATGGATGTTAGAAATGTCAGGTAAACCTTTATACCTTAGTTTTCAAATCTACAGTTCTTTAAAAACATTTTTCCCAAAGTAGTAAAAGTAAAGATAAATAAAATGGCAGTTTTGATTCTATATTTCTACCATTGCTTTAATTTTAGGTCTTAGAAAACACTTTCTACTGTAATTAGTTTTATCATGAGTTTAGTAAGACTAACATTGGAACCTAACAGCATATAAAATGACATTAGATATTCTTTTTTAACTTTGGTGCCTAGGACATTCATTCTAAATTTCTAATATCCAACTCACTAAATTTAATTTTGGGTCAAAATAGTTTTAAACATACATTTATTTAAGTTAGATTTGCACATGCATTGTCTTTCTGCTTTATTCACAATTTCATGGCGTTACCTCAAAAGCCCTGTAGGGTAAGACAAACATTACCAACCAATTTAGTCCTCTTTGAGAGAAAGGATTAGAGCAATTCAGCACTGCTGAATCAGGCAAGTGCAAATGATTGATTGCAGTAAGCTATCAGAAGAGCTGTTATGTTACACCATGAAAGTTGGCAGCCCATGCTGATCACATTAGAGAAAAGGTTAGATTATGTACTTTCAGACTCACTTGTACATCTGGTACTAATGGCATTGTCATTATCATTCCTGAAAATGGAAAAAAAAAGCCTGGAAATGACATCACGTAGGGGAAAAAAGAAATTTAAGAAATAATTATGTACATGCTTTTAAAACAAAGAGACATATTGTGAAACAGGATGTCCAATGAATGTGGTGAAAAACAATTTAATTAATTTTCAAAAAGTACATTTACTTGTTATAAGCCTAGTATTAAACACCAGTGAACATTTTCATACTGAAAAAATTAAAAACCTCTTACTAAATCATAGAACATAAGTTAACCAATGATTAGTCTTTGAAACTGAAGTTAGATTTGCCCTTTAATTGTCATTGTCTTTAAGATTTAATAGCCATAGAATGACTTTAAATTATATATGTGATAATCTTTGTTGAGAGGTATAAAACTTTATACTCAAATAACTTCACAAATAATTTTTCATTCTGATAACAGATCTGTAAATGGAATTTTATTTTCTTTATGTAATATAATTGTTTTCTACTTAAGAATGGTAGCATTAATACAAAATCATAAACACATTCCAGATTAAATTTTTCTTTTTTGTTATATCCTGAGAGTACAGTTCTGAGGCATGGATCTTGTAACATGGAATGACTCATGGTCCACAAGTGCTGGGAGACAAGAGACTTTCTATGGGTCTATTGAATTTCTGTAGGTCTATGAGCAAGGCACTGACTGCCCTTTATTCAAGAATGCTTGTACAGTGAACCACCATAATAGATAGAGGTGGATAGTGCCTCCTTCTGGAGCAAAGAGCAGATATGCTCAGTGCCCATAAAAGATTCAGAGTCCCAAAGCCCTTATCCTGCTATGCATCTCACTGAGTGTGCATGTATCATACAGTACTCTTCATACTGCCCTGTAGAAACTAGTGCTCAAGAAATTGGTGTAAAAATGCTAATACTTTGACTTCTGCTATAGCTGTGAGCAATAAGCTGCCCTGTTGCTCTGGGTAACAAACTGTCCATTTTCTTTGGTGCAGAAGTCTTATATCTTCTACCATCATCCATGAAACTCTGACAAGCTAACTAGTTAACTTGCCAGTAGGTAAAATCTCAGACCATTTATAGATGTTTGCAGAGAGGAACCCCACGTTGACTGCTAACTGATTCTCTTAAGTATAACTACAATTCCTACCTATTTAATAATTTTGTTGTTGATTTTTTAAGTCATAGGAATTTATAGCCCCAAATCTTTGGGTTGACCCCAGCACACAATTCTTTGAACCATCAAGTTATGGATCATTTGAAGAGACAGAATGACTGACTCTGCTACCCTGGGAGAAACAGACTTCTGAACTCCACTTCTGAGAAAGATTCATGTAAGATTTCTCCTGAAATCGAATTGGTTTAGATATTGGGCAGCCGAAAAGAAATTAGTTAGTACATTAATAAAATAAGAGAAAAAAGAAGTAATAAACTAAAGTAAAAAATGTTCTCTAATATATCTATGAATTCGAGTACTTTATAAACTACATGTAAGACAGGAGTTTTACCACTTCTTGTCAATTTATATGGTGTAATACATCCAACGTGTTTTACATTGTCTTGCTACTTTATGTTATCATTCCCTTTACTACCCCTGGTATGCTTTTCCTCCCTGAGCTTAATTGTGTGTTTTATTTTCAAGCATTCCCACTACTACAAAAATAAATATATTTATTTTTTTCTAAATTCTTCAAAAACAAACACATAAACATGCAATTATATAGTAGCCTAAGTTATCTATCCTCAATATCAGATGTTCATTCAACTACTTGATTTATAGGAGCAGCCTTCAAAATCAACTATCAAATTCAATCAAATCATATTATATTGAGCATTCTAAAGAGGATGCCTAAAATAAATCAGCTAAATAGTTAGGTATCTAGAAAAAAATCTGTGATACTGCTGCCTTCTACCTTGCTTTATCCTATAATCTGTTTGGTATTTTATAATCCTAAAGTGCATTGAATTGGCACTCTTGGTACAGCACTCTTTTTCATTGGGAATTATAAAAAATCCCTTCAGTGGTTATGACTGTGTATCTCTCTGGTATTTGTAACACAATATTTTGCTCATTTGCAGATCATGAAAGCACTTCTGTAGCTCATCTTCTATTTTTACCCTAATAAAAATAGGGTCTGAATTCACACCCTAGGGAAAAAACATAGAGAATATTGTTCAAATTTATATTTTATAATGAAAGATTATAGGTTTTACCACAATTTGTACATTCTCTTCTAAAAATTTTATTGAAGTATAGTTGACTTACAATGGGTGTTTAATTTCTGCTGTACAACAAAGTGACTCAGTTATACATATATATCTTCTTTACATATTGTTTTCCATTATAGTTTATCACAGTATATTGAATATAGTTCCCTGTACTATACAGTAGGACCTTGTTTTTTATCCATCTTATATGTAATAGTTTACATCTGCTGTAAAGTCTTTACCATTAACCAAGTGATAATTTGTGTTGCTTATGCCTAAAGTAATTGCAATAATAATTTTCACAGCAATGATAAAAATGAATGCACATCTCTTAATTTTCCTTCCAGTTAATTTTTCTTTAAGTTAATTAAGGATTTTGATTGATTTCTTGTAGAGAAAAAGTAGACTGTAATAGCCACTCAGAACACCACCATTTAAAACAGAATTTCTGACTTTAGGCTAAAAGTTCCTTTAAAGTGCCATTTTCCCCCAAATAATTTCTATTGGTCTCTGTTACCTCTACCTGAAAGGTATGATACCACCATTGAAAAGGGCTGCAGTGAATGGTGGGTTAAGTTTCAGCAGGAAGACTGGAGAAAATACTAAGAAGTTGAGGGACACAATCCACTCACTAGTCATACACTCTGTAAGTTGCTTTTGTATATAAGACTCTTACAGATACTAGAGGATAAGTGAAAATACAGAAACACAGCACACCTTGAGTGATAGGTGCTATAACAAAAATAGTATAAAGGTCAATAAAGCACAGAGGAGGGGGTGGTTAACTATTTGCCCAGTGAAAGATGAAGGAAAGTCCAGGCAGTGAGATGAGCATGGACAGGAATGAAAGGGCATGGCTGTTTAGGGAAATGATGAAAAGCTCAGTTTGCTTGGAGCAGCAAGTGAAGACCTAAAGAAAAATGGAGAGGAAACTGATACAATGTATAAAAATGAATTCAGAGTGACTCATAAATGGATGCATATAACATGTTATATCTTAAGTTTTAAATCCCAAGCTTTATTAATACTACATTAATAACAGATTCAGCCAATTCCTTCTTTATATGAAAATCCTTCTTTACTTAGTTGTTTATTCATCTTGGTTGATACTCTGTGAGCAACTTGAATCTGTACAACTAAACATTATTTCTAGAAAATATCCTTGATGTTTTCTTTAAACTGTCTTTCACCATGTCACCATTAGCCCCATTGGATCTTATGAATGTAATCTGCCTGCCTTTTGGCTTGTTTCACACCTTCTATCTGTTTGTTGTGCATTCAGGAGATTAATTCACCTAGGATGTAAGGATTATTAATTCACTACATATATATACATATATATATATATTTTTTTTTTTTTTGCGGTACGCGAGCCTCTCACTGTTGTGGCCTCTCCCGTTGCGGAGCACAGGCTCCAGACGCGCAGGCTCAGCGGCCATGGCTCACGGGCCCAGCTGCTCCATGGCAGGTGGGACCTTCCCGGACCGGGGCACGAACCCCTGCCCCTGCTTTGGCAGGCAGACTCTCAACCACTGTGCCACCAGGGAAGCCCTAATTCACTATTTTTAATGTAAAATATATCAAATATGCAAGTGTCAAAAACATGTACAACTAACAAATATAAGTGATTTAAAATCATACTCATTCTTGTAGATAGATAATTTTTTCCAATAATTCACTATCCCATCCTGAAAGAGAATCCTATGTCCTTTGCTCTTCGTGATGTGACTTGCAGTGTCTCCTATTGAAGGAGTATACTTTCCTGCCCCATTAACATAGGGTCTAGCCATGTGACTTGCTTTGGCAAATGGAAGTGAGTGGATGTGATAGAGTCCACATCCAAGAAGAAACTTTTCAGAGCCATGCTTTAGCCTGGATTCAGAAGTAAAAAGATATATGGGGCAGAAGCAGAGGAGCAGCTGACAAGCAGTCAACATATAACAAAACTGACAAATAAAACTTATGTGTTGAAAACAAAAAAAGTGGGGGAATCATTTAATATTGCAGCAAAACTAAGTAATATACCAGTGTACCCCAAACCCAGATTAAGACACAGCAGATCAGGAGAGACCTTCAAGATGGTGGAGGAATAAGATGTGGAGATCACCTTCCTCCCCACAAATACATCAGAAATACATCTACATGTGGA
Source organism: Grampus griseus (assembly GCF_964374135.1). Lineage (NCBI taxonomy): Eukaryota > Metazoa > Chordata > Mammalia > Artiodactyla > Delphinidae > Grampus > Grampus griseus. The sequence continues at coordinate 46,266,237 of NC_139012.1, forward strand.
ACAACTCCTACAGTACACCACTGAATGCTGGCAGAAGACCTCAGACTTCCCAAAAGGCAAGAAACTCCCCACGTACCGGGGTAGAGCAAAAGAAAAAAGGAAAAAGAGAAACAAAAGAATAGGGATGGGACCTGCACCTCTGGGAGGAGCTGTGAAGGAGGAAAAGTTTCCACACAATAGGAAGCCCCTTCACTGGTGGATACGGGGTGTGGCAGGGGGGAAGCTATGGAGCCATGGAGGATAGCACAGCAACAGGGGTGCAGAGGGAAAAATGGAGAGGTTCCCATGTAGAGGATCGGTGCAGACCAGCACTCACCAGCCTGAGAGGCTTGTTGTCTCACCCACCTGGGGCAGATGGAGGCTGGGAGCTTGGAAGTCAGGCTCTGACTTCGGAGTTCAGATCCCAGGGAGAGGACTGGGATTGGCTGCATGAACACAGCCTGAAGAGGGCTAGTGTTCCACAGTAGCCGGGAGGGGCTCCGGGAAAAAGTCTGGACTTGCCTAAGAGGTGAGAGACAATTGTTTCAGAGTGCGTGAGGAGAGGGGATTCAGAGCACCACCTGGACAAACTCCGGAGATGTGTGTGAGCTGCTGCCATCAGCATGGACACTACAGACAGGCATGAGATGCTAAGTTGGCTGCTGCAGCCACCAAGAAGCCTGTTTGCAAACACAGGTCACTATCCACACCTCCCCTCCCGGGAGCCTGAGCAACCCACCACTGCCAGGGTCTCGTGACCCAGGGACAACTTCCCTGGGAGAACACATGGCACACCTCAGGCTGTTGCAACGTCACGTCGGCCTCTGCCATAGCAGACTAAACCCACATTCCATACCCCACCTTCCCCCTGGCCTGAGTGAACCAGAACCTTCTAATCAGCTGCTACTTTAACCTGGTCCTGTCTGGGCAGGGAACAGATGCCCTCAGGTGAACTACGCTCAGAGACTGGGCTAAATCCAAAGCTGAACCCCAGGAGCTGTGCGAACAAAGAGAAAGGGAAATCTCTCCCAGTAGCCTCAGGAGCAGCAGATTAAATCTCCACAATCAACTTGATGTACCCTGCATCTGTGGAATACCTGAATAGACAATGAATCATCCCAAAAATGAGGCAGTGGAGCTTGGGAGCAACTGTAGACTAGGGGTTTGCTTTCCACATCTAATTTGTTTCTGGTTTTGTTTGTCTTAGTTTAGTATTTAGATTTTATTATCATTGGTAGATTTGTTTGATTTGGTTGCTCTCTTCCTTCATATATATATATATATATATGTATATACATATATTTGTCTTTTTTCTCTTTTTGTGAGTGTGTATGTGTATGCTTCTTCTGGTGATTTTGTCTGTATAGCATTGCTTTTAGCATTTGTCCTAGGGTTATGTCTGTCCATTTAGTTTGTTTGTTTGTTTGTTTTTAGTACAGTTTTTAGCACTTGTTATCATTGCTGGATTTGTTTTTGGATTGGTTTCTCTCTTCTTTCTTTCTTTTTTTATTACTTTTCAATATTTTGTTTTTAATAATTATTTTTCATTTCAATAACTTTATTTTATTTATCTTCTTTCTTTCTTCTTTCTTTCTTTCTTTCTTTCTTTCTTTCTTTCTTTCTTTCTTTCTTTCTTTCTTTCTTTCTTTCTTTCTTTCTTTCTTTCTTTCTTTCTTTCTTTCTTTCTTTCTTTCTTTCTTTCTTTCTTTCTTTCTTCTCGCTTTTCTTCTGAGCCGTGTGGCTGACAGGGTCTTAGTGTTCTGGCTGAGTGTCAGGCCTATGCCTCAGAGGTGGGAGAGCCAAGTTCAGGACATTGGTCCACCAGAGACATCCCAGCTCCATATAATATCAAATGGCAAATATCTCCCAGAGATATCGATCTCAACACCAAGACCCAGCTTCATTCAATGACCAGCAAGATACAGTGCTGGACACTCTATGCCAAACAATTAGCAAGACACGAACACAACCCCACTCATTAGCACAGAGGCTGCCTAAAATCATTATAAGGTCACAGACAGCCCAAAACACACTGCCGGACATGATCGTGCCCACCAGAAAGACAAGATCCAGCCTCATCCACCAAAACACAGGCAACAGTCACCTCCAGCAGGAAGCCTACACAACCCACTGAACCAAACTTAGCCATTGGGGGCAGACAGCCAAAAAAAAATAGGAACTACAAACCTGCAGCCTGTGAAAGGAGGTCCCAACACACAGTAAGCTAAGCAAAATGAGAAAACAGAGAAACACACAACAGATGAAGGAACAACGTGAAAACTCACAAGACCAAACAAATGAAGAGGAAATAGGCAGCCTACCTGAAAAAAATTCAGGTAATGATAGTAAAGATGATCCAAAATCTTGGATATAGAACGTAGAAAATACAAGAAACGTTTAACAAGGACCTAGAAGAACTAAAGAGCAAACAAACAATGATGAAAAACAAAATAAATGAAATTTAAAATTCTCTAAAAGGAATCAATAGCAGAATAACTGAAGAAGAAGAATGGATAAGTGACCTGGAAGATAAAATAGTGGAAATAACTACTGCACAGCAGAAAAAGAAAAGAGAATGAAACTAATTGAGAACAGTCACAGAGAACTCTGGACGACTTTAAATGCACCAACATTCAAATTATAGGGGTCCCAGAAGAAGAAGAGAAAAAGAAAGGGACTAAGAAAATATTTCAAGAGATTATAGTTGAAAACTTCCCTAATATGGGAAAGGAAATAGTCAATCAAGTCCAGGAAGCACAGAGAGTCCCATATAGGATAACTCCAAGGAAAAACACGCCAAGACACATACTACTAAAACAATCAAAAATTAAATACAAAGAAAAAATATTAAAAGCAGCAAGGGAAAAACCACAAAAAACATAGAAGGAAATCCCCATAAGGTTAACAGCTGATCTTTCAGCAGAAACTCTGCAAGCCAGAAGAGAGTGACAGGACATATTTAAAGTGATTAAAGGGAAAAACCTACAATGAAGATTACTCTACCCAGCAAGGATCTCATTCATATTCGATGGAGAAATTAAAACCTTTACAGACAAGCAAAAGCTAAGAGAATTCAGCACCACCAAACCAGCTTTACAACAAATGCTAACAGAACTTCTCTAGGCAGGAAACACAAGAGAAGGAAAAGACTGACAAAAACAAACGCAAAACAATTAAGAAAATGGTCATAGGAACATACAATTCAATAATTACCTTAAATGTAAATGGGTTAAATGCTCCAGCCAAAACATAGGCTGAATGGATACAAAAACAAGACCTGTATATATACTGTCTACAAGAGACCCACTTCAGACTTAGGGACATATGCAGACTAAAAGTGAGGGGATGGAAAAAGATGTTCCAAGCAAATGGAAATCAAAAGAAAGCTAGAGTAGCAATACTCAAATCAGATAAAATAGACTTTAAAATAAAGAATGTTACAAGAGACAAGGAAGGACACTACATAATGATCAAGGGATCAATCCAAGAAGAAGAAATAACAATTGTAAATATTTATGCACCCAACATATGAGCACCTTTATACATAAGGCAAATGCTAACAGCCATAAAAGGGGAAATCGAAAGTAACACAATCATGGTAGGGGACTTTAACATCCTATTTTCATCAATGGACAGATCAACCAAAATGAAAATAAATAAGGAAACACAAGCTTTAAATGACATATTAAACAAGATGGACTTAATTGATATTTATAGGACATTCCATCCAAAAACAACAGAATATACTTTCTCCTCAAGTGCTCATGGAACATTCTCCAGGATAGATCATACCTGGAGTCACAAATCAAGCCTTGATAAATTTAAGAAAATAGAAATCATATCAAATATATTTTCCACCACAATGCTATGAGAATAGATATCAATTACAGGGGAAAAATCTCTAAAATATAGAAACACATGCAGGCTAAACAATATATTACTTAATAACCAAGGAATCACAGAAGAAATCAAACAGAAAATCAAAAAATAACTAGAAACAAATGACAATGAAAACATGAAAACCCAAAACCTATGAGATGCAGCAAAAACAGTTCTAAGAGGGAAGTTTATAGCAATACACTCCTACCTCAAGAAACAAGAAACATCTCAAATAAACAATCAAACAGTACACCTAAAGGAATTAGAGAAACAAAAACAAAAAAAACCCTAAGTTAGCAGAAGGAAAGATATCATAAATATCAGATCAGAAATAAATGAAAAAGAAATGAAGGAAAAATAGCAAAGATCAATTCAACTAGCAGCTGGTTCTTGGAGAAGATAAACAAAATTGATAAACCATTAGCCAGGCTCATCAAGAAAAAAAGGGAGAAGACTCAAACCAATAGAATTAGATATGAAAAAGAAGTAACAACTACAGTGCAAAAATACAAAGGATCATGAGAGATTACTACAAGCAACTATATGCCAATAAATTGGACAACCTGGAAGAAAAGGACAAATTCTTAGAAAAGCACAACCCTCCAAGACTGAACCAATAAGAAATAGAAAATATAAACAGATGAAACACAAGCTGTGAAATTGAGACTGTGATTAAAAATCTTCCAACAAACAGAAGTCCAGGACCAGACGGCTTCACGGGCAAATTCTATCAAACATTTAGAGAAGAATTAACACCTATCCTTCTCAAACTCTTCCAAAATATACCAGAAGGAGGAAGACTCCCAAGCTCATTCTACAAGGCCACATCACGCTGAAACCAAAACCAGACAAAGATTTCACAAAGAGAGAAAACTACAGGCCAATATCACTGATGGACATAGATGCAATAATCCTCAACAAAATACTAGCATACAGAATCCAGCAGCACATTAAAAGGATCAAACACCATGATCAAGTTGGGTTTATCCCAGGAATGCAAGGATTCCTCAATATACGCAAATCATTTAGTGTGATACATCATATTAACAAATTGAAGGAGAAAAACCATATGATCATCTCAAAAGATGCAGAAAAAGCTTTTGACAAAATTCAACACAAATTTAAGATTAAAACCCTCCAGAAAGTAGGCACAGAGGGAACTTACCTCAACATAATAAAGGGCATATATGACAAACCCACAGCCAACATCATTCTCAATGGTGAAAAACTGAAAGCATTTCCACTACGATTCAGAACAAGACAAGGTTGTCCACTCTCATCACTATTATTCAACATAGTTTTGGAAGTTTAATCAGAGAAATCAGGTAAGAAAAAGAAATAAAAGGAATCCAAATCAGAAAAGAATAAATAAAGCCATCACTGTTTGCAGATGACATGATACTATACATAGAGAATCATAAAGGAGCTACCAGAAAACTACTAGAGCTAATCAATGAATTTGGTAAAGTAGCAGGATAAAAAATTAATGCACAGAAATCTCTTGCATTCCTAACACTAATGATGAACAATCTGAAGGGAAATTAAGGAAACATTCCCATTTACCATTGCAACACAAAGAATAAAATATCTGGGAATAAACCTACCTAAGGAGACAAAAAACCTGTATACAGAAAACTATAAGACGCTGATGAAAGAAATTAAAGATGATACAAACAGATGGAGACATATACCATGTTTTAGGATTGGAAGAATCAACAGTGTGAAAATGACTATACGACCCAAACTACATTCATTGCAATCCCTATCAAACTACCAATGGCATTTTTCATAAAAGTAGAACAAAAAATTTCACAATTTGTATGAAAACACAAAAGACCCCGAATAACCAAAGCAATCTTGAGAAAGAAAAATGGAGCTGGAGGAAACAGGCTCCTGGACTTAAGACTATACTACAAAGATACAGTAATCAAGATAGTAAGGTACTGGAACAAAAACAGAAATATAGATCAATGGAACAGGATAGAAAGCCCAGAGATAAACCCACACACTTATTGTGACCTTATTTTTGATAAAGGAAGCAAGAATATACACTGGAGAAAAGACAGCCTCTTCAATAAGTGGTGCTAGGAAAATTGGACAGCTGCATGTAAAAGAATGAAATCAGAACAATCTTTAACACCATACACAAAAATAAACTCAAAATGGATTAAAGACCTAAATGTAAGGACAGACACTATAATACTCTTAGAGGAAAACATAGGCAGAACACTCTATGACATAAATCACAGCAAGATCCTTTTTGACCCTCCTAGAGAATTGGAAATAAATACACAAATAAACAAATGGGACCTAATGAAACTTAAAAGCTTTTGCACAGCAAAGGAAACCATAAACAAAATGAAAAGACAACCCTCATAATGGGAGAAAATATTTACAAATGAAGCAACTGACAAAGGATTACAAGCAGCTCATGCAGCTCAATATCAAAAACACAAAAAGACTAATCCAAAAATGGGCTGAAGACCTAAATAGACATTTTTCCAAAGAAGATATACAGATTGCCAATAAACACATGAAAGAATGCTCAACATCACTAATCATTAGAGAAACGCAAATCAAAACTACAATGAGGTAACACCTCACACCAGTCAGAATGGACATCATCAAAAAATCTACAAACAATAAATGCTGGAGAAGGTTTGGAAAAAAGGGAACCCTTTTGCCCTATTGGTGGGAATGTAAATTGATATAGCCACTATGGAGAACAGTATGGAGGTTCCTTAAAAAACTACAAATAGAACTACCATATGACCCAGCAATCCCACTACTGGGCATATAACCTGAGAAAACCAAAATTCAAAAAGAATCATGTGCCACAATGTTCATTGCAGATCTATTTACAATAGCCAGGACATGGAAGCAACATAAATGTCCATCGACAGATGAATTGATAAAATGGATAAAGAAGATGTTACACATATATATATAATGGAATATTACTCATCCATAAAAAGAAGAAAAATTGAGTTATTTTTATTGATGTGGATGAACCTAGAATCTGTCATACAGAGCAAAGTAAGTTAGAAAATTAAAAACAAATACCATATGCTAACACATATATATGGACTCTAAAAGAAAAAAAAAATGGTTCTGAAGAACCTAGGCACAGGACAGGAATAAAGATATAGATGTAGAGAATGGACTTGAGGACACAGGGAGGGGGAAGGGTAAGCTGGGGTGAAGTGAGGGAGTGGCATGAACTTATATATACTACCAAATGTAAAATAGATAGCTAGTGGGAAGCAGCCACATAGCACAGGGAGATCAGCTCGGTGCTTTGTGACCACCTAGAAGGGTGGGATTGGGAGGGTGGGAGGGAGACACAAGAGGGAGGAGATATTGAGATATATGTATAGCTAATTCACTTTGTTTTAAAGCAGAAACTAACACAACATTGTAAAGTAATTATACTCCAATAAAGATGTTAAAAAAAAAAAAAAGACACAGCAGATCACCATTCATAAAAGGTTTGTAAAGGTAATGTTGTAGTATAAGCTGCAGATAAGGAGTTAGAGCATTATATCCTGAATAGAAATCAGGACACCCACAAGTTGTAATGGCAGGCTTTGAGAAGAAGGAAAGGAATCAGGAAAATTCAATACATGGAATTGAAACAATTGTTATCCATATGGAAAATAAAATCAAATTGGATCTCTGGCTTATAACACATTGAATATTCCAGGTAGATTAAAAATGTAAATTTACTAAAGAAAAAAATTGTAAAAGTGTAAAAGAAATATAGACCAATATCTTTTTTTTTTTTTTTTGCACTATGCAAGCCTCTCACTGTTGTGGCTTCTCACGTTGCGGAGCACAGGCTCCGGATGCGCAGGCTCAGCGGCCATGGCTCATGGGCCTAGCTGCTCTGTGGCATGTGGGATCTTCCCGGACCAGGGTATGAACCCGTGTCCCCTGCATCGGCAGGCGGACTCTCAACCACTGCTCCACCAGGGAAGCCCAGGCCAAGATCTTTAACTTCAGATTAGGAATGATCTCTTTAGTAAGGTATAACATACACAAATTATAAAAAAATTGATATATATTTTTGCATTGAAACTTTAATTCTCATACAAAAATTGGGTAAATGAATTTTTTAAAATAAAGCAACAGACTGAGAGAATTAATAGATAACATAAGAATAATAGATAGTATTAATAGAATTAATTCTAATTCTATTGATAGAATTAATATTATTAACACAATTCATAGATAACATAAGAATTAAAGGATAACCAAGAATTAATAGATAACATAAATAACTCCTAAAAATAATATGAAAACAAAAAGCAATTCAATTAGCAAAAGGAACAATACATGTAAAAGCAGTTATCAAAAGAGGAAGGTAAAATAATAAACATATCATAAGAAGTTTAATTTCATTACTCATTGAGAAAATAAAAATGAAATCAACAATGATAGATTCAGACTGGCATTAATATGAATGCCCAACAACATTTGGTGTTGACCAAAAGGAGAAAAAAGGAAACTTTCATTCCCTCTTTATGGGAATATAATTGGCAAAAACATTTTGAAAACTCTTACACAGTAATGCATAAAGTTGATGTGACAGGCAGAACAATGATACAAAAGATGTCAGTTTCTTAATCCTTATAACTTGTTAGGTTACATGCAAAAGGGGATTAAAGTTGCAGATATAATTAGGGTTGCTAATCAGCTGATCTTAAAATAGGTAAATTACTCTGTATTATCTGGCTGGACCCAATGTAATAATATGAGTCCTTAAATGTGGATAAAGTTTCCCAGCTGTCGTCAGAGGGAGATATGATTATGGAAGAGGTCAGAGTGATGAGATGTGAGAAGGAATAGACTTATCATAGCTGGCTTTGAAGATGCAGAAGGGAGCCATAAGCCAAAGAATGTGGGCAGCCTCTAGAACTAGGAAAGGCTAGGAAACAGATACTCATTACAGGCTCCTGAAAGAAATGCAGCGCTGTTAAAGTAACATACTGATTTCAGCTCAGTGAGACCTGTGTCAGGCTTATGATTTACAGAACTGTAAGAAAATAAATATATGTTGTTTTAAGCCACTCATTTTGAAGTTATTTATTTATTTATCTATCTATTTTTTTTTTCGGTATGCGGGCCTCTCACTGTTGTGGCCTCTCCTGTTGCGGAGCACAGGCTCCAGACGCGCAGGCTCAGCGGCCATGGCTCATGGGCCTAGCCGCTTCGCGGCATGTGGGATCTTCCCGGACCAGGGCACGAGCCCGCGTCCCCTGCATCAGCAGGCGGACTCTCAACCACTGCGCCACCAGGGAAGCCCCATTTTGCAGTAATATGTTACAGTATCAATACAGTTGAAAAGGTACATATTCTATTAATCAGTAATTCTACTTCTAAATATAAGCTCTTGAGAAACTCTTACATTTTTGCACAATTAGATATAAATAAAGCTGTTCATTGCTGCATTTTTTGTAATAGAGAAAGTTGGAAACAAGTGTTAGTGGGGGAATGAATGTAGTCACACAGGTTATGTTCTTGAACAGCTAAAATAAACCAACTATATCTTAATAGTCCACCATAAGTAAATTTCAAACCTACAATATTGAAGCCAAAAGCAATCTGCAGAATGACACAAACGGCACAATACCATTTATACAAAATTTTAAAACACACAAAACAATACCTTTATATTATTTTTGAATACATACACATATGGTAAATTTTTAAAAACATGAATGGGAAAGATCCACACAAGCTGGAGAGTGCTTGTTTGTTTTAGGGAGCAAACGAGGGAATGAGATGTAGTGTCTTTGTAGAAATGGGGTATAAAGGAGGCATAAGCAATTGAATCCAAAGAATTATAAAATTCTTATAAAATACTCAAAACGGATGAAGCAATGTTAGAATTTACAGAATATTGACAGTTACACCAGGTTTCATCATTTTTAAAATATTTTAGTTTGTTTTGAAATATTTTCATACTGTAAAATATAAAAACAGAGAAAAGAGAGAAAAGTGAAAGTGAAAGCTCTGGATTGACTTCTAGCTCTGGTAATTACTATAATAGGATTTTAGGCAAAACTAGGATTCAGTAAGCTCAGTGAATATGACACCATAGGATGTATTCTAAACCACTAGGGGCACCACCAGAGAAAAGATCATTTCTCTGTGTACATCAGAAAATTCCTCCCTATAACTTAAGATACACCACAATATCTCAATTTTTCAGGTGAATTAAGTGAGGCTAACTTTCAACAGTTTGTCTGAACCTTAAATGTACAAAAACTTGTGAATATAAAATACCTAGTGTCAATTCAAAGAAAACCACACAGTGCAAGAGCTGTGAGTTTAAGTTTTATTCAGGATCTTACTGAGGACTATAGCCTGGGAAACAGCCTCCCAGATAGCTCTGAGGAACTGCTCAGAACAGGCAGGGGGAAAAACCAGTATATATATATGATTTTTGGCCAGGGAATACGTGCAGTCAAACATACATTTTGGTAAAATGTCACTTCTAGTCACAAATAACAGGTATCTCAGTTAATGATTTTAATACTTTTCCATGGATAGGAAGTTGTAAGAATCTGGGTGTATTAAAATTCTTCTTGAAATATACCTCAAACTTAGTAAGAGGCCAGTTTTTCCAAAGCACAGTGTGCCTCATCCTGTTTTTCTCTAAAACCCTTTCAGTACACTGTCAGTCATCAACTGCAGGGGCTAGTGACTTAATTCTTATAGTATAGTGAGCAAAATTCTTTGTTTTACGCTAGCATAAATAGCTATTCCCCATAATGTCAAGCTTTCTTTCACTCCCTGCCCTCCTACCTTTCCTTTATCTAGTATGCTCTATAAGCAAGACTTGTAAAGAAAAATCCTGTTGTTTTGTGCCTATCAATAGCAATGCTATGGCTAGAAATGCATGCGGACACTCATCTGGGCCCACCAAGCTCCCCACAGATATCTCCCCTTTCAAAACCCATGCTGTGGCTGGACTAGCCCTTGTTATTCTTACTATGATTGCAAGATGCCCTTAGAAATAACTATCAGGAGACTTTGAAAGACAATGTTTATTACTCACAAGCCCTGGATGGTACACAGCACAAATAGGTCCTCGGAGAGAAGTGGGGGAGGGTAGTGAGGCAGAGGTTGGGAAGTGGGGGAGGTGGGGGTGTGGGGAGGTGGGAGAGTAGGTCTGGGCTTCTGATTTTATTAGGGTCAAGGGTGGGGGCCTAAGTTTTCTCAGGTTCACACCTTATTGGTGAATTTAAAGCATAAGAGCAGGAATTAGAGTGTGAGAAGGGAAAAACAAGTGGTCAAAAGGTCTGTTATTAAGTCAACCAGATACCAAATATCTCTAAAACACAGGAAACTTGGTGGGGGCTGCTGGGGTGGTTGCAGGGGAGGTAGTCTGGCTCTCTACTTGCAGCTGGCAAGGTTTTGTTTAGGATAGCCATCAGCAGAGGCCTTGGTGATCAAAAGCTTAAGTCAAGCACTTGCATTACAATTTAAAATAAAACCAAAAACTGTTAGACATTTATACTACAACTGTCCTGGCCTTTTATTTTTTAACTTAAAAACTCTACACACCACATAATTTCCAAATAGCAATAAAAAAGAAAAAAATGCAGTTAACAGTAAACTTGTTACGTCTATATGAAAATTCTGAGACCACCCGGTCCTTTTAGTAAGTATTGCTATTCTATAATACTAAAGCATTTGCATACCCCAAATTGCCAATAATTGCTCTCCTACCTGGGGAAAAAATGGCAGGTTTTTTTTTCTAAATTGAAAATTTATAATGAAGAAAAATACAACTGTTGATAGTTTCTGCATCAATACATTTATATTATATATGTATTAATATATTTATAATATGTCAGTGCAGTTTTTCATGAAAACAAGGTAACTAGAATTTCAGCTCATAATAAGGTATGTTACCAGAAAGTAGATATCACTATAGCTGTGATCGCTGGAACACGTTAGAAACAAAACTTTCAAATAAGTTATGCATAAAAAGTATTAATATTAATAACTTTGCATATTAAATGTGGGACCACAGAATATTATAATACAGAGTATTACAACTGTACTCTCTTTCAGAATAGTAATGATTGAGAAGATTTGGAAGCTGAACAGGACCTTGCGAGGCCTTCCTAGGTGCCAAATCTTCTCTGTGGCCTCCATTACTTGTTTGTAGAAAAAAGGCTTTAGTCTCCTAGGCCTTCCCTAAGTTCCAAAGAGCAGTTAAGCAAGAAAAATAATGCTAGCTTTAACAATAGTTCAGCAAAAAAAAAAAAAGAGTCCTAGTTCCTCAAGGGATATACATAATAATCTGAGCAGATCTTTGAGTCGTTCTGCAGAAAATAAGAAGACTCTTATCCAGGTGGAGGATAGTGACTACATGCTGATCACAGACATGTAGAGCATGTAGACCCAGACTGGTTGGAATCAGAAAGTTGATTATTAACATTTTTAAAACATGACCCTTTTACCTCACCACCAACCAATGAGAAGAAAGTCCATGAGCTGATCATGGACCCAGCAAACACTCACCTCTAATGTTGCCTTTAAAAATCCTTCCCTAAAAGCCATCGGAGAGTGTAGGTCTTTTGAACATGAGCTGCCCTTGCTTGGTGCCCTGCAATAAACGTTGTGTTTTCCTTCACCACAAACTGGTATCAGTAGATTGGCTTTCCTGCACATCAAGGAAGCAGATCCAAGTTTGGTTTCGTAACAATTTGTGCTATTCTAGCCAAAGTAAAACCAGTAAGGATTGTTCTGTACAATATTCAAAGTTATTATTACAATCATCTAACTTACGTCTTAAAGGAAGTTTCACTCTCTATTAGTTTACCCAGAGCAGTCTTATGTTATATGCTATGAACAGAAGTCTTCAGACAAACATCACAGAAAAAAGTAGCCTAATTTCAGCAAAAACTACTCTTCCAAATACTAGTTTTTAAAAAGTGTTGTTGATATAATTTGTTCATACTTTGACACCAAATTTATTCCAACAACAAAAAAAATCTTGCTTTTTCACAGTTAATTCCATTAAGGAGGATAAACAATGATAAACTTAATAATAACTAAAAATAAGATATTTTCCCTGACTAATGGGAAAAAAAATGTCCAAGATGATCCAGGTGGAACAGATTCCAAACTGGAGACAGGGTATTTAAATGATACAAACTCACAGTTTCTCACTTTGGCACTTTCATACTATGTTTTGAGTTTTTCTGTACTATCACCTTCTCTTTCTCGTCATAAGTAAAATCACACAGCAAGTCACATGCTGAAATAAATATAAAAATATTGAAAACAAGAACCAATACCACTAGGAAAGATTTGGGTTGGCAGGAAAACAGCTAGTCGGTCCGAACTTTCTTTTAGTTTTTGGATAATAGAAAATGATCAGATTTTCTTCATACCTATATCTCAAAGTAATATCTAATTTAAAAATGTTGTAAATTCTGATTTCATTTAATCCTTTAAAACAATCATGACCTACTTTATTTTGTGGAGCTCTTTCATAGCTCATTCTCCCACAGCAGTTTAACCTCTTGAGAAAAGATAGTGTGTAAATGTTCACCATAATAGACCTACCTGGACAAATAAAAAAAGTCTCCTGTACACTGCTTAATTTAATGTCTGAGATGATGATGTGGTGAACACTCAATTCAACACTGATAACAAGTCAGGGAATCTTTTAATCCTCTCTATTAATTGTCTTCACTATCCAGAGCTGAAGGGCACAGTGAATTAGCATTGGAATAAAAAATACGAATGAATGTAAGAATGAGAAGGTAAAAGAAAAATCTAATATTTATTTCCAGAAAGAAAAAAAAAATACACAGTACTTAACCTGGTATTTTTTAATAACACTTCATATACTTCAGAAGAATAAATTTGTGAGAAATAAAAACTTGGTGAGACCACAATCTATCCAACCTCTAAAATACTTAGCTCAGTTTGGATGCTATATTGCAGAGAACATTATTCCTTTGGCCTCAGTTTGTGATCATTTAAAATATAAGCATAATTATTGATAACTTCTGTAATTTTCACTAGAGGTAGGTTAACTGCAAGTGACATTCTGATTCAGACATAGTATCTAATTTCTTGTTGAATCTTGCTAAGTTATTTGCCTTCATAAAATATTATGGCAGTGTTCCAAGGGTTAATTATGAGTTGCATAAAAGGCACTTCCATCAACTCATTTTAATTTACTGCTTTCCACTAGGCATCACCCAGCAGCTTGCCTCACTGAAGTTGTAAGGAAGACTTGCTTATATCTGATCTATATAGTCAACAACAACTAATTTCACAGTTCAGTTATTTAACCCTTGAAAAAAAAGACATTTCCTTAAAATCAGATGATAAAAATGAGTTGCAGAAGCTGTACTAAAAAAATTCACAGCTTTAAAAATGATATTTATGTAATCTGTGTTTATGAATTCATCAATTTAGTGAGAAGTATACTAATAAATTCTCTCTAATTTCTGCAAGAGGGAATAACTTATAGATGCATATTTCTAACAATATAACACCAACACACAATTTCAATTATGTACTCAAATCCTAAAAATGGGTGGTTTTGACATATGGCATAATAGATGATCAGCAAATGACCATAACACTGTAATTCAGAAGACGGCCACAGCACTTGAGTAGTTTACGAACTGTGGCAGCCTGAATCCCCAAGTGCCTTCATACTTTCAGTGGGAAGCCATAACTGTTACAGAAATGAAAACATTTATTTAAATCTTAACAAATTTCAATGCCATACCTGAAACCTCAATACTCACATTTTAGCATCTGTGTCATGAGAGGAAAGCATTTGTGTTCAAATAATAATTCAGTGTAGGGTCTTTAAAGCTACATTCAAAAAATTTGATTAATATAAATGTTTATCAAAATCTATCCAGAGTGATTATTGAGAGTGGAAGTGGGGAAAAATGACAAGAAGTGGAATGACTTTAACTTCTTCATTTAAGCAGTGTTAATTGTTGGATAATCCTATATTTGATCATATTAATATTTATAAAAATATAAAAGGAGAGTCTGGTATGTTCTCTATTATATGGTGCTATATAAAGGATGTACACCAGAAGACTATGATATTTTAATATTTTAATAATATTTAAGTATGGAGACATGGAATCTTTTTTGTTTGTTTTTGGTATACCATTATGAACCTCTTCTCTGTGAAATATACTCAATTTTGGGGAATCACATTTTTAGCTTATTCCACCTAGCATGTGAAATATCATTGTCTTACATTTGTTTTTAAATGTACATGTTTCAGGCTTTATAAAGTATCCCCTAGTTTTCATAAACTGGAAAAATGTATTTCTAGGATATGTCATGTTAATAAAATCTTCCATTTAGTGACTGTTCACCAGTGCCACACAATTTTTTTCTAATTTTTCTTCAGAACATTATATGAACTTTATTTAAAATGTTGTAGCAATATTTAGGATTCTGACAGACGCTTTTAGAAGTGAAGTAAGATAAATTCATTTGACAACAGAAGTAAGCAAACAAGAGGTGGATATCCAGTTTTTCACTCCTTTTTGTTGGTCTCTTCAGTTTAAATTTAGTCATCCAAGCTATTAGACCAGGAAATGAATGAATTAGTACAATTCCATGAGTGCACAGGCTCATCTCTTTTTACCCTATCTCAAGCCACAGCGTGGCAAGGAGTTTACTTTCTTGTTCCTCATGTTTGATGGCCCATCACAAGAGCTCACTCAGTCAAGAAGCTAAAAATGAAGGCTATGCCAAAAATTCAGAATCCTAAAATCCTGACATACATCTAGTTCTGTTTGGCATTTAATACGTCTGTAGCACAAGATGTATGTCATTTAACACTATCATTTTTAAAATACTTTCAAACACACTATAAGTAGATCCTATGAACTAGGTTGAATAGATGTTATTATTTATCATTTTATAGGTGAGAAAATGGAGGATGGGAGAGGTGAAGTCTCTTACCCAAGGTTAAAGAAGAAGAAACCCTCCTGGATTAGAATTCATGTCCTCTGATCCTTTGACCATTGTTCCATGATATGCCCCTTCAACTACCAAGGTAACAAGCAACATAATAAAGCAGAAAAAAAATGTGACTGGAGGCAAAAACAGCCTGGTTATATTTGTTGTTGGAGAGTCTCCAGAGACTATGAAGTGCCACACAATTTATATACATTGTATTATACTTTAACAGCATCTATGTCAGCTATTTTACAAACCTACTTTACAGATGAGAAAATGAAACTTGAGGAAGGTGAAGCAATTTTTCCATGTAAACGAATGAAGATAAAAACTCGAAGCTGTCCAGATTCAAAGAATACACTCTGAACCACTACTTTTGACTCCATTTTGAGAACGCTGAGATCATGTAGATTGATTTCAAAACAGCACAACAAAAAATAGTGAATGATGTAGCAGTAAAGATTATGCCTGTGTTGCCTTGAGACACATACCCTAATCTCTGGAGCTGACTTTCGCCTGTGCCTATATCCACCAGTGTGCAGAGACAATCTGGCTAGGATTGCCAGATTAAATACAAACACTCATTTAAGTCTGAGTTCCAGATATACCACAATATGTTTTCAGTATGTGTGTCCTAGATATTGCATAGACATACTAAAAATTTATTAGGTTTTAATCTGAAATCCAAACATAATTTGAATCCTCTATTTTTATTTGCTTAATCTGGAGAATCATGTCCTTCCTTTTTTGGGCAGCTCAGCTGAAAGCTGCCTCAGCAGGTCCAAGCTAACTCAGTGGAAGATGAGAACTGTTTGCTCTGGAGCTCTCCCTTTCTAAAAGGCCACTTCCCAGACCAGAAAGGTGCTCCTGTCTGCTGTACCCACAAAAGTGTAGATCCTTACAAGCCAGAGCCCCCTCTATTGGGACTGCAGCCACGGTGCATGCAGTCCATCTGCCCTGCCCGGCGATGCTATTGAAAATCTCAGAGAATTACGTGTGCTCTGCTACTTCTCTGATAGTAAATTATTTCCCAATAAACCTATTTTACACCTACAACACATGGTACTAAACATGTGTGTCCAGTGTATCCATAACCATTTGCATGACAACATTTTGCAAAATTTTTATTCCCTTTGTCCTTTTCAATGTTCACCCATATATGACTGAGAAATGCCACATGGGTCACTCATAATGGATTTTGGGGAAGAAGCTTTCTCCTGTCCTCTTGTTTTTAGAAAGAGTGTTCGTAGCTTCTCTCATTTACTTTTTTAATTTCCCAACTAAAAATATCTAATCTATTTAATGTCTCCTGATATAATATCACGTGATGATAGTTCATCACCTGAAATATGGTATTTTTGCTTCTCCAAGTTTCTAATTTTATAAAGTTTTTTCCTGAAATACAACTCTCAGACTCACACTTCTCCTTACATAGATGGCCAAAAATTTGATTCCAAAGACAATTAATATTTTCCCTTTTGTTTATCATACTCTTTCCAACAAGGACAGGCATTTTATTGGCATTTGTTTAGAGTAAACATAAGAACACTTGAACTCTAATTTTTTCTAGAATTCAGTTAATAGTTTCGAATCTATTATTATAGTATATATGTTGTTTATAAAATCCATATTCTTCATTTAGGAAAAATGCAAATGTCCACTACCTTATAAAATTGTATCTTCTCTCATTTTTGCCTCCAAAATGACATTTTACTTTCAATAGTTTTTGTGCAAACTTTTTTTAAAAAAAACATTTATTTTCTTATTCAAAAATATCTTCCCAAGATATTGCTTTTGACATTCCTCAATCTACCATATTCTAATTCCAAACTATCTAATTCTCCCTTTCTAAACACCCTATATTTTTACTATTCTGCCATTCTCGTCAAGCTGTTATTATTTGTTTCCCTGTTAAAAGAAAAAAAAGGCCCATTCTTCAAGAAACCTTGGATAATATACTCTGCTATATGAAAACTTGCCAAATCTTTCCAATTAAGATTCATAACTTTATATGAATTATATTTATGTTATTATGCCTTGAAGTATCAACACTGACATATTATCCTCCAGATAAAGAAGAATTTCCCTGAGGTTAGGGACAATGTCATGCATATCTCTTTATCATCCAAAACACCAGGAAGAATTCTCCTCACATACTAATATTCGACATATCATTGTAGACTCATTATTAGAATAAAATGCAAGAATTTGCAACTATAGTGTAATATAGTTTTTAAAAACCCAGTCTTATAGTTTTTCTTCATAACTTATTAAAACACTCTCCGTAAGGCTACTTTTCTTCCCATTTATACTTGTTTGAAATCTAGGGTAAATCCTCTGATCTCTTCAATCCCTAAAACAATTGAACTTTAGTGACTAAAACATCTATTTTGATGTAACAAAATTTCCACCTTCACACAGAGGTAAATTTGCTCCCCTCCTCCTGCTGGGGAAAGCTTTAGGCTTGTGGTGCCTGAAGTAGGACAGGGGGTGGGTGGTCCTTCTGCCTCTCCCATCACTAGCCCACCTCAAGGTGCTTCCCTTGTTGGAAGAGTAGGAAGGGCCAGGTAAGTCTCACCTGCTGTGTACTATTAAGGTGATTTGACTTAGTGACTCTTGGTTTGGCAGGGGATGAAAGCTAATTTTCTTTTCTTCTTGTAGCAAATCACTGTCTTATCTCTAGCTTTTTCCTGTGAATGACTACTCGCATCTCTGGGTAAACTGCTTAGATAGGAGCTGACACAGTCCACCAAGAAACCTCCAGGCATTCTTTCCCTTACTACAATCTGTATGTGTCAGTGAGGCCCTACACAGCAAATATCTATTTGCCGCTCTTTAAACTGGCTAACTGGTCATGTTCTCTTACTGTTTAGACTTCTTACTTGTGAGTCCAATACAAACTCCCTGAGTTCCCCAAACTCCAAAGAACACCTATCAGGAGAAATGAAGGTTCAGGGTTCACAGAGCTGCATGCTGTGGTCTGAATGTTTGTGCCCCCCTTCAAAATTCATACGCTGAAACTTAACCCCTAAGATGATGGTATAAGGAGGTGGGGCACTTATGAAGCAATTAGGTCATGAGAGCATTTAAATGAGATAATGAGAATCCTCATGAATGGATTAGTGTCCTTATGAGAGACACCCCAGGGAGCTTCTTTGCCCTTTCAGCATGTGGGTACACAGTGAGAAGTCTGCAGTCTGAAACCTGGAAGAGGATCCTCACCAGAACCTGACTGTGCTGGCACCCTGATCTTGGATTTTCAGTATCCAGGAATAAATTTCTGTTGTTTATAAGCCACTTGGTCTCTGGTATTTTGTTATAGCCTCCTGAACAGACTAAGACGCGGTGTCAAAAACAGGAACTATTGTTTTATCTGAAGCTGATTCCACCCCTTCTATACAGAAAGACTTAGAACCAGGTAGTGTTAGAGCTGGAAAATGCATTAAAATCATCCAGTCCAGAATAGCCAAATTATAGATGAAGAAACTGAGATCTAACCAATGTTTGATTAACTTTAGCTCAACAAACATTACTGAATGCTCTTTTGCAAACAATAATGGGAGTAACAAAGACAAATATGACACAGAATTGGCTTTGCAGGAGCTTTAGTTAGTAGATGAACTGATATTATAATCCACATCTCCTGTTTCCAAAGTCATATTTGCCACCACACTCTAGGGGAACAGTTCTCAAGTTTAGCACACAGAAGACTCTCCTGAGAGCTGTTACAAAGCAGATTCCAGAGCTGCTTTTGGAGATTCCAATTCAATGTGTCCCTGAATCTTCATGCTAACAGCCCCGTCAGGTGATTCAAGGGCAGATTGTTCTGTTCCAGAATTTAAAAGCTCAGTTCTTTTTGTTTGGGAGAGGGTCCTGCTCACTGATATCAATGTCAAAGGGAAGTGGTGTCTCTGTGTCATCCAGTGTCTGCCCTATCATCCCAAGATTTGTAGAGCTCAAAAAATGTGTGCAGCTGTACCGAAGATAGTTAGGGCCTATTCGGGTGCCTCTGCTTTCCTAAAACTTATATTTCGGGGAGATTATTTTGGAGTTTCCTGCTGAATCCTGCCAATCATTCCCTTGTTCTGAGATTCCTTTATTTTATCTTTTACATCTCAGTAAATAAAATCTTGCACACACTAGACCTATAAGGAATGTGTATTATATTGGATTGATTGTATGTTCTTTCTTCCTTTTTCATAACATGTCTTTATAAAATACAAAATTATGAGAGAAATCTTCACAGAAATATTGATGCTCCTTTTATATCTCATAGCATGTTAGGACACAGCAAGGTCTAATGTTTTGAAACTTAAGCAGGTCTGATTGAACAGCAAGAAATAGAGTACCCAAGGCATGGCAAGAAATTTCTCATGTGATAAAATGGTGGAGTTGGGGTGCTGATGGCACCTCTCCTTCAGTAACTCACAGAAAGAACTGTGACCCTCATTTCTAGTCTGTTCTGACCAATCTCAGCCCTCTTCCACATGGACTGACACCGCTGAGCTTTGGTCACTCTTCCGCGGGATGCAATGAGAAGCGTGTCCACTCATTTAGGATAATGGGTACATGTATTTGCTAGATTGTCTAAAATGTACACAAACCACTTCTATGTTTGTTTGAAAATGCTGCTGATCTACAATTACATTGCATGTATCCTCGGCATAGATAAGAGCTTAAAGTCTATCAACTAATACCTTAATGAAATTAATTTTCCAATAATAACAGTTAATTGAGAAGGAAAAGCTAACCAGGCATATGAATGCATGTCAGTTCTTCCTTTAATTAAGAGAATATTTAATCTAGTGATATAATCTCCTTCTTACTTTTATAAGAAAATAAATCATAAAGCTAATGTCCTAATATCTGTATGGCTAGTTGGAATAAGTTAAAAAGCAAAAGCATTGAAGGAGTCATAATCAAATATTTTTCCACCTAAAATTATCGTCTCTCAGAGACATTGTCTAAACTATTATTCTGTTAACATTTGTACCAATCTTAGAGATTACCTTACAAGAGCATCCACACATCATATCTTTTGATGCTCATTCACTGATGGGTGTGATGAGAAAACAGCTATTTTGAGTTGCTGCCTGGGCATTTTACAGTACAGCAACCCTGCTCACACCTAGCCTGGACATTTAGATAAGAAGCCAAGCTTAGGATTCCTGCCACAAGTTCCTGCTTTGCTCTTCCAGGGGAAACTTTTAAAATAACTGCCTAGAGTTGGACCTGTGAAAAGTTAATGACCTCCACCCTCACCGCCTTTTAAGTAATAGATGCTTGTTACCTTGCTTTCTGTCTCCTGCTCCCTGATGACCAGGGATGGAGGCTTGCCCTTCCTCTAGCTCATTGCCCACACCCCCATGCCCTGCCATTTCTGGGATTTGTAAGTAATAAATCTTGTGACCTTACTTCCTTTGTGTATGTTGAAATTGCACTTTTAATCAAAATGACCCAGGGTTTTCACTTCCCTAAAGTAGTAGCTCAGATGTGAGGCAGCTACACACCGACCCTATGTGGTGACTTGTGTCTCCTCATTTGGCAGGTCATAATGTGCATATTCTTAATTTAATACACCAGCTATGGGGCCCCCAACACAATGAGGGCCTGCAATAGCCCAGACACCCTAGCAGATGCCGGATACCCAAAAAGGAGTTTCTAATATTGAGACATTTCCAGATCCAGATCCAGGAGCCTGATGCATAAATAGAAATATTACAACACTGTATGAAAAAATGCTATCAGAATTATGAATAGATCTTTGAGATCCCAAAAGACAGGGCAACTCACCATTTCTGAAAGAACTGAAGGAAGCTTTAGAGAAGCCATCTCAAACCTAACTCCACATTAGCACCACCTGGGAAGCTTTCTGAACAAATGTTACTGATGCTCCATGCCAGGCCAATTAAAGCATAATCTTTCCAGGTGGGTCCTCAGTGCTGATAAATTTTAAAATCTGTCCAGGTTATTATAATATACATCTAGTGTTAAGAACCACTGATTTAAAGGAAAAGGCAAGTGAACTCTTTAAAATGAAGGATGAGTAGCAAATCTATGTGTTTAAACACAGTCCATTTTAAATTACCTATTGGTAAATGAGAATGTTTTGTCTGTTTTCCCCTTCCAAGTTCTTTCTATTATTTTAATAACTCCTGATTAATTTGGAATGGAGTAGAATTTTAATACTTCTTGAATTGAACAGCTACTTATGTAGTAGGTGATCAAGCTTAGCTAAAAGTAGGGTTTTTTCCTACCAAAAGAAAAGAAATTTGTCAACCCATTAATTTTTTATTATACTAGTAAGTATAATAAATTAGAGATTTTACTCATTATTTTGAGTATAAGGAAATAAAATGAAAACTGAGGCTTAGTGAAATAGAATATTTAGAAGACAGATTTTCCAAATGTCACAGCAGGTAGGTGACAATACAGTAATGAGTAAACACTATAACAATAGTGTTTATTCAGAGGAATATATTGTGAGTCTAAAGCTTCTGGAACAAACCATCAACATTTCTAAAATTCAGTTGATATAATTAATTTAAAAGCTATAACATGGATTATATAGTTATTGTTTGTTATAAGTGATAATGATTAGTAAGGCTAATGATTAGTAATCATTAACATCTGTTGTATTAAAACAAAATTTATTGGTAACATCTTCTCACTCTGTTAGTTCCATGAAGCCCCATCCATCTCACATCTGACCTAATTATGTATACTCCACTGCTATCCACATGACCAATTACTCAAATAAAAGTTTTCTCTCAAATCACATTGTTGTCCCCTCCAAAATCTGAGCCTATCAAAACACCATTTGTCCTGCAAATTCCAGAGGAATACCAGCAGTCCTCACTAGAAGTCATATACTTATATTTTGAATCTTACATTACTTATTTTTGGAATCAAATGTTATTGTTAAATGATTTCTTATTGTGTTTCAGATGTAATCTGTCAGGTGCCAGTTCTTGGGGGAATGAGGGAAAAGAAGGAAAGGAGCTGCAAAGTTTTGAGAGGCTGCTATGTGTGGAGATCTGAACATGTCTGTTATTTCATTTAGTTTAATTTAATCCTAATCCGATGTAAATTTTAGCATATCATTTTATGGATTAAAAACAACTGAAATGGACTTCCCTGGTGGCGCAGTGGTTGAGAGTCCACCTGCCAATTCAGGGGACGCGGGTTCATGCCCGGGTCCGGGAGGATCCCACATGCCGTGGAGCGGCTGGGCCTGTGAGCCATGGCCGCTGAGCCTGTGCGTCCAGAGCCTGTGCTCCACAACGGGAGAAAAAACAAAACAAAACAAAACAAAAAACTGAAATGATGAATGACTGGCCCAGGGTCACAAACCACATGACAGGAAGTCATGATTCAAATTTTCAAATTCTGATGTCCCTGACTATGAAATTCATGAACTTTCTAATACTTCATGTTGATTGGAGTATATTTTATATTGAATTTTATCTTCCATATTTCTTCATTCATTCAAATGATCAGATTTATTGAACACTTCCAACTCTATGGTATGCAAAACATAAAATGTTTTCTTTAATTTCTTTTCAATTACTATCTTCAAATATATTGTACCTAATCTTTTTCTTCCCCCCGTAATACTCTCATGAGAAAATCTCATTGGTTTCAGGTCACATTCAGGTACTTAACCAAACCAATCTAGCTCAACTAAAAATTTCAATTACATGTAGTTGCTGACTCTTTCCCTTTCCTACTGCATCGACTCAAGGAGATAATCAATTAGGAGCAGCTAATCTACTGCATAAGAGGACAGAAGACATTCAAATGAGGAATGAGATGCCAGTTTCCCCTTTTTGTTTTTACCTTAAGCAATATATCTGCTGGGTACCTAAAAGTGGAATGAGGGATTAGTCTATTACCATAAACTCTGTACTTTCTTTCACTCCTGCCTTAAGCAATTCCTTTGTTTTTATGGAACTATACTTTCATAGACTTGGGGAGAGGAAAGCAGGGACCAATTAGGCAGTAGCAGGACTGTCATGGGCACTCTATTTAGAGGGTTGGAGCGGCATCCCTCTACACCAGAATGATTTTCAGCCTGTTTCATTTTAGCAGCTAGTTATGAGTCCTCTAATATCTTCTATGCAATGATATTTATTGGGAGACTATTATTCAGTATTATATAACATCATTACCCTCAAATTGAGGAGGCACCAGTGAATGAGATATTGAGTATGAAATCTTGCACATAGTTAGCAATTACTGAATATGTACTGAAGAATAAGAGTAGATAGCGTAAGGGACAGAAATACAATTATCATGAATAAAGTTGTTAAACTGAGGGATTCATTGTTTCACCATATACACAAGGTGTATTAATGAGTAGAAAAAGGAAGAAACTGTTGGCACTGGATAGAGCACCTGGATAAATCAAGTTTAAATCATACCAACGCAACCACAGGAAAACCAATTGAGAAAGATACAGGGAGAGATTTATGGACTATGTCAAGTAATGCTGAGATTGAGGACAAAAGATATTACTCAGTGGAGAGGGTGCAACTGAAAATTGAGGAGTGTTGGAGCAAGTTCACGTTCAATGCAGGAGTAAAACATGTAATGTCTTCAGTGTATTGTGTTATGTGCCTCATATGTGAAAAACAAAAGGCTAAGTCTCTGCCCAGATCTCATTTTCAAAGTATTTAGGGAATTAAGAACAACTTATATGAAACAGCAAACAAACCATTTATAGCAGCATGTAACACAGTAATTGTTGAATAGATACAGACTGTATTGCTGCAAGGGAGGTAGAAAGGGGAGTGATCACCAATACATGGAATAATCGGTAAGATTCTTGGAAGTTCTGAATAGTTTCAGGAGGAATGATGCACACAGGCCTTCATGATTTAAGGTTTCAATGAGGGCAGAAAACACATTTTCTAGTGAAAAAGGAAAAAAGTATGAGATAGGGAAAAATGAGTTGGAGATTTTTAGATGTGAAATAGTGCTGTGTGACTGTGAATTCTGCAATATGACCATATATTTGTATAGATGAATAAAAGCAAAAGTGAACCTCAGGACTTCTAGAGAATATGGAACACTGAATTGAAGGTATAAGATATGGTTTCATATCTTTCAGAGTTTATATTTAAAGAAAAAGTAAATTATTTTCTTCTTTTGTTCCTCTTTTTTTAACTTTTTTTTCTTTTTGCTTTTTTCCTCTCTCCCTCTCTCTCTCTCTTTCCTTCTTTCTTTCCTTCATTCATTAAGCACATATTTTGTGCAACTGCTATATAATGGATGCTAGAAATCAATCAATAGACAGCTAATAGTCTACTAGAAGGAGACATTTTATGTGTGTGTATCTAAAATTATGTTTGTCAGTAATAACTGATATAAAGATAAAGCAGGATAGGATATAAAATGGAGAAAAGTGGAGGCCTTAACAAATTTTCAAATATCCAATTCAGTATTTTTAACTATAGGTACTATATTGTATAGTACATTCCTAGGACTATTTTACCTGAATAGCTGAATACCTGAAACTTTGTACTACTTTTTAAAGAAATATCTTAGAAAGGGAAAGACAATAATCCCTACTGAGAGCTTATTGTACCTTGACTAAAGAAGCTTATATTGCACAAAAAGTTTTAATTTGTTTAGTACCTCTTGGGGTTTTAACACCTTAGGCAATGCACTATAACGATATTTGGGGTGGGTAAAAATGCCTTCTCCTTAATACAGGAACAGAGTGAATGTTGTAGTAGAGGTAGGAAGGTAAACTAGCCTATTCACAGGAATGCTCCAATGCAGAGCAGTAGAAAAGAGAACACATAGAAGTTGAAGTCCGAAAAGTGTATTTCCTGAAAAATGTCTGGTACAACGCACCCCTTAGGGAATAGTGCCCCCAGGAGTACGTACACTACATTTTAAAAACTTCTTTTTCTATTGTGGCAAATACAGTAAAATTTACCATTTAAACCATTTTTTAGTGTTCAGCTTAGTGGCATTAAGTGCATTCACATTGTTGTGCAACCATCATCATAATACAGCTCCAGAACTTTTTTCACCTTCCCAACTGAAACTCCATACCTATTAATCAGTAACTTTCTATTCTTCTCTGTTCCCAGTCTTTGGAAACCATCACTCTGTTTTCTGTCTCTATGAATTTGACTACTCAAGGTACCTCATATAAGTGGAATCATACAATATTTGTCCTTTTGTGTCTGACTTCATTCATTTAACATAATGTCTTCAAGGTTTATCCATGTTGTAGCATATGTCAGAATTTGTTTCTTTTTAATGACTGAATAATGTTCCACAGGATATCTAAACAATCTCCATCTAATGCACTGAATCTGTAGATCACTTTGGGTATTATTAACATCTTAACAATATTAAGTGTTCCAATCCATGAACACAGAATGTCTTTCTATTTATTTTTGTCTTTTTAAGTTTCTTTCAGCACTGTTTGGTAGTTTTCAGTGTTCAAGTCTTTCACCTTTTCATTACACATGCCCCATTTTAAAGACCTTAACTGTAGGCCTTGGCAAGGACACTGGCTTTTACCTCAAGTGCTCTGAGAAACTTCAGTATCAGTAAAGACAAAATGTAATCAGTGTTATAAAAGACATACAAAATTTTATGATCATATATACAGTGTAAATTCTGGGTTCTTTTCTGAGGTAAAACCACACAAAACCATTTATAAATAATATGGACTGTGCTTTCACATTGTAGTTCTCTTTACGTGCTCCAAAATTTCAATTCATGTCATCAAAATGTAAGAACCATGTGAAAGATTATTCCCCCGCTTATGCAAGTAAACTATTTTTACAAATAATTCGATAAAAGATATCTGTAAGTCTCAATTCTGGTCTAAGTTCTCATCCAGTGGCTTTCCTCTCCCATTTTGCACCATCTCAGTAGGCACGAAGTATCACTTAATACATAACAGATGCTATGCTCACTCAACAATCCTGAAATATCCATTTATTTAAAAGTTGTGAAGGCGGCTTTAAAATATGATAATAAAGGATTTTTCTTTAAAAGAAAAAAACAAGAAAAGATTTCTTCTCTGATGCATTTTCCAGGCTTTTCTTTGCTTTCCTTTTGTGTGAAAGCACTGCTATATCAATATCATCCAGTAAGGCTCAGTCACTCACTGCTGAATTTATGATTCTGTAGTTATTTGTCATTTATTATTGACAGACACCTTCATTGTACACAAAGCTCACAAAACAGAAAATGGATATGGCCATGGTTTTAAATAGTTCCTAAGGAATGAGTGGAACCTGAAAAACACTTGACGACTTAATTATATTAGAGATCTGAAATTACAGGGGTATGAAATTCAGCAAAAATTCTCTAGTGTTTTTTCCCATATTTTGAATAGAGGGGAATAAAGTAGACATACTATATAAAGACTATATTTACTGAATTCCATGATCTGTTATAGGTATAATAGGTCTTCAGAAAGAACAGCTTCCCAAACACTATGCCGTATATGCATATACATAAAAAATGTTTTTACCATTTCAAGAGCATACTTTTATAGACAAAATTATATATCACTTTGTTTTTTGCACTCACTATCAAGTCTGAATCATAGCTTCCTTACATCCAGAACCCTGAACAGTGTTGTCATTAACAATAATGCACAACATCCCAGGGATGCATTGTTATTCACGATCCTTATTAGTCATCTCAACTTTTTACCAATTTTACAACTAGTAATATAATTTTGAGCATTTTGAACAATACTGCGTTTTCATGTTACCAGCCACTTAGTTTCTTCCTGTTTTTCTTTTGTTTTTCACTACAATTTCTAAGATAAATATAGTTCTTTCATCACATGGTAAGCAATATGAAAATCTGACTAACTCTATTGATTTCTTGCTCTGTCACTTAAACTATGTTTATTTTTGACATTTTTAACTCCCCAACTATAATGTGGCATCCTGAGGATGTAACCTATTTGTCCATTTTATACCTAGATATGAACACAATGCCTGGTAGATGGAAAGACTACAGTAGATGCTGAAAGTAAGCTCCAAAAGACAGAGATTTGTTTACATTTTTGCTTAAACCTGTTGTTGTATGTGTGTCCAGTGTGTAGAAGAGAAGAATACTTGCGACATATACTGTGCTCTATAAATATTTTTTGAGTAAATAAATGCTTCAAATTAATTAAAGGGCGAATGACCTAGTAGTTCAAGAGTAAAAAAAAGAGGTAAATTAACCTCAAAATAACAAAACCATTTGCTGTATCCTTCAGGTGTCTTGTGGATGAGTTATAAAATTGAACTAAGAGAATTGTTCTTAAGGAGCCAAATGGGACTTGTCATTATGGTCTCCATGTCCTCATCTTGTCTCATCAAGACTCTTCCAGGAACTTCCTTCCTAAATTCCCTATGCCAATAATCTCAAGTTCAATTCATACTTTTCACTGAGAGAATCTGATGCCTTAAGGAATGGCCTATAATATTCAAGACGCACACACACACACACATATACACACACACACACACACACACACACACATCATTACAATAAAAGGAAAGTATATTGCATTAAAGTTTCAATTTTCATTTCCTTTTACTTTAAAAATAATGATGATATAAGGCTATACTATTTTCTAGTGTATGAATTGACGGCGGACACCCACCTTCATTAAAGGATAGATAATTTCATTGAACATGAGACCAGAGAAATTTTTAGGAAGCATGGGAATTCTATATGGTAGAGTGGTTAAAACACATTTTCTCATCAGTTACAGTTTACGTGTGCCTGTAAATCTCATCACCCGGTTAATGAAATTATGGATTATATTATGTATGATTTGAATTAAATATTCTCAACATATGGACCAGTAGGTTTAAATAAATTCTACAAGGAAACCACAGGTTGAAAATAACACCACTTATGCATGTAAAAATAAACAATGAAAATAATGACTGTTGCTTTTCCCATTCCTAGTGCATGTTCTTCATCAGCCAAGTTATGAGATAAAAATGAATATGATCTAATCAGTGATGACAAAAATTCGGTGATGATAATTCAAAATTTTCAAGAAGTCTCTATGAATTATATACTTATAAATATGGTAACCATGAGGTAGGTTGTAAGATACAGAATATACTGAGATAGTAAATAAAGACAGCATAATGCTATAATCAGAAGTAAAACATTTGAATTGGAAATATCCAAAATTTGAAGACATTTATAAATGTTTTCCAACAATATTCAAAATCATTTAATAAATACAATAAAATTTTAATAAATTTCACTATATTTTATGGTAATGGTTTGGAAATATATTTTAAGTTTTCTTAATAGAAAACAAAAAACTACATATTAAAAAAATGTTTCTCCTTCAGTGGTATAAAAATATTCTGAAATTTACATGGAAAACAATAAGCTACCATTGAACCATATATATTGCTCAGTAAATATTTGTAGAAAACAAAAGAAAACGCTGATTATTTGAAGAAATATTTATACAAACAGTTGAAAAGTACAAATATTTCTATTTCAATAATGATATACAAAGGACAACTAATTTTTGTGAAGGGAATATGCACTACAAAAGCTACTTTCTCAATTAACCATCTGAGATTAATTACTGGTGTAGTTGCTGCTTTGATTAGAGTATTTTTAAGGGTTTGGGGTAAAATGTCAGAGATATTTGTTTAACATGTCATTCATAGGTAAGTTATTGTAGCAAAGACATTGAAACCAGTTGAAACACACGATGACACAGGTGTTTTGTTTTGTTTTGTTTTGTTTTCCGGTACATGGGCCTCTCACTGCTGCGGCCCCTCCCGTTGCGGAGCACAGGCCCCGGACGCGCAGGCCCAGCGGCCATGGCCCATGGGCGCAGCCGCTCCGCAGCATGCGGGATCCTCCCAGACCAGGGCACGAACCCGTGTCCCCTGCATCGGCAGACGGACCCTCAACCACTGCGCCACCAGGGAAGCCCGACACAGGTGATTTTTGATGTAGCTAAACTTAAATGAAGAAGACCTTGAAATATGTCTTAAATATGTTGCAGTGAGATGGTGAGTAACATCCTTGAGTTTTCCCAGTTATCTTATGGTAAGAAATGTAAAGGCTTTATTCAGCTTTGAGATAAGTTATACATTTTTCTTTTATCAAAGAAAGAAGGAAAGTAATTACTTATAATTGATGACATTTTTATTGATAACAGGTGGTTGGTTCTCTGTCATATCATACCTAATAGATACCTTTGAGTAAATAAACACAGTTAAGGGTCTCCTTACAATAAAGATGACCTTTTAACAATGTAAGAAATTGAGTGTTTTCGAATAATCTAAAATTAAGGAGAGAATATACTGAAAATGATGTTTAGATTTTTTTCCTCTAGTAAGTATGAGGTTTATTTACAAATCTCTTATATCTGCATTGGAGTGAAAAGATACAAAATGCGGGATATAGAACCATTTTCTCATCTTTATAAAGGACTTTTGTTAGGAATAAACAAGTTAATACTTCAATAGGCTGTAGAACAGTGTCTAAAATTCTATAAGCGCTCAATAAGTGATGAATATTATTATTATTTTGTTATCATTGCTATAATTATTCCATGTAATATATTTTGTACCCTGACATGAAGGCAACAGAAAAAAAAATTAAACTTTTTGATATATGTCTAATATTCTACATATTATAAAATTAAAATCCATTTATCCTAGTCCTTTCAGCAAGTGACAATATATTGCTTATTCTTTGTTTCTGTTTAAATATAGTTGATATACAATATTATGTTAGTTTCAAGTATGTAACATGGTGATTTGACATTTAAATACATTACAAAATGAACCCCACCATAAGACTTGTAACCATCTGTTTCCATACAAATTTATTACAATATTATTGACCATATTAATTATGCTGTATATTATGTACCCAAGCCATTTATTTTATAACTGTAAGTTTATACCTCTTAATATCCTTCACCTATTTCACCCAGCCCCGCAGACCACTCCTCTCTGGCAACCACCAGTTTGTTCTCTGTATCTACGGGTCTGTTTTGTTTTGTTTTGTTTGTTCATTTATTTTGTTTCTTAGAATCTACATATAAGTGAGACCATACAGTATTTATATTTCTCTTACTGACTTATTTCACATAGGATGGTATCCTCTAGACCCATCCATATTGTCACAAATGGCAAGATTTTCTTATTTAATGGTTCAGTAATATCCCATTGTATATATGTACAACTTTTTCTTTATTCATTCATGTATTGATGAACACTTGGGCTGTTTCCATATCATGGCTAGTGTAAATAATACAGCAGTGAACATGGGGTTGCATATATCTTTTCTAATTAGTGGGTTTTTCTCTTCATGTAAATACCCAGGAGTGGAATTGCTAGATTATACAGTAGTTCTATTTTTAATTTTTAGAGGACTTTCCATACCATTTTCCATAGTGACTGTACTAATTTACAATACTATTAACAGTGCCAGAGGTTTCCCTTTTTTTCACATCCTTGCCAACACTTGTTATTGGTTATTTTTTTGATAATAGCCATCTGACAGGTGTGAGGTAATGTCTCTTGTGGTTTTGATTTGCATTTTTCCTGATTATGAGCAATGTTGATAATTTTTCCTGTATCTGTTAGTAATCGGTATGTCTTCTTTGGTAAAATGTCTGCAGGTCTTCTGCACATTTCTTAATTAGGTTTTTTTTTTTTTTGATGTTGAGTTCATTGTATGTTTTGGATATTAACCTCTTTCAGATGTATCATTTGCAAATATCTTCTCCCATTCAGTAGATAGACTTTTAATTGTGTTGATGATTTCCTTGGCTGTACAAAAACTTTTGTTTGATGTAGTCCCATTTCTTTACTTTTGCTTTTGTTTCTCTTGCCTGAAGAGACAGATCAAAAAAAAAAAAATTGGTAAGACTGATGTCAAAAATTATATTGCCTATGCCTTGTTCTAGGAGTTTTATGGTTTCAGGTCTTAAAACAATTAAGCCGTTAATCTATTTTGAGTTCATTTTTGTGTATGGAGTGAGGGAATTGATTTACATGTTAGCTGTCCAGCTTTTTCAACACCATTTATTGAAGAAACTGTCTTTTCCCCATTGTATATTCTTGCCTCATTTGTTATAGATTAATTGAACATATAAGTGTGAGTTTATTTCTGGGTTCTTATTCTGTTGCATTGATCTGTGTGTCTGTTTTTGTGCCAGTACCATACTGTTTTAATTACTGTAGTTTTGTAGTACAGTTTGAAATCAGGTAGCATAAAACCTCAGGATTTGTTCCTCTTTCTAAATTGCTTTGGCTATTCAGCATTCTATACAATATATATTATACATATTGGGTTGGCCAAAAAGTTCATTTGGGTTTTTCTGTAACATCTTATGGAAAAACCCAAATGAAAATTTTTAGCCAACTTCTGTGAAAAGTGCCACTGGTATATTGATAGGAATTGCATTGAATCTGTAGAATGCCTTGGATAGTATGGGAATTTTAACAATATTAATTCTTTGAATCCTGAGCTAGGATATCTTTCCATTTGTTTGTGTTGTCTTCATAATTTTTTTCATTAATTTCCTATAGTTTTCAGAGTACATGTATTTTACCTGCTTGTTTAGATTTATTCCTTGGTATTTTATTCTTTTTTATGCAGTTGAGTTTGTCTACTCAATTTCTCTTTCTGATATTTCATTGTTAGTGTAGAGAAATGCAACAGATTTCTGTGTATTAATTTTTTATCCTACAACTTTACTGAATTCATTGGTGAGTTCTGATAGTTATTTGGTGGAGTCTTTAGTATTGTCTGTATATAGTGTCATATAAATTGCAAACAGTGACAGTTTTCCTTTCCTTTTTGGATTTTTTAAATTCATTTTTCTTAACTGGTTGCTGAGGCTAGAACTTCCAAAATCTTGAATAAAAGTGGTGAAAGTGGGTATCCTTGTCTTCTTTTTGGTCTTAGAGGAAATGCTTTCAGCTTTTTGCCATTGAATAAGATGTTGGCTGTGGGTTTGTCATATACGGCCTTAGTATTTTGAGGTATGTTTCTTCTATACACAATTTATTGAAAGGTTTTATCATAATTGAATGTTGATTTTTGTCAAAAGCTTTTTCTGCATCTGTTGAGATGATTATATGATTTTTATTCTTCATTTTGTTAATGTGGTATAACACACTGATTGCTATGAAGATATTGATTCATCTTTGCATCCCTGGGATTAATTCCACTTGACCATGGTGTATGATTTTTAATGTATTTTAAAATTTAGTTTGCTAGTATTTTGTTCATTAAGGACATTGGCTTATAATTTTCTTTTTTGTGATGTCTTTGTCTGGTTTTGGTATCAGGGTAATGTTGGCCCAATAGAATGAGTTTGAAGCATTCCTTCCTCTTCAAGTTTGTGGAAGGAATAGTTCAAGAAGGGTCACTGTTAACTCTGTAATGTTTGTTAGAATTCCCTGGTGAAACTATCTGATCCTGGACTTTTGTTTTCTTGGAGTTGTTTTATTACTAATTCAATTTCATTACTGGTAATTCATCTGTTCATATTTTCTATTTCTTCCTGAACCAGTCTTGGAAGATTGTACTTTTGTAGGAGTTTATCCATTTCTTCTAGGTTGTCTGTTTTATTTTGTTGTTCCTAGCAATCTCTTATTATCCTTTGATTTTCTGTGGTGTTGATTTTAACTTATCTTTCATTTCTGATTTTATTTACTTGGGCCTTCTCCTTTTTTTCTTGATGAAACTGGCTAAACATTTATAAAATTTGTTTATCTTTCAAAGAAACAGCTCTTAGTATCATTGATATTTTCTACTGTTCCTTTTTTTAAATCTCTATCTCATTTTTTTCCACTCTCATCTTTTTATCCCTTTCCTTCTGCTAATTTGGGTTGTGTTTTTTCTTCTATTTCTAGATCCTTTAGGTGAAATATTAGATTACTTATTGAGATTTTTTTGTTTGTTTTATGATATAGGCCTTTATAATATTTATAAACTCCCCATGTAGACCTGCTTTTTCTGTGTCCCAAAGGTTTTGCATTATGCTTCCATTTCATTTGTCTGAAGATACTTTTTATTTCCTCTTTGATTCCTTCAGTGACCCATTGGTTATTTAGTAGCACATTATTTAGCCTTCACATGTTTGTTTGTTTGTTTTTTCAGTTTTTTTCTTGTATTTGATTTCTAGTCTCATTCTGTTGTGGCCAAAAAAAGATGCTTGATATATTTTTCGATTTTCTTTAATTTACTGAGACTTACTTTGTGACCTAGCATATGACCCGTTCTGGAGAATGTTCCATGCACTTGAAAAGAATATGTATAGTGCTGTTTTTGAATGGAATATTCTGAATATAACATTAAGTCTATTGGGTTAATATGTAATTTAAAGCCAATGTTATCATATTAACTTTCTATCTGTATGATCTTCCCATTGATGTAAGTGGGGCATTAAAATAACCTAGTATTATTGAATTACTCTAAATTTCTCCCTCTATGTTTATTAATATTTTCTTCATGTATTTAGGTGCTTCCATGTTGGGTCCATGTATATTGACAAATGTTATATCCTCATGTTAGATTACCTTTATGATTACATAATGCACTTGTTATAGTGTTTGTTTAAAATCTATTTTTTCTGATATAAGTATTGCTACCCTGGTTTTCTTTTTGTTTCTATTTGTATGGAATATATTTTTCCATCTCCTTAATTTCAGTCTGTGTGTCTAGATATGAAGTGAGTCTCTTGTAGACAGTATATAGATGGTCTTGTTTTTTATCCATTTATCCACTCTATGTATTTTGATTGGAGCATTTAGTTCATTTACTTTAAAGTAATTATTGATATGTATGTACATATTGTCATTGTTTTCTGGTTGTTTTTGTAGGCTGTTTTTTTTTTTGGTCATTGTTATTCCCTTCTCCTCTTACTCTTTTACCTTGTGATTTGATGACTGTCTTCAATGTTATGTTTGGATTTCTTTCTCTTTTTTTGTGTGTATATCTATTATATGTTTTTGGTTTGTGGCTAACATGAGGTTCACAAATAACCTACATATGTAGCTTTCTTTTTAAGCTGATGATCTCTTAAGTTTGAAAGCATTCTAACAGCCCTACATTTCTACTCTGCCCTCAGATTTTATGTTTTTGACATCATATTTTCCAAATTTTTTATTGTGTATCTCTTAAGTACTTATTTTATCTATAGATGATTTTACTACTTTTGTCTTTTAACCTTCCTACCAGCTTTAAAGTGGTTGATTCACTACTTTTACCATATGTTTGCCTTTACCAATGGGACTTTTCCTTTAATAATTTTCTTATTTCTAGTTGTAGCTTTTTCTTTTGTATTTAGAAAAGTCCCTTTAACATTTTTTCTAAGGCCAGTTTGGTGGTGATAAACTCTTTAACTTTTGCTTACCTGTAAAACTCTTTGTGTCTCCTTCAATTCTCAATGATAATCTTGCCAGGTAGAGTGTTGTTCTTAGTTGTAGGTTTTTTTCCTTTCAGCACTTTGATTATACCATGCCACTCCCTTCTGGCCTGTAAAGTTTCCCCTGAAAAGTCAACTAATAGTCTTATGGGAGTTCCCTTGTTTGTAACTAGTTGCTTTTCTCTTGCTGCTTTTAAGATGCACTCTTTGTCTTTAATTTTTGACATTTTAATTATAATGTGTCTTTGTGTGGACCTCTTTGGATTCATCTTTTTGGGACTCACTGAACTTCCTGGACCTGAATGTCTGTGTTCTTTCCTAGGTTAGGGAAGTTTTCAGGTAATATTTCTTTAAATAGTTATTCTGTCTGTTTCTCTCTCTCTTCTCTTTCTATATTCCCTATAATGTTAATATTAGTATACTTGATGTTGTCTTAGAGGTTTCTTAAACTATTCTTATTTTTTAAATTATTCTTTTTTTTTTTTTTCTGTTCAGCTTGAGTAATTTGCACTGTTTTCCTGATCACTGCTCTGTTCTTCTATATCATCTAGTCTACTGTTGGTTCCTTCTAGTGTATCTTTAATTTCGATTATTGTATTCTTCAGGTCTGATTGGTCCTTTTTTATATTTCTAACTCTATGAAATTCTCACTGTGTGCATCCATTATTTGATGAGCTTCCTTATAATCATTACCTTTGACCTTTTATCAAGTAGATTGCTTATCTCTATTTCTTTTAGTTTTTTTTTTTTTGAAGTTTTGTCCTATTCTTTTTTTCTGGAACAAATTTCTCTGTCTCCTCATTTTGCATAATTCTCTGTTTATTTCTATATATTTGGTAGATCTCCCAATCTTGGAGAAGTGTCCTTATGTAGAAGACATGCCATGAGGCCCTGCAGCTCACTCTCCTCTGACCACCAGAACTAGATGCTCCAGCAGTGTCCCTTATGTGGGCTGAAATACCTTTCTCTTATGGCAGGGCCAGTAACTATGGGTGGGTTAGTAGGCAGGACTGGCCCCTAGCCTCCTGGCCTGAGGTCCTTCCTCATGTGGCTGCTGCAGTTCTTCTGGTAGGCAGGGAAAGTCCTTAGTACTAATAGGCTAGAGGGAGGATTCCAAAATGGTGCTTGCCAGTGCTGATGCTAGTACAGTAGAATAAGATCCTCAAACTGACTGCAACCAGCATCTACGTCCTCAGGGAGGGTCCCAGCTGCCTCCTGCCTCTTTGGGTGGCTCTCTAAGATCAGCAAGTGGGTCTGATTCAGGAGCCTTTCAATCTACTGCCTCTACACTGGGACTCAGATCATGTGAGGTTTTGCACACACCCACTAAGAGCAGAGTCTCTCTTGCCTATAGACCTCCAGCCCTCCTGAACATAAGCCCCACTCATTCTTAAAACCAAATGTTCTTATGTTCTCATCTTCTTGGTGTAGGACCCTGGGCTGGGGAGCCTTGATGTAGGGCTTAGAACTGCAGGATCTCTGCAGTTATGACATCCCTCCCATTTGTGGGTTACTGACCCAGGGATGTGGGTCCTTGCTAGACTGCATCTCTGCCCCTACTAACCATCTCATTATGGCTCCTTCTTTATATCTTTAGTTGTGGGAAAGCTTTTCTGCTAGTCAGGTTATTTTCATAGATAGTTTGCTCTGTAACAAACTGTAATTTTGCTGTGTCGTGGGAGGGGGTGAATTCAGGGTCTTCCTACTCTGCAATCTTGATCCTGCCCCAATATACTGCTTATTCTTTAAAAATAATTTATTCTTGCTTAGTATTTAAGGCTGTCCAATTACCCAACCATATTTTTTCTATCTGCTATTGTCTCTCACTATTCCTCAGTATGAATCTTTTGGTTATGTCAAAGTAATATATTTATTTTTCACCAAGCAGACATATCATGACTTTGTTTTCATATTATTTTCCTAATATAAATGATTGTCTTGCCTCATAACATTTATCCATATTTGCTCCCTTTTTAAGGCACAGATTAAATTAGCTTCCACCATGAAATACAGATCTCTCTCTCTTTCTGTCTCTGAATTCTATTTGTTCCTTCTGCCACAAAATTTAATTGACTTCTTCATTATTACTGACATAACTTTATTTTTTCTAATGATATTTTAGATGTTAAGAAAGAATGCTTATGTTATATGACCCCACATCTTCCTTTATTTTTTTTTTTAGCTGTGCCATGCAGCATGTGTAATCTTAATTCTCCAGCTGGGGATCAAACCTGTGCCCCCTGCAGTGGAAGCATGGATTCCTAACCACTGGACTGCCAGGAAATTCCCAGTATGATCCCACATCTTCTAATACTATGATATTTAACTTAATTCTAAAAATGGATTTTTAATTGATTGTTGAAAGAAGATGAAGGAAGAACTTTATAGTTTATACACTGAACATTAAAAAATGTTTTCTTAGCATATTTCCATTTTATGTAATTCAGAAATAAATGAATGATTTTATTTTTTAAAAATCTAATATTAAAATAGTTCACAGGAAATTAGAAAACTCACAACTTCTGAGACATTTTTTCATTATTTAGAGCAATCACTATAGAAATTATTTTAATAATTAATGTTTTAGATATATTTTATTTAAAATAATTAAGCATTCAAATAACTTAAAGAAGAACAAACCTTGCCTTTTGTGAGATACATAGTTTTCTTCTTAAATCTCCCTCCAAAAAAACATGACATTGTATATTTTATTATAGGTGTATATCATAAGCTCACTAAGAGAATGTCAGAAATGATTTCTTAACTGATCTTATTTTCACATTTGGTTTGAACAGGTTTTAAAGCCATCTGAGAATTTTCGATCATGAACATTAAAACACATCCAATATCTTTCAAATTAGTGTTTGAATACAAATAAGGTTTATGTGACCATATGAACAATATGAATTTTTATGAATTTTGCACCAGAAGAAAAATTTCAGGTCAAACTCATTTTAACATTTGTTATGTAAAATATCCAATCACATATTTGAAAAGGCATAATTTATGTAAGGTACTACTTGTCCAACTCATAGCTCACTCTTTTTTTTTGAGCAATTAATTAATGGTGGGCCTTAGTGAGACTTTTTTTTTTTTAACACCCTTATTGGAGTATTATTGCTTTAGTTTCTGCTTTATAACAAAGTGAATCAGCTATACATATACATATATCCCCATATCTCCTCCCTCTTGCATCTCCCTCCCACCCTCCCTATCCCACCCCTCTAGGTGGTCACAAAGCACTGAGCTGATCTCCCTGTGCTATGCGGCTGCTTCCCACTAGCTAGCTATTTTACATTTGGTAATGTGTATGCCACTCTCTCACTTCATCCCAGCTTACCCTTCCCCCTCCCTGTTTCCTCAAGTCTATTCCCTATTTCTGCGTCTTTATTCCTGTCCTGTCCCTAGGTTCTTCAGAACCACTTTTTTTTTTTTTAGATTCCATATATATGTGTTAGCATACAGTATTTGTTTATCTCTTTCTGACTTACTTCACACTGTATGACAGTCTCTAGGTCCATCCATCTCACTACAAATAACTCAATTTCGTTATTTTTATGGCTGAGTAATATTCCATTGTATACATGTGCCACATCTTCTTTATCCATTCATCTGTCAATGGACACTTAGGTTGCTTCCACATCCTGGCTATTGTAAATAGAGCGGCAATGAACATTGTGGTACATGACTCTTTTGAATTATGGTCGTCTCAAGGTATATGCTCAGTACAGGGATTGCTGGGACGTATGGTAGTTCTATTTTTAGTTTTTTAAGGAACCTCCATATTTTTCTCCATAGTGGCTGTATCAATTTACATTCCCACCAACAGTGCAAGAGGGTTCTCTTTTCTCCACACCCTCTCCAGCATTTATTGTTTGTAGATTTTTTGATGATGGCCACTCTGACTGGTGTGAGGTGATACCTCATTGTAGTTTTGATTTGCATTTCCCTAATGATTAGTGATGCTGAACATACTTTCATTTGTTTGTTGACAATCTGTATATCTCCTTTGGAAAAATGTCTATTTAGGTCTTCTGCCCGTTTTTAGATTGGGTTGTTTTTTTTTTTTTTTTGATATTGAGCTGCATGCTCACTCTTGATATTGTTAACAACTTTGGACTAAAAAGATGCATTCTCCAAAGGGTATATGGAGAGGAGATCTTTCTAAGGCAAGTAGTTACATATGAATATGTTGTTCTATAATTGTTGTAAATAACTTTTAAATTATAAAATACTTTTTCATTATTATCTTATTTGGTATTCCATATGATCCTAAGTGAGGATAAACTGATTAAATCAAGTATTTTTAAGGGTCCACTCATATGAGGTCTTGTGCTATGCACCTTCACCTCCATTAACTCATTTAATATTAATAAAAATTCTGTTGTGTTTGTATTTATTGTCATTTTGCCAGATGAGAATGATGAGGCTTAGAATATGTTGTTGATATGCCCAAGGATATATATGACTAGATAGTGGAAAAGTCAAGATTCAGACCAATGTATTTTTTAACTTCAGAATGTGCTCTATTGGTCCTCCTTTGAGTAGGCATGGGAGATATCTTCATTTTATTAATGAAGGATTGAGGTCTGAGCAGATTAAATTATTTGCCCTGAGTTAAAAGTAGAAGTAACCATTTGAAAATTTGGAATCTAGTCTAAATGTAAGGGTTTCCCTCTGTGATCTATTGGCTCAATGTAAATGTGATGCTATAGCACACATAGACATGTAAGCTACTGGCCTGATTGTGAGGCAGCTGCTGATATGCTATATACAGGTAATAGAGAACAACTAAGAAGAAAGACTTAAAAGGCAGGGAGAAAACAAAACATAGTTTATTTCCTCTTCTGCCTTGATGAGTTATATTTTCCACTGTTACTTATTTAGATAAAATTAAGCATATGTCTTTGGGAATAAACATAATGCACACATGTACGTACATGCACACACACATACACATGGGCATTCCTGTACACAACACACACTCAACACCAAATTTATATAGGCTGAGAGCAAATGCTTCAGTAGTCCTGATGAGGTCCCAAGGTACCACCTGCATTCCTGTGTCCCTGAGGACCAAAGGAGCAGCACTCTTTTCTGTGAGGTTAAATCTTGTCTTTCTATCCCCTTGGGTATAGATATCAATCACAACATCTAAGGTTTTAACTATTTATAATCATTCAGTATACTATTTCAGATTGTATATTCTCACAATATACATAGAGTTACTAGCAACAGGAAACAGAGTTACATTTTTAATTGCAAAGTTCACATTTTTTTCCTAATTAGAGAATATTTATACTTAAAGAGTCTTTGGTCTTAAAGCCCTCATACAGTTTCCAGAGACCATTCCTTCACACAGATTGTCATGAATATTTTCCTGGTTCTCCAATAATGTATTTTCTAATTTCTCTTCTCTTGATTTTTCCTAGCTATACTAATTTAAAAACTGATTTTTCTCTGGTAGCAAAGTACACAATAGTTCTGGCTTAAAAAAATAGAAATAGAGATCTCTTTCCCATAATAAACCAAATGCATGTGCTGGCTTCATGGTTTCAGAAGCCCCTACTCTTCCCACCTAGCTGCTCTGCCATTCACAGTATACTGTTACCAACTTGTGGTCTAAGAAGGCTGCCACAGCTTCTGCTAATACTTCTGCAAGCTAGGAGGAAGGATATGCAAGATGAGACCACTCTTCTGGAAGGGTACCTTGAGCCAGGATCAGCAAAGTGTGCTCACTGTGTCCACCTCTGCATATTTGAAAATACAACTGATTATTTGATATTTATTTTGTTTCCAGAAACCTTGTTAAGCCTCCATGTTAGGTCTGTTATTTTCTTGGATCTGTCATATAGATAATCATGTCATACTAATGACAGTATGTTTCTTTCTTCTGTTTTTTCTTACCTCAGTGTCCAGGCTAAGACCTCCTCTAGCACAATATTAAACAAAAGTAATGATGGTAGACAATTGGTCTATTTCCTGATCTCAAAAGGAAAGATTTCAAGTTTCAGTGCAGTAAGTAATTTATAGATACCCTTCATCAGACTGAGAAAGTTTTCTTTAATTTCTTGGATAACTTAAGTTGTTAATCATACAGAGTACTTTTAGATATACCTGGATTGGTTCCTCTAGTATTTTATTTAGGATGTATGTATCTACTCCCATAAATGTGTTTTACTTGTAATTTTCCATGATGGTACTGTTGTCAGATTTTGAAATGCTATTCTGACAAGCTTCATAAAATAAATTTGTGATTATTTTTCCCAACTCCCTCCAGAAAAGTTTGGTAAACATAGAACTACTTCTTTATTTAAAGTTTTGTAGAAGTTTTCATGGAAACTGTTTCTCTTATTATATATCAAAGTTTGCAACATCTCTAGTGATCTCCATCTGCATTTCTGACTTGCTTATGGTGGTCTTCTTTTTTTCACTAGATAAATCTTACCAGAAGTTTTTCACTTTTATTTGACTTTTCGAAGAAAAAACTTTTGACTTTGTTGATCTTCTCTATTGTTTATTTGTATTCTATTTTATCAATTTCTATTATTTTATTTATTATTTTATTCCTTCAGTTGTATGTATTTTGGGGAAGGGTGAGTATTCTTTTTCTAACTTCTTGAGATGGCTGTTTCAGGCTTTGCATTTAAAGCTGAAAATCTTTATGTTCTTTTTAACTGCATTTCACAGGTAATAATTTTATCACTCAGATTAAAACATTTTTTGACTTCCATTGTGATTTCTTCCATGAACCATAGGTTGTTTAGCAGTGTATATCTTTTTTATTTAGCCTTGTATTTTGATATAACATCAACAACACTATGAGAATGGTATAAAGAACTCCAATATACACTTGAACTAGTTTAAACAAGTATTAACATTTTTGCCTTATTTCTTTATCATTACATGACTCTCTTTTTCTCCATGAGCTCATTCTCATACATATTTTTTCTGAACCATTTACCACTTGAGAGAAAATTGCAGACACAATATACCTTTATGTTGAAATACTTCAATATGTATTTTTCATGAACAAGGACATTCTCTTATATAACCACTGTACAATTATCATAATCAGGAAATCTAATTTGGATACAATACCGTTA
Source organism: Grampus griseus (assembly GCF_964374135.1). NCBI lineage: Eukaryota > Metazoa > Chordata > Mammalia > Artiodactyla > Delphinidae > Grampus > Grampus griseus. The sequence continues at coordinate 46,308,591 of NC_139012.1, forward strand.
TATAATTAACATTCAGTATTTTAAATTTGCCATTTCTCCCAGTGATGTCTTTTATCACTAATTTTTCCTAGATAGTTCACCATTTTTAATTGTTTGGAATTAAATTTTTCTTTCTTTTTTTCCTGTTAGGTGGTCATTTGTTGATTGTCTCTGAGAAAATGGCATGAACAAAAATAAGTAAACTTGTACACAGTTTTATTTTAGAAACCAGACAATGGAGCTCAAATAACATTATGTCTTTTATAACTGCAATGATTTGTATCAGGTAGAAGGAAAACACCAGTGACCATGCAGTTTTGCTTAAGGCAAAGGGATTGCTTTTTTGGAAATGGCCATTATGTGGGAGGAAAACTAAACAGGACAACACAAACCAAGAGTCATTTCTATATCATTCCTGTTAGATCACTCTTCACTCCTTTTCTAACTGGACAGCATGATCCATTACTGGAAAATAAAATCAACTTTATGGGTTATACCAGTATTTTGTTGTAAAATATAATAAAATAGAAAATGCTAGAGAATATAACATGTAATAAGAGAAGCTATTGTCTCCTGAAATTTGTGGGTTTTTATGTGAGTGTGAATCAGATCATGGTAGAAAATATACTTCTTTCTTTGCTTTCACTGTCATAAAAGTCTAAGAAGCTGGGTTAGATCATCCTAGCCACAGTAACAGAGCTGTTATTTCTTCCTGAATTTTTCCAAAAAACATGTAACTTGTATTTCTTCTGGGAGTAAGCATAAACAACCTTCTGATTTATTTTATGGCTTTTCTCAGTAGAGAGATTTTTAAAACTCCTGGAATATCAAGAAGCAGGTAAAATATTAGGAACACAATTTCATTAGCCTACAGATTTGAGTTTCAGCAAAATATACAGGTTTCCATTCATATATGAGTAAGTAACAACTCTATCCTAATGCCCGCTTGTAACAGATGCTGAAAGGATATTTTGGTTGTATTCTTAGGACCAGAGGAAGCATTGCCAGACCCAGTCGCTGTACCCATGCCTCATTATGGGGAGCTGTCTAATGAGATCTGCTGCTTAAGTCCAAGAGGCATTATTTTCCAAGGAATTATATCCCAAGATAAACTTCCCCTGGCTCAGAAAATATCATTTTGTTGCTCTACCAACGGGACCTTCCTCAATGCCATTTACTGTTGCCATTCATAATGTCCTGGGCACGTAGCACAATCAAGGTAATAGCAACCATAATGGTCACCCCTTGGAGGGATTCTTACAACAGCAAGCTTCCTGTCAACAGACAGAATTTCTTGAAGGATGGTTTGATAAAGGTGGTGTACTTTACTAGAACCAAGTTCTATTCTAACCCAAATCATTGCAAGATGTACAACCTGGAAAATTCTCAAGACAATCTGACGATGGGGCTCGGTGTCAATAAAGAGGCACAGGTGAAACATGTCATGAACCTCTTGGCCATGAAATACCAAAATACCCTCACCTAGGCCAACATCCACAGGGTAAACTGCAGTTGACTTCAGTAACCTTGAGTGGGCAGGACATCATAGGATAGGATCACAATGGTTTTGCCCTCTGTAATGCACCAATCTATATCAGAAGCATCTGGGTATTTGAAACTGTGAGGTGCTTTCAAGGATGCAGCAGGACCTTCTAGAACCTGTCTTTGTTTACAGTGCCCAACTCCTGCTCTGGTGGCCCACTTGGTTCAGCCTCAGCAACTCCATTAATCTCATAGTCAGTTGGCTTCCCACTGGCAGTGCTGCTGGTCATCCAGTCAGGAAAGTCTGTGGTTGAGGCTGGTCCATCTCCAACAACCAACCTCACAGCTGCTGCCACTAGCTGAGTTAATCTCCAGTTCCCTTTCCCACATTGACTTTCTCCTCCTGCCCTTTTCCCTAACCAAGCAGATCCCAGCAACCCCACAGCACAGATGTAGAAAATGACTCCCTAGAAATAGCTAGAACTGTATTTCTTAATTTCCAAATATGGACAGAGTTTTCTAGTTGTCTTATTTTTTCTGGCTTTAATGTGCTTTGGAGTAATCAGGGATCACTTCCAACCAATTTTACAACTTGTGGGTTCCTTAGCCAAAGAGTCCTTGCATGCAGGGGTGTAAATCCATGTGAAGACCTAACTGTGATCCAACATTTATAAGAATAGGTAGTTATTTCCCTTTTCTTTTTCTTTCATTACTTTACTCAGCCCCAAAGCAGCATTCCTTAGTGTTGGGGATCATGGTTGGGGTTAATTCTGGTTGACCCTTACCCAAAGGAGAATGGCCCTTTATGGTACCAGCTTATTGTGGAAAAGGTTCCAGTTTAAATTTAAAGAAGTATGTTTGTTCCAGGAAGGCTTATCCCTACTCCAACTGTCTAGCTCATGGACTCCACTTAAATGAACCCAAATTATGAAACCAAGTGTACAAAATATGAAAATTTAATGTGGACAAAAAAATGGATTAGTTCTCTGACATTTTGCTTATGACTCTGGGGTTTGGAAAAAGAGTGACAATGGAGGAAGTGGGAACAAGTAAAATAATTGTAATTCTATGAGACATTTGTCCAAGAAAGGAAGCAGCAAGATGACTAAAAGATAAGTGACATAGAGTTTAGTGAAACTTGTCATTTTAAGGTCAGAGAGATTTAAACTTCCTCTTATTTGTCTTTTTATTTTCAAGTCTAATTATTTATCTTAAAGTGTCTGAGTTTGGGATTTGCTTTTGGTTCAGTTTCTTGTTTTGTTTTGTTCTTTAAGTGGCTAGGTGTAAAAACATGTTTGTGTAGTCTGTCTAACACATCTCACTAGAAAATCAAGCCAGGGAATCACATTTTAATGCTACTAACTGTTCACTATTGAAGACTCTTTATATTTTAAAAGTTATTTTTGGATTAGAGTGACAACAAGATGGAATCTATGGATTTCTTTGTTGTATGTTCTTTATTAAAACACACACAGAAAGTTTTGCATATTTTTCAAGTGTTCCTTTTATCTACCTATCTATCTACCTATCTACTTGTGTATTTACTATATTCATTAATCAATGGTAAATAGTATTTACACATGGAAGTTTTTCTTTCTTAATATGGGCACACTAATTTCTGTAAGACCCACTATGCACTTTTCCCTCACTGATATTCTAACCTCCCTCCATACATTCAAGAAGCAATCTTTGAAGACAGTATGTATTGAAGGCTGGGGACACAAATATGGAGAAAAAAGTATTCTCACAAAGCAGGAGAAAAAAAAAACACTTTCATAGAGGACACAATGAAGTGTAAGTAAGTATGTGTTACCCTGTGTGGTTATTAAGAAAAGAGAAATGCAGCAGGTATAGAAAGGAAAGAATGATGAACTCTTTAATCAGCTTCAAAAAAGGAAAGTTTGGTTGACATAGACTTTGACAGGTGGTAGGATGTCAGCAAATGGAAGAAATCTCAATTAGGGTATTTTAGGTCCCTTTTCTGAAGTATCTCATGATATATATTTGAATTAAAAAATTCTTATGGTTAACAGTTTATATAGGGGGAAAAGAAGGCAAGAAGTTAACATCCTGTATGTATTGGACATATAAACATAAAATATTATTTTCATTAGATTTTAGTCACAGAGATATCTTCTGTAAATAAATTCTAAGAATAGTCTATATCTATCAAACTGAAAAAGTAAATGAAGTCACCTCTACAGACCACTGCAGACTCTGAGCTAAGTCGGCTCTTGGATTGGTTCCCAGAGCTGTTATTGATTGCAGTAGGAGTTGTGCTCACAAATCTTGCCATTGAAACTAGTTGATGGACAGGATGCTAAATGTAAAATGTTTCAAATATCAGTAACAGCCAAAGGGAAAAAATAGCAGTTAATCATATGTCAAAACAACATCATGTAGAGCCAGTTTTGTCCCTAGAAAAGTACATGTGGTTCTTTGTGACTCAGTCAAGCTTCATCATCTCAAGACTAAGATATGTGACCTTCTAATTTTTAAAGTAGAGGCCTCAACCAAATGACAAATCAGCTTGATCATTTAAAAAAATCAAGGAAGAAAACAGATATATTTATATGTCTGGGAATAAGTAAAAATTAAAAAGAAAAGTATAAAGTTAAATGAAAAACATAGAATTTGGATTTAGATGAATATCTATATTTCAGAAACATAGCCAGCTGACTCCTTCAAAATGTGAATCTGTTTATGTTACCTCTTCTTATGGACGTCTTTAGCATCCTATCCTTCTTCTTACAAAAGATAAAAAATATCTTAACATGAAACTGAAGGCTATGCATGGCCTGGCTTCCATCCAACTCTACAGCCTCATCTCTATCCTGCCTCTCAGGTCCACACCCTCTTCTCAAGCTCCACAGCTTGTCTTCTGTTCCACCTAATCTCTTGCATCTACGGTCCATTATATAAATGATTTCTCCTTCCTGGAAGGATTTTTCTTCCCTCTTAACCCCTATACCCCTGTTAGCTTGATCATCACTTCTTTAAATAAGTGAACCAAAGCAATTTTCCACTGTCAAACTCATAGAAACATGTTCCTTTATATTTTGACCCCACCACCATTAGCTCAGAATCTCTGTATAAAGACCATGTATGCTTTGCTCTTCATTTTGTCTCTAGTGTCTAGCACTGTGTCTATACATTGGGGAAAATCCTAAATAAACATTTGCTGAGTGAATAAAGGAATAAATGAGATATCAAGGCAAATTTTAATAACAATCACCATACTTACTGGATGAATTACTTTGAAGGCATAAAACAGGTAGCAATCTTCTCTAAGTAAACTGTGACCACAAATCATTAGTTCATCTCTTTTATTCGTAGGTGGAGGCTACCTACACCTTTCCTCAAAAATTGTTATTCCAAATGACAGATACCTATGGGACCTAGGGACAGTACTCATATCTCTATGATATCTCTACTATTTCCACCGTGAAAAATATCACCCAGTGCAGAAAATACAATGCAGATTGTCCATATGGATAGAGACTTGCAGTAATTCTCTAATGGCTTTCCAGAAACAGATTAAACACATGAAGAAGTTTAAATTTCTAGAGCATGTTCTCTTAACTACCTTAATGTTCAAGGGAAAATAAACTTTAGTATTCATTATATCAATTCCCAGATCTTGAAACACTAAAAGTAAGCATTGGCAAGGACACTGAAAATGATTCATTAAGACAAACAAAACAAGAACAAATTCTGCAAGGGAGAATTTCAAAATATTCTTGATGCTTATGATTAGCTGAGCATACTGCTCTGCTGGCACAGTGGGGTTGCTTTTAGAGAATCCCAGTCCTGGAAAAACTCAGGGGATATTGTAAAAATTGTTAGCAGCTTAGTATTATAAAAGCTTTTAAACAATCCTCTGTCTTAATGTGTTGTCATAAAAATGTCAATTGTTTAAAAACAAAGCTATTTAATATTAACATCAGGACCCTTGTATGTCATGAGAATCTGAGGCCTTAAAGAATAATTAACAGAACAGAATTAATTTTCATCATAAAAAAAGAAAGCACAATGGGAGAACAAGAAAAAAATCTGAAAACAAAAAAACAGTAATGGACAAATAACAATAACACCAGAAAAGCCCAGAGACACTTAAAAGTGCAGACAACAATGCTTTAAAACAGTGGCAGGAAAATTGAACCATCTGTTCCAAGAAACTGAACTTACCAAAGGTGTTTCTGGCCTTTGCAGAATCAATAGCGAATCAAGCATACAGTGTAATGTTAAATAGAACCATACGTTTTGACGTAGCAGTGTCTTCAAAATCACTTATTAATAATGCACCTTTGAAAGAAGATTTATTATCCTCAAACATCCAACTGTCTCCGAATCAGTTATTGTGAGAAACATTATCACAGTGTGACAAGCTGTAAAATATCCAGTATTATATGAGATAATCCATACAACAATAATATACTGTGTTTACATTATAAGAAGGTATTTTACAAATATTTATCCAGCAAAGGCTGGGAGGCTAAGTAGTTTACTCAACCACGGTGGCAGAGTTCTTAAATGGTAGGTAGAACAAATTTTTGAGCCAGTATTATATGACTCTAAAGATCATACATCACTGAAAAAAAGAAACTCCCAGACTCATACAATATCTGCAGAAGAATACTTGTGGAAGAAAAACGATATGGTTTTTCTAACAAGATGCAAATTCTCCCATATCTTTACTTATATTTGAGCAAAGTGACCCAATGGGAGATGAAACACAGATGTATTCCTAGCATTTTCAAATGCCAATTCCTATCTTTTTAAAATCTTCACATTTCTACTAGACTTTACTTCATTTATGTTTATGCTTCTGTCAGCCCCTACAGTGCCTTGTACAAATTTAAGTATATGATCCACGTACTTCAAATTCATGCATAGCCTAAAACCTTTTTCTTATAACTAAGTACTAAATACTTTTTGTTGTCCAACTGGAATTTATGTCCCATTTTTACTTCATTTTGTGACACTGTTTTTTTGGGGGGAAGTGAAAAGTAGGTGAAATCCATCTCTTCCCCATGCAAGAAAATCTCATGATGTGCCTAGCTCCTATGCCTATGCCTAGGAGGCAGGTCTTAGATTAAACCAAACATTTAAATCCCACTACTTTTTCTCTAATTATTTCATCAATCCAAACATTAGTAAATTATTACATGACAAAATGATTATTATTTATCTATGGGTGGATGACAAAACCAGATAATAGGACAGGACTTTTCTTTCATATTTAGATGATAGACCTTTCTCCTTTTCATACTAAGTATAAACAAGGAAGATTGTGGCCCCTATTACTGCTGCTTCCATATTGTGACCACAATAGAAGCCAATCTAAGCTTACATAAAGAGGTCAGAATCAAAAGAATCTGTAGAGAAGTAGAGCCCAAGACTTGACTACCGGCTCCTCAAGCCTATCATACCTCTTGTTGTGAGGTAATGTGTTTTTTTATTCTTAAAGTTGCTTTAAATCACAGTTTCTATTACTTCTATTTAAGAGCATCCTAATTGATAGAAGATATATAATTTGGTTAATAACACATAAGCTGGATTTTAGGGTGAATATCTTATCTAAGATGCGGGTACAACATATAAACAGCATAATAAAATCTTATCTCGTCCACCATTTTAGTTTGCATTCAAGCAAAAGAAATTCAGATAAAAACTGTAATATTCTTTTCATCCCTAACCCAGTGGTTTAATACAAGTACAAATTGTACTCAATTAACATTCTCTAGAAAAATGGTCATAATGATACCTTGAGTTACAGAATAGCAAAATACTATGTTTTTTCTTAATTTGTCAAAAGGTCAGATTGTGTTACTTTCCGCTTAAAATAGAATTCAGTGGAATCTCATTACATTTGTAATACTCTTTTCTAACCAAGACTCCTGCCTAACTCTGATTAATTTGTCCTCAGATACAAGGAACGATTTTCTCATACTTCAGTCCTCAGTGCAAATGTGACCTCCTCTGAGAGGATTTACCTTTCCACTCTGCCTAAAATATCTCCTCCTTCAATTACTCTCTATTATCCTGCTTACTTCCTTTATAGCTTTTATCACTAGCCTGAAAGTATTTTTGCTTAATCATTTCTTTACTTGTTTATTCTCATGAGATTATAAACTCTATCATGACAGGAACCCTGGATGTCATCCTCAGCATTAAATTCCCAGCAAATAAAACAGTGCCTGGCTCACAGTAGGCAATCAATGAATATTTATTAAATAAATGAATGGACGATGAAATAAACGAATGGCTCCCAAAACACCAGTGTGTTCCGAGTTTTGTTTCACAGTACTCTTGATAAGAAGCAGAATGAACTTTTCTATTCAAACAATAAGGAAATAACTACTCCTGTTAGTGGTCAATTGGGTTTAACAAGACAACCTTAAACACATTTATTTGCATGAGATATCCTCCTTCATTTTAGCACTTTATTCATTTTCCATTTTTCAAATTAGAGTTCCTTCTTTGAGTGATCAGAAAAATCTTCATATAGCTGTGACTTAAAGAAGTAGGGAGAACTCAACCTGGACTTTTCACTGGAGGGTTTTGAATGGCTTACCTACTTCCTATTGCAACTGAAAAATTGTGCCCCAACAACCTTTCCTTAATGAATAGCTTGGCAATTTCAAAACTGAGTTTTTTTCTGTTTACATGACCTTAAATTACAGTGAAATCCACAAGCTTGTAAAGGTACAAAGACTGCAAGGTCTTTCCTGACACTCATTTCACATCTACAATACCCACTCTAAACACATGAGAATAATATTTAATATAAACTCTCCAATATGATCTTCTTTTTAAATAAGATGAAAAGACCTAGGCAACAGTCTGTACTCAGTTTTTCCACAACTTGAATTTAGGTTGAAAATATAAAATATTTTTTTTTCATCACTGATAATAGAAGAGCCTAATTCTTAAACTGTGATATTCCTGAGTTGAAAATATGTCTGATCTACTATCACTGGTAAGGACACCTGTTTAATCAGCTACTTATACTGTCAGTATTGTATAAACCATGTCTTTTATTTTCTGTGATCTGATGTTTCCACATCTGGGGTCTTACTGACCTCCACATTATTGCCCAACAGAGTTAGCTAACTCCTAGAGATAGCAAACACTTCACCCAGGAGTGTGCTTTTCAAATGCAAACCAACCAATCCAGAGTCCATGCCCCCACCAACCTCCATTATCAAGATCTCATACTCTTGACTGCTATCCACCTGCCCTTATCACCCTGGGCCAAGCACCTGACAATTATGCCCCAGAGTCCTCTTGACCAAACTTGAGACTTCCCCATGTGGACCTTTCTTCTTGGGAACTGACTATTGTTCCTGTTCTGTTACCATTACCATACCTAAATAATAATAAGACCTGTTAAAACACATAAAGTATAATTGTATGACAAGAGAGTCATAAAACAAGTTTCTAAGAAGAAAGAAACATGGTTAAAATTCCTCTAATAGGTTAAAAGAAACCATAAAAGACCCTGAAAATTGGAAATTGAGTGAACAACTTTCAGATGTGTAATATGTAATTGTAATAGTTTCTACTTTTAAAATGGTTTTCATAATTTTGCTTTTAATTTGACTTCTCAATTCTATTGTTTTACCTATAATTTTAAGATATATCACATCTTTTCATTTTGAAGGAACTTAACACATAATTTTAGGGGGACTTCTGAGTTACTCTATTACATATATATTGTTTACCTCTTCTACCCAGCATTGTAGATTTTTTCCGATTCTTCCTTCTGGAGGTAGGGGTGGGTATGACAGGCCTACTTTGAGGTAAAGCCAATTGCTGGGGTCTAAGAGACTAAAAATAAGAAAGAAAAGTAGAGCAGAAATGTAAATTAAGTCCTTGGGAAAGACAAGTATAGTGAGAGACATCAAGTACCGTCCTCCTCACCAGTCAGCCAGAATTTATTAAAGATTTATTAATGCTGGGCATATGGTTAGTCATGAGATGCATAAACAGAAAAATTGTAAGGTCTTTATCTGTATCAAGGTTTGATCAGAGAAACAGATCTCAATGCATGATATAAGAAAAGGGAATTTTTATAGGGGTTAGACCTAACATAGTTATGGGATCTGGCTAATGACTCTATACAAGGCTGTTGCATTTTGTCTAGGGTTGGACCCAAAGGCATGATAGGTCAGCCTAGCGTGCAGTCAGGAAGGAGAGCTGCTATAACTTGGAGGAAATCAAAGATAAACTGCAATGCACAAGGATAGAATAAAACATACCTCTTTTACTACATCCAAACTTGACAACGTGAATAACGTACTGAAGACGTTAGTATTGATAGCGACAGAGTAAAAGGACAAAGTAGGTGATTAAATAGTTAATCCCACTAGGGGATTGTAAGTAAAGAAAAAATTATGGGAGATCACTGTAGGTTAATGATCATTCAAGAAAATAGGTTTGCTTAACCACAAAACCAAGCAAGCGTGCTTAGCAACAAAACCATGCAACAGAAGCATGAGACATGCCCCCAAACAATAAAACAATGGTGGCATGAGACCCACATACTGCCCAGTGAGCTCAGTAAGTTAATGATCCCTAGGACATGCTCTCTGCACACATAAAAAACAATTTATGCAAAGGTGACATTTCAAAGTCAAAGACCCTCATTTTACTGAGACCTGAAATAATTTTTCCATAGTGCCATGACAGTCCTGGCTTGACTATGTAGGGACGAGAACACTCCCCTGCCCAACCTGGAGGAGGAGCTGATGATAGAAGCATAACATCTACACTGGAATGAGGAAGAAGATAGTCTTCCCCCCACTTTTCCTTTTATTATAAAACTGTAGCCCACTAAGTTCTTGGGGTGCACCACCCTCTCATCTGCCTACTTGTAAGCCTCTCAAGCGTCTTATTCTAATAAATCACTTCTTATCTAGCACTTTCCCTCTTGCTGAATTCTTTCTGAGCTGAGACATGAAGGACCGGAGCTCCTTGGAGCCCCTGGAAATGCCACCCAGTGTTTCAGTACATCATTCACCATTCACCAGAGAACTAAACACACACCTGATCCATGGTATAGAGAAGCTGAAAGAGGAGGAATCCTGGGAGTGGGAAAGGCAGTGGGCCTGGTACTATCTCATGCCAGTTTTTGAGTTAACAGAACAGAGACAACATGTATGATTTGCCACAGTGTTAGGTATCTTATGCCAAACGCAGTGCATAAAAATGGTTTCTCATTTACCTCCTCTTTCCAGATCTCGCACAAATTTCTATTATGGCTACGCCTAACCTGGACTGGCAAAGACAAAGTAAGTTCCAATTTGGTTATATTGGCAAAATAGAAAGCCACAAAAGTCTATGCCTTGTCAAGTTGACATCATACCCACCTCCTCTAACTATACTTAACTCTTCAGTAAAAATAATAGCTAAGTCATGATTTAACCTAGAATTATACAAGCACCCCTTATCCAACCACAGGTATATTAAATCTCTTTTTAAAAGGATATAAAATTTCTCTATCCAACTTGGGCAATGTTCATTTCTAGCTGAATCACACTGACCCTTTGATAGTTTGTAACTTAAATACTGAAATATGAGGTTGACACATCTTATGTTAGATTACAGGGGAATGGGAAAGGGAAAGATGGTAATTAGCTAATGTATTTACAAATAGATTCATATCAGAATAGGAAGAAATATTTATAAACTATTATAGTTCTCAGTTATGCAATTGCTCATGCCCATAACTGCTATTTAGTAAGTATTTTCATAGACTACTCATTCCACATAACTTCTCCTCTCAACAAGCACTTTGCTGCTCTTAATTTCTTTCTCGATCGGGTGATCTAAACTTTCTTTCCTGAATGGTCTGGTCCATTGGCAATCCTGCCTGAATAGAGTTGTAGTTTTCCATTGCCTTTTATCACTTGTCATAGAAGTACTTAGCAGCCTCCAGGCAATCATTTCCATTGCAGACATGCTCCTCCTTAACCTCATTATTTGGTAGTAACTCAATTTCTCCAGGGTAGTTAGAATTATTCAGCACTGATAGTACAATGACCTCCTTCTTTGTCCATTGATTCACTAGCATGAGGAACCCAAAGTGGCTAAATGGCAACTTCAACTTCAAATTTAATGGAATCATTGATGTGATCCTGGCAGAAGCATTCTTTCCTTGTGAACTAAGATGCCTAAATCAGAAGAGCCCAAATTCATAATTATTGGAAGCAAAAATGTTGTTAGCAGATTTCTAAGGCATAAAAGAGAGAAGCCACTCCCATTTATATCTTTGATTCCCAGACCTGTAAATACTGGCTGGGAAAGAACAGCACCACACTTTGACACAGATTGAGTGCATATACTATATTCCAGGGAAATTGCCCAAACCCTCAAGATACCACCAAATAATTGGAATTATACCTGAATCTTCAAAATGTCATTCCACTATTCTATCAGGTTAACTGATTCAGTAAGATAGAAATCATGGTAAAACCAGTAAATTCCATGCACACCATCCAATTGTTGTACTTTATTTCCTATAAAATGAGTTGTTTGGTCAAAAGTAGGGCTGTATGGAATACCATGATGGCTAAGGCATTATGTAAGTACCTGGATACGGTACTGCCAAAAACACTGTGGACAGGAAATGAAAATTCATATCCAAAGTAAGTGCTTATCCAGTGATAATAAACCACTCTCCCTTCTGTTATGGGTATATTTCAATGTAATCAACCTGCCACGAGGTAGTAGATTGATCCTCAAGGAATGATACTATTTCAGAGTAGATTGGCCACTCATCAATGACTATTGTCAAATATTAGGAGTGTAAGTTCATTTTGCTGATCCCATGAATAATACTCTTGCCAACATGACCTCTTGGTTTATGAAGACAGAAGCTGCCTAATATCTACAAAACTGGTTATCTTATTCACAAAATTACAGAAATACGCTTAATCTGCGGTTACTTTTTGGTAAGCATTCACATGAAGCACCAATATCTTTATATTCTCTATCTAATTTGTAAATGTCTTCCTGCATATCTTTACTCCAGACCCTATTGCACCAGTTTCCCAGAAATGAAAATCTCTGATCATTCAGCATAACCATTACTATCTAGAAATCAGAATAGATCTATAATTCTGAATATCTCTCATTCCAGACAAAATAAACAGCAATATGCATTGTTCAGTGTTCTGCCCCCTAAAAGAATTATCCTTACCACTATCCTTGAAGGACACCCTGGAGTGGGGCGGTATTTTTATACTCATCTATTTTCAGGTAGTTCTGGCACTATCATATAGAACCAGCTGTTAACCAGAAACATTTTTTTTCTTAGGTTAATTTTTATAGGGAACTCCCTATGAGGAAAAGGGGGAAGACTGAAAGGGAGGAGGAAATAGAGCAGGAATAGGAGACATAGATCTCTGAGCCAAATATCCATGCAAGGTTCTTATGCCTTCAGGACATATGTGAACTTGATATTTTATAGACCAGGTCTTTTGATGATAGAGCACTGCTGTGCATACTCTTGAATGGTATGGTTTTACAGGTCAGATAACCCCCACAGTTTGTTATGATTTTGGAGTTATTTCAATGGCAGCATTTTCATTGATGACCTTAGAAAGAATATCCATTCCAGAGCTCTTTATAAAACCAGGGCTCCCTCACAAATATATTTCTCACCTCCTCAGTGAGGGGAGTGTCCCCTGGATCATCCTGTGAACAGAGTTTGGGATTTCATGATCAGGGCCTTACATGATAAATTCACTGTATCAATCTAATCTCTACTGAAAATTTGGACACCTTCTTTTATATTATACTAGCCAAGTTGTGAAATTTAAACTTCATTTAGGGTAGTCCACTTTGGGGTTCAGATTTTGCAGTTTTGTTGAAAGAATAGTCACAGGATTAAAAGCAGGAAGCAAAGTCAAAGGGAAAAAGAGAACCTGAATCAAAGCAAGGTACAAAGAAAAAGTCCAAAAGAACAAATTGATCTAATAGCCAGATGATGCTGCAATTGTGTATAAGTTCGAAAGATTTGGGGTTAGGATTTACAAGTCCACGTTTATAATTTTTGAAAGAGTAAATAAACCTGTGGTTCTTTAACACCCACATAAGACCTCAGAAATATCAGAAAAGTTTAAATTTGTTTTAATGTACAAATACTTAAAAAGTACCTCAACTTTAGCCATGCACCCCAATGACCTGCCACATCAATTCGATTGAAGGTACAGAGCTTCAATGTCTTTGAGTAAATACTAGAACTCATTTTTCAACAACTTGTTTAAGTATATAAGATTAAAAACAATGATCATGGGAACCAACTTCTCACCTCAGGAAAATGACACAACACATCGGTACTATTCACCAGTGGAGGCAAGGAAGCCTGGCCTGATTTCACCCTGTGGCTAAAATGAGGAGGTTTTCCCTTTCTCTGGTGCTTTAGATGTAGCTAGCCAGTAGAGGACAAGTCTAATGTTTTGTGTTGGTGTGGGAATGCTCGCCAATGCTCCCAGCTCTTGTCTTTCTTTTCTTCTGATCTTGAGCTCCATGTTCTTGTTTTCCACAACTACATTTCAGTTTGGCGTCCCATGACCTTCTCAGCTGAGTTTTTTGTTTTTCCATCTCAAGTAAGAGAACGTTGACACTCTTTTTTTTTTTTTAACATCTTTATTGGAGTTTAATTGCTTTACAATGTTGTGTTATTTTCTAACCTCTCTGCCATAAGAGGTAGTTTCAGATATGATAAACTCTGATTAATTGACTTTACAAACCTACAATTATAAAGGATAGCAACTAGATTTGTGGTAAGAATGGTACAAGAAATCTATCTGTGTCTTCTATAGAAATCATTCTTACTTCTAATTTGGTAGTCATGAGAAATCCTTGATCCTTCAGTCCACTAAACAAGGTAAGGGAAAATTATTATAGACAATTATTTATTGCTATATAGCAATAAAAATATGGTAATATAGTTCTTTACACTGTGTACCAATCACATGCTTGATCAAGACTACTGTTTCTGGAAAATAGTAACCTGCCTTGTTAGGCTCTTAATGTTTTTGGCTAATTATATAAAGAAGTTCATACATATATATATGAACATCTTTGTATATACCATATTATTTTCTCTAGCTACACCACTGCTACATACTGTGCATGTAGATGCCCCTCCTTCATACTGTTCACATATATCACTATGTATTCACACTTATTTCCAAAAGCAGCCACTGGAGAAGTGAGAAGGTGGTGGAAGGGGTGGGTGTGTATCCATATTCTACTCAGTCTGTATTTAGAAAAGGGTTTGATTTCCTTGTTCTGGATTTAATCCCTGTATGGCTAGAGGGATCAGTGTCAAAATCTGACAGTATATATATATTTTTCATAAGACTCTGTCAGATTCTGAACTAGGAGTATTTCCAGAAGCTAACTGAACTCTTCTTTCTTTTAATAAAAGACTGTGAAACTCTGGAGACAAGCATGTGACTAAATATGAGGGTTCTTCTTCCAACCCAGCACAGTATCCAGCACAGCTCGGGCTCAGGGAGGATCTGTGGCTTTGGGAACAGTAGAAGATGACAAAGCTATTGTCTTGTTCATTTTGGGGATCACTGTTAACAGTGGCAAAGATGAGTTTCCAGTAATTAGTCTGTAGCAATAGGATATTGACAAGGCAGGTCAGAGCAGGAGAGGAAGAAAATGGGGTTTCCATATAGGTATAGCAAATGGCAGAGTTTTTATTATAGATTCATGTAAGCTGTTCTCTTGGGAATGTCTCTGAGATGCTGATTGTTTTGTTTCACAAAGTCCGTACCTGTATGAGCAGATAGGAATGGAGCCATTGTTATGTCAACACAAAAGCAAAGTTGATTTCATTTGTCTGCATAGTCATTAAGGCCTGAGGTCATAAAAATAAACAAAAATTTTTTTTCAAAGTAAAGATAAGTTTATTTAAGGAGGAACAAAAATAAAAAGCGGTAACTCTCATTCTCTTCATTTTCACTTTAAAATAAAATTATGTTGCATTTCAGAAACATTTTAATTTTTGATTAAAATATGTATTGGAGAATTTGAGTTCATGGGGAATTTCTTTATTAAAATTAGGTCTTCATTACAAGTAGCTTCAGTAAAAGTAAGAATGTAGATTATTTGAAAAATGTATTTTTTTAAAAGCCTGGTGCTTTTATTATAAGCAATTCCAATCAGCTTTGTGTGTTGAATCTATTTTTCATTTGATTGTTGTGATTGATGTCTATGAACTGCATTACAGCTGAGAGGTTATGTATGGCATTTGGCACTGAGATTTAAAAAGTAATCATATGTTGTATACTATTTCTAAGAAATTGATAGTATCATAGTGTTATTTATTTCAGACTTCTCCAAGGATTTTCCTTAGTTTTGCTAAGGAAATAATCTTCCAATTAAAAAGCTTAATAGAAAAAACATTCTGTCTTAAAATAGGCATGTTTAATATATATTATATATATATTGGTTTTATATACATTGAAATCATGTTAGAAAGGAAGCTTGTTTGTATCAAATAATTCAATTGTAGCATCAAGCATTAAAGGCACTAAACTTTTGCTTTTATATATTTTTCGACTTTGGTTGACTAGGAGGTCAAATGGACTCAGTAGTACATCTGCCCTGGGATCTGCCAGTGCCAGCTCTTTTAAAATCCAGAACATGGTCTCAAATTGGAACAAAATCCTTCACTGAAAAGATGTCCTTCAAAATAAATAGTCTCTTGCTATAACTATGTTTTCATTAAAAAGTAAAATGTTCATTTTTAAAGGGGAATATTTAATTTTTTTAATGTGTTTTGCTGATCAGAACATATACCCCTCATAAAAATTTATGGATGTACATGGAAAACTAACTCCAAGATGTTGCTGTACTTTTGCACATGAGCAGACTGTTGGCAGCTAATCTCCCTGATTATGCAAAGATGGAATTATAGCAAGAATTACTGACAGGCTGATAGATTTGGATTCCCCACTTCAAAAGTGGTGAATTGTTTCCTTTATGTTCTGTGACAAATGACCTACCTAGCTGCTTGGCTATGCAGAGAAGCTTGGAACAAGCAGAGAAGCTGATAGTACTGCTGATACTGGTGAAAACTGATTGTAAAAAGTAAAGTTCTACTAAAAACAGATTTTTTTCAGTATAATCAGATGAATATTCTTTGAGTTATAAATGTTCCATGAGCTGATTCTTGAAATTACTATCAAGTGTAGTGGTCAGTTCAAAGAACAACAAACATTGTATACACTGTTGGTTTAGATATAATATGATCAGCATATACATTTATAGGCATATATGGGTATGTGTGTGTATGTATATAATGACTAGTAACAAAAAATTGAAATGAAAATGTCAACAGTGAACTTTTTTTGATCTTTGATTTAGGAGTAAATATAATAGTAATATATTATCAGGAGACCTCAATTACTTTCCCAAATTTTACACTGCACTGTTAAATATGTATGTAGTGAGTTATTTATGTAAGGATTGATATTTCTGTTAGACTTCTTGATACCATTGTTCTTTTTTCTAGAAAACATTTCTAGATCAGTGTTTGCTTTTATTGGGTGTTTTACAAAATAAAAGAAATTTGTAAAGTGTCTTGATAAGGCAAGAGGTTCAGGAGACATATATTAGGATAGATTTTAGGATGTCGTGAGCACAATTGCCTAACCAATAGATGTAACAAAGCCAAGCAAATATGAAGCAGTGTTCACAGCTAGATGTGCTGAGAAAATAAAAACCTAAACAGTTGCCATGTGTTCAAAGAAAGTAGAGCTTCTATGAGCATAAGAAAGAAACTTATTTCAAGGATTGATTTATTTATTATGACTGAAACCCAGCTTCATAAATATAAATCTAGTCTCAAGGAGCATCCAACTATATAGAACAGCCATGGAAGAATAGGGTTGTTCTTTCTGATCAAGGATTTTGGATTATTTCTATATATAATGAGAACAATCTGAAGAAATCTTACTCAAATCAGTTAGACTGCTGTCCTTGTATAGGTCAGAAGTCCTTTAGATTCTATAGATGTGCAAATGAAACAAGTTGCTTGGTTCAACTGGAAATTCTTGGAAAGTCTTAGAGACCACCCAGAGTGATGAGAAAAGTTGATCAACCATTCATTACTTGTTCATGACCTAGCACTTGTCCTTTGAGGAAGACAGGACAAATATAATTTTCTCTAACATACAAATAATAAAATGCAAGTCAAAAATGGTGAAATGGTTGAGGTCACAGTTAGCTAGAAATAGGATGTAAATATAACCTTTCTAAGTCCAAGTCAAATATTCCCTCCATTATGTCAGACTGACTTATAACTTAAAGACTTCTATCACCTTTCTCTATGTCTCTCTCCTTCATTTCCAAGTTTTTCCAATACTATTGTCAATTTTCAATTTTCTCTCTCTTTCTCTATTATGAAAACAAATCTTTGACATTTTACCCTGTATGTCAATTATAACTTTAGTTATTTAGGCATTTCAGGATAATCATAGATTATATGATATCCCTCTAAATTCAGGAGTTTTAAAACTTAAAATTATATATCTTCACTGGCCTATACAAATGAATTGTGGTCAATTTTCTTGTTTCATATATATATATATTTCTTGACCTATGATTATTTAACACAACTCAATTTTGAAATACATAGAAGAGCTTTGAAAATTGCAGTTATCTTTTAAAAAGTTGAAGATGCTCAGCCTTACTTGGCATTAATTACTATATTATCATCTATCTCTGAAAAAATCTTTGATTTTCATTCAATTAGAAATAGTTTACCTGGTGAAAAGTTTTTAGAAGCATCTACTCTTCAAAACTATTATGACTCTAGTACAGTAGGTAAATATTAGCATTTATTAATTAATTCAATCAACTCAACAACTGTGATGAACATCATATATATAGATATTCTTTGTTCAAACTGAGCCAGGGCTGTCCAACCCACCTTTTTTCATCCAAATCAACTCCTCACTTGATTCTAATTGAAACTGAACTGAATGCACAAATCAGAAAATCTTGTTTATTCAACCCCTTTCAGTTCTCATAACTGTAGTTTTCAAATTAGAAAGAACTCAAACAATTAGAAGAGCTTTATTGAAAATTACAAATTGTGTTTTCCTTGGATGTTGATATGATTTGTTTCCCTTTACCCTCACTCACACAGCAACTCTGGTCAATTTAACATGTTGGTAAATGTTTATTCTTTATGTTACTTCTCTAAAAAGCAAATTACGTTGAGAAAATGGAAGATCTATGATATCCCTCTGCAGTTTAGCTGATGAGTTGCTGACAAATTTTCACACAATTATGCAGAATATTAAAATCCAAAGATTTCTGGTGTCCCTATCATACTACATCTTGTTTTATCTCCATAAATGGCCCCACATCTTTCCTGAGAGAAAACTGTAAATATCAAATTCTCACTCCTCTCTCAATCAACTTATTTATAATTTTAGCATCATTTCCTCCTCAGCAGTGTAAACAAAATTTCTGTTTAAGGCTGTTTCCTATAATACTTCTTTAGATCTGTTTAACTCTCTACTCCTTAGAGACTTGCTTTCTGAATTATATCTTTCCTCTCACGCTTTCAAATTTTCTCTCTCTCCCAAGTATCCTCAATTTGTTTATGTATCTTCAACATATAAATGACATAAATTCTCTATCATTTTAAAACAAAGGAAATATTGCATGAGAATAAACCCAGCCTTTTTACTGTGTGTGGTGAAAACAGCTAGTTACCACAAAGAGTTTATTTCTCTTTTTTCTTGAACTTGTGTTCTGTTGTTTTATTTTCCAATGTTATATTTTCTCTTAGCACATTATCCATTACCAGAGTTTTTATTTCCATATATAGTCTGCTGTTTCCAGAATTTATATATATCTGCCAAAACGTCTCTTAGGACCACACAAGTTTATCCATTTGCTTACTGGAATTCTTTATCTGGATATCCTAATGATACTCTACAATCAGTGCATACATAATAGAATTTATTATCTTTTCACCAAAATTCATTCCTCTTGATTTTTTGTTGTTGACCATGACATTTATCCAATTGCCTAAATCATCCTAGACTAAGTATTCACTCTTAATTATTTCCCATCTCCATCCTTCACCAAGATTTAAGCTCCTACCTCTTTTATATCTCTCCAATTCATCTTTTACTTTTGATTGTTTTGGCCTGAAGGATTTGGCCAAAGGATTCTTCTGTCCTATTCTCCCCAAATCCTCCTAATTCAAAAAGAAATGATTGGCAAATTGAAACTAGTAAAGTATAATGAAGAAAGTATAATAAATAAATAAAATAATGAAGTAATGTATAATGAAGTTGGATTAATACAAGAAAAAAGTTGGCTTTACTTTAGAAAAATCAATGGTAATAATGCACTTCATTAAAGATAAAAGAAAAAAATATGAATTTCTCAATAGATGCTGAAAAAGAATTAGATAAAATTAGATAAAATTCAAAGAATCAGATAAAATTCAGCATGTGTTTATGATATAAAAAATGTGATCTTTCCAACTGACCCTATAACTGAGCCTTCAGAAGGACTCCCAATTTTGTATCAGTTCAACTGCTTGTGGGTGGCCAGACACATAGTAAGAACTCTGAATCCCATTGCCTCACTGCTTTTGCTGTAAGATAGTTCTGTGGTGAGAGAAAGGAATCTGTTTCAGTCAGCATGAAATTTGGAAAGTTTAGCCATAAAGATTCTGGCAGGACAGGCAAAGAAAACAAGTTTGTAACCACAATAAGTGTCTATTCTAGGGAGGATAAATCACTTCCTCCTCTGTTATAGAGAGGGTATAATGAAATCAATCTTTCACCAAACATTTGGGTAGTCTTCCTAGGATATGATGCTGTAATGGGGGCTGTTTTGTCTCTGCTGATTTGAGTGTCTCAGCAGTAGCAGTAGCCCAATCAGCCTCAGTGAGGGAAATCCCATGTTGCTGAATCCATGTATCACCTCCATCCTGATACCATAGCCACTTTGCTTAAGAGACTATTAAGCAAGCACTAGGGTGGTTGGGACAAGTTGCCTGGCACATGTATAATGAGTCATTTTGTCCACTTGATCACTGATATTATTTTCTGCAGTGAACACCCTTTTGTGAGTATTTTGTGGGTCATGCCTACTGTCACAATTTTAATGCATTCCAAGATACCTGTGCATGTATTTCTTACACCAACCACTTTGTACCAGTTCTCCAGTATTTTTCCTTTTATGTTTGAGAAAATTCAACCAAATGTTAACTAATGTTCATTAACTGATTCAGAGTTATATCTCTGATTATCTCTCCTTCTAAGCAAAGTTTATGTACAGCTCTACTACTAGAAGTTCTGCCAACTTAGTAGGGTTTCCTTCCCCACTGTCATTCATAGCCACTCTAAATAGGGCTATAAAGCTGCTCCTGACTGTGCCAACAACTCCTACTTAAATATCTGAAAACAAGGCCTGATTATTTTCTCATTTTGTCAACTTCATATTGATTTATTAAGCTACAGGCTTAGCTGCTGAAAAAATAAGAGCCCCAAATTAGTGCCTGAAATAAGAGAAAAGAGTGTTTCTCTCAAGTGTTAGAGTAGAGCTGGTAAAGTTGTTCTGACACCCTCAGCGTGTGGCTTTCATCTCTAGCTCCAAGGTATTTGTTCTAATTTTAATTACTTCCCACAAATGGAAAAGGAGGTGGTACAAAGAGAGTATATATCAATCTCTTAAGGACAAAAAGAAGGAGGGCATCCATTATTTCCTGTAACATTTCACAGGCAAGAACTCTCATATCATATGTTTTACATAGTTGCAAAGAGTCTGAAATGAAAACACTGTGGTTAGAAGGAAGAATGGATAATAGAAGACTGCTCACAATTTGCCATAGGATAGTTTAAGGTGTCATATATTATAACCAGAAATTCCACTCTAAAATGTATATCTTCTTGTATATATGATCCAGAAAACATCATCATGATCATCAATACTTATCAGCATTTAAAACTGTTAAATACGTTATTATCTCATTTAATCTTCATAGCAGCCCTATGAATTAAGTACTATTTTTTCCCCATTATACAGATGAAGAAACAGGAACAGAGATGTTAGCACAGTCAATAAGAGGAGAAATGGAATGGATAGCCCTGTTTAAGTCATTTCATATAGGGGAATGTTCATAACGACATAATGACATTGGTTCATAATGACAAATTAAAGAAATGGAAAACAATTTGAATGACTATCACAGTAAAATGGATAAATAAGTTGTGGTATATTCATATACTGAAACCTATTGCCACAGTCAATATCACTGGCTATTTATTGTCTGCTAGAAGCTGCCTGTGCACAGGGCAATGAAATGAACTACATGCCACAACATGAATAACTCTTAGGAAAATATTATTGAGGAAAGAAAAATCAATTGTAAAAGAATATGTATAATATGACTCCTTTAATGAAAAATTCAAAATCAATCTAAACAAAATGTATTGAAGAAATTAAAGATTCATGTTAAAGTTATAAAGCAGAGAAAGTTATATATACAAAGTTCAGTATAGCTTTGTGCTAATGAATAGAAGGGAAAGAGATGGGAAGTAGTTCCAGGAGACTTCAAGGCTAACAATTATATTCTACTATTTCTTAATCGGCACCTATTCTCTGTGCCTTGTACATACTTTATGAACTTTATAGTGTATCAATTCAATATTTAATAAATATAATTCTAAGAAAGTGATAATAGATCAAATTCACTAAAATTAAGTCCATAGAATTAAAAATAATAATATAGACTCCCTTTCATTTTTGTACAATATCATATCTTTTATCTTTTAAAACATAAATAATGTAGAGGATTTTGTAATGGAAGAACTTTAGAAATCAAGTAAATAGTGACATCTGTGATACTGAATTGCATGTGGGAATGAAGAATAAGAATCAATGATGACAGACAGTTTAAACAACAGGTGAGAAATAAGGGGAACAAATTAAAATAATTTAAATGAATAACTGAATGTCAATGAATTATTTGTTAACTTCAGTAAAGTGAATTGTTTATCCATGCAGAAATCAAAAGAAAGCGTTAAACTAAACATATCATATCACATCTCTGAATGATAGCAAGTCTAGATATTAAAACTATTCTGAAGAAAGCACTATATCCAAGCTATTGCAAATGAAGTGCAACTTCTTACACCAATAGAGGAGTTTCAAATACCTCACAGGAGGATCATTTAGTTTCTCCATCATTTCTTATAGGATAACATTCAATTGTAGCATTTCAATGTGTCTGGAAGAAAAAAGAAATTTTTTTCCCTTTGGTCTTAGCCTATTCCATTTGCAAGAATACACCTCCTGTCCATATGTATATTCTGAAATTGGTGTAAACTATGTACAGGTGCTTTGGGGTGTATAATCACCAGCAGCAGGAAATCTGAAACACTGTGATGCATAAATCATTGTCAAGTGGAAAACTGTCTAATATTGTTAGTAAAGAGAGCACAAAAGAGGAAGAATGGATTAACTTAAGGAACACCAAGGCATTTATCTAAATGATGTAAACATCATTCTCTTCAGAGAAAAGCTTCAGCACCTCAGAGATAAGTGCAATCATACACCAGCAGAGGACTTTGGATTAATGAAGAAAGAGAGCTGAGGTGCTCTGTCACTTCCTCCTGCCTTAGACACACGCCAGCCTAGAGGTACTGAGAATAAAACATCTCAAGGCCTTTAAAGGATATATTTATATTATTTCGTAGTTCTATCTAAGTAAGAATTTATGAACAAAATAGCTCAAATTTATTGAGTAATAACTAAATGCTAAACATTTGACACAGAGTATCCAAAAGTCCGTTCAAGAGTTTTGCAAAGTAGGTATAATTATCACTACTCTAAGAGTAGTAAAACTGCAGATGAACAAAATTAAACAATTTTTCCAAGATCACACACCTAATAAGTGTAGAATTTGAGCCTAGATATCTCTGACTACAGAGTCTGCATATTTTCCACTACACCAGGCTTTTTCATGAAGTTGTACTAAGCTGTGAAAATTATTTTTCATTTGTTTTACACAGTACAGGATGGACACGGCATGTAAATGCTTTCCAAAGGAAACTCTTCAACAGAAGATATAAAATTGGGTCTAATAACCAATATGTTGTCAAGCCACATGTAATATTTGTATAATAGAACTTGTCAGAAACATACCAGAGATAATGTCAACCTTAAAATAAAGTGAAAACACCAAACATTGGTTTGGAAACTTGGCCTGTTCATAAATTAACTTGGTTGTTAAGGAGTTATGAGAGGATTAATGAATTAAGAGTAGGAAAAATAGTAACTAGATGGTAGCTAAAATCAAAATTTGAAACGATGAAGCCTCTAATTACATGTACTAAAGTCAATGTTTTATTGAATAAGATATAAAATTACACATATTAGGCCTTGCGTAGTAAAGGCATATCTTCCAAAGAATGCCTCCTGTAGGTCAAGGAAATATACCTAAATAAGAGAAGACATTTTAAAAGCAGAAATAAAATTGTGCTCAGACTAAGTCTAAGCCCATCAAAAACTTACAGAATTTTTGAGCTGGAAGGGCCTGGAGAGAAGCTCTCTTCTGTATCTACGTGCATAATTAAATAGCTGAGTAGATATGATAGAGATATTTGGTTAGTGCATTGCAATAAATATTTCCATGAAAAAATGTGGAAATAAGCATTAAGAGGAAGTCATTTCCCAATGCACTGAACAGTTTAATAAACAAGACAGATTTTCTTTCAACGCTAAAAGAAAACTGCCTTTCTGATCAAAACAAACCATGCAAACACCTAAGAATTTACTGCGTGCAGTAACATTGCTGTAGATATCTTATCTGACCTGCATCATAGAAGTTGCTTTAAAGGCTAATGACTAAAAATTTGTATTTCTCCTTAAATATTCAATAGTAACATTAATAAATGTAAATGATTTGTAAGTTGTTAGATATACTCCAATGTTTCTAGGCTGAATAAGATTTTTATTCCCCAAAGCCTGGAGACAACCATGATTCCAGGCCACTATGTTCATTCCATTTAATTGTCCAGTCTTACCTTGCTCATTAAATTATGTTTTTTAATAAGACAAAGTATAGTGAACTTTTTACAAGCATAGTCTTTCCAATTAGAAATAAACTTGATGCAACGTTTTTTTCAACAATTACTTGGTCTCTCAAATGTCAAACCATAATAAGCTAGGTTTTTTAAAAAACTATCAAACAAGGCCAAAATTAGAACTTACTTTTGGTGGTGTAAGGAGGGCCCAATAAATAACATACACTCTCCCACCTGAACTCTCAGTCAGTAGAGAAAGAAAATAAATTAGCCTATGGAAACCAAAATACCTCCTTTATTTCTGATAAAACATATCTTCACAATTGTGATTTGTGTCTGTGAGCAGGTGGATAGACCTCCTCCTATGAAACCTGAATCTATCAGGATTAGACAGACTCTCTATCATACGTGCCTGACTTTATGAAGCCTACAGCAATGAACACAGCAGATCATATACTGCATGGTACTAGGACCTCACTCCCAAGAAAGAACAGTCCAACCCAAGCATGCCCGACTTTACCAAATAGAGAAGTCACTCCATCCTCCCTGGGGATGAGAGTAAAAGAGCAAGAGAGACCAAGAGAATCACAGAAATATATATCCCTCCACAGGAAGGAAATGTTAAGTGTGGGAAGAAGAACACCTTACCCCATTATTTTAAAGGAGTGGAGTTTTAAATCAGAAAATAAATGAAAAGCACTTAGAACATAGTCAATTTTCAACAAATATTAAGTGCTATTACTTTGTATATGATAATGCCCTTTATTCCATTTTACTTCTTTTTTTTCTCAATTTCTTTTCTTTTTTAAAAAATTCTTATTGGAGTATAGTTGCTTTACAATGTTGTATTTGTTTCTGCTGTACAGCAAAGTGAATCAGCTATACATTTTTTTTTTCTGGATTTCCTTGCCATTTAGATCACCACAGAGCATTGAATAAAGTTCCCTGTGCTATACAGTAGGTTCTCATTAGTTATCTATTTTATACATAGTAGTGTATATATGTCAATCCCAATCTCCCAATTCATCCCATCCCCTCTTCCCCCTTGGTATTCATGTGTTTGTTCTCTATATCTGTGTCTCTATTTCTGCTTTGCAAATAAGTTCTTCCATATCATTTTTCTAGATTCCACATATAAGAAATATTATACAGTATTTATTTTTCTATTTCTGACTAACTTCACTCTGTATGACAGTCTCTAGGTCCATCCATGTCTTTGCAAATGATACAATTTCATTCCTTTTTATGGCTGAGTAATATTCCATTGTATACTTCTTAAAATAAAATATTTCTCCAGTAATGCCTAAAATGGTGAATGCTGTAAAATTGTTCTTTAAGTGTGTAGACTATAACATCTTGTGTGCTTTCTCTGTTTTCAAATTTGGGAGAATATTCTCCTCATTATCATTTTTAGAACCTCACTCCCTGAAGTAAAAGAAACATCTATTACTGTACATAATATTAGATTTACATGGCAAATTCTAAAATACTGTTGAGAAAGTGATGAAATGAAACAGATACTATTATATCTGCCACACACACACTGTTCATAGGAGTTGTAATTATTTCTGAAATGCAATTTTATAATAAATATAAAGAGCTTCAAATTGATTTCAAGTATTTTAACTTGATAATTATACTTATGGGAAAACATCTGATGAACTAAAAAAAATTTTAAAATCATTACAAACCATAATTTTTAGCTCAGGAATATTTTGAATATTAAAAAAAGAAAAATAATGAAATTCTTTGACAATATGAGAATGAATTAAATGATTCTGGTATACTTCTTTATGTAGCAATGAAAATTGGCTCTAATAAAGAATTTTTCACTAGTAGGAAAAATACTTATAAAGTGAAAAAGAAGTTCAGGAAGTTATCTATTTAATCATTGAATAAAATATCTTCTATATTTACTAAGTACAAGGGACTGGGCTATTTTCTGGAAAGACTATAGTTCATGAAATATATAGATTGCTAACTTCATTGCATAGGGCTTGGGATAAGGCCACTAACAACTGAAAAACAAGTAGACAACATAATTGTAGATTGCGATGCTGTAAAGATAACTAATGGGGGAATTCCATTTCCAGAAAGATGACATATTAAATGTTCCTAACAGCACCTATAAAAGAAATAATCATTTTCTAGATAAGACATTTAATCTTACATGAAAGTAAAGATTCTGTAGGCCCCCCCAAACAAATGGAAAGCAGATACAGGAAGGTAAGTGAGGACAAAGTTGGATTTTGCTTTAAAGTTTCTCTGGACCCTGGAGCCCTTGAGCTTCTTATTTATGACCACAAGGAATCAGAAGGTTCTGGAGGTAAGGTCTGAGACCACACCAAGGAGGGAATTTCCTGAAGCAAAAAGCTAAAGCAGAGAACTAAAAAGTCTATAGCTTCCAGAAAGTAAAACTTCTCACATAGAAAGATATAGAGGAAAATTTGACTATTTCTACTTTGGTACTTAGGGGAAAATATTTTTAAATACCTTCCCCAAGAGAATCAAAATCACAAGTTCTGATTCTCACATGAAGTTTACCTCATATTTCTTGATTTAAAAAAAAACAAACTAAAAGACATAGAGGAAACTTTTTTGATTTCACCAACATAAATTCCACAAGCTAATTTTGTGGTCTGAAAAATCTTCAGCAGAAAATTTAATTTAATGTTGCACCAGGTTGGTAATGAGAATGTCTGAAACACACACACACACACACACACACACACACACACACACAGGTCCTCTCTAGAAGAACTCAAATTCAACTTAAGAAAATTTCCCAGAAATATAAAGAGCATTGAGCCCCACTCCCTGAGGAGAGGACTGAAACTGCGAGTGAGAAGCAAACAAAATAAACAATAAATAAGAGAAACACATCACCTGAAACTTCAAATACTGGAATTTTTAATGTAAAATGTAAAACAAATAAATTTTATATGTTTAAAGAAATACATCTATACTTGAAATTCAATCAGGGAATAAGAAGCTGAAGAAAACCAATATATCCAACAAAAAAATACAGAAAATTTCTGTAAATGAAAAAAAAATGAATTAAAGAATCTGAAGATAGTTTAAGTGACAGATTAAAAATGTTCAGAAGCTTGCAATGGGTGTGTGTCATTCACAGCAAAAGGCAAATTTCTTACAGTTGGCCCTTCGTGATCTGCCCTCATCTTCTATATCCATTTCTCCTAATTTATGGGCTTTTTGCTGTTCAGGTAACATTCCTGTTCCTGTCATGGGGTCTTTTTCCTGGCCATTTCCTCAGCCTGAAGTGCTCTTTCTCCAAAATCCTGCATGGTAAATTCTTACCTCACAAAAGAAGGTGAGAAACTTTTTCAAATCTTCTTTACAATGAGACCTCTATGACTACTATATTAAAAATTATAATCCCAACACCTATAATTCAGATTCCTCCATTCCTATTCTCCTTTATTTCACAGCAATTATCAACTTCTACATACTGTATAATTTACCTTTTATGTGAATTACTTGTTTTCAGTCTCTCCCACACAATGTGGGTTTCCTAAAGGCATAACATTTTTAGCTTTTATCCCAAGCCTTCAAAGACTTAGATGGTCAATAAATATAATTGAAAAGAATGGTTTCGGTGAGCTTGCAGAAAGCTTGTTAGAAAAATAGAGCAATTTTCCTCTAATATCTTCCATTTTAGCTAATATTTGGGGAAAGTGAGGTTTAAGGAAAGAGGAAATGGCATACTTTTGAAAAAGTAAAATTACTGAGCAAACATAGTTGAAGAGCAGGGCATTTTGTGGTTTAATTATTTGAGGATTGTGATTTGAATTTAAAGTTAAATTATTTATCCCTATCTGAAATGTTCTTCAAAAATATTTAGCTCCTGGGGAAAATATATAAAAAGCCATGGTTTTGAGTTCAGCCAGAATTGGGATTTTTGTCAAGTAAGTGAAACAAGGAGAGAGAGGTAGGAAGGGAATGAAAGTATTATAAAGGGGAATAATTATAATGGTGGTCATGGAATTTTTAAGGTAATGGGTCCAGGATTGAAGGTCAGATTACAGGAGTGATGGAGAGTAAAAAAGGATAAAGTCAACAGGCTGGAAGTAACATCACAATTGTATACGTCAAATGCTCTTGGGTGCATGATCGCATACACACATGCACATCAAACACTGTGAGATCTTCCACAAAACATTAGCATTGATTTATCTTTGAAAAATAAAACTCAAAAGGTATGTGTGTTAGTGTGGTGGTGCATATATGAGTATGAGGATATGTGTGGTTTTGCATTTTTCTCCTGTTGTGCCTGTATTCAAAATTGCCTAGAATATTAATGAATTTATGATTAAAGGCAAATTGTCTTTTACTTACTTAAATTATTGCCTAAATATCAGCAATGAACAATTGGAATTTGAAATTTTAAACAATACTATTTACATTAACACTCCCCAAGATGAAATACTTAGGTATAAATTTTTAAAAAAATATTTACCAAAGCTACATGAGGAAAATCACAAATCTCTGATGAAAGAAATTTAAAAAGCACCAAATTAATGAAGAGATATTTCATGTTCATGGATAGAAAGACCCAATATTGTCAAGATATCAGTTCTTCACAACTTAATCTATAGATTCATCCCAATCAATCTATAGATACAATTCTAATAAAAATCTCAGCAGTACTTTTGTGGCTATTAACAAACTGATTTTAAGTTTATTGAAGAGATATAAAAACAAGAATAGCCAATAAAATATTGAAAGAAAAGAACAAAGTTGAAAGACTAACAGTACCTGATTTCAATACTTACTATAAGTTACAGTAATCAAGACAATGAGCTATTGGTGAAAGAATAGACCACTAGATTAGTAGAATGGAATAGACAGCTCAGGAATAGACACACATGAATATAGTCAACTTATCTTTGACAAAAGAATAAAAGCAATACAAAGTAGCAAGAATAGTCTTTTCAATAAATCGTGATGGAACAAATGGACATACACGTGCAAAAAAAATGAATCTGGACACAGACTTTATACTCTTCAAAAAAATTAATGAAAACATATCATAGACCTAAATGTAAAATTAAAAAGATATAAAATCTTTTTAGAGAATGAGAAACAAGCAATAGACAGGGAGAAAATATTTGCAAAAGACATATCTGATAAATAACTATTATCAAAAATATCAAAAAAACCCTTAAAACTCAACACTAAGAAAGTGAAAAACTCAATTAAGAAATGGACAAAAGATCTGAACAGACACCTCATCAAAGAAAATATACAATTGACAAATAAGTATATGAAAGGATACTCAACATCATGTGTCATTAAGGAATTATAAATTAAAATAAAAATGATATACTACCACACACCTATTAGAATGGCAAAAATCCAAAACACTGACACCAAATGCTGGAGAGGATGTAGAGTAACAGGAGCTCTTATTTATTGCTGGTAGGAATGCAAAATTGTGCAGCCACTTTGAAAGAGAGTTTGGCGATTTCTTACAACACTAAACATACTCTTATCATACGATCCAGCAATCACACTTCTTTGTATTTACCTAAAAGACTTGAAAACTTATGCACACACAAAGGCATGTACATGGATGTTTCAGTTTTATTCATAACTGCCAAGGCTTGGAAGCAACCAAGATGTCCTTCAGTAAATGAAAAAATAAACTATTGCACATATAGACAGTGGAATATTATTAAGCCCTAAAAAGAAATGAGGTATCAAGCCATGAAAAGACATGGAGGAAATGTATTACTAAGTTATTACTTATTATATTTCTAAGCCAATCTGAGAAGGCTAGATACTGTATGACTCCAATTATATGACATTCTGTAAAAGGCAAAAAGTATGAAGATGGGCTTCCCTGGTGGCGCAGTGGTTGAGAGTCCGCCTGCTGATGCAGGGGACACGGGTTCGTGCCCCAGTCCGGGAAGATCCCACATGCCGGTGGAGCGGCTGGGCCCGTGAGCCATGGCTGCTGAGCCTGCGCGTCCGGAGCCTGTGCTCTACAACGGGAGAGGCCACAACAGTGAGAGGCCCGCGTAACGCAAAAAAAAAAAAAAAAAAAAAAAAAAAAAAAAAAAAAAAAAAAGTATGAAGACAGCAAAAAGTTCAGTGGTTGTGGGGGCTGGGGCAGGTCAGGGATTAGTAAGTGGAGCACATAAGGTTTTTAGGGCGGTAAAACTATTCTGTATGATGCAGTATTTGTGGATACATGTCACTCACATTTATCAAAATCTGTAGAGCATAGAACACCAAGAGTGAACCCTAATGTAAACTATGGATTTTGAACGATAATGATTTGCCAATGTAGGTTCATCGATTGAAACAAGGGTACCACAACAGGTACAGGATGACGACAGTGGGGGAGACTGTGCATGTGTAGGGGCAGACGGTATATGCCTTTCCACTCAATTTTGCTGTGAACCTAAACTGGTCTAAAAAGCAAAGACTATTAAAAACATAAAATGTTAAATTTAATTTGATATATTTCTACTGTTTTATTTTCTTTAAAACAACAAAAACATGTATAATGTAATTTCATCATTTTACTTTTTAAATTTATATTTATTTCCACTTATCTTGATCTCCAAGCAGGAAAAATAACCTTAGACTTCATTTCAAATTAATTATTCATTTTCCAGCAATAATTAATACCAATTAGTCTTTGATGTTTGAAAGAAAAATCTGTTTTGATTAAACTTTCACCCTTTCTGCCATTTTCTCTACCCTCTCCTTAAATGGGAAAATAATTCATGAGAATTTTACTGTAATAGTTTCAATTTTAACTTACACAAAAATCACTGAGATAATATACAAAATATAATTTCTTTTTTCCCTGATATTTTAAAATGATGGTTCTCTCTCCCTTTCTCTGTTTTCTATTAAAACATTCAAAAAAACATGGAGAAGTCAGTCCTTTCTACCATCTTTTGTTGTACAGTTTTCCCATGATGCTTTAAAAGATGGATTATAATCGTAACTCATGCCCTGATCCATTTAATGAGATTGTTGCTATTGCTAGTTCAAGAAGATTTTTTTTTTTAATTTCTGTACAACTGTGTAGTCCATTAAAAACCTGCTACTAATTTCATAACTGGGGATGGGAGGAGGCGTGCTTAAATACTTGCAGACTAGAAAGGGAGAGTAGGTCATTTTGAATTATATGCCTTATGCTAACGCCTTTATTTAGTATGCTCAAAAAAGTATTCATTAAAGATAAATGCTCCACAGAGCTAGAAGATTTTCAGCAGATAAAGTCTTGTCTGCACAATACAGAACAGGTGATCAGGATGGTGTGACATTGATGTTTCTCATATTTGTTTTCTGTCATGCTCAAAATGTATTCTACTCTGCTTGTTTCTCAAAAAAAGGGCAATCTGTATCATGAAAAGAATTCACATGATAATTAAACAGCTGTATATATCATTATATCTTCTACTTTCATTTTGAATTATGAAGAAAATGTTGTCTTGAACCAATAATAGGATTTAAGTAATGGCGAGAAAAATTATTTCTACTTCCTGTTGTAGCCATATGCTTCTTGTTAGGATTAGAGAAATACAATTATTCTTTCATTTATTCATTCATTGAATGCCTAGCAGCTGGGAATTTACATAATGTGTTCTAGAGAATATAGAGAATATAAGATATGGCACCTGATCTTGAAAGGTTCACAATTTAGTTGTATAATAAAATATCTAAAACAGATGAATGTAGATCACAAGGTTTGTATACATAAAACAATTCTTGAAGGATAAAAGAATTGTGCATAAAAAGGAGATGGACATTTAAGGCAGAGAGGTTATAGCAAAGCACCAGCCAAATGTTCTGTTTAGGAAATGTAAAATAATTTCACAGAACTGGAACTTGTGTAGCATGAAAGAAAAGGTGAGAAATAAAATGAGGTACAGATTGCAAATGGACTTATGTGCCAGATTAAGAGCACTTCTCTAGGCAATATGTGGTCTATGGATGATTTTAAGCAGAGTTTGTGCATTTGAAATTATATATGTATTTCCAGGAGCTAATGCTGCATGAAACTTAAAGGATGTTCTTATTGTGCTCTGAGTCTTTTTAGAATAATTATTTGGTTATCCAAATTAGTTGGAGAAAAATAATGGAAAGCCAAAAGCTCACCATCAACCCATCTCTATGTTTTCTCTCTAAGAGACTGATGAACAAACCTTAAAAGGATTCATAACTAAGATGTTGCCTGTACAAGCATTGCTAGATAAACTACAGGACACCAGTTAAATTTGAATTTCAGATAAACATTGAATGTTTTTTAGTATATTTATGTTCCAGATAGCTTATGGACATATTATACTAATAAGGCAATATTTATTGCTCATATGAAATTCAAATTTAACTAAGCAAGCCTACCCAGAACAGTCTTACATGGGTGAATGATGCCACCACCATGAAGATCCTAGAAGGTCCCTCATTTCTCTCCTCCCCAACCTAGGAGTAAAGTGTTAATATTTATGGGAAATGAGGGATACCCAATCAATATCTAAAACCTGGAATATAGCCCCTGGGGGAAAGAATACAGATCTAGATGATTGAACAAGTTTTTAGTCTTCTATAAGTAGAGGCAATAATAACAACTCCCTTGCAGAAAAAAAATTTCAAGGAAAAAGGAAGATATACATATTCCTATATGAGAACTCCAACCTTTACAATGTGTTCCATATATAGCTTACATGTATAGAAATACTTTCCAATAATTTTTATTGATTATTTATTTGTTTGTTTATATTTTTGGTGAGGCAAGGCAGTGATATATTTATGAATATAGACTATGGAACCAGACTGCTTTATTTGAATGTCTAGTTCATCCGCTAATAAGAAACCTACTTTAGAGGATAGTCATAAGCATTAGTTATTACTAATGTAACAAGATGTAAAGATCTTAGAACAGTGTCAGGAACATAAAGTATTCAATAACTATTAGGTAACTTATTAATGTATTGATAAATACATGAGCAACTAAACTGTTAGAAAATGTAGATACCAAGAAAACCAAGCCCAAAACCACCTATGCTTGGACTATTTAGTAATGGGAGCCAACAAGATTCTGGATTTAAATAAACAAATGTATCAGATCTTTTAGACACTTGATCTCCAAATTCTTAACTAATACAGAAATATTTTTATAACTTCATAAAATTTATTTAATAAATAAGTTTATTTAATGAATTCCATTAAAGCAATGGTAAATTGCAAAATAGTCTAAGATAGTGTAATTGCTATCTTAATATTTAATACTAAATTTTTGTCACTAAATAAAAAGTAGGGCTTCCCTGGTGGCACAGTGGTTGAGAATCCGCCTGCTGAGGCAGGGGACACGGGTTCATGCTGCGGACCAGGAAGATCCTACATGCCACAGAGCGGCTAGGCCCGTGAGCCATGGCCACTGAGCCTGCACGTCCAGAGCCTGTGCCCGGCAACAAGAAAGGCCACAACAGTGAGAGGCCCGTGTACCACAAAAAATAAATAAATAAATAAATTTTTCCAATAATATTGTAGCCGTTTTAAAGCTTATGCTCATTTTAATAATATTCATTATTATTCATATATAATTCTGAATAATATATAGTTATATTTTGTAATTATATTAGTCATATTCATAATTATATAATTCATTAACGACATTAATGTTTTAAAAATCATAAAGAAAAATATTTATTTTATAAGGCTAGTAGTATCTCAAAATTTGGGAATTCTTGACTTGGGGTTATATCACACATCCATATATATAGTCCACTGGCTCAGATGGTACTTCACATTAATTATATAAAAAGCTGTGATTACATAGAATGGTTTGAAAGGGCTGAAAAATCTGCTGCCATACAAGAACATGGAACATGCAACAATTTTAACATCATCTTTTTTCTTTTACTCAGCAAAAGAAGTTCATTTAATCCCTCATATTTATTTTCCACCTGAATATACTTTTATTATAATAATGTAAATCAAGGGGTTAAAACCCACATGTTGAAAGTAAAGTATATCTACTACCCACTTTAGTAGATATACCCACATGTTGAAAGTAAAGAATATCTACTATTCTTTCCTTCTCGTATACTAACCTCACCTTAATGATAAGTTTATATTTGTAGTTGTTATATGTTAAAAATCCAATTTCTTCCATTTTGAAATTTCCTCCATCTTGTATTTTTCTTTGCTGTCCAAGTCTTCCAGATAGTTATAGTCAGCCTTAGACATTTTTTATCTCTGTTGTAAAGCCTTTAAACAGCCTTAGCCTCACTTATATATTCAGCTACAACATTAAAACCTTGGCATTCAACTTTATCTCTGAATGCTGCTGCTTATCCTAACAGTTGCAGAGAGAATCGTCTTAGATAAGGTATCTTTTGTCAGACTCATGCCTTAAGCTTTTCTTTTTCCAAATAAGAATAGAAAAAAGAGAAAAAGGAATAGAATTTTCCTAGAGTCCTCATAAGTGTGATCAAGTGATCCAACACTTTCAGTTTTCTTCTTAATAAATTGTTAAGCTGAGTGGATGGTATGGTGAATCGTTTTCATTTTTTCCTACTGAAGAAATAGTAAGCTGAGTAAGTAGACTACTTCTATTATAACTTTACTCCAATGCAAAATGGGTCTCTTGGCATTGGACTGTATATAGTTCTTACTAAAGCTGGTGCTACTCTCAAATTATATCGTATGACTTCATTATTGCCTGAATAACTTCACATAACTTTTTCAGCTTTATTGAGATATAACTGGCAAATAAAATTTTAATATATTTAAAGTGTACAATGTGAAGATTTCATATACATATATATTGTGAAAGGATTTCTATAATGGAATTGATTAACACATCCATCATCTCACGTATTTACCTTTTTCTTTGTGAGAGCACTAAAGTTCTATCTCAGTCAATTTCAATTATTCAATATTAGCAAGTCTAGTCACCATGCTATACATTAGATTTGCATATCTTATTCATCTTATAACTGACAGTTTGCACCCCTTATCAACCTCTCCCTCAGCTCCCAGCAACCACTTTTGTACTTTCTGTTTCTATGAATTTAATCTTTTATTATTCCACATATAAGTGATACCCTATAATATTTGTTTTTTTCTGGCTTGTTTTGCTTAACATATTGCCCTCATGTCATCCATGCTATCACAAATGGCAAAGATTTTTCTTTTTTTTTTTTTTTTTTTTGCGGTATGCGGGACTCTCACTGCTGTGGTCTCTCCTGTTGCAGAGCACAGGCTCCAGACACACAGGCTCAGTAACCATGGCCCACGGGCCCAGCCGCTCTGTGGCATGTAGGATCTTCCTGGACCAGGGCACGAACCCGTGTCCCGTGCATCGGCAGGCGGACTCTCAACCACTGCGCCACCAGGGAAACCCTGTTTTCTTTTTTAAATCTGCATGATATTTCATTGTAAGCAGTGGCCAAGATGGTGAAGTAAAAAGACCCTGTCCTCACCTTGTCCCACAGGTGCACCAAAATTACAAATATTTATAGAGCAACTATTGATGAGAATAAACTGAAGAATAGAAGAAAAGATTATCTACAATGAAAGATACAATGAAGGAACCACAACAAGGCAGATAGGAAGCAAACAGATGCAGTATGGTCAAAACCCCACACTCCTGGATAGACAACCCACAAAAGGGAGGACAATGGCAATTGCAGAGTTTCTCCACAAGAAGCAAGGGGTCCAAGACCCACATCAAGTTTCCCAACCTGAGAGTCCTAAAACAGGAAGACAAGCCCCAGAATATCTGGCTTTGAAGCCCAGTGGGGCTTGCTTTCAGGAGAGAAAGAGGGCTGTAGGCAACAGAGCCTTTGTACTTTAAAGGCACACAGAAAATCTCACATGCTTTGAGACCCAGGGCAGAAGCAGTAGTTTGCAAAGAGCCTGGGTCAAGCCCACTTGCTGATATTGGAGATCCTCCTAGAGAAGCAAGGAACAATCAGGACTTACCCTGGCAACATGGACTCTTGCAGCAACCCTTTGTGGGAACTCACTTTACCATGTGGACACTGGTACTGGCAAATGCCACTTTGGAGTCCTCCCTCTAGCTAATTAGCACCAGAACCTGGTCCCACCCTACAGAATATCAGCAGTAGGCGTAGGCACCCTTGCACTACCAAACATGCCAAGACCCAGGCCCAACCACCAACAGCGACTCTTTGGGCTACAGCCTCACCCACTAACAAGCTGGCACCAGCCCTGGGACACCCAGGTCCTGCAACCAACCACATCAAGAACTAACCCCACAAACCAACAAACTTACACCAGTCTCAGGACCCCCCCAGACCCCACCCAGGCATGCTGAGACCCAGCCACACCCATCATCTGGCCAGTACCAGGACTGGACCTCCCTCGGCTGTGCAGCCAGCTGCACCAGGATGAAGCTGTGCCCACCAGCAGCTAACAACATCTGCACTAGGAAAATCCTAACTAACAACTGGGAAGGGGCCATCCATGTCTACCAGCACACGCATGGTAGTCAACCCTGTCACAACAAAAAGGCTCACACAGATCACATAGGCAGTACCTCTAGACCATAGAGCTTTGGTGAACAGATGGAAGTATGTTACTGGGTTTCACAGGATATCTCCTGCATAAGGACATTTTTCCAATGTCAAGAAATGTATCCAACCTTCATAATACATAGAAATAAAGACAGACTATTAGGCAAAATAAGGAGACAGACAAATATTTTTGAAACAAAGTAGCAAGATAAAACCCAGAAGAAGAAACAAAGTGGAGATAAGCAAGCTATCCAATAAAGAATTCAAGGTTATGACAATAAAGATGCTCAACAAATACATCAATGAATGGATGAACATGGTAAGAAGATTAACAGAGTTAGAAAAAAATATGGAAGAAATAAACAGAGCTGAAGAATACAATAAATGAAATAAAAAATACTCTGGAAGGAATCAACAGTAGATTACATGATACAGAGGAAGAGATCAGCAAAATGGAAGACAGAATAATGCTAATGTCTCAGGCTGAATAGAAAAAGAAAAATGAAAAAAAGATTTAAAACTATGAGACAGTTTAAAAAGGACATTATAAAGATCTCAGAGGAGAAGAGAGAATGAAAGGAACAGAGAACATATTTCAAGACATAATAGCTGAAAACTTTCCTAACCTGGGAAAGGGAACAGACATCCATCTTCAGGAAGCAGAGAGTCCCAAACAAGGCCAACCAAAACAAGTCGACACCAAGACTCACTGTAATTAAAATGGCAAAAATTAAAGATAAAGAGAGACTATTTAAAGTAGCAAGGGTAAAGCAACAAGTCACATAAAAGGAAACTCATAAGGCTATCAGATGACTTTCTAACAGAAACTCTGTAGGCCAAAGAGAGTGGCAGAGGAGTGACAAAGGGAGTGACAGGGCATATTTAAAATGGTGAAAGGGAAAAAATCACCCACAACCAAGAATATTCTATGCAGCAAGGTATCATTCATATTTGAAGGAGAGATAAAGACTTTTACAGACAAGCAAAAGCTAAAAGAGTTTGGCTTTACAAAAAAATGTTAAAGAAACTTATCTGAACAGAAAAGAAACAGACAAAAATAGAAATATAAAATTCACAAAAGGGAAAAATCTCATTGGTAAAGGCAAATATACAGTAAAGGTAGTAGATCAACCACTTATAAAGCTAGTAGGAAGGCTAAAAAAGAAAATTAGTAAAATCATTTATATCCACAATAAATGCTTAAGGGATATACAACAAAAAGATGTAAAACCTGATGTCAAAAATATTAACTGTGAGGGAGGAGTAGAAAATACAGGGTTGTTAGAATGTGTTCAAACTTAAGTGACCGTCAACTTAAAATAATCATGCATTTATGATTTTATATATATATATATATATGCAAGCAAAAAACATACAATAGATACACATACACAAAAATTATAGAAGGGAAACCAAACATAACACTAAGGAAAAAAGAAACAAAAAAAGAGCTAAAAATACCTTGAAAACAACTAACAAAATGGCAATAAGTATGTAGCTGTCCATAATTACTTTAAATTTAAATGGATTAAATACTCCAATTGAAAGACATAGACTAGCTGAATGGATACAAAAACAAGTCCTATATACATGCTGCCTACATGTGACTCACTTCAGATCTAAAGACACACACAGATTGAGAAGATGGAAAAGGTAAAAAAAGAAAAGAAAAAAAGAAAAGAAAAAAAGCCAGGGTAGCAATACTTATATCAGACAAAACAACTTTAAAACAAATACTATAACAAGAGACAAAGAAGGACATTGCATAATAGTAAAATAATCAATCCAACAAGTAGATATAACAATTATAAATATATTTGCACTCAATCTAGGAGCACCAAACAAAGCAAATATTAACAGACTTAAAGGGAGAAATTGACAGTAACACAATAATAGTAGAAGATTTTAACAACCTCCTTACATCAATGGACAGATCATTTACACAGGAAATCAATATGGAAACACTAGCCTTAAATGACACATTAAACTCAATAGATTTAATAGATACTTATTGAACATTCCATCCAAGAGCAGTAGAATATATATTACATTATTTTCAAATGCACATGGAACATTCTCCAGGGTAGATCACATGCTAGACACAAAACAAACCTCAGTAAATCTATAATATTGAAATCATATTAAGCATCTTTCTAACTACAAGAGTTTAAGACCAGAAATCACAAACGAAGAAAACTGCCAAAAAGCAAAACACATGGAAGCTAAGGAATATGGTGCTAAACAACCAATGTTTCACTGAATAAATCAAAAAGAAATAAAAAAAAATCAGGAAATGAATGAAAAGGAAAACACAGTGATCCAAAATCTATGAGACACAACAAAAGCAGTTCAAAGAGGTAAGTTGATATTGCTATTGCAAGCTTACCTCGGGAAAGAAGAAAAATCTCAAACAATCTAATCTTCCACCTAAAGGAACTACAACAAGAAGAACAGCTCAAAGTTAGTAAAAGAAAGAAATCATAAAGATCAGAGCAGAAATAAATTTAGACGAAAAAATAGAATAGAAAGATCAATCAAACTAAAAGACAGTTCTTCAGAAAGGTAAACAAAATTGATGAATCTTTAGCTAGACTCATTAACAAAAAGAGAGATAGGGCCCAAACAAATAAAATCAGAGAAAAAAGGAGAAGTTGCAACTGACACCCAGAAATACAAAGAATTATAAGAGATTACTATGAAAAATTATATGCCAAAAAATGAACAACATAGAAAAAATGGATAAGTTCCTAGAAAGGTACAATTTCCCAAGACTGAATCAGGAAGAAATAGACAATATGAAAACACCAATTGTTAAAAAACTCCCACCAAACAAAAGCCTAGGATTAGATAGCTTCACAAGTGCATTCTACCAAACATTTAAATAAGAGTTAACACCTATCATTCTCAAACTATTCCAAAAAATTTCAGAAGAAGAAACACTTCCAAACCCATTCTGGAGGATTGCCCTGATGCTAAAATAAGGCAAATAAACCATAAAAACAGAAAATTAGACACCAATAACACTGATAAAATTACATGTAAAAATCCTCAACAGAATAATAGCAAACAAATTCAACAATACATCATAAGGATCATACACCACTCATGATCAAGTAAGATTTGATCCATGGATGAAAGGTTGGTTCCATATCTGCAAATTAAGCAGTGTGATACACCACAGTAGCAAACTGAAAAATAATCTATGATCAACCCAATAGATAAAGGATTTTTTACAAAATTCTAAGCCCATTTATGATAAAAACTGTCCAGAAACTGGGTAGAGAGAGAACATATCTCAGCATAATACAGGCCATATATGACAAACTCACAGTTAACATCATACTCAATAGTGAAAAGCTGAAAAGTATTTCCATTAAGATCAAGAATAAGACAAAGATGCCCATGCTCACCACTTTTATTCAACAGACTATTGGAAGAAAAATAAATGAGGCACCAAAATTGAAAAGGAAAAAGTAAAACTGTCACTGTTTGCACATGACATGGTACTATTCATGGAAAATCCTTAAGACACCACAAAAAACTAATAGAACTCATCAATGAATTCAGTAAAGGTTGAGGATACAAAATTAATATATGCAAATCTGTTGCATTCCTAACAATGATTTATGAGAAAGAGAAATTAAGGAAAAAATACCATTTACAGCCACATGGAAAAGAATAAAATACCTAGAAATAAATCTTACCAAATCTAACATATACCATTTTCATGAATTGGAAGAATTAATATCGTTAAAATGATCATGCTCTCCAAGGCAAACTACAGATTCAGTGAAATCCCTATCAAAATACCAAAGGCATTTTTCACAGAACTGGCACAAATAATTCTAAAATTTGTATGAAAACACAACACACCCTAAATAGTCAAAATAATCTTGAGAAAGAAAAAAGCTGCAGGTTTTCTCTTCCCTGATTTCAAACTATACTACAAAGCCAGAATAATAACAGTATGATACAGCAACAAAAACAGACATAAAGATCAATAGAACAGAACAGACAGCCAAGAAATAAACACACACACTTATAAGGTCACTTAGTCTACCACAAACAACACAAGAATATACATTGGGGGATAAACAGCCTCTTCAATAAATTGTGTTGGGAAAACTGTATGGCTACATGCAAAAGAATCAAACTGGATTACTTACACATACCATGTAAAAAGTAAGCTCAAAATAAATGAAACACTTAAATGTAAGATCTGAAATCATTAAACTGTTAACAGAAAACATAAGCAATATATTTTTTAATTTTTTTAATTTTATTTTTTTCTTTATACAGCAGGTTGTTATTAGTCATTAATTTTATACACATCAGTGTATACATGTCAATCCCAATTGCCAAATTCATCACACCCCAACCCCCACCCCACCCACTGCTGCTTTCCCCGCTTGGTGCCCATATGTTTGTTCTCTACATCTGTGTCTCAATTTCTCACCTGCAAACAGGTCCATCTGTACAATTTTTCTAGGTTCCATATATATACGTTAATATATATTTGTTTTTCTCTTTCTGACTTACTTCACTCGGTATGACAGTCTCTAGATCCAACCACGTCTCAACAAATGACCCAATTTCGTTCCTTTTTATGGCTGAGTAATATTTCATTGTATATATGCACTACATCTTCTTTATCCATTTCTCTGTCGATGGGCATTTAGCTTGCTTCCATGACCTGGCTATTGTAAATAGTGCTGCAATGAACATTGGGCGGCATGTGTCTTTTTGAATTATGGTTTTCTCTGGGTATATGCCCAGTAGTGGGAGTGCTGGATCATATGGTAATTTTATTTTTATTTTTTTAAGGAACCTCCATAGTGTTCTCCATAGTGGCTGTATCAATTTACACTCCCACCAACAGTGCAAGAGGATTCCCTTTTCTCCACACCCTCTCCAGCATTTGTTGTTTGTAGATTTTCTCATGACACCCATTCTAACTGGTGTGAGGTGATACCTCATTGTAGTTTTGATTTGTACCTCTCTAATAATAA
Organism: Grampus griseus; assembly: GCF_964374135.1. NCBI lineage: Eukaryota > Metazoa > Chordata > Mammalia > Artiodactyla > Delphinidae > Grampus > Grampus griseus. The sequence continues at coordinate 46,350,675 of NC_139012.1, forward strand.
GTGATGTTGAGCAGGTTTTCATGTGCATCTTGGCCATCTGTACGTCTTCTTTGGAGAAAAGTCTATTTAGGTCTTTTGGCCATTTTTGGAATGAGTTGTTTGTTTTTTTAATATTGAGCTGCATAAGCTGTTTATATATTTTGGAGATTAATCCTTTGTCCATTGATTCCTTTGCAAATATTTTCTCCCATTCTGAGTGTTGTCTTTTTCTCTTGTTTATCGTTTCCACTGCTGTGCAAAAGCTTTTAAGTTTCATTAGGTCCCATTTTTTTATTTTTGGTTTTATTTCCATTACTCAAGGAGGTGGATCAAAAAAGATCTTGCTGTGATTTATGTCAAAGAATGTTCTTCCTATGTTTTCCTCTAAGAGTTTTACAGTGTCCAGTCTTATATTTAGGTCTCTAATCCATTTTGAGTTTATTTTTGTGTATGGTGTTAGGGAGTGTTCTAATTTCATTCTTTTACATGTAGCTGTCCAGTTTTCCCAGCACCACTTATTGAGGAGACTGTCTTTTCTCCATTTTGTATCCTTGCCTCCTTTGTCATAAATTAGTTGACCATAGGTGTGTGGGTTTACCTCAGGGCTTTCTATCTTGTTCCATTGATCTAAGTTTCTGTTTTTGTGTCAGTACCATATTTTCTTGATTACTGCAGCTTTATAGTATAGCCTGAAGTCAGGGAGTCTGATTCCTCCAGCTCTGCTTTTTTCCCTCAAGACTGTTTTGGATATTCGGGGTCTTTTGTGCCTCCACACAAATTTTTAGGTGTTTTGTTCTAGTTCTGTAAAAAATGCCATTGGTAATTTTATAGGGATTGCATTGAATCTGTAGATTGCTTTGGGTAGTATAGTCATTTACACAATATTGATGCTTCCAATCCAAGAACATGGTATATCTCTCCATCTGTTGGTATCATCTTTAATTACTTTCATCAGTGTCTTATAGTTTTCTGCATACAGGTGTTTTGTCTCCCTAGGTAGGTTTATTCCTAGGTATTTTATTCTTTTTGTAGCAATGGTAAATGGGAGTGTTTCCTTCATTTCTATTGCATATTTTTCATCATTAGTGTATAGGAATGCAAGAGATTCCTGTGCATTAATTTTGTATCCTGAAACTTTACCAAATTCATTAATTAGTTATACTAGTTTTCTGGTGGCATCTGAATAATAGTGGTGAGAGTCGATATCCTTGTCTTATTCCTGATCTTAGAGGAAATGCTTTCAGGTTTTCACCATTGAGAATGATGTTTGCTGTTGGTTTGTTGTATATGGCATTGATTTAGTTGATATAGTTTCCCTCTGTGCCCACTTTCTGGAGAGTTTTTATCATAAATGGGTGTTGAATTGTGTCAAAAGCTTTCTCTCCATCTATTGAGATGATCATATGGTTTTTCTTCTTCAATTTGTTAATATGGTGTATCACATTGATTGATTTGCATATATTGAAGAATCCTTGCATCCCTGGGATAAATCCCACTAGATCATGGTGTATGATCCTTTTAATGTGTTGTTGGATTCTGTTTGCTAGTATTTTGTTGAGGACTTTTGCATGTATATTCATCAGATATATGGCTTGTAGTTTTCTATTTTTGTAGTATCTTTGTCTGGTTTTGGTAACAGGGTGATGGTGGCCTCCTAGAATGAGTTTTGGAGTGTTCCTTCCTCTGCAAATTCTTGGAAGAGTTTGAGAAGGATGGGTGTTATTTCTTCTCTAAATGATTGATAGAATTCACGTGTGAAGCCATCTGGTCCTGGACTTTTGTTTGTTGGAAGATTTTTAATCACAGTTTCAATTTCATTCCTTGTGATTGGTCTGTTCATATTTTCTCTTTCTTCCTGGTTCAGTCTTGGAAGGTTATACCTTTCTAAGAATTTGTCCACTTCTTCCAGGTTGTCCATTTTATTGGCATAGAGTTGCTTGTAGTAGTCTCTTAGGATGCTTTGTATTTCTGCAGTGTCTATTATAACTTCTCCTTTTTCATTTCTAACTTTATTGAATTGAGTCCTCTCCCTCTTTTTCTTGATTAGTCTGGCTAATGGTTTATCAACTTTGTTTATCTTCTCAAAGAATCAGCCTTTAGTTTTAATGATCTTTGCTATTGTTTTCTTTGTTTCTATTTCATTTATTTCTGCTCTGGTCTTTGTGATTTATTTCCTTCTGCTAACTTTAGGTTTTGTTTGTTCTTCTTTCTCTAGTTCCTTCAGGTGCAAGGTTCAATTGTTTATTTGAGATTTTTCTTGTTTCTTGAGGTAGGCTTGTATAGCTATAAACTTCCCTCTTAGAACTGCTGTTGCTGCATCCCATAGGTTTTGGATCATTGTGATTTCATTGTCATTTGTCTATGGGTATTTTTTGATTTCCTCTTTGATTTCCTCATTGATCTCTTGGTTATTTAGTAACGTATGGTTTAGCCTCCATGTGTTTGTATTTTTAATGTTTTTTTCCCTGTAATTCATTTCTAATCTCATAGATTTTGGTCAGAAAAGATGCTTGATATGATTTCAATTTTCTTCAATTTACCTAGGCTTCATATGTGAACTAGGATGTTCCATGCACACTTGAGAAGAAAGTGTAATTTGCTGTTTTGGGGTGGAATATCCTATTAATATCAATTAAATCTATCTGGTCTATTGTGTCATTTAAAGCTTCTGTTTCCTTATTAATTTTTTGTCTGAATGATCTTTCCATTGGTGTAAGTGAGGTGTTAAAGTCCCCTACTATTATTGTGTTACTGTTGATTTCCTCTTTTATAGCTGTTAGCAGTTGCCTTATGTATTGAGGTGCTCCTATGTTGAGTGCATATATATTTATAATTGTTATATCTTCATCTTGGATTGATCCCTTGATCATTATGTAGTGTCCTTCCTTGTCTCTTATAACATTCTTTAGTTTTAAGTCTATTTTATCTGATATGAGTATTTCTACTCCAGCTTTGTTTTGATTTCCATTTGCATGGTATATCTCTTTTCATCCCATCCCTTTCAGTCTTTATGTGTCCCTAGGTCTGAAGTGGGTCTCTTGTAGACAAAATATATATGGATCATTTTTTTGTATCTATTCAGCAAGCCTGTGTCTTTTGGTTGGAGTATTTAATCCATTCACGCATAACGTAATTATCCATATGTATGTTCCTATGACCATTTTCTTAATTTTGGGGAGCTTCTTTTTGTAGGTCCTTTCCTCCTCTTGTGTTTCCCACTTAGATAAGCTCATTTAGCATTTGTTGTAGAGCTGGTTTGGTGGTGCTGAATTCTCTTAGCTTTTGCTTATCTGTAAAGCTTTTGTTTTCTCTGACAAATCTGAATGAGATCCTTGCTGGGTAGAGTAATCTTGGTTGTAGGTTCTTCCCTTTCATCACTTTAAGTATATCATGCCACTCCTTTCTGGCTTGTAGAGTTTCTGCTGAGAAATCAGCTGTTCACCTTATGAGAGTTCCCTTGTATGTTATTTGTAAGTTTTACCTTGTTGCTTTCAATAATTTTTCTTTGTGTTTAATATTTGCCAATTTGATTACTATGTGTCTTGGGTGTTTCTCCTTGGGTTTATCTTGTATGGGACTCTCTGTTCTTCCTGGACTTGGGTGGATATTTCCTTTCCCTTGTTAGGGAAATTTTCAACTATAATCTCTTCAAATATTTTCTTGGGTCCTTTTCTCTCTCTTCTCCTTCTGGGACCCCTATAATACGAATGTTGTTGTGTTTAATGTGGTCGCAGAGGTCTGTTTGGCTCTCTTCATTCTTTTTTCTTTATTTTCTTCCACAGCTGTGAATTCCACCATTCTGTCTTCCAGGTCACTTATGCGTTCTTCTGCCTCAGTTATTCTGCTATTGATTCCTTCTGGTGTAGTTTTCATTTCAATTACTTTATTGTTCATCTCTGTTTGTTTGTTCTTTAATTCTTCTAGTTCTTTGTTAAACATTTCTTGCATCTTCTCAATCTTTGCTTGCTTTCTTTTTCTGAGGTTCTTGATCATCTTCACTATCATTATTCTGAATTCTTTTTCTGATATGTTGCTTATGTTCACTTCATTTAGTTGTTTTTCTGGGGTTTTATCTTTTTCCTTCATATGGTACATAGCCTCCTGCCTTTTCATCTTGTCTATCTTTCTGTGAATGTGGTTTTTTCCCCATAGGCTGTAGGATTGTAGTTTTTCTTGCTTTTCTCTCTGCCCTCTGGTGGATGTGGCTATCTAAGAGGCTTGTGCAAGTTTTCAGTCTTAGAAATTTTTTTTTGGATCTGTCTCCTCAGGCAAGGGAAATAAAAGCAAAAATAAATAAGTGGTTTACATCAAACTAAAATGCTTTTACACATCCAAGGAAACTATCAACAAAACAAAAATACTGCCCACTGAATGGGAGAAGTTAGATCTGATAAGAGCTGAATATAAAAAAAATATATAATGAACTCACACAATTCAACATCAAAAAACCAACAATCCAATTAAAAAATGGGTTAGGATCTGAATAGACATTTCCCCAAAGAAAAGATACAGTTACATTAAAAGATGCTCAACATCACTAACCATCAGGGAAATGCAAATCAAAACCCTGGTGAGATATCACCTCACACCTCTCAGAATGGCAACTATGAAAAAGACAACAAATGTGTTGATGAGGTTGTGGGATAAACGAACCCTTGTGCACTGCTGATGAGAATGTAAACTGGTGCAGCCACACTGGAAAACAATAAAAATAGAACTGCCATATGAGTCAGGATTTCCACTCCTGGTTGTTCAATCAAAGAATATGGGGCTTCCCTGGTGGCACAGACGTTGAGAGTCTGCCTGCCGATGCAGGGGACATGGGTTTGTGCCCTGGTCCGGGATGATCCCACATACCATGGAGCAGCTAGGCCCGTAAGACATGGCCACTGAGCCAGCGCGTCCGGAGCCTGTGCTCTGTAACGGGAGAGGCTACGACAGTGAGAGGCCCGTGTACCGCAAGAAAAAAAAAACACACACACACACACACATAAAAAAAGAATATGAAAACACTAATTCAAAAGAGATGCTCAACATCACTATTAGAGAAATGCAATCAAAACTACAATGAGGTATCATCTCACACTGGTCAGAATGGCCATCATTGAAAACAAAATCACAGGGACTTCCCTGGTGGCACAGTTGTTGGAAGTCTTCCTGTCAATGCAGGGTACTCAGGTTCAAGCCCTGGTCTGGGAAGATCCCACGTGCCGCGGAGTGTCTGTTCCCGTGTGCCACAGCTGCTGAACCTGCACTCTGGAGCCTGTGAGCCACTACTACTGAGCCCTTTTGCCACAACTACTGAAGCCCATGCTCATAGAGCCCATGCTCCACAACAAGAGAGACCACTGCAATGAGAAGCCCTCACATTGCAACGAAGAGTAGCCCTCCCTCTCCACAACTAGAGAAAGCCCATTTGCAGCAACAAAGACCCAATGCAGCCAGAAATAATAAATAAATAAGTAAATGAAATGAAAAATGCAATAGCTTTAAAAATAATCTACAAACAAATGTTGGAGAGGGTGTGGAGAAAAGTCAACCCTCTTGCATTGTTGGTGGGAATGTAAATTGATACAGCCACTATAGAGAACAGCAAGCAGGTTCTTTAAAAAACTAAAATTAGAACTACCATATGACCCAGCAATCCCACTCCTGGGCATATACCCAGAGAAAACCACAATTTGAAAACACACATGCACCCCAGTGTTCATTGCAGCACTATTTACAATAGGCAGGACATGGAAGCAACCTAAATGTCCATCAACAGAGGAATGGATAAAGATAATGTGGTACATATATACAATGGAATATTAATCAGCCATAAAAAGGAATGAAATTTGTTCATTTGTAGAGACGTGGATGGATCTAGAGACTGTCATGGAGAGTGAAGTAAGTGAGAAAGAGAAAAAGCAAATATCATACATTGACACATATATATGGAATCTAGAAAAATGGTATGTACAATCTTATTTGCAGAGCAGGAATAGAGACACAGACATAGAGAACAGCCATATGGACCCCAAGGGGGGAAGGATGTGTGGGATAAATTGGGAGATTGGGATTGACATATATACACTACTGATACTATGTGTAAAATAGATAACTAATGAGAACTTACTGTTTAGCTCAGGGAACTCTACTCAGTGTTCTGTGGTGACCTAAATAGGAAGGAAATCCAAAAAAGAAGGTATATATATATATATATATATATATATATATATATATATATATATATATATATATATATATATATATATAGCTGATTCACTTTGTTGTGCAGTAGAAACTAACACAACATTATAAAGGAACTATTCTCCAATAAAAATTAATTTAAAAAAAGATATTTGCACCCTTATATTCATTGCAGCATTATTTACCATAGCCAAGATATCAAAGCAACCTAAGTGCCCTCAACAGATGAATAAATGAAGACAAGGTGGCATACATATACAGTGGTATATTACTCAGCCATAAAAAAGAAAGAAATCTTGTCAACTTAGATGGACTGAGAGAGTATTGTGTTAAGTGAAATTAGACAGAGAAAGAGAAATACTCTATGATTTCACTTATATGTGGAATTAAAAAAACAAATGAAATGAACAAACATAACAAAACAGAAAAGAGTCACAGATGCAGAGTACAAACACGTGGTTGCTAGAGGGGTGGAAGTGGAGGAATGAGAAAAATAGGAGAGAGAGATTAAGAATTACAAACTTCCAGTTACAAAATAAGTGAGTCATGGGTATGAACTGAATGATGTAGGTAATATAGTCAGTAATATTGTAATATTTTTGTATGGTGATGGAAAATAATGGGATGTGTTGAAGGAATCTTTTGGTAATGTATAAAAATATTGAATAACTATGTTGTGTGCATCAGTAACTAATGTAGTGCTGTAGGTCAATTATACCTCAAAAACAAACAAGCAAACATAGAAAAACAGATCAGATTTATGGTTACCAGAAGTATAGAATGGGCTAATGGGAATTAGTTGAAAGTGGTCAACAGGTACAAGTTATAAGATAAGTAAGTACCAGGGATATAATGTAATACATGATTATATAATTAACACTACTGTATGTTATATATGAAACCAGTTAAGAGAACAAAACCTAAGAGTTATCATCACAAGGAAAAATATATTTTTTTAAAATTTTGTATCTATATGAGATGATGGATGTTTACTAAACTTATTGTGGTAATCATTTCATGCTGTATGTAAGCCAAATCATTATGCTCTACACCTTAAATGTATACAATATTTCAATTATATCTCAATAAAACTTGAAGAAAGAATATTCCATTGTGTACACCATATTTTCTTTACTCATTCACCCATTGTCAGACACTTAGAGTGTTTCCATACTGTGGATATTGTGAGTAATGCTCCAATGAATATAGGAGTACAGATATCTCTTTGAGAAAATTGATTTTTCCTTTGTATATATATCTAGAAGTGGGATTATGAATCATACTGTAGTTCTACTTTTAGGAACCTACATACTTTTTTCCACTGTGTCTGTAATAGTTTACATACCCACTAACAGTACACATGGGCTTCCTTTTCTCTACATTCTCACCAGCATTCATTATCTGTTTTCTTTTTAATAATATATATTCTAACAGGTGTGAAGTGATATTTTATTGTTGTTTTGATTTGCATTTCCTTGGTGATTAGTGATGTTGAGCATCTTTTCATGTATTATTTGGCCATTTGTATCTTCTTTGTTGAAATGTCTATTCGGGTTGTCTGCCCATTTTTTAAAGTGAGTTTTTGTTGTTGCTGTTGTTATTATCCAGTTGTATGAGTATAAATCTTAACCTTTTATGTGCTTTGAAAATATTTTCTCCCATTCCATAGTTGCCTTTTTATTTCATTAATTGTTTCCTTTGCTGTGCAGAAGCTTTTTAGCTTAATATATTCCCACTTGTTTATTTTTGCTTTTGCTGCCTTTGTTTTGGTCTCAGATCCAAAAAATCATTGCCAATATCAATGTCAATGAAACTACCTTCTATGTTTTCTACTACAGATGTTATGTTCAAGTTTTTAATCCATTTTGTGTTGATTTTTGGTATGGTATAAAGCAGAGATCTTGTTTCATTCTTTTCAGGCAACTTTCCACTTTTCCCAGCACCATTTATTAAAGAGACTATATTTTCTCCAATGTATATTCTTGGCTCTTTTGTCAAATTTTTTGTCAAAAATTTTTGTCAAAAATTCACTGACCATACATGCAGGGGTTTATTTCTGTGCTTTCTGTTTTTCTTCATTGATCTATTTGTCAGTTTTTAGATAAATACCATATTATTTTGATTACTATAACTTTGTAATTTAGTTTGAAATCAAGAAGTTTGATGCATTCAGCTTTGTTCTTCTTTGTCAAGATTGCTTTGATTATTGAAGGTATTTTGTGGTTCCACACAAATTTTGCAATTGTTTGCTCTATTTTTGTGAAGAAAGCCATTAGGATTTTTAGAGGAATTGCATAGAATCTATAGATGGCTTTGAGTAGCATGGACATTTTAACAATATTAATTCTTACAATCCATGACATAAATTATCTTTCCATTTATTTGTTTATTTTTCAATTTCTTTCAAAGGTTATAGTTTTTACTGTATAAATCTCTCACATTCTTGGTTAGATTTATTCCTAAGTGTTTTATAATTATTTATGCTATTACAAATGAGATTGCTTTCTTAATTTTTTTCCAATATTTTATTGTTAGTTTATAGAAACACAACTAATTTTTTTTTTTTGAGTTACACGGGCCTCTCACTGCTGTGGCCTCTCCCATTGTGGAGCACAGGCTCTGGACGTGCAGGCTCAGCGGCCCTGGCTCACGTGACCAGCCGCTCCGCGACATGTGGGATCTTCCCGGACTGGGGCACGAACCCGTGTCCCCTGCATCGGCAGGCAGACTCTCAACCACCGCACCACCAGGGAAGTCCACAACTAATTTTTATATATTGATTTTGTATCTTGCAACTTTGCTGAATTCATTGATGAGTTCTAACAGGTTTTTTTTCTTTGTAGAGTGTTTATGGTTTTCTGTATATAATGTCATCTGCAAATAAAGACAATTTTACTTATTTTTTCTGTTCTTCATGTCTTTTATTTATTTATTTATTTTTCTTGCCTAATTGCTCTGACAAGTACAACCAGTTACTATCTTGATTAAGGGAGTGAGAGTCAGCATCCTTGCCTTGTTTGTTATCTTACAGGAAAAGTTCTCAGTAAAAAAAAGATCTTTCAACTTCAGAGTGACAAGTCAGTTAATTGTTCATGAATAAATGAGCATATAGTCCAGTTGAATACAATATATTGTAATCAATAAGTGTTTAGAAATAGAGTGCTTGCTGCATAGGAAAATATCCAAAATGAATGATCTCTGTGAGGTAATGCAGTGTTCCCTCCTCTAATATGAAGTATGCAGTGATGTGAGCTTGTTCATAATTTGGCTTTGAAGGTTAACGTTGATTTAGTTAGCAGAGATTATCCATAAAATTATCTTGAAATCTCAATTGGATATATTATCAGTAAAAGAAAAAGGAAGCTTTTTTAAAAATATTGAAGTGTAAAATTCCTTGATGTGAAAGAAATTAAAGAAAACTTGTTTTCTTCACCTCAGATTCTCAGTAGAGAATGAATGTACAAGTGTTAGGAAATAGGTTAACCTATTTTATATTATAAATAAATAAATGTTTGTTTAAATATATAATTTATCATTTAAAGTACTAATAAGATACAGCAATAGAATGTCATACAGTACTAGTGATAGTTAATATAGTTGAAAATTTAGTACTTTTTTTGTCGAAATATTGTCTTTGTTTGGTTGGTTGTTTTATTTTTATTTTCTTATTTTTTTTTACAGCAGGTTCTTATTAGTCATCAGTTTTATACACATCAGTGTATACATGTCAATCCCAATCGCCCAATTCATCACACCACTACCACCACCCCCACGCTGCTTTCCCCACTTGGTTTGCATATGTTTGTTCTCTACATCTGTGTCTCAATTTCTGCCTTGCAAAACGGTTCATCTGTACTATTTTTATGGATTCCATATATATGTGTTAAAATACAATATTTATTTTTCCCTTTCTGACTTACTTCACTCTGTATGACAGTCTCTAGATCCATCCACATCTCAACAAATGACCCAATTTCGTTCTTTTAATATATTTTCATTCTTTTATATATATGTACCACATCTTTTTTATCCATTCATCTGTTGATGGACATTTAGGCTGCTCCCATGACCTGGCCATTGTAAATAGTGCTGCAATGAACACTGGGGTGAAGGTGTCTTTTCAAATTATATTTTTCTCTGGGTATATGCCCAGTAGTGGGATTGCTGGATCATATGGTAATTTTATTTTTATTTTTTTAAGCAACCTCCATAGTGTTCTCCATAGTGGCTTGTATCAATTTACATTCCCACCAACAGTACAAGAGGGTTCCCTTTTTCTCCACACCCTCTCCAGCCTTTGTTGTTTGTAGATTTTCTCATGATGCCCATTCTAACTGGTGGGAGGTGATACCTCATTGTAGTTTTGATTTGCATTTCTCTAATAGTTAGTGATGTTGAGCAGCTTTTCATGTTCTTCTTGGCCATCTCTAGGTCTTCTTTGAAGAAATGTCTATTTAGGTCTTCTGCACATTTTTAGTTTGGGGTGTTTGTTTTTTTAATATTGAGCTGCATGAGGTGTTTATATATTTTGGAGATGAATCCTTTGTCCATTGATTAGTTTGCAAATATTTTCTCCCATTCTGAGGGTTGTCTTTTTGTCTTGTTTACGGTTTGCTTTGCTGTGCAAAAGCTTTTAAGTTTCATTAGGTCCCATTTGTTTATTTTTGTTTTTATTTACATTATTCTAGGAGCTGGATAAAAAAATATCTTGCTGTAATTTATGCCATAGAGTGTTTTCCTCTAAGAGTTTTATAGTGTCCAGTCTTACATTTAGGTCTCTAATCCATTTTGAGTTTATTTTTGTGTATGGTGTTAGGGAGTGTTCTAATTTCATTCTTTTACATATAGCTGTCCAGTTTTCCCAGCACCACTTATTGAAGAGACTGTCTTTTCTCCATTGTATATCCTTGCCTCCTTTGTCATAGATTAGCTGACCATAGGTGTGTGGGTTTATCTCTGGGCTTTCTATCTTCTTCCATTGATATACATTTCTGTTTTTGTGCCAGTACCATATTGTCTTGATTACTGTAGCTTTGTAGTATAGTCTGAAGTCAGGGAGTCTGATTCCCCCAGCTCCACTTTTTTCCCTCTAGACTGCTTTGGATATTCATGGTTTTTCGTGTCTCCAAACACATCTTAAGATTTTTTGTTCTAGTTTTGTAAGAAATGCCATTGGTAATTTGATAGGGATTGCATTGAATCTGTAGATTGCTTTGGGTAGTATGATCATTTTCACAATATTGATTCTTCCAATCCAAGAACATAGTATTTCTCTCCATCTGTTTGTGTCATCTTTGATCTCTTTCACCAGTGTCTTATAGTTTTGTTCATACAGGTCTTTTGTCTCCTTACGTAGGTTTATTCTTAGGCATTTTACTCTTTTTGTTGCAATGGTAAATGGGAGTGTTTCCTTCATTTCTCTTTCAGATTTTTCTTCATTAATGTATAGGAATGCAAGAGATTTCTGTGCATTAATTTTGTATCTTGTAACCTTACCAAATTCATTGATTAGCTCTAGTAGTTTTCTGGTAGCAACTTTAGGATTCTGTATGTATAGTATCATGTCATCTGAAAACAGTGACAGTTTTACTTCTTCTTTTGCAATTTGTATTCCTTTAATTTCTTTTTCTTCTATGATTGCCATGGTTAGGACTTCCAAAACTACATTGAATAATAGTGGTGAGAATGGACATCCTTGTCTTGTTCCTGATCTTAATGGAAAGGCTTTCAGTTTTTCACCATTGAGAGTGATGTTTGCTGTGGGTTTGTCATATATGGCCTTTATTATGTCGAGGTAGGTTCCATCTATTTCCACTTTCTGGAGAATTTTTTATGATAAATGGGTGTTGAATTTTGTCAAAAGCCTTTCCTGCATTTATTGAGATGATCATATGGTTGTTCTTCTTCAATTTGTTAATATGGTATATCACATTAATTGATTTGTGTATATTAAAGAATCCTTGCATCCCTTGGGTAAATCCCACTTGATCATGGTGTATGATCCTTTTAAGTGTTGCTGGGTTCTGTTTGCTAGTATTTTCTTGAGGATTTTGCATGTATATTCATCAGTGATATTGGTCTGTAATTTTCATTTTTGTAGTACTTTTCTCTGATTTTGGTATCAGGGTGATGTTGGCCTCATAGAATGAGTATGAGAGTGTTCCTTCCTCTGCAATTTTTTTGAAGAGTTTGAGAAGGATGGGTGTTGGCTCTTTTCTAAATGTTTGATAGAATTCATGTGTGAAGCCATCTGGTCCTGGACTTTTGTTTTTTGGAAGATTTTTAATCACAGTTTCAATTTCATTCCTTGTGATTGATCTGATCATATTTTCTATTTCTTCCTGGTTCAATTTTGGAAGTTTATATCTTTTGAAGAATTTGTCCACTTCTTCCAGGGTATCCATTTTATTGTCATAGAGTTGCTTATAGTAGTCTCTTAGGATGATCTGTATTTCTGCAGTGTCTGTTGTAACTTCTTTTAATGTCTAATTTTATGGATTGGAGTCCTCTCCCTCTTTTTCTTGATGAGTTTGGCTAATGGTTTATCAATTTTGTTCATCTTCTCAAAGAACCAGCTTTTAGTTGTATTGATCTTTGCCATTGTTTTCTTTGTGTCTATTTCATTTATTTCTGCTCTGATTTTTATGATTTCTTTCCTTTTGTTAACTTCGGGTTTTGTTTGTTCTTCTTTCTCTAGTTCCTTCAGGTGTAAGGTTCGATTGTTTATTTGAAATTTTTCTCTTTTCTTGAGTTAGGCTTGTATAGCTATAAACTTCCCTCTAGAACTGCTTTTGCTGCATCCTATAGGTTTTGGATTATCATGTATTCATTGTGATTTGTCTCTAGGAATTTTTTGAATCCCTCTTTGATTTCTTCTGTGATCTCTTGGTTATTTAGTAATGTATTGTTTAGCCTCCATATGTTTGTATTTTTAACTTTGTTCCCTGTAATTCATTTCTAATCTCATAGCTTTGTGGTCAGAAAGATGCTTGATATGATTTCAATTTTGTTAAATTTGCTGAGGCTTGATTTATGAACCAAGACGTGATCTATCCTGCAGAATTTTCCATGTGCACTTGAGAAGAAAGTGTAATCTGCTGTTTTTAGATGGAATGTCCTATAAATATCAATTAAATCTATTTGGTCTATTGTGTCATTTAAAGCTTCTGTTTCCATATTTATTTTAATTTTGGATGATCTGTTCATTGGTGTCAGTGAGGTGTTAAAGTCTCTCACTACTCTTGTGTTACTGATGGTTTCCTCCTTTATAGCTGTTAGCAGTTGCCTTATGTACTGAGGTGCTCCTATGTTGGGTGCATATATATTTATAATTGTTATATCTTCTTCTTGATTGATCCCTTGATCATTATGTAGTGTCCTTCCTTGTGTCTTGTAATATTCTTTAGTTTAAAGTCTATTTTGTCTAATCTGAGTTTTGCTACTCCAGCTTTCTTTTGATTTCCATTTGCATGGAATATCTTTTTCCAACCCCTCCCTTTCAGTCTGTATGTGTCCCTAGGCCTGAAATCGGTCTCTTGTAGACAGCATATATATGGTTCTTGTTTTTGTATTCACTCAGCAAGCCTGTGTCTTCTGGTTGGAGCATTTAATCCATCCACGTTTAAGGTAATTATTGATATATATGTTCCTATGACCATTTTCTTGATTTTTTTGTGTTTGTTTTTGTAGGTCCTTTTCTTCTCTTGTGTTTCCTACTTAGAGAAGTTACTTTAGCATTTGTTGTAGAGCTGGTTTGATGGTGCTGAATTCTCTTAGCTTTTGCTTGTCTGTAAGGTTTTTTTATTCTCTGTCTAATCTGAATGAGATCCTTGCCGGGTAGAGTAATCTTGGTTGTAGGTTCTTCCCTTTCATCATTTTACATATATTATGCCACTCCCTTCTGGCTTGTAGAATTTCTGCTGAGAAATCAGCTGTTCACCTTATGGGAGTTCCCTTGTATGTTATTTGTCTTTTTTCCCTTGTTGCTTTCAATAATTTTTCTTTGTCTTTAAGTTTTGCCAATTTGATTACTCTGTGTCTCAGTGTGCTTCTTCTTGGGTTTATCCTGTATGGGACTCTCTGTGCTTCCTGGACTTGGGTGGCTATTTCCTTTCCCATATTAAGGAAGTTTTCAACTATAATCTCTTCAAATATTTTCTCAGGTTGTTTCTCTCTCTCTTCTCCTTTTGGAATCCCTATAATGCAAATGTTGTTGCATTTAATGTTGTCCCAGAAGTCTCTTCACCTGCTTTCATTTCTTTTCATTCTTTTTTTTTTTTTTATTCTGTTCAGCAGCAGTGAATTCCACTATTCTGTCTTCCAGGTCCCTTATCCATTCTTCTGCCTCAGTTATTCTGCTATTGATTCCTTCTAGTGTAGGTTTCATTTCAGTTATTGCATTTTTCATCTCTATTTGTTTGTTCTTTAATTCTTCTAGGTCTTTGTTAAACATTTCTTGCATCTTCTTGATCTTTGCCTCCATTCTTTTTCCGAGGTCCTGGATCATCTTCACTATCATTATTCTGAATTCTTTTTCTGGACGGTTGCCTATATCCACTCATTTAGTTGTTTTCTGGGGTTTTATATTGTTCCTTCATCTGGTACATAACTCTGTGACTTTTCATCTTGTCTATCTTTCTATGAATGTGGTTTTTGTTCCACAGGCTGCAGGACTGTAGTTCTTCTTGCTTCTGCTCTCTGCCATCTAGTGGATAAGGGTATCTAAGAGACTTGTGCAAGTTTCCTGGTGGGAGGGCCTGGTGGTGGGTAGAGCAGGCTGTTGCTCTAGAGGGTAGAGCTCAGTAAAAATTTAATCCACTTTACTGCTGATTGGTGGTGCTGGGTTCCCTCCCTCTTGGTTGTTTAGCCCGAGGGGACCCAACACTGGAGCCTGCAGGCTCTTTTCTGGGACTAATGGCAGACTCTGAGAGGGCTCATGCCATTTAGTACTCCCAGAACTTCTGCTGCCAGTGTCCTTGTCCTCACAATGAGCTACAGCCACCCACTGTCTCTGCAGGAGACACTCCAACACTAGCAGGTAAGTCTGGTTCAGTCTCCCCTGGGTTCACTCTCCTTCCCCTGGATCCCGATGCACACACTACTTTGTGTGTGACCTCCAAGTGTGGAGCCTCTGCTTCCCTTAGTCCTGTCAAACTCCTACAGTCAAATCCTGCTAGCCTTCAAAGTCTGATTCTCTAGGAATTCCTCCTCCCCTTGCCAGACCCCCAGGTTCAGAAACCTGATGCAGGTCTCAGAATCTTCACTCCAGTGGGTGGACTTCTGTGGTATAAGTGTTCTCCAGTTTGTGAGTCACTCACCCAGCAGTTATGGAATTTGATTTTATTGTGATTGTGCCCCTCCTACTGTCTCATTGTGGCTTCTCCTTTGTCTTTGGATGTGGGGTATCTTTTTTGGTGAGTTCCAGTGATTTCCTGTCAATGATTGTTCAGCACTTAGTTGTGATTGTGGTTTTCTCGCAAGAGGGAGTGAGAGCGCTCCTTGTACTCCACCATCTTGGTTCAGGCTCCTAAACATTAGTTTTTAAATATTTTAAAATCTCAGTTTCAGGATCAAATAAGTGACAATTTGAACATTGTCCTGAACATTTACTAATATTTTTATTATCTATCTTTCTTTCCTGAATTCACCAATATCCATATTTCTGTAAAGAACATATTTAACCTGTATTTTGTATTACATTAAATTAAAATGCAGAGTATATATTAGAGCTGAGTTTTGTAATCATTTTATTTAAAAGGTCCTCTTGATTTTATTTTGTATTTTAATTGAGTATAATGACAATTTACATAATTAAGATGGAGCATCAGTGAAAATATCTTAAGTACTGGATTTTCTCAACAGATTTCCAAGCTATGTATTGCTTTATTATTGTGTGCTGCCGACATACTACTGGATTTTAACAACAAAAAAATGATATATATGTCTTCACTCTTGTGGTGTTTTTTTGCTCTGTGATAACAAAATAGCCTCAATTTTTTTTTTTTTTTTTTTTTTTTTGTGGTACGTGAGCCTCTCACTGTTGTGGGCTCTCCCATTACAGAGCACAGGCTCTGGATGCGCAGGCTAAGCAGCCATGGCTCACAGGCCCAGCCGCTCTGCAACATGTGGGATCTTCCCAGACCAGGGCACGAACCCGTGTCCCCTGCATCGGCAGGCGGACTCTCAACCACTGCATCACCAGGGAAGCCCTATCCTCAATTTTAAAATATATAACATATATACTGTGTTTTCAGCTGAAATTTTCAAAATATTGACCCAATATAATAAAGGTGAATTCCAAACACAAATCTACAAAGTGTCCACAACCAGGATTATTTTACTTTTATATTTATTATTTAACAATTCTTGCTACAAACACAGAGAGGAGACCCTAAAACCATGGGGAAAATTAGTCTTAAATGAAAAAGGAATAACTTCCTATTCTAACAGAAGAAAAGCATATAATGTATTCACATAAAGAAATATTGCTTGTTTGATATTTAGCAGATGAGGTTGTTCCTTTACAATTTTTAAAAATTTGATTACTATTATTAACAGAAATGTCATCTGTTGAGGGTAGGAGGATTGAGATCTGTGAAGGTTAAAGGAATAGAGAGAAGCTTTGAAATAGATCTTATGGGTGCATGAGATTAGGTTGCAACAGAAATATAATGAAAGAGTTGTGATTTTCAAGGTCTTTTGAGGTTGGTAAATTTTAAAATATTCAAGATCTGACCATTTCCCATGGTAATTTTTCCAGATGAAGACATAAGAAATTAAATAGGGGTTGTCTATGACAAGGATTTTGTCAAACAGGTGCAATGAAATATTGAATGGTCAGGGGTATTTAGGATATGGGAAAGTATTATTGAAATTATCTATTGTGATGAGGAAGGAAAGAAGGTTTATATTTATGCAGTGCAGAAATATAAACATGTCTATCATTCAAATTTAAAATTTATACTTGTTCTTTGGTGATATTATTTAAATTGATTGTTTTTCTTTTTGGATATATTTTTTTCTTTGTCTAATGTTTGCAGTGTTATGTTTGTTTATTTATTTACTTATTCATTTATTTATTGGTTTTAAATATTTTCTAGGACCAATTTCTTACTCTCTTTTAATTGTGACATATAATTTCAGAATAGTGCATAAGATAGTTATGAAAAATTTTAGGAATAATTACAAAGTTGTCAAGTGATATCAAGGTGCCTGATTTTATAACATTGCCTGATTTTTGTGTATATTACTTCCTAATCATTTACTCCTTCTCCCCTTCCTAGATATAACCAATATCCTGATTTCCTGTGTATAATGTCCTCACAATTATGTTTTATTTTACTATTTTTATGTGACTTCTATACTCCATAGTCTAAATGCCTGATAGGTAATAGAAACACATGTTTTGTATTTGTAGGCAACTTGCTTCTTCTACAATAATTGTGGTTGTAAGACACATGCACACTGTATGTAGCTGTAGCTCACTTATTCAATTTATTTTTATTAATTTATTATTTATTTTTATTTATTCTCTACAACAGAATTAATCAGATATTTTTGATTGCATGTCCTATTTACACTCTTAAAAATTATTGGGAACCACAGAGAATTTTGGTTGATATGTGTAATACCTAACAAATCCATCATATTAGAAATGAAAACTGAGATATTTTGTAAAATTTTATGTACATCACAAAAAAATTATATAAATTTATTACAAAAATCATTACATGGCAATATAAATGATGCAATTTCATAAAAATAATAACATTTGAAAACTTTAGTAAGAAGAGTAACATTTTTAATATATTTTTTTCAAATCTCTTTAATGTCTGGCTTAAGAATTAATAGCTAAATTCTAATATCTGATTCTCCATTTCAGCTGATGCAATAAGCATGTGGAAATATATAATGAATAGAAATATATAAATAAAATCCAGCCTCACACAGATATGTACTTGGAAAACAGAAAATTTAATAGCCATTTAATATAATTGAAAATATTCTTTTGATTCTGCACAAAATGTAAAATATGGTAGCTTTTCAAAGTTAGTTGCAACGTGAATCTGAAATCATGAGTGAACTTTTTACTCTCTTACTCTAAATTCCATTGTTCTATCTTCAACTTTGGATGTATTGTTACCCATGCATCATTCTGAAGTATTATACATTGGTCATCTGGAGAATTCAGTGCTGAGTTTTGGAAATCTTCCAAATGTCAACATGTATTATTAAAAAATATCAAGAACTCTATTTGCTATTTGCCAGTACTACCACCAACTTAATCAGAAAGGTCTTAAATAATAGAAAGCTAGCAAACTTCCAATGTTTCCAATGTTTCTGCTCTTTCAGGTTCAAATTTTATCATTGGCAACAGACACCTTAAGTTGTTTTCCTAGAAGTGGTAGGCTTACTTTATTTTTTGAGAAAATGAATATCAAATATTTAGTCTGACTACTCATATTTAGCTTATCAGTAGTTCTCTCAAATAAAAATGGAAAAATTAGCTAACTCAGCTGTAACTGAAAAAAAAAATAATAATTTAAGAGCTTTTCCCTGATACATACATACTATTGTAGCATTTAACAGAAGTGTTTTATGCATTCACTTTTTCTCCCACAGAATATTAAAAACACATTTATTCAAGGAGTGAGGTTTAATAACATTATATTTTGTTACTGCTCCTTTGAAGATATTGTTAATTAAAACTTTTTTCCTGGAAAGACATGGCAGTGAAGAATACAATAAGGAGGGGCAAAGATGGCAGAATAGGAAGACCTGAGTTTACCTCCTCTCACATGCACACCAAAATTACAACTCTTTACAGAGAAATTATTGATGAGAAAGACTGAAAGATCAGCATAAAACATATTGTACAACTAAAGATATAAAGAAACAACCACAATGACATTGATAGGAGGGGCAGAGACACATCATACTCAAGATGATCCCAGGTATGCAACCCGCAAACAGGAGGATAATTACAATTGCAAAGGTTCCCCCCAAGGACAAAGGGGGTTGGTGTCCTGCACCAGGACGATGAGCCTCCAAAACATTTTAACTCTGAAGGTCACAGGAGAGAGAGAAGGCTGTGGGAAATAGACACTTCACTCTTAAAGGGTCCACACAAAATCACAAATGTTCCAGGACACAGGGAAGAAAGAAGCCTGGGTCCTGGGGCAGACCCAGCTGCTGATCTTGGAGAGCCTCCTGGAGAGGCAGGAGGAAACTGGGGCTCACCCTGGGGACATAGACACTGCTGGCAGCCATTTTGGGGAGCTCATTTTATGACCAGGACACTGGTGTTGGCAAGCACCATTTTGGAAACCTCTCCCTAACTTATTAGTGCCAGCACCTATCTCCACACACCATCTTGTTGGCACCAGTACTGGGACATCTCAGACCAAGCAACTAACTAGGTGGAGACAGAGTCTCATCCAACAGCAGGGCAACTGCCTTAAGACCCCCTGAGCCCACAGCCACCCAGGACCCAGCCCTGCACATGAGTGGGCCAGCACTAGCCTGAGACTATGCTCACCCACCAGTGGGCAGGCACTAGCCGCAGGAGACTCTGGGCTGTGACCCCACCCACCAGTAGGCCAACACACTAACTCTGGAACACCCAGGGCCCTGTAGTCAGAGATTTTGGGATCCAGCTCCACCCATCACTAGACTAGCATTAGCCCCAGGACCTGGCCTCACCCACCAGTGGGCAGACACCAGTCATGGGATCTACTGGGTCCCAATCCCACCCACCAGCAAGGAGACACCAGCCCTATGACCACCACAGCCTTGCAGCCTGCCATATCAAGATCTAGACCACCTACTAGCAGGCCAACACCAACTCTTGTACAAATTGAGGCCCTTGGCCAGCCTAAATGTAAGACTGGATACTAGAAAACTCCTAGAGGAAAACAGGCAGAACATTCTTTGACATAAATTGCAGTAATTTTTTTTTGGATCCATCTCCTAAAGCAAAGGAAACAAAAGCAAACATAAACAATTGGGACCTAGTTAAGCTTAAAAGTTTTTGTGCAGTAAAGGAAACCATCGACAAAATGAAAAGACAATGCAAAAAGACAACCTACTGAATGGTAGAACATATTTGCAAATAATACGACATAAGAGTTAATATCCAACATATATAAACAGCTCATACAACTCAACAGCAAAAAAAATAAACAACCTAATTAAAAAATGAGCAGAAGAACTGAATATACACTTTTACAAAGAGGAATTGCAGATGACCAACAAGCACATGAAAAGATGCTCAACATCGTTAATCATCAGGGAAATGCAAATCAATACCACAAGGAGATATCACCTCACACCTGTCAGAATGACTATCATTAAAAAGAACACAAATAACAAACGTTGGTGAGGATATGGGGAAGAGGGAATCCTCCTACACTGTTGGTGGGAATGTAAATTGGTGCAGCCAACTGTGGAAAATAGCATGGAGATTTTTCAAAAAACTAAAAAGAGAAGCACCATATGACCCAGCAATTCCACTCCTGGGTATACATCCGAAAAAACCAAGAACACTAATTTGAAAATATACTTGCCCCAATGTTCATAGCAGCAATATTTATAAGTGCCAAAGTATGGAAGCAACCTAAGTGTCCATCAACAGATGAATAGATAAAGAAGATGTGGTATATGGGCTTCCCTGGTGGTGCAGTGGTTAAGAGTCTGCCTGCCGATTCAGGGGACACGGGTTCATGCCCCGGTCCGGGAAGATACCACATGCCGCAGTGCGCCAAAGCCCATAAGCCATGGCTGCTGAGCCTGCACATCCAGAGCCTGTGCTCCACAATGGGAGAGGCCACAACAGTGAGAGGTCCACATAACACACAAAAAAACAAACAAACAAAACATTTATTTTATGCTAAAATTTATACTCTTTCCACTTGACAATAATGCCTCACATTGTACATTATTCAAAGACTTTGTTGTCTGTTTCTGCTATTAGATACTAAATTTCCTAGAGGTAGAAACTCTATATTATTTGGTATTATAAATAAAATATCAAGTACATTATCCAAGCTATACCAGGCTTCAAATATCTATATGTTTAATCAATAAATGAGTGGATTAATACAAAAATCCTTCAAAACGTAGTAAGAAAGTAATGTACTCTAGCACAAATTCAATTTTCAATGTAGGTTACTAGAAAACCAAAATAATTTTATTTACTTTAAGATATCCAGAAAATATAAACTCGTGATAATTATCTCCCCATTAATCCTCAAAAATACATTAATCTGCTTTCATTAAAATAATTACTGACATTAAAATAATTATTGATAGGTAGGATATTTATAAGATTTGTAATAATATATAGTATTTATATTTTATAAAATGTTAATTTATAAACTTATATGTTTCCATCCAATAAAATTTTAAATCCAAGTCCTAAACATTTTATTTTTGTTCAGAAATTTATATTTGTGAGCTATAGTAAGAATGGGGTTTATGACAAAGATAATGGCTATTTTGACCTGTAGTTTGTCATAGAGTAAGGGAAAAAAAGAATGGTACTAAATTTTTTTTTATTATCTAGCAAATATCAACTCCCCGACTTTTATTAACACTATTTGGGGACTAACTTGACAGATTAACAAATTTTCTCAAGGCCTTACAATTTACAGAGAGAAAATGACTGGATTTAAATTCAAGTCAACTCGGCCTAAAGATCTACAAGATAATGTGTCCAAAGGATGAGAAAAAGAAGAATGGAAGTAAAAGAAGAAAAAATGTAAAAGAGGGAAATATAATAAAGAGATAGAAAGTTCAAAGGTCGAAATATTGTTTTCTACATTTAACCTCTCTGCTCTTTTAAAATTTTTTGCCAGTCTAAATTACCAACTTATTTGCATTACATTCTCCCTAATGATAAATTAAATAATAATACCATTCTTAATAAAATAAGAAAAAAAGGAAAAAGAAGAAATAAAAGATGAAGGGTGACAAATGGGAAGGCAAATCTATTTTAATGGTTAATATCTCACTACAAACATAATTAAAGATAAAAGTTCTTTACATTCAGATTGCTCCCTGTATGTTACAGCTATAGTTCTTGTTTCACAATTTACAATATGAAGTTAGATAAGAGTCCTATCCATGGAGATACTTCATTAGTGATGATGCAGTATGTTATGACACATACAAAATATAGCCCAGGGACTTCGTAGTACATAAATACAGCAAAAATAATCAAATAAGAATTATTTTATCCACTTTTGTTTTTTAGTATTGCTAATTTACTTCAACCACCATAAATAGCATTATCTCCTCATCAGTATATTAGTAAATACTGACATGATACCTGACTAGGGTAGAAAGTAAGAAGTATTTTGCCAGCATTCTGGAGTTGGTAAAATACTGACAGATACGTAAAGTGAAATTACGAAAATTATGTTTAAATTCATCAAAATTAATTTTTCCAGTGAATATACTTAAATAAGGTCTGACCTGAGATTATCTGTTTTCAGAATAACAATGTTAACTGATCATAGCCACGTCCCCTCTTCAAAGAGATCAACAGGTCCATTTTAAAAAAAAATTAATTGCTGTGAAATAATACTTAAAATGCAGTTGAAAAGAAATTTTATCCTCAAGCACTTTGGGTAAACTCTTAAGCTGTGAATTTAATTAGTCTTATAAAACTCTTAAAGGATGAACACTGTGGAGGCTTATATCATCTGAGTTTAAGTAGTATGAGAAAAACACTTGGACTATTATTTAATTTCAATTTGATGAGATAGCAGTTGGGTTCAGATTTTTATAACATATTCCACTCTACTTTTCTTTGCAACTGAAGGCTTTAATAATGCTGATTTTCTTGTGTTATTTAAAAATATATTTTATTTACAGTACTATATAAGACAAAAATGAGCTAATTAACTTTAATGGAGCTCATTATTAGGAAACAGAAAAGCCAAGTATCTAGATGAACTTGTTGAAAGTTGTATGCTCATTTTGTAATTAAAATAACAAGTCAAAATGCCATAGTTCCACTAAGCTGGAAATATATGCACTACATTAGAGAGAGAAAGACAGCATTTTCATGCACCATCAGTTCAAGCATGTGTGAATACGTTGATTGATTAATGTAATCAAAACCAATGCAGTTAAAAAGAAAATCATTCCAATCAGTCTTAACAGGACAAAAACTACAAAATATATTAAGATACAATTTTAAACAAAATGCAATACTTGTAGAGAGTTGATACACATAGATTTGGATGTATTTTGTGTGCAACAAGAACAATGATCAGTGATGTTGTAAACAAAAAAAAGATACAAACATAATAGTTGAATCACCGACAGTAGCAGAAAAATAATGTTCAATATAACCATGTCTTTTGGGTATCTGCAAGGGCCCCAAATAGTTGGTTTCAGTATTAAACAGCTGTGATTGGGTTTTATTACATGCTATGCACAAAATTATCTCACATCATCGTTTATCTAATGCTCATTCTGTCATCCTTTTTCCAAAGTTTCCTGTATCTAATAACCATGTTTGCATTTGTCAGTTATACCATTTCACTTATAACAGTTTTCTCCTACGCTCAACAATGAGAATTTTAATTGGTCTTTGGAAATGTGCTTCATTTTCTTAATATAAAGAAGAATAAAATGGAATTTAATGTGTATAGTAATTGTATATTTCTTTTTAAAAAGTTATATTTCATGATTTAGTTTGTAGAATTTTTTCTGTAGAATCATATTATTTTTCTTTTAATTTCCTTTACTCCAGGGAAGATATTTTACCTAAACAGATGAAGTACTATTTAAACCCTTCTCCAAATATACTATTTAACTGTAAAATTAACATCTCTTTTAAAGTTATATGCAGTATGTTCTATATTCTATAATAAAAATAATCAAATTTTATGCACTGACAAACTTCATGTTCCCTGAGGTTTAATACATTTATTTTGTATAAATTTGAAACATTTTAATAAATTTAGGGGTTAATAAAGTTTTTAAAGGAATAGGCTCATTTCCATTGCTTTTAAAACTTAAAATTAAGGTAAATGGGAGTTTTAGTCTTATTAATTAAATTGTAGGAATTTAATAGTCAGCTTGAGCTGTCATAACAAAATTCCATAGACTAGGTAGTTTAAACAACAAAGATTAATTTCCTCACAGTTCTGGAGGTCTGAGAACCAGCATGATCAAGTTATCTTGGAAGCTCTCTTCCTGGCTTGTAGGCAGTGCCTTCTCACTGTGTCCTCACATAGAAGAGACAGAGATCTTATAAACTTGACTAATACCATCCTGAGGACCCCACCCTCATCACCTCATCTGAACCTGAATATTTCCTAAAGGCCCCACCTCCAAACACCATCACATTGTGAGTTAGAGCTTCAACATATGAAATTTGATGGGCAGTGGGGAACATAATTCAGTCCATAGCATTAAGTTTTATATTCAGAACTCTCAAAACTGAAACAGGTATAAGAAATATATGTGATCATCTCAATAGATGCAGAGAAAGCTTTTGACAAAATTCAACACCCATTTATGATAAAAAACCTGCAGAAAGTAGGCATAGAGAGAACTTTCCTCAACATAATAAAGGCCATATATGGCAAGCTCACAGCCAACATCATCCTCAATGGTGAAAAACTGAAAGCATTTCCACTAAGATCAGGAACAAGACAAGGTTGCCGACTCTCACCACTCTTATTCAACATAGTTTTGGAAGTTTTAGCCACAGCAATCAGAGAAGAAAAGGAAATAAAAGGAATCCAAATCAGAGAAGAAGAAGTAAAGCTGTCACTGTTTGCAGATGACATGATACTATACATAGAGAATCCTAAAGATGCTAACAGAAAACTACTAGAGCTAATCAATGAGTTTGGTAAAGTAGCAGGATACAAAATTAATGCACAGAAATCTCTGGCATTCCTATATACTAATGATGAAAAATCTGAAATTGAAATCAAGAAAACACTCCCATTTACCATTGCAACAAAAAGAATAAAATATCTAGGAATAAACCTACCTAAGGAGACAAAAGACCTGTATGCAGAAAATTATAAGACACAGATGAAAGAAATTAAAGATGACACAAAGATGGAGAGATATACCATGTTCTGGAATTGGAAGAATCAACATTGTGAAAATGACTCTACTACCCAAAGCAATCTATAGATTCAATGCAATCCCTATCAAACTATCACTGGCATTTTTCACAGAACTAGAACAAACAATTTCACAATTTGTATGGAAACACAAAAGACCCTGAATAGCCAAAGCAATCTTGAGAACGAAAAACGGAGCTGGAGGAATCAGGCTCCCTGACTTCAGACTATACTACAAAGCTACAGTAATCAAGACAGTATGGTACTGGCACAAAAACAAAAAGATAGATCAATGGAACAGGATAAAAAGCCCAGAGATAAACCCATGCACATATGGACACCTTATCTTTGATAAAGGTGGCAGGAATGTACAGTGGAGAAAGGACAGCCTCTTCAATAAGTGGTGCTGGGAAAAATGGACAGATACATGTAAAAGTATGAGGTTAGATCACTCCCTAACACCATACACAAAAATAAGCTCAAAATGGATTAAAGACCTAAATGTAAGACCAGAAACTATCAAACTCTTAGAGGAAAACATAGGCAGAACACTCTATGACATAAATCACAGCAAGATCCTTTTTTATCCACCTCCTAGAGAAATGGAAATAAAACCAAAAATAAACAAATGGGACCTAATGAAACTTAAAAGCTTTTACACAGCAAAGGAAACCATAAATAAGATGAAAAGACAACCCTCGGAATGGGAGAAAATATTTGCAAATGAAGCAACTGACAAAGGATTAATTTCCAAAATTTATAAGCAACTCATGCAGCTCAATATAAAAAAAAAAAAAAAAAAAAACCCAATCCAAAAATGGGCAGAAGACCTAAATAAGCATTTCTCCAAAGAAGATATACAGACTGCCAACAAACACATGAAAGAATGCTCAACATCATTAATCATTAGAGAAATGCAAATCAAAACTACAATGAGATATCATCTCACACCAGTCAGAATGGCCATCATCAAAAAATCTAGAAACAATAAATGCTGGAGAGTGTGTGGAGAAAAGGGAACACTCTTGCACTGCTGGTGGGAATGTGAATTGGTTCAGCCACTATGGAGAACAGTATGGAGGTTCCTTAAAAAACTACAGATAGAACTACCATATGACCCAGCAATGCCACTACTGGGCATATACCCTGAGAAAACCAAAATTCAAAAAGAGACATGTACCACAATGCTCATTGCAGCACTATTTACAATAGCCAGGACAAGGAAGTAACCTAAGTGTCCATCAACAGATGAATGGATAAAGAAGATGTGGCACATATATACAATGGAATATAACTCAGCCATAAAAAGAAACGAAATTGAGCTATTTGTAATGAGGTGGATAGACCTAGAGTCTGTCATACAGAGTGAAGTAAGTCAGAAAGAGAAAGACAAATACCGTATGCTAACACATATATATGGAATTTAAGAAAAAAAATGTCATGAAGAACCTAGGGGTAAGACAGGAATAAAGACACAGACCTACTGGAGAATGGACTTGAGGATATGGGGAGGGGGAAGGGTGAGCTGTGACAGGGCGAGAGAGAGGCACAGACATATATACACTAACAAACGTAAGGTAGATAGCTAGTGGGAAGCAGCCGCATGGCACAGGGATATTGGCTCGGTGCTCTGTGACCGCCTGGAGGGGTGGGATAGGGAGGGTGGGAGGGAGGGAGATGCAAGAGGGAAGAGATATGGGAACATATGTATATGTATAACTGATTCACTTTGTTATAAAGCAGAAACTAACACACCATTGTAAGGCAAATATACCCCAATAAAGATGTTAAAAAAAAAAAAAACTACACTGAGGTATCACCTCACACCAATCAGAATGGCCATCATCAAAGAATCTACAAACAAATGCTGGAGAGGGTTTGGAGAAAAGGGAACCCTCTTGTACTGTTGGTGGGAATGTAATTTGACACAGCCACTACGGAGAACAGTATGAAGGTTCCTTAAAAAGTAAAAATAGAACTACTATACAACCCAGCAATCCCACTATTAGACATATACCCTGAGAAAACCATAATTCAAAAAGAGTCATGTACTGCAATATTCATTGCAGTCCTATTTACAGTAGCCAGGACATGGAATCAACCTAAGTGTCCATCGACAGATGAATGGTTAAAGAAGATGTGGCACATATATACAATGGAATATTACTCAGCCATAAAATGAAATGAAATTGAGTTATTTGTAGTGAGGTACATGGACATAGAGACTGTCATACAGAGTGAAGTAAGTCAGAAAGAGAAAAACAAATACCATATGCTAACACATATATACGGAATCTAAAAAAATATAAGGTTCTGAAGAACCTAGGGGCAAGACAGGAATAAAGATGCAGACTTAGAGCATGGACTTGAGGACACAGGGAGGAGGAAGTGTAAGCATGGACATACACACACACCCTAGGGGCATGACGGGAATAAAGATGCAAATGTAAAACCGATAGCTAGTGGGAAGCAGCCGCATAGCACAGGGAGATCAGCTCGGTGCTTTGTGACCACCTAGAGGGGTGGGATAGGGAAGTTGGGAGGGAGACACAAGAGGGAGGAGTTACGTGGATATATGTATACATATAGCTGATTCACTTTGTTATACAGCAGAACCTAACACAACATTGTAAAGCAATTATACTCCAATAAAGATGTTAAAAAAAAAAAACAGCTGGTAAAGCAAAATATTTTTTAAAAAAAAGGAAGGAGGAAATAATATTTAAATATAATGATACTATAATTAATATCTGCAGAAGAAATAATGGAGGACTACATACAATACAAAAGGGATAACAAGGCTGTATTTATTCTGGCATTTGAAGGAAAATTATGTCTACCACCTGAAGAAATAGGAGGCAACTTTGTTCAAGCAAAATTTTGCCTGCAGCTCACAAAGGAGAAATGCAATAACTCATTTCCCTTTCTCTAAATAAGATAAGTCTGGATGTAATAACAATGGTATGAAATAAAATTATATGGATCTAGTAGTGGAAAAAAGCATGACAGAATGGAATGAAAAAATATAAGTTGATCTCATGGATCTCATTTAGGAATTCTAGAGAAAAAGGAATGTCCCGGAGGATGAAGCCCCAATCCAGCCAGCCGTATGCCAGATGAATAGAGCTTGTGATTTTAGAGTGCCAGAAATTCTGGAACTTATAATCTAAGGACGCTTTGCTTCCTCCATGCCACACTGATGAGTCCAAGAAATCTGTGAAGTTGTAAGACAGTAGGATCTGGCCATTTCATGAGCCAAACAGGATTTTCTGTAAAACACACCAAAAATTGGTGATAGAAAATTAAGCTGCTTGACACCACTCCTGCTTTATTCTGAGTTTCAGGACCTTTGACTCTCCTGGTACCTGAGTTGCGCCATGACAATTTTCATCTCCCCTCCCTTTCGTTTCTGTGAAATCTAGACTTTGCCTGTCCTTACTTTTTTCTTTTAAACAAATAATTTCAAGGTATTTTAGATATCCAGAGTTGATAATATATATTCTATTCAGCCCTCATAGGATCAAGAGTTGACATGTAAAATTTCCTGTAAAATTTCAATAATGCATAGGGAAAATGCATTTGTAAACCAATACCTTAATTGATGACTGTTAGAAGGATACATAGGGGATCAATAATTCATGTTTTACTCTTTCCAGTTTTATACTATTAACTCAAGTACATATTATAATAAATGATGTCACAAAATGTGGACACTCTGTAGAAGATAAAATAATTTGCCTTCCTTGCATTCCATCTATTCTAAGATTCAGACCAGGGATTCGGTAGTGTTAAAATAATACATTTTTCTGACTGATTTTCTTTTCCACTTTTTTTTTTTTTACCATGTAGACACTTCCAAACTGTTTTATTTTACAGCTTACCAGTTACTAAAAGCAGATAAAAATTGAATATTTGATACACATTTGAGGTAGTAAGTTTTAATGCTCAGTAGTTCATGTATACTTTCTATGGTACTGTATTACTTCAGTGCAAGAATACTGAGATGTAATTTTTGTGATTGCTAATAGCTGAAAACAAGACTGCATACTGCCTAATTAAAGTTCATACACCATAGTGATAGAGGGCTCTTGTTCTTTGTTGGGCATTGCTGTAGGAACCTTGACTCTGTCTCTTCTCAGTTTTGTCCCAGGTGTCTTAGCATATCTAAAGTCTCAGTTTCTGCATATTTGAAAATTCAATGACACAATGCATGAAAAAGCCTTTCTCAGTATCCGGCACATAATAGGGGGATGCCATCTTAAAGTTTGGCATTCAGAAGAGCAATATTTAAAAATTTTTTAAATGAGAATATTTAGCTTTCAAGTACAGTGAGGGTTTTTGTTTGTTTGTTTGTTTTTGCTTATTTCCAGCCGTGTGTGTGTGTGTGTGTGTGTGTGTGTGTGTGTCTGTGTGTGTGTGTGTGTGTGTGTATCTTCTTCCTTGCAACCTCATGATAGTACGGTTCAATCTTCATAACAATCTAATGAGTTAGGTGTTTCCATCCCAATGTAACAGGCCAGGAAACAGCTTGAGAGGCAAGATGAACTGGTCAGTGTCACACGGTGGGCACATCCCACAGTCAGAATTCTGAGAATCAAAATATGGTAAATTCTGTTCTGATTCCTTTGCAGTTATCTTGACACTGTCCTACTTGCTTTCATGTAAAACAATTTAACATCTGTTAAATATAAGTTGAAAACCACATAAGAACGTTTACATTAGGTTTGGCAGTGCTTTGGCTCCTTGAATTGTCATCCAAACCTGTGTTACACTCAGGGTATCTCAGATCAGGAATTGCCAAGAAAATCTCACAGCCTTGTTTATTTTCTTTAATAAATGCACTTTCCTACATGACTTTCAAGTCTGGAAGGGGCTCTAAGAGACTGAGCCCATGATAAAAACTAGAGTTTTTATCATGATAAAAACTAATGAGCTTGGAGGACAGAGGCAGGCAAAACAAAAGGGAAGCAAGACAATTTAAGTCACTTCAATAGCTACATAATTACTTTAATCAAGAAACTCGAATTTTGACAAAATTCGAGTTTTATTATTTATACAAAAATATAATGAAATATAATGAAATAATCTTTCACTTTTAATACTATCTTCTAAAATAAAATACAACTTTGATAACCTTTAAACCATTGTTTTCATGAATGCGCTAGAGGTGCAAGAAGCATAAATCTGTTGCTTTTGACACAAGATTTCATTCATTTTTTCAGTTAACTTAATAATTATTACCTCCTATTCCTGCCCCATTTATTAATGTAATGACCTTGCAAAAAACAACAAAGATTTAAGACAATTTGATTAGAAACATAAATTAGTAAACTTAACGTTTCTAGATTTCTTACTCCTTCTCAACTATTATTAAATCAAAATGTACTCTAAGCAGTTTTATTTATCTAGAAATAGGGTTATCCACTATAAAGTATTAGCATGACAGCATTTCAGACTTTGTAAATTAAATTGTGTGATTCATGCATTTACTAAGAATCAGAATAACTTTCAAATGAGTTAGCTACTTTATGTCTTTAATCCTTCTTAGAAAATAAATGGAAGAAATATGATTCTTCTCTTTACATTAATACTTCCACACAAGAGCCTTTAAAATACATGCTCCAATTATTTTGTTTCTTTAATTGGATTACATTATTTCCTAGTTCCATCAGAATCACAATATGGTAAAATGTATCCAAAATGACCTTTCTTTTCAGAGAGAACATTAAAGTTTCAAGTCATAGAGCAACTTAAAATCCTATGGTAAAGAGAGTCACTGATGTAAAATGATTTATACTAATAAAGTGTTTGCTGATAATGATAAGTACAGAATCTGTGAAGAGCAGCTGAAGAAAATCCACATGTGTGACTTATTGAAATGTAATATTGTTTAGGGCTGATTATTTGTATTTGTCAATTTTCATTCTGCCTATAAATATTTAAATTATTCAGATATAAGGAAATGGAAATGGACATGTACTCTTTCAAGGGATATTAAGCCTCCACAGAAATACATCAAATAAAATAACCATGAAAGAAACAGAGACTAATATTTTGTGTAAAGTGTGAATTTTTAGGTAAAAATTATTTTGACCTATATGTTATGAAGAACAGGCCTCTACTCAGAACTGGAACTTCAGTTCAGTTTGTCACCTGCACAAGAGAGAGGATTATGCTGGGAGATATTTAGTAAGACAATTGCTTGGCTGTTTTCATCTCAACTCAAAATGTCCTTTAATATGACAGGTTATATTAATGTCAGCTTTGTAACAGCAAAGATTCAGAGCAGGAGACTTGTCTACTTATTTCTTTGGAATTTAGGTAACCACAAACAACACTATAATCTTAAGAAACATAATTTTTGAAATATGAATATCAATTAAAAAAATGAAAATGTCTAAAGCAGGTTTGTCATTTTAGATATGTAAAAATGACAATATCTTTGAAAGCACTTTGATATCAATAAAATGCTACGTAAATGTAGGCATTATAATGATTTAAATTTTTTGGAATTTCTATAGATTTTGATGTAAACAACTCTTTTTCCCCAGCTACTTTCTTTGTATAGTGCTTATGGATTACATGATAGTCATCTGAAGGCAAATTTTTAACCCTTTGGTCATTTACATATATTTCTTTTTTTTTTTTAAACATCTTTATTGGGGTATATTTGCCTTACAATGGTGTGTTAGTTTCTGCTTTATAACAAAGTGAATCAGTTATACATATACATATGTTCCCATATCTCTTCCCTCTTGCATCTCCCTCCCTCCCACCCTCCCTATCCCACCCCTCCAGGCGGTCACAGAGCACCGAGCCAATATCCCTGTGCCATGCGGCTGCTTCCCACTAGCTATCTACCTTACGTTTGTTAGTGTATATATGTCTGTGCCTCTCTCTCGCCCTGTCACAGCTCACCCTTCCCCCTCCCCATATCCTCAAGTCCATTCTCCAGTAGGTCTGTGTCTTTATTCCTGTCTTACCCCTAGGTTCTTCATGACATTTTTTTTCTTAAATTCCATATATATGTGTTAGCATACGGTATTTGTCTTTCTCTTTCTGACTGACTTCACTCTGTATGACAGACTCTAGGTCTATCCACCTCATTACAAATAGCTCAATTTCGTTTCTTTTTATGGCTGAGTTATATTCCATTGTATATATGTGCCACATCTTCTTTATCCATTCATCTGTTGATGGACACTTAGGTTACTTCCTTGTCCTGGCTATTGTAAATAGTGCTGCAATGAGCATTGTGGTACATGTCTCTTTTTGAATTTTGGTTTTCTCAGGGTATATGCCCAGTAGTGGCATTGCTGGGTCATATGGTAGTTCTATCTGTAGTTTTTTAAGGAACCTCCATACTGTTCTCCATAGTGGCTGAACCAATTCACATTCCCACCAGCAGTGCAAGAGTGTTCCCTTTTCTCCACACACTCTCCAGCATTTATTGTTTCTAGATTTTTTGATGATGGCCATTCTGACTGGTGTGAGATGATATCTCATTGTAGTTTTGATTTGCATTTCTCTAATGATTAATGATGTTGAGCATTCTTTCATGTGTTTGTTGGCAGTCTGTATATCTTCTTTGGAGAAATGCTTATTTAGGTCTTCTGCCCATTTTTGGATTGGGTTTTTTTTTTTTTTTTTTTTTATATTGAGCTGCATGAGTTGCTTGTAAATTTTGGAGATTAATCCTTTGTCAGTTGCTTCATTTGCAAATATTTTCTCCCATTCTGAGGGCTGTCTTTTGGTCTTGTTTATGGTTTCCTTTGCTGTGTAAAAGCTTTTAAGTTTCATTAGGTCCCATTTGTTTGTTTTTGGTTTTATTTCCATTTCTCTAGGAGATGGATAAAAAAGGATCTTGCTGTGATTTATGTCATAGAGTGTTCTGCCTATGTTTTCCTCTAAGAGTTTGATAGTTTCTGGTCTTACATTTAGCTCTTTTATTCATTTTGAGCTTATTTTTGTGTATGGTGTTAGGGAGTGATCTAATCTCATACTTTTACATGTATCTGTCCATTTTTCCCAGCACCACTTATTGAAGAGGCTGTCCTTTCTCCACTGTACATTCCTGCCACCTTTATCAAAGATAAGGTGTCCATATGTGCGTGGGTTTATCTCTGGGCTTTCTATCCTGTTCCATTGATCTGTCTTTCTGTTTTTGTGCCAGTACCATACTGTCTTGATTACTGTAGCTTTGTAGTATAGTCTGAAGTCAGGGAGCCTGATTCCTCCAGCTCCGTTTTTCGTTCTTAAGATTGCTTTGGCTATTCGGGGTCTTTTGTGTTTCCATACAAATTGTGAAATTTTTTGTTCTACTTCTGTGAAAAATGCCAGTGATAGTTTGATAGGGATTGCATTGAATCTATAGATTGCTTTGGGTAGTAGAGTCATTTTCACAATGTTGACTCTTCCAATCCAAGAACATGGTATATCTTTCCATTTATTTGTATCATCTTTAATTTCTTTCATCAGTGTCTTATAATTTTTTCTGCTTACAGGTCTTTTGTCTCCTTAGGTAGGTTTATTCCTAGATATTTTATTCTTTTTGTTGCAATGGTAAATGGGAGTGTTTTCTTGATTTCAATTTCAGATTTTTCATCATCAGTATATAGGAATGCACAGATTTCTGTGCATTAATTTTGTATCCTGCTACTTTTCCAAATTCATTGATTAGCTCTAGTAGTTTTCTGGTAGCATCTTTAGGATTCTCTATGTATAGTATCATGTCATCTGCAAACAGTTACAGCTTTACTTCTTTTCCAATTTGGATTCCTTTTATTTCCCTTTCTTCTCTGATTGCTGTGGCTAAAACTTCCAAAACTATGTTGAATAAGAGTGGTGAGAGTGGGCAACCTTGTCTTGTTCCTGATCTTAGTGGAAATGCTTTCAGTTTTTCACCATTGAGGATGATGTTGGTTGTGGGCTTGTCATATATGGTCTTTATTATGTTGAGGAAAATTCCCTCTATGCCTACTTTCTGGAGGTTTTTTAATCATAAATGGGTGTTGAATTTTGTCAAAAGCTTCCTCTGCATCTATTGAGATGATCATATGGCTTTTCTCCTTCAATTTGTTAATATGGTGTATCACATTGATAGATTTGTGTATATTGAAGAATCCTTGCATTCCTGGAATAAACCCCACTTGGTCAGGGTGTATGATCCTTTTAATGTGCTGTTGGATTCTGTTAGCTAGTATTTTGTTGAGGATTTTTGCATCTATGTTCACATGATATTGGCCTGTAGTTTTCTTTCCTTGTGACATCCTTGTCTGGTTTTGGTATCAAGGTAATGGTGGCCTTGTAGAAGGAATTTGGGAGTGTTCCTTCCTCTGCTAAATTTTGGAAGAGTTTGAGAAGGATAGGTGTTAGCTCTTCTCTAAATGTTTGATAGAATTTGCCTGTGAAGCCATCTGGTGCTGGGCTTTTGTTTGTTGGAAGATTTTTAATCACAGTTTCAATTTCAGTGTTTGTGATTGGTCTGTTCGTATTTTCTATTTCTTCCTGATTCAGTCTTGGCACGTTGTGCATTTCTAAGAATTTGTCCATTTCATCCAGATTGTCCATTTTATTGTCATAGAGTTGCTTGTAGTAATCTCTCATGATCTTTTTTATTTCTGCAGTGTCAGTTGTTACTTCTCCTCTTTCATTTCTAATTCTATTGATTTGAGTCTTCTCCCTTTTTTTCTTGATGAGTCTGGCTAGTGGTTTATCTATTTTGTTTATCTTCTCAAAGAACCACCTTTTAGTTTTCTTGATCTTTGCTATTGTTTCCTTCATTTCTTTTTCATTTATTTCTTATCTGATTTTTATGATTTCTTTCCTTCTGGTAGCTTTTGGGTTTTTTTTGTTCTCCTTTCTCTAATTGCTTTAGGTGCAAGGTTAGGTTGTTTATTCTAGATGTTTCCTGCTTCTTAAGGTGCGCTTGTATTGTTATAAATTTCCCCCTTAGACCTGCTTTTGCTGCATCCCATAGGTTTTGGGCCATTGTGTCTCCATTGCCATTTGTTTCTAGGTATTTTTTGATTTCCTCTTTGATTTCTTCAGTGATCACTTCATTATTAAGTAGTGTATTGTTTAGCCTCCGTGTGTTTGTATTTTTTACAGATCTTTTTCTGTAATTGATATCTAGTCTCATGGTGTTGTGGTCGGAAAAGATACTTGATACAATTTCAACTTTCTTAAATTTACCAAGGCTTGATTTGTGACCCCAGATATGATCTATCCTGGAGAATGTTCCATGAGCACTTGAGAAAAATGTGTATTCTGTTGTTTTTGGATGGAGTGTCCTATAAATATCAATTAAGTCCATCTTGTTTAATGTATCATTTAAAGCTTGTGTTTCCTTATTTATTTTCACTTTGGATGATCTCTCCATGGGTGAAAGTGGGGTGTTAACGTCCCCTACTATGAATGTGTTACCATCGATTTCCCCTTTTATGGCTGTTAGTATTTGCCTTATGTATTGAGGTGCTCCTATGTTGGGTGCATAAATATTTACAACTGTTATATCTTATTCTTGGATCGATCCCTTGATCATTATGTAGTGTCCTTCTTTGTCTCTTCTAATAGTCCTTATTTTAACGTCTATTTTGTCTGATATGAGAATTGCTACTCCAGCTTTCTTTTGGTTTCCATTTGCATGGAATATATTTTTCCATCCCCTTACTTTCAGTCTGTATGTGTCTCTAGGTCTGAAGTGGGTCTTTTGTAGACAGCATCTATAAGGGTCTTGTTTTTGTATCCATTCAGCCAATCTGTGTCTTTTGGTGGGAGCATTTAGTCCATTTACATTTAAGGTAATTATTGATATGCATGTTCCTAGTCCCATTTTCTAAATTGTTTTGGGTTCTTTATTATAGGTTTTTTCTTTCTCTTGTGTTTCATGTCTAGAGAAGTTCCTTTAGCATTTGTGGTAAAGCTGGTTTGGTGGTGCTAAACTCTCTCAGCTTTTGCTTGTCTGTAAAGGTTTTAATTTCTCCATCAAATATGAATGAGTTCCTTGCTGGGTAGAGTAGTCTTGTTTGCAGGTTTTTCTCCTTCATCACTTTCAGTATGTCCTGCCACTCCCTTCTGGCTTGTAGGGTTTCTGCTGAGAGATCAGCTGTTAACCTTATGGGGATTCTCTTATGTGTTATTTGTTGTTTTTCCCTTGCTGCTTTTAATATGCTTTCGTTGTATTTAATTTTTGACAGTTTGATTAATATGTGTCTTGGCATATTTCTCCTTGTATTTATCCTGTATGGGACTCTCTGTGCTTCCTGGACTTGATTAACTATTTCCTTTCCCATATTAGGGAAGTTTTCAACTATAATCTCTTCAAATATTTTCTCAGTCCCTTTCTTTTTCTCTTCTTCTTCTGGAACCCCTATAATTCGAATGTTGGTGCGTTTAATGTTGTCCCAGAGGTCTCTGAGACTGTCCTCAGTTCTTTTCATTCTTTTTTCTTTATTCTGCTCTGCAGTAGTTATTTCCACTATTTTATCTTCCAGTCACTTATCTGTTCTTCTGCCTCAATTATTCTGCTATTGGTCCCATCTAGAGTACTTTTAATTTCATTTATTGTGTTGTTCATCGTTGCTTGTTTCATCTTTATTTCTTCTAGGTCCTTGTTAACTGTTTCTTGCATTTTGTCTATTCTATTTCCAAGATTTCAGATCATCCTTACTATCATTATTCTGAATTCTTTTTCAGGTAGACTGCCTATTTCCTCTTCATTTGTTAGGTCTGGTGCATTTTTATCTTGCTCCTTTATCTTCTGTGTGTTTTTCTATCTCCTCATTTTGCTTATCTTACTGTGTTTGGGGTCTCCTTTTTGCAGGCTGCACGTTCATAGTTCCCGCTGTTTTTGATGTCTGTCTCCAGTGGCTAAAGTTGGTTCAGTGGGTTGTGTAGGCTTCCTGGTGGAGGGGACTAGTGCCTGTGTTGTGGTGGATGAGGCTGGATCTTGTCTCTCTAGTGGGCAGGTTCACGTCTGGTGGTGAGTTTTGGGGTGTCTGTGGACTTATTATGATTTTAGGCAGCCTCTCTGCTAATGGGTGGGGTTGTGTTCCTGTTTTGCTAGTTGTTTGACATAGGTTGTCCAGCACTGTAGCTTGCTGGTCGTTGAGTGAAGCTGGGTGCTGGTGTTAAGATGGAGGTCTCTGGGAGATTTTCACCATTTGATATTATGTGTAGCTGGGAGGTCTCTTGTTGACCAGTGTCCTGAAGTTGGCTCTCCTACCTCAGAGGCAGAGCCCTGACTCCTGGCTGGAGCACCAAGAGCCTTTCATCCACATGGCTCAGAATAAAAGGGAGAAAAAGTAGAGAGAACTAGTGGAAGTATGAAGAAAAAAGAAGGAAAGGAGGGAACGAAGGAAGGAAGGGAGGAAGAAAGAAAGAAAGAAAGAAAGAAGAAAAGAAGACAAGAAGGAAAGAAAGGAAGGAGGGAGGGAGGGAGGAAGGAAGGAAGGAGGGAAAGAAGGAAAAAAGAAAGAAAGAAGATACAGTAAAATAAAATAAAGTATAATAAAGTATTGTATTAAAAAATACTTATTTAGAAAAAAAAAAAAAAGGGACGGATAGAACCTTAGGACAAATGTTGGAAGCAAAGCTATACAGACAAAATCTTACACAGAAGCATACACATACACCCTCACAAAAAGAGGTAAAGGGGAAAAAAATCATAAATCTTGCTCTCAGAGACCACCTCCTCAATTTGGGATGATTCGTTGTCCAAAGGAGGGAAGGAAGGAAGGAAAGAAAGAAAGAAAGAGAAAGAAAGAAAGAACGAAGGTAAAGTGTAATAAAGTTATTAAAATTAATTATTAAGAAAAAAAATTTAAAAAAAAAACCATGGACGGATAGAACCCTAGGACAAATGGTGGAAGCAAAACTATACAGATAAGATCTCACACAGAAGCATACACATACACATTCACAAAAAGAGGAAAAGGGGAAAAAAATCATAGATCTTGCTCTCGAAGCCCGCCTCTCCAATTTGGGATGACTCGTTGTCTATTCATGTATTCCACAGATGCAGGGTACATCAAGTTGATTGTGGAGCTTTAATCCGCTGTTTCTGAGGCTGCTGGGAGAGATTTCCCTTTCTCTTCTTTGTTCTCACATCTCACAGGGGCTCAGCTTTGGATTTGGCCCTGCCTCTGCGTGTAGGTCGCTGGAGGGCATCTGTTTTTTGCTCAGACAGGATGGGGTTAAAGGAGCCGCTGATTCGGGGGCTCTGGCGCACTCAGGCCGGGGGGGAGGGAGGGACACTGCGTGCGGGGCGGGCCTGCGGCAGCAGAAGCCAGCATGACGTTGCACCGGTTTGAGGCCCGCCATGCGTTCTCCCAGGGAAGTTGTCCCTGGATCCTGGGAACCTGGCAGTGGCGAGCTGCACAGGATCCGCGGAAGAAGGGTGTGGATAGTGACCTGTGCTCGCACACAGGCCCCTTGATGGCGGCAGCAGCAGCCTTAGCGTCTCCCGCCTGTCCCTGGGGTCCGTGCTTTTAGCCGCGGCTAGCGCCCGTCTCTGGGGTCCGAGCTTTTAGCCGCGGCTCACGCCCATCTCTGGGGTTCGCGCTTTTAGCCGTGGCTCGCGCCCATCTCTGGAGTTCCTTTAAGCAGCGCTCTTAAACCCCTCTCCTCACGCACCAGGAAACAAAGAGGGAAGAAAAAGTCTCTTGCCTCTTCGGCAGGTGCAGACTTTTCCCCGGACTCCCTCCCGGCTAGCCGTGGTGCACTAACCCCTTCAGGCTATGTTCAAGCCGCCAACCCCAGTCCTCTCCTTGCGCTCCGACTGAAACTGAAACCTGAGCCTCAGGTCGCAGCCCCGCCCGCCCCGGCGGGTGAGCAGACAAGCCTCTCGGGCTGGTGAGTGCCGGTCGGCACCGATCCTCTGTGCGGGAATCTCCCCGCTTTGCCCTCCGCACCCGTTGCTGTGCACTCCTCCGCGGCTTCGAAGGTCCCCCCTCCGCCTCCCGCAGTCTCCGCCTGCGAAGGGGCTTCCTAGTGTGTGGAAACTTTTCCTCCTTCACAGCTCCCTCCCACTGGTGCAGGTGCCGTCCCTATTCTTTTGTCTGTTTTTTCTTTTTCTTTTTTTTTTTTTTTGCCCTACCCAGGTACGTGGGGAGTTTCTTGCCTTTTGGGAGGTCTGAGGTCTTCTGCCAGCCTTCAGTAGGTGTTCTGTAGGAGTTGTTCCACGTGTAGATGTATTTCTGGTGTATCCGTGGGGATGAAGGTGATCTCCGCGTCTTACT
The DNA here is from genome assembly GCF_964374135.1 of Grampus griseus. Lineage (NCBI taxonomy): Eukaryota > Metazoa > Chordata > Mammalia > Artiodactyla > Delphinidae > Grampus > Grampus griseus. The sequence continues at coordinate 46,390,180 of NC_139012.1, forward strand.
CTTCCGCCATCTTCAAGGTCCCCCCCTCAGTGTAGTTTTGATTTGCATTTCTCTACTGATTAGTAATGTTGATCATCCTTTCATGTGTTTGTTGGCAATCTGTATATCTTCTTTGGAGAAATGTCTATTTAGGTTTTTTTGCCCATTTTTTGATTGGATTTTTTTTTTTTTTTTTTTGATATTGAGCTGCATGAGTTGCTTGTATATTTTGGAGATTAATCCTTTGTCAGTTGCTTCATTTGCAAATATTTTCTCCCATTCTGAGGGTTGTATTTTCGTCTCATTTATAGTTTCCTTGGCTGTGCAAAAGCTTTTAAGTTGCATTAGGTCTCATTTGCTTATATTTGTTTTTATTTCCATTTCTCTAGGAGGTGGGTCAAAAAGGATCTTGCTGTGATTTATGTCATAGAGTGCTCTGCCTGTTTTCCTCTATGAGTTTTATAGTGTCTGGCCTTACATTTAGGTCTTGAATCCATTTTGAGTTTATTTTTGTGTATGGTGTTAGGGAGTGTTCTAATTTCATTCTTTTACATGCAGCTGTCCAGTTTTCCCAGCACCACTTACTGAAGAGGCTGTCTTTTCTCCGTTGTATATTGTTGCCTCCTTTTATGTGCGTGAGTTTATCTCTGGGCTTTCTACCCTGTTCCATTGATCTATGTTTCTGTTTTTGTGCCAGTACCATATTGTCTTGATGACTATAGCTTTGTGGTAGAGTGTGAAGTCCAGTAGCCTGATGCCTCCAGCTCTGTTTTTCTTTCTCAAGGTTGCTTTGGCTATTTGGGGTCTTTTGTGTTTCCATACAAACTGTGAAATTTTTTGTTCTAGTTCTGTGAAAAATGCCATTGGTAATTTGATAGGGATTGCATTGAATCTGTAGATTGCTTTGGGTAGTATAGTCATTTTCACAATGTTGATTCTTCCAATCCAGAAACATGGTATATCTCTCCATCTGTTTGTACTATCTTTAATTTCTTTCATCAGTGTCTTATAGCTTTTTGCATACAGGCTTTTGTCTCCTTAAGTAGGTTTATTCCCAGGTATTTTATTATTTTTGTTACAATGGTAAATGGGAGTGTTTCTTTAATTTCTTTTTCAAATATTTGATCATTGGTGTATAGGAATGCAAGAGATTTCTCTGCATTAATTTTTTATCCTGCTACTTTACCAAATTCATTGATTAGCTCTAGTAGTTTTCTGGTAGCATCTTTAGGATTCTCTATGTATAGTATCATGTCATCTGAAAACAGTGACAGCTTTACTTCTTCCTTTCTCGTTTGGATTCCTTTTATTTATTTTACTTCTCTGACTGCTGTGGCTTAAATTTCCAAAACTATGTTGAATAATAGTGGTAAGAGTGCACAACCTTTCCTTGTTCCTGATCTTAGAGGAAATGGTTTCAGTTTTTCACCATTGAGAACGATGTTGGTTGTGGGTTTATCATATATGGCCTTTATTATGTTAAGGTAAGTTCCCTCTGTGCTTACTTTCTGGAGAGTTTTTATAATAAATGGGTGTTGAATATTGTCAAAAGCTTTTTCTGCATCTATTGAGATGATCATATGGTTTTTCTCCTTCAATTTGTTGATATGATTTATCACATTGATTGATTTGTGTATATTGAAGAATCCTTGCATTCCTTGGGTAAATCCCACTTGATCATGGTGTATGATCCTTTTAATGGGCTGTTGCATTCTGTTTGCTAGCAGTTTGTTGAGGATTTTTGCATCTATGTTCATCAATGATATTGGCCTGTAGTTTTCTTTCTTTGTGACATCTTTGTCTGGTTTTGGAATCAGAGTGATGCTGGCCTCGTAGAATGAGTTTGGGAGTGTTCCTCTCTCTGCTATATTTTGAAAGAGTTTGAGAAGGATAGGTGTTAACTCTTCTCTAAATGTTTGATAAAATTCCCCTGTGAAGCCATCTGGTTCTCGGCTTTTGTTTGTTGGAAGATATTTAATCACAGTCTCAATTTCAGTGCTTGTGATTGGTCTACTTATATTTTTTATTTCTTCCTAGTTCAGTCTCAGAAGGTTGTGGCTTTCTAAGAATTTGTCCATTTCTTCCAGGTTGTCCATTTTATTGGCATAGAGTTGCTTGTAGTAATCTCTCATGATCCTTTGTATTTCTGCAGTGTCAGTTGTTACTTCTCCTTTTTCAATTCTAATTCTCTTGATTTGAGTCTTCTCCCTTTTTTTCTTGATGAGTCTGGCTAGTGGTTTATCTATTTTGTTTATCTTCTCAAAGAAACAGCTTATAGTTGTATTGATGTTTGCTATTATTTCCTTCATTTCTTTTTCATTTATTTCTGATCTGATATTTATGATTTCTTTCCTTCTGCTAACTTTGGGGTATTTTTGTTCTTCTTTCTCTAATTGTTTTAGGTGTAAGTTTAGGTGGTTTATTTGAGTATTTTCTTGTTTCTTGAGGTAGGATTTTATTGCTATAAACTTCCCTCTTATATTTGCTTTTGCTGCATCCCATATGTTTTGGGTCGTTGGGTTTTCATTGTCGTTTGTTTCTAGGTATTTTTTGATTCTCTCTTTGATTTCTTCAGTGATCTCTTGGTTATTTAGTAGTACATTATTTAACTTCCATGTGTTTTTATTTTTTCAGATTTTTTCCTGTAATTGATATCTAGTCTCATAGTACTATGCTTAGAAAAGATACTTGATACAATTTCTATTTCCTTTTTTCTATACCTGCCCATCCCTACCTCATCTTCCAAGAGGAAGATAAACTTCAGTGTTCCTTCTCTTAAGGAGAGAGGGTCATGACAGAGCATAAAATGAAAGCATCTGTTGGTCTCTGCATGAATAGTTCCCAAAGTTTATACCTGTTAGGGAGATTATGCTAGTTATATTTAAGGCAAGAAACCACTGGGGCAGAAAAATTGTCTCTGAGGAAAAATCATCATGAATAAGAAGAGTAATAATGAGAACAGAGAATTAGATGGGATTTTTAGGGTGCAATACCTTGCTTTCCTGCTTGGATTCTTGGGGACACATTAAATATGTGAAGTGTGAGAACAAAGGAGTCTTTACACTACTTGCTGGGTTAGAGACACAAGATGACAATAATACTGTAGAAGAAGGAACAATTGAGTGAAAGCTTGGCTCCACACTGTGGGGTCATTGACAGCTTACATGTATCATTGAACATGTAAGGGGGTCAGATCTTCCCTGTCCAAGCACACTCATAGTCTTGTGTCTACTTGTGCTCCTAGGATTTTGTCACAACTCCAAGGAAAAGAGGTAATATAGCACAAAAATGATCAAGGTTACACTTTTCCTTCCTGCTGGAATATTAAAAAAATAAATTGAGTTCTGCTGTAATAATATTTGTTCTTCTAATGTTTCTCTCTCTCTCTCTCTCTCTCTCTCTCTCTCTCACACACACACACACACACACAATATAAACCTCTTGAAGGCGCAAGCTGCATCTTAATCATTTTTTCTTTGCTTGTCTGATTTCATCAGTAAATGGATCAGATGTGATAAACTGACTATTAATTATTAATTGAGAAACAGATTTCCTTTATATGATGTTTCATGGACTATATTATTTGGAAACACCTTAATAGGTTTCACTTGTCCCTTACCTCTATTCTATGAGTCATGATTGGAAAGCACTTCTTTTAAATGTATAGTTCACAACTTCAGCACTTGGTTTCCAATAGTGCAATAAAATAAAGTACTGGAGATGTTCTAAGTCACCTTCCTGACAGTGCTTTAGAGAAATTGCTGATAAAATGTAGAAAAGACTAAAAATAATTTCATCTATAAAGGAGATTGAGAAATGTACATATCTATTATAAATTAAATATATTTTTAGAATTATGGTTTTACTAGTAGGCATTGATAAAAAGAATGTTTTAATTTTTTATAAACTTAACTATGATTCTGTAAAACCTCAACAAGAACAAAAGTTTTAGTAATAGTTGATGGCTCCTAGAAGTTCAGAGGGTAATTATTAAAATGTATTTTAAACTTAAAATAGCTATTGAACTTTATACTTTAAATAGTGTTATAAATTATAGTCTGATATGACTTTTTTTTTTTTGCTTTAAACTAAATTCTTAACCTATGAGTGATGGAGGCTTTGACCAGAACAATCTCAAATAGCCTTGAGGCTGTTTTATAGGATGTCTAATTCCCACAAAGGCTCATTGTAATTTCAACACTACAGTATGAAGAGCTGCTGTCACTGCTGTGACCCTCTGGGGTACTTTATTTTAACTTGACCTCTTGTCAGAAGAAGTATTCCACTCTCTTTTTTTCTCTTTACTAATGTGAGGTTATGTCTAGGGTACGTTGGCCTAATTAAACCCAAAAGAATACGAGCAACAGCAGCTCTATTTTGCTGAAGCTCTCACCTTTTCCACACCTTAAGTAATAGCTGTTCCTATTCTCTTGTCCTACTTGACCACACTTAGTTATGTTAATAATCATTATTTATAAATTTCAAAAAATGTTTATAATGAAATTTTAAAGTTCTTAATATTTTCTTCTGTGGTTGTTTACCATACAAAAAGATAAACTGGTACCAGGTGCAATTTCAATTAAATTAAGTGAAATAAATTTTATTTAAAACCATGATTTATAGCAGAGAGACTTTACTTGTGATAACCATAATAGCCATAATCAGATGCTAGGAAAAATATAGTGGATTATTTTTTATTATAATGAAAACATATTAAATATCTGCTACTTATGAGTCTACAGAGCTCTATGAAAATAATGAAAGAAATCACATATGCAACCCATAGCTTCAAACAGTTTACTTTGTGGTGACAACATGAATATGAAATTTCAATGAAGAATGTAAGATAGAACACAATTAACTGCTAAATTATCTGATACAGACAATATAAATATTGATTGAAAAGGTTTAAATCAATTCAATGTAACTAGTCCAGAGAAGATTTGAGGCAAGCTTTGGAAGATGGATAGGATTAGAATAGACAAATGGAAAGAAAATGACATTGTACATGAGAATAATGAAAGATCAAAAGTGGTGGGTCAGGTAGGAACAGGGCTGACTTAAGATATGGTGAGATGAGGAGTTCAGGTTAATTTGGGGGAAAGTGAAGTGAAATTATGGAGGACTTTCAAAATCATACAGAGAAATATTGACTTAAAAAACTAATAATGAAAGATGACAGAATTGTTTAATGGCCTGATAGTAATAATGATGATGTTGATGAAGTTGCTAGTAATAATATAGAACATTTGTACTACCTGCCAAGCACAGTGCTATGGTTTTACATAACCTCATTTAATCCTCATGACATTTTCTGAGATCAGTAATATTGTCTTGCCAATTTTACAAATGATGAAATGTAAATCGTTTCAGGTTATATAGACTCTAAGAGTTGGGATAGAGATTTCACACCAGATGTGTACTAGCACATGTAAATAGCAACTAAAGTTCTTATTAAAACTACAGAAAAACTTAAATAGAAGGTAGTTTAGTAGGATTCACAAGAGAAATAAGACTAAACCTAAAATAATTTTATTTGGGTAAAATAAGACATTTTAAGAATCACACATGAAAAAATTATGGCTCATAATTTGTCTGAATTTCATTGTAAATCAGTGTTTCTTGAAATGGAGTCCATTAATTATTTTAACCTTCACGAACTTGGTTGCTTATTAGATAACCATAATAAAAATAACACAATATAGATTATTGGGTTTATTTAAGCCAAATAAGTCAGATTATTTTGGCAGTCACAAGAAGAACTACAACATATACTAATAGTACCCACAGTAGCAAGCAGAATAAATACTTTCCCTTGTACACCTATACAGTGAGACTGAAAAAAAAGATTTGAGTGAACATTGTGGAGAACCAGATAATGGGTTTCCACATGCAGTTTATATGACTGTGCTACAACCCTGACCATGAAAACCTAAAGCGTTATAAAAGCTTGGAAAGTCCTTGAAAAATCTTCCTGGACAACTGAAACTATCCTCCCTGTTCCTGGGGAAATTCTCATGTTTTGAAGAGGAAAAATTTACCTTTGTAGATTTACTCATCTATGATGTCTTAGATCAGAGCCTTATGTTTGAACGCAGGTGACTGTATAAATTTCCAAATCTGAAGGCTTTCATGTGCTTTTGTGAAACTTTGGAGAAAATAGTTGTCTATATGCAGTCTGACTGCTTTTTCAAGATGACTATCATCAAGAAGATGGCTCAACGGGGCAACAAGAGTATATGCTGAGCAGAGGGCAGATGTGATTGCTTGCTTTGTTCCATCCTGTCTTCTGGGGGGATGAGCTCTAACTTCTCTTTCCTTTTGAATAAATAACACTTAGGCTAAAAAAATAACAAATAAAAACTATTATATACTATATATAATTTTATAACTATATATATAATTTTGTAAGTTAATTTACATGCAAACATAATATACATATATAACTGATCCAATTATAAGCCTACAACATCCTATTTCTCTGACGGCCTCCCAGAAGTATCCATGATCCTCAGGTAGGTATAAATATTTACTGCTATACTTTCACATTTTAAGAAGATAACAATGTGATTTAAAATATATGTAATTGCTTTGGAAATTCAAGCTATTACACTAAATATATAATTTTGTAACAACTTTTAGACTTAACATTATACTTTTCAGATTTTTCATTTGGACTTATGTAAATATAGTTCATTTTTTACTGCTTTTCAATATTCAGTTTATGAAAAACTCAAAGCTTATCTGTTTATTTCTCTACTAAGATAGAATTGGGTTTTTTACCCCTATATTTTTCACTTCATCTTGGTATAGTCTTATTTTGCACAGTTAATAGAGATACTCTAGGTTTATGCCTATTAATGGAATTAATTGAACTGAAGGAAATATGCATTAACCTCTATTAGGCAGTAAAAAATATCACCCAAAGTAGATCTAAAGTGTATGAAAGTTTCTGTTTATACTGTCATGATAAAAATAACTACCCAAATTGAACATGTTTGCCACTGTAGATATGAAATGGTAGATCAGAGTTATTCGTTAGCCATTCAAATGAGAAAACTGTGAAAATCATTCCATTATTCCATTTCAGCTTATTTATTAAATTAACTGTTTTCAGCAGGGTTGTTTCTCTTTTATTTTGCTTTGGGAAAATTTATTATGTATTACAATTTATCAAAAATATTACGGAAAATATAATGTAAGATTTGTACTTTACTTTTGGCAGGTGTGTCAGGACTAATTACATCAAATATATTTGTAATGTAAAGTACAGTGGAAAGAAAAATGTTAATTTATTGCAAAAAATTTTAAAGGCCAGACATCCACATTGTATCTACATTTTTAAAAAATTGAAGTATAGTTGACATGCAATATTATATTAGTTTCAGGTGTACAACTGGTGACTTAACATTTATATACATTACAAATTGATTACAACAATAAACTTAGTAACCACCTGTCACCATACAAAGTTATTATAGTATCATTGACCATATTCCCTAAGTTCTGCATTACATCCTGTGACATTTATACTATAACTGGAAATTTGTACTCTTAATCCCCTTCACCCTCTCCTCTGGTGACCACCAGTTTGTTCTCTGTATTTATAAGTCTGTTTCTGTCTTTTTGTTTCATTGTTTGTTTTGTTTTCTAGATTCCACATATAAGTGACACCACGCAGTATTTGTCTTTCTATGGCTTATTTCACTTAGTGTAATACTCTCTAGGTCCAACCATGTTGTAACAAATGGCAAGACATCATTCTTTTTAAGGCAAAGTAATATTCCATGGTGTCTATAAACTACATCTTCTTTATTCATTCATCTATTGATGGACACTTAGGTCCATGGACACTTAGCCATATCTTGGCTATTGTAAATAATGCTGCAATGAGCAAAAGAATGCATATATCTTTTTAAATTAGTATTTTAATTTTCTTTGGATTAATATGCAGGAGTGGAATTGCTAAATGACATGGTAGTTTTATTTTTAATTTTTTAAGAAACCTCCATACAATTTTCCACAGTGGCTGCACCAATTTACATTCCCACTAACAGAGCATGAGGGTTCCCTGTCTTCCACATTATCTCAAACGCTTGTTATTTCTTGGCTTTTTGATAATAGTCATTCTGACAGATGTGGGGTGATATCACATTTTTTAAAAATTCAATATGATGCTTTATTCATAATTCTCATATGTAAATTTGGAAAGAATGCCTAAGTTGTTACTGTTAGTTTCTTTTTTCAAAACAAATTGTTTCTAATTTTTGAGCAAACATTACTAGGTATTTTATTCTTTTTGATGCAATTAAAAATGGAATTGTTTTCTTAATTTATCCTTCTGATAGTTCTTCATCAGTGTGTATGAATGCAACAGACTTCTGTATATTAATCTTGTATCTGGCAGCTTTATTAAATTTGTTTATTAATCCTAGTAAATTATTTTTGGTGGAGTCTTTAGAATTTTCTATATACAGGCTTACTTCATTTTATTGCACTTCACCTTATTATACTTTGCTGGTATGACATTTTTAACCAGTTGAAAGTTTGTGTAAGCATAACTTTTGTATGCCCAGGGAAAACAAAAAAATTGTGTGACTCACTTTATTGTGTTAGTTGCTTCACTGCAGTGGTCTGGAACCAAACCTGCAATATCTCCAAGGTATATCTGGAATACTTTTCCCATTCCCTCAATCTGTGTGTGTCTTTAGATCTGAAGTGAGTCTCTTATAGGTAGCAATTACATGGGTCTTGTTTTTGTATCCTTTTAGTCACCCTATGTCTTTTGATTGGAATAGTTAATCCATTTACATTTAAACTAATTATTGATAGGTCTTTTTTTATTGTCATTTTAATTGTTTTCTGGTTGTTTTTGTATTCCCTCTATGCGCTTTTCTTATTCTCATTCTCCTCCCTTGTGATTTGACGACTTTCTTCAATATTATGTTTGTATTCCTTTCTCTTTATTTTTTGTGTATCCATTGTAGATTTTTGGTTTGTGGTTACCATGAGATTCATATATGTCAAGTGCATATGTAGCAGTCTATGTTAAGCTGATTGGCACTTAAATTGGAACACATTCTAAAAACACTACATTTTTTACCTCCATATTTTTTGTTTTTGATGTTATATTTACATCCTTTAATTTTGTGTTTCACTTAGCTAATTATTTTAGATATAGACAATTTTATTACTTTTATCTTTAACTTTCATGCTAGCTTTATAAGTGCAACCACTTACCTTTACCATATGTTTGTCTTTACAAGTGAAATTTTTCTTTCATAATTTTTTTTTGTTTCTAGTTATAGACTTTATTTTTCCATTTAAAGTAGTTCCTTTAACATTTCTTGTTAGACCAGTTTGGTGGTGATGAACTCCTTTAGCTTTTCCTTGTCTGGGAAACACTTTATCTCTCCTATAATTCTGAATGATCATTACCAGGTAGAGAATTCTTGGTTGGAAGGTTTTTCCTTTTAGCACTTTCTTCTGGCCTACAATGTTTCTGCTGGAAATCAACTGATAGTCTTATGGGGGTCCCCTTTATGTGACTTGTTTTTCTTGTTGTTTTTATCTACCTTTAACTTTTGTCCTTTTAATTATGATATGGTTTGGTGTGGATCTCTCTAGTTTCATCTTGTTTGGTACTCTGTGCTTTTTCTGACCTGAGTATCTCTTTTCTTCTCCAGGTTAGGAAACTTCAGCCATTATTTCTTCAAATAAGTTTTCTGCCACTTTCTCTCCTCTTTATCTAGGACCTCTATAATGTGAATGTTAGTACACTTGATGTTGTCTCAGAGGTTCCTTAAACTATCCTCAGTTTTTAAATTCTTTTTTCTTTCTGCTGTTCTGATAGGATGATTTTCACTACCCTGTTTTTTAGACTACTGATCTGTTTTGCTCTGCACCCTTTAATCTGATGTTAATTCCCTCTAGTATATTTTTCATTTCAGTTATAATGTTCTTTAGTTCTGATTGGTTCTTTTTATATTTTATTTATTATTTTTTTCTTGTTGAAATTCTCAGAGTTCTTCCATTTTTTCTCCCAAGTTCAGTGAGCATCTTTATGACTATTATTTTGAAATTTTTATCTGGTAAATTGCTTATCTCAGCTTTGCTTATTTCTTTTTCTGAGGGTTTGTCTTGCTCTTTTGTTTGAATGGTATTCCTTTGTCTCCACATTTTGCCTAACTCTCTGTGTTCATTTCTATGTAATAGGTATATCAGCTCCATCTCCCAGCTGTAAAATAGTAAGTTTATGTAGAAGGTGTCCTTTTGGGCCCAGTGGTGCAATCCCCTCTGGTCAACAGAGCCAGATGCTCCAGTGATGTCCCCTGTGTGGGCTGCATATTCCCTCTTGTTGTGGTTGGGCTACAATTGCTGTGGATGCACTGGTGGGTGTGGTAGGGACCCCAGGGCAGCTAGACCATTTGTGAGTTCTATAAGCAAGCTAGTCAGAGAACTGGTTCCTGACCCAGTTGGCTGAGTGGTCTGGCCAAGACTGGTATGGACACCCTGTTGTGTGGCGTTGGACCCCCAGAGTAGGAGATGCTGTGAAGGTGCACAAGCAATGGTGGGGGCTGCCCACCAGGTGGAGTGGGTTGGAAACTTCTTTGGGGGACCAGGTGCCACATGCAGGTTGAGCAAGGAAGGTCCTCAAAAGAAACAGGAACAGAGCACATGTTGCTAGCTAAGTTGATGGATAATGACAAAGAGACAACTGCCAGTGACAGGCCAGCTAGGTGGAAGAAGAGTAAAAAGAAATGGTACCCACTAGCGCTTCTGTCTCTGGAGAAAGTTCCACCAGATCCCTGCCCTTTCAAAACCTGCCCTAAAATTAGTTGGCTGTATTTTTCTTACGATCCAGGAACTTTTTAAACTGCTGCCTCTGAGCTTGGACTTGGAATAAGTGAGTTTGTGTGTGAGACCTTCAAGAGCAGAGTCTGTTTCCTACATCCTTCCAACTCTCCTGGACATAAACTCTGTTGATTTTCAAAGCCAGATGATATGGCTCTCATTTTCCTGGTATAGGTCTCCCAAACTAGAGACCCCAACATGTGGCTCAGACCCCTTGCTCCTCAGGGGATACCTCCTCAGTTGTGATATCCCTTTCACTTGTGGTTTGCTACTCTGGGGATGTGAGTTCTGACTAGACTGCTTCTCTGCTCCTCCTACCTATCTTGATGTGGCCTTCTCTTTATACCCTTAGTTGCAGAAAATTGGTCTGCTAATCTTCAGGTTGTTCTCAGAGATACTTGTTTTATATGTTTTGGTGTGTCCATGGGAGGAGGTGAGCTTAGAATCTTCCTACTCCACCATCTTTATGCAAACTACCATGGTAGTTACTTTGGATGTTATTTCAATTTAATTTTTTATTAAATCTCTAGGCTATGCATTACTACTGACGTTTTGCTGATGATGGCACTGAGGTTCAGAGATGCTAAGTGACTTGTCAAGGACTTTGTATCTATGAAGTAGAGGAGAAATATCTCATACACATTTAATTTGACTCTATAGTCCATATATTTTATAACAAAACAATAATCACACTTTTAACTCTTTAAAAATTATTTAACTAGATTAGTCAACTTGAACCCTATTTAATTATAGGAATAACTAGGGCATGTTTATTAACTCTAATGCATGGTATTACATATAAGTGGAATCTTTTCTTAAAAGTTGAACTCGTAAAAACAGAATAAAAAAATGATTTCCAAGGTCTCAAGGAGGGAAAATAGGGAGAAGTTAGTAAAATGATATAGACTTTCATTTATAAGATGAATAAGGTCTGAGGATCTAATGTGTAACATGGTGAGTATAGTTGATAACACTGTATTATATAATTGAAATTTACTAAGAAAGTAGAACTTAGGTATTCTCATTATATAAAAAAAAGAGAGGTGTAAATATATATGAGGTGATAGATGTATCAACTCAATGGGAGGAATCCTTTCACAATGTATATGTATATCAAATCATCATGTTGCATATTTTACATATCTTATGACATTATTTGTCAATTATACCTCAATAAAACTTGAGAAAATTGGAAAACAGGAGTTAGAAATAATTTTTCAAAGTCACTGGTAAAAGTGAAATTAGAATTTATATATTCTAACCCTTGTCCAATATTTCTTCCATTGAACTTACCTGAAGCTTAAAATAGACTAATAGATTGATATAAATTGTCATTAGTGATGCACATACTAAAATATTGCTGACAACATACTTTTCACTAAACCTTGAATGTATAATATATTCTATGTGGGTGAATTATATTATTTAGCCTTGATACTAATATATTTGAACGTACATTATTAATGGTTTTCCTTAATGGACATTATATGAATTATATGTATATATATATATATATATATGTATTAACATTTACTTTAATTTCAAAGAGGTATAGAAATTTTGACAAATACTAATTTTTAAATTAAAAGTACTCTTTTAACAAGAGAGTTTTACATTAAAAGGGAAAGATTTACAAACCTGGAGAGTAATGGTAAAAAATAAAAAGAATCAAATAAAGTAAATGAAAATTATATATGCCAGAAAAAAGAGTGTAAATTACTCAACTAAACCATTCTCATAGTTCAGATAAAATTCTGAGGCTCAAATAAGTTATGTGCTTTCCCTTTTATATAATGAGTTGATGGAGGATTGAGAACTTAGCCTTCTGCATTTTAAGTAAAAGGATCTTTTAACACATATTGGTTTTGCTTTGTTTCCCATTCAGCTTTCCCATACTGAGACTTGTATGTCTCTTAAATACTGTAGTATTATAACTAATACAACCAGTTAGTACATTTTCCCCTGGTTAAGTAAGTTGGTTAAAATAATTTTCAGTGACATGTTACCCACTCACCAGATCAGCCACTCCATTTTCCAAGATGTCCTAGGAACATTAGAAATTCAGGACATGTTAAGCCTTTAAGTAAATTTCATACAAATAATAGAGTCATGGGAAATGATGAAATGCTGCATATGAAAATGAGAGCAACCTATTTTCATTCTTGATAAAGAAAAATATTCCAATTATTGGGTGTGAGGTGGAGTTTGCCAACTGAGTCAAATCCAACAGACTTGGATTTGAATCCTGACTCATCTTAATTTTTCTACATCGGTCCATTGCTTGATTTTTATGTTGTTTCCTATGTTTATCTGTAAAACTGGGTTATTAATGCCTCCTTGCAAGGTGGCTGTAAAGAGATTAAATGAAGTAACATATCCCATTAGTATAGAAATATAGTAGGTGCAGAACAAAGTAAGAGTGGATTGTTTTTGTGAGAGTCTTGGAGCAGTTCAGATATTTCTTTCAACCTGAGATAACATATCTCATTAGTATAGAAATATAGTAGGTGCAGAACAAAGTAAGAGTGGGTTGTTTTCATGAGAGTCTTGGAGCAGTTCAGATATTTCTTTCAACTTCTCCCACAGTTGAAACATCATCTCTCTCTCTCTCTCCATTCCTTCTTGGCTCCAATTCCTTGATCATGCAAAGTTGTGATTACATTGTTTCTTACATTTGAGAAAATCACCCTGGCTATGATAGCTATTTAGCCGGTTTCACATGCAGAGCAAAAGAGACCTACCATGGTATTGATATATGTGCTGCCAGGGGAAGAGGAGTTGGGTTTATTTGCTTCTCATAACTTCTGGGTTATTCAAACACATCTGGTCCCTCAATATTCTAATAGTCTTTGATTTGCTAAAATCAGCATATTTCAGTGCAATAATTTCAAATACTCAAAGCTATTTTTCCATTTTTTTCATGATACATTTTTTTCAAAATACCTTTCAAAAGGTGAGGACATATTCAAAGAGCATTCACAGATGACTGTTAGTTACATTTTCAATTTTCTTGTTGCAGTTTACTAATACAGAAAAAAAACAACAACTCTGGATTCTACTTTAAAACTTGAGAAATGTATTGTTTGGGAGAGGAGTTTCATGTGCATTTTCCAATTTTTCACTTCATGTGTTTCTGCCATTCAGCATGTCTTGAGATTATATTTATTTTATTTTGATGCTCTTGAAATACACATGTAATTTAATAAATATAACAGGTGTCTCTAATTGTAAATCCTTCAGTTACATTTTTTTTCAGTTACATTTTTAAAATAATGCTTAGTTTAAAAAGTATTTAATTTCACTAATGTCTTTTATTATTTAAAAGATGCATATGTATGAGGTGACACAAAATATAAGTTAAAACTTTGGTGAAAATATATCCTTGTCCAATTATTTTCCACATGATATTATGTTTATAAACTAAGACATTGCTGATCAAGAATTTTAATTGGCAAGGCAATTCTCTGAGAATACTATTTTTTCCCCAACCTTTGGCTTGAAAATCACTAAGCATTTTTAGTTCACATTCACCACATCTTGAAACTCCATGATTATTTTGAAGGTGAGGGAGAAGCAATTTGTGGAAGTGTTATTCTGACCAAACTTCATCCTCATTTAATTTTGATACGTTTGAAGGTCTGCTTCATCTCTACTCATTTAAACCTGTTGGATTTGATTTGTGTTCTCAAGCACGGCTCTGGAGAGTTTTGTTTTCAAACTCTGAAGAAAAATCGAACCCACCAGGCTTTGAAAATCAACAGTAGACATAATAAAATCCTTCGGTGTCTCTCCACAGTCTTCAAGATAAAATCCCAGCTCCTTAGTATGGCAAGAAAGCTCTCCCTTTATGACTCAGAAACAATTCAATTTCTCCCACCCCTGAACAAGCCATTGTCCCAGCAACACACAATGACTTATGATTCCCAAACACACAAATAGGTCTTTTCTCCTATTAACAGTGCATTCTTTTTCCAACCAGTTTTATCCTATAAAATCCTCCTCATCAGTGGGGAAATTAATTAAAATTAATAAAGTCCTTTATGCTTGAATGCTATAGCAAGACGGAATCCAAAGATGGTCACATAAAAATCAAGCTATGGAAACAAAGAGATCCCCTTCTCAATATTAAAATGGAACTTCATTCCAGAAATCTATGGGATTTCTGGGCACTTTCTCACCTAGAGTTCATACTGACCAGAGCTGTTTTTACTTTGAATCATAAATGGATATCATGTGGCATAGTTGGTACTCAATACGCTTGAGACTGAGTACTTCAGAAAGTTCTATATTAAGAGCACTGGCGAAAATGCTCTAAATAAAAAGTTTAAAAAAAAAATGACCTCAAATGGGAATGTACAAAACTGTGTTAACCAATTGAGAACTATTATAGTATTTGGATTAACCCATCTGCTCCAATGCTGATATGTAGAGAAAAGATTCTTTTGTGAGGTTTTTGTTGTTCTTTTGTTTTGTTTAAGGGGTGCATGGAGGAAGAAGAAAAAACAATTAGACTGTAACAGTTAACATTTCCAGCTCAGAGAGGGTAAAATTCAGGAAAGGATGGTAGTGTTGAAAATAGACAAAAATGGACAGATTTACAATATAAAATTTGAACTCTTTATTGATGGATTGATTTGAGGGAGATGAAGTCGGTAGAGGAAATAAAGATGACTTCCACATTTCTTGCTTGAGCAGTGGGGTGAAGGCAGTACTATTTTCTGAGATGTAAAAGACTGAGGTGGAAATTAGGATTTGGAGAAGAAAAGAGATTACAAAACTTGGAAGTGAGTTTAACCACTGTGAACAATGAGTATATCAATAAGAATAAGGAAAAAAATAGTTCATAAATGAATCACCTTTCTATAGTGCTTTATGAGGGCAATGTAAATATCAAAAATATTGCTATTATGGAAATTTATCTCAATGGAAATCAAGAATTCATTTTCTTCAAAAGAGTTGCAACACCCCACCCCTTATTATGCCAGCAAATCATTTCAATAATTTTTGGTAAACTGAATTTTAACATAATCCCAGAACGTCCTATATGAATATCCATGTGACATGGGGAAAAATAAAATCAATTTGGATCTAGTAATTATAAAATATAGCTCCAGAAAATACCTATTAGTAAAACCCATTATGCCCCTAAGGGTTTTGGAAAATTTCTCCCATAGTTCTTTTAATAATGCTTAAATGTCTTTGCAAAGCAACATGTTAGATATAGGTTGTAGTCACTAGTAAAAGTCATTGAGAAATTGTCAAAAATACAGAGCAGCTCATAAAAGGGAATCTTCAAATCAAAGTGACATGTGAAATTTGGAATTAAAATTAACTGAAATGGAAATTATGTACAAAGATTTTGCATATGACTTTTATCAACAAAATATTATTTTAATAATGCAAACAAGGACATAGCAAAGACAGAATAACTGAAACAGCATAATCTTAATGTCTTTAAACAGTGGTCCCCAACATTTTTGGCACCAGAGATGGGTTTCATGGAAGACAATTTTTCAATGGAAGGGGTTGATGAGGGGATGGTTCAGGCAGTAATGAGAGTGATGGAAAGTGATGTGGAGTGGCAGATAAAGCTTTGCTTGCTAGCCCACAGCTCACCTCCTATTGTGTGGCCAGAGTCCTAACAGGCCACGGACAACTATGGGTCCATGGTCTGGGGTTGGGGACACCTGCTTTAATTGATAGATGAAACACTGTACTGAACAGAAATGAGTCTATAAAATGGAGAATAACTATATTCTCTTCTACCTTATAAAGTACATAAATAACAAATTTTTCATTAATGAGAAACTTTGAAAGTCATCTGAATATCCTTGAAGTAATTTCTGATAACCTGCCTAGTGAACCCATTTGTTATTCCCTGAAGAAACTCATTGCCTTTTCTTCTGGATTGGGTTTTGTAGCACTACTAGCTATATTTCCAAAATACTAAGAAATCTTATATGAATAACATGTCAGTGTTATTGTAAGTATATTTATAAAAATGCAATATGTGATGAAGAATTCTAGTGTTTCTCCTTGTCATAAAGAATCTCTTCTAAAAAAAACCACCAATGAAGCAGAGTTGTTTGGGCTTTTTTGTTAGCTTTATTTTCTTCAGATCAGTCAATCTGACTTAACAGAACCGAATGTGTTACACTTAACAAGGACAGGGAAGAGGAACCAAGATGGTGGAGTAGAAGGAAGTGCTCTCACTCCCTCTTGCAAGAACAACAGGATCACAACTAGCTGCTTACAATCATCAACAGGAAGACACTGGAACTCACCAAAAAAGATACCCCACATCCAAAGACAAAGGAGAAACCACAATGAGATGGTAGGAGGGGCACGATCACAGTAATATCAAATCCCATAACTGCTGGGTGGGTGACTCACAGACTGGAGAATACTTATACCACAGAAGTCAACCCAGTGGAGTTAAGGTTCTGAGCCCCACATCAGGCTTCCTAACCTGGGGGTCTGGCAATGGGAGGAGGAATTCCTAGAGAATCAGACTTTGAAGCTTAGTGGGAATTGATTGCAGGACTTCAACAGAACTGGGGGAAGCAGAGACTCCACACTTGGAGGGCACATACACAGTAGTGTGCACATCGGGACCCAGCTGAAGGAGCAGTGACCCAAGGGGAGAATGAACCAGACCTACCTTCTAGTGTTGAAGGGTCTCCTGCAGAGGTGGGGGGTGGGTGTGGCTCACCATGGGGAAAAGGACACTGGCAGCAGAAGTTCTGGGAAGTACTCCTTGGCATGAGCCCTCCTAGACTCTGTCATTAATCCAAACAAAGAGCCCAGGTAGACTACAGTGTTGGGTTGCCTCAGGCCAAACAACCAACAGGGAGGGAACCCAGGCACACCCATCAACAGTCAAGTGGGTTAAAGTTTTACTGAGCTCTGCCCACCAGAGCAGCAGTCAGCCCTACCCACCACCAGTCCCTCCCATCAAGCCTCTTAGATAGCTGCATCCACCAGAGGGCAGAGAACAGGAGCAAGAAGAACTACAAACATGCAGCCTGTGGAACAAAAACCACATTCACAGAAAGATAGACAAGATGAAAAGGCAGAGGACTATGTGACAGATGAATGAACAAGAGATAAAACCCCAGAAAAACAAATAAATGAAGTACAGATAGGCAACCTTCCACAAAAAGAATTCAGAATAATGATAGTGAAGATGATGCAGGACCTCAGAAAAACAATAAAGGCAAAGATTGAGAAGATGCAAGACATTTTTAACAAAGACCTAGAAGAACTAAGAACAAACAGAGATGAACAATACAATAAATGAAATGAAAACTACACTAGAAGGACTCAATAGCAGAATAACTGAGGCAGAAGAACGGATAAGTGACCTGGAAGACAGAATGGTGGAATTCACTACTGCGGAACAGAATTAAACAAAAAAGAATGAAAAGAAATGAAGACAGCCTAAGAGACCTCTGGGACATTAAACACAACAATGTTTGCATTATAGGAGTCTCAGAAGGAAAAGAGAGAGAGAAAGGATCAGAAAAAATATTTGAAGAGATTATAGTTGAAAACTTCTCTAACATGGGAAAGGAAATAGCCACCCAAGTCCAGGACACACATGAAGTCAGATACAGGATAAACCCAAGGAGAAACAGGCCGAGACACATAGTAATCAAATTGGCAAAAACTAAAGACAAAGAAAAATTATTGAAAGCAACAAGGGAAAAAAGGCAAATAACATACAAGGGAACTCCCATAAAGTTAACAGCTGATTTATTAGCAAAAACTCTACCAGACAGAAGGGAGTGGCATGATATACTTAGAGTGATGAAAGGGAAGAAACTACACAAAGATTACTCTACCCAGCAAGGATCTCATTCAGATTCGATGGAAAAATCAAAAGCTTTATAGACAAGCAAAAGCTAAGAGAATTCAGCACCACCAAACCAGCTTTACAACATAATGCTAAAGGAACTTCTCTAAGTGCGAAACAAAAGAGAAGAAAAGGATCTACAAAAACAAACCCAAAACAATTAAGAAAACAGTCATAGGAACATACATATCGATAATTACATTAAACGTAAATGGATTAAATGCTCCAACCAAAAGGCACAGGCTAGCTGAATGGATACAAAATACCCATATATATGCTGTCTACAAGAGACCCACTTCTGACTTAGGGACACATATAGACTGAAAGGGAGGGGATGGAAAAAGATATTCCATGCAAATGGAAATCAGAAGAAAACTGGAGTAGCTATACTCATATCAGATAAAATAGACTTTAAAATAAAGAATGTTACAAGTGACAAGGAAGGACACTACATAATAATCAAGGGATCAATCCAAGAAGAAGACATAACAATTATAAATATATAAGCATCCAATATAGGAGAACCTCAATACATAAGGCAACTGCTAACAGCTTAAAAGAGGAAATTGACAGCAACACAATAATAGTGGGGGGTGTCACTTCACTTACACCAATGGACAGATCATCCAAAATGAAAATAAATACGGGAACAGAAGCTTTAAATGACACAATAGACCAGATAGATTTAATTGATATTTATAGGACTTTCCATCCAAAAACAACAGATTACACTTTCTTCTCAAGTGCACATGGAACATTCTCCAGGATAGATCACATCTTGGGTCACAAATCAAGCCTCAGTAAATTTAAGAAAATTTAAATGATATCAAGCATCTTTTCTGACCAAAACATTATGAGATTAGAAATGAATTACTTGGAAATAAATGTAAAAAACCCAAACACATGGAGGCTAAACAATACATTACTAAATAACCAAGATATCACTGAAGAAATCAAAGAGGAAATCAAAAAATACCTAGAGACAAATGACAATCAAAACACAATGATCCAAAGCCTATGCGACGCAGCGAAAGCATTTCTAAGAGGAAGTTTAGAGCTATAAAAGCCTACCTCAAGAAACAAGAAAAATCTCAAGTAAACAATCTAAGCTTGCACCTAAAGGAACTAGAGAAAGAAGAACAAACAAAACCCAAAGTTAGCAGATGAAAGAAATCATAAAGATGATAGCAGAAATAAATGAAGTAGAAACAAAGAAAACAACAGCAAAGATCAAAAAACCTAAAGGCTGGTTCTTTGAGAAGATAAACAAAATTGATAAACCATTAGCCAGACTCATCAAGAAAAAGAGGGAGAGAACTCAAATCAATAGAATAAGAAATGAAAAAGGAGAAGTTACAACAGACACCGCAGTACTACAAAGCATCCTAAGAGACTACTACAAGCAACTTTATGCCAGTACGATGGACAGTCTGGAAGAAACGGAAAAATTCTTAGAAAGGTATAACCTTCTAAGACTGAACCAGGAAGAAACAGAAAATATGAACAGACCAATCACAAGGAATGAAATTGAAACTGTGATTTAAAAGCTTCCAACAAAGAAAATTCCAGGACCAGATGGCTTCACACGTGAATTCTATGAAACATTTAGAGAAGAGTTAACACCCATCCTTCTCAAACTCTTCCAAAAAATTGCACAGGAAGGAACACTCCCATACACATTCTATGAGGCCACCATCACCCTGATACCAAAGCCAGACAAAGGTATTACAAAAGAAGAAAATTACAGACCAAAATCACTGATGAATATAGATGCAAAAATCCTCAACAGAATATTAGCAAACAGAACCCAACAACACATTAAAAGGATCATACACCATGATCAAGTGGCATTTATCCAAGGGATGCAAGGAGTTTTCAATATACGCAAATCAATCAATGTGATGCACCATGTTAATAAATTGAAGAATAAAAACCATATGATCATCTCAATAGATGCAGAAAAAACTTTTGACAGAATTCAACACCCATTTATGATAAAAATTCTCCAGTAGTGGGCATAGAGGGAACTTACATCAAAATAATAAAGGCCATATATGACAAACCCACAGCAAACATCATTGTCAATGGTGAAAAACTGAAAACATATCCTGTAAGATCAGGAATGAGACAAGGATGTCCACTCTCACCACTATTACTCAACACAGTTTTGGAAGTCCTAGCCATGGCAGTCAGAGAAGAAAAAGAAATAAAAGGAATACAAATTGGAAAAGGAGAAGTAAAACTGTCACTGTTTGCAGATGACATGATACTATACATAGAGAATCCTAAAAATGCCACCAGAAAACTACTAGAGCTAATCAATGAATTTGGTAATGTTGCAGGATACAAAATTAATGCCCAGAAATCTATTGCATTCCTATATACTAATGATGAAATTCTGACAGAGAAATTAAGGAAACACTTCCATTTACCACTGCAACAAAAAGAATAAAATACCTAGGAATAAACCTACCTA
This sequence comes from Grampus griseus, assembly GCF_964374135.1. NCBI lineage: Eukaryota > Metazoa > Chordata > Mammalia > Artiodactyla > Delphinidae > Grampus > Grampus griseus. The sequence continues at coordinate 46,411,344 of NC_139012.1, forward strand.
GGGGGACAAAACACCTGTATGCAGAAAACTATAAGACACTGTTGACAGATGGAGAGACATACAATGTACTTGGATTGGTAGAATCAATATTGTGAAAATGACTATAACACCCAAAGCAATCTACAGATTCAATGCAATCCCTATCAAATTACCAATGGCCTTTTTTACGGAACTAGAACTAATCATCTTAAAATTTGTATGGAGACACAAAAGATCCTGAATAGCCAAAGCAGTCTTGAGGGAAAAAAATGGAGCTGGAGGAATCAGACTCCCTGACTTCAGACTATACTACAAAGCTACAGTAATCAAGAAAAAATGGTACTGGCACAAAAATAGAAACATAGATCAATGGAACAAGATAGAAAGCTCAGAGATAAACCCACACACCTATGGTCAACTAATCTATGACAAAGGAGACAAAGTTATACAATGGAGAAAAGACAGTCTCTTCAATAAGTGGTGCTGGGCAAACTGGACAGCTACATGTAAAAGAATGAAATTAGAACATTCCCTAACACCATACACAAAAGTAAACTCAAAATGGATTCAAGACCTAAATGTAAGACCATGCACTATAAAACTCCTAGAGGAAAACATAGGAAGAACACTCTTTGACATAAATCACGGCAAGATCTTTTTTGATCCACCTCCTAGAGTAATGAAAATAAAAACAAACATAACAAATGGGACTTAACGAAACTTAAAAGCTTTTGCACAGAAAAGGAAACGATAAACAAGACGAAATGGCAACCCTCAGAATGGGAGAAAATTTTTGCCAACAAATCAATGGACAAAGGATTAATCTCCGAAATATATAAAGAGCTCATGAAGCTCAATATTAAAGAAACAAACAACCCAATCCAAAAATGGCCAGAAGACCTAAATAGACATATCTCCAAAGAAGACATACAGATGGCCAAGGATCACATGAAAAGCTGCTCAACATCACTAAGTATTAGAGAAATACAAATCAAAACTACAATGAGGTATCACTTCACACCAGTTAGAATGGGCATCATCAGAAAATCTACAAACAATAAATGCTGGGGAGGGTGTGGAGAAAAGGGAACCCTCTTACACTGCTGGTGGGAATGTAAATTGATACAGCCACTATGGAGAACAGTATGGAGGTTCCTTAAATGAAGAAAAATAGAATTACCATATGATCCAGCAATCCCACTACTGGGCATATACCCAGAGAAAACCATAATTCAAAAAGGCACAAGCACCCCAATATTCATTGCAGCACTGTTTACAATAGCCAGGTCATGGAAACAACCTGAATGCCCATCGACAAATGAATGGATAAAGAAGATGTGGTACATATATACAATGGAATATTACTCAGCCATAAAAAGGAACAATATTGAGTCATTTGTTGAGACATGGATGTATCTAGAGACTGTCATACAAAGTGAAATAAGTCAGAAAGAGAAAAACAAATATCATATTAACACATGTATGTGGAACCTAGAAAAATGGTACTGATTAATTGGTTTGCAGGCCAGAATTTGAGACACAGATGTAGAGAACCAACCTATGGACACCAAGGGTGGAAAACCGCAGTGGGGTGGGTATGGTGGTGTACTGAATTGGGCAATTGGGATTGACATGTATACACTGATGTGTATAAAATTGATGACTAATAAGAACCTGCAGTATAAACAAACAAACAAACAAAAGAAAACAACTAATACTAAACTTTCTTTTGGTTATTTGTATGGAAATATGTTAATATAAATGTTTCAGACATTACATGAAATATCTATAAATCTTATATGTTCTGTTATAATGTTATAAGTCATAATTCTAGTTATTACTTTAAATTGTATATCTCAGAAATAACTAAATTTCCTTGTCAATTGCATTATTATGAACTTTCATTAAATCTTTAACCGTGGTCCATTTTAAGTCTTTTGTCATTTACAGACAGTTCTGGCTGTACTCTGACGCTTTTGCAAAAATGTTCCTATAAAAGGATTTCATCTTCAAGGAATTCATGGAAAAGACTCTGACAAGTACAGGTTTCTAGTAACTGACTATATTGCTGAACTGAATGAACAAGCACATTCAGAACTCTAATGGAAAACTGATGAATTCATAAAAGTGCTAACAAAAGATCAGGATGAAAAAAAAATTAATTACATGGGACTGAGTGAACTGATGAGCATGATTATAATTTTTGTGACTTTCTGTTCAAATAATAATAAAAAAATCCCACAAGGACTGAGAGGCAAATAATATACAAATCAATTTTCACTTCAAAGCAAAGGAGCTGTTACAGTGGAGGATTACTGGACTGAATGTCAGTATTATGACATAGTATGAGTGTGTTTCATGTTTGTAATTGCAATCTTTGTTGCGGTCATCCATTTACAGTGCTTGGTATCAGTTTATTTATCTCTTGTAAAAATAAAATAGAGTGTGTGTGTGTGTGTGTGTGAGTTTTGGGGAAAAAAAAGGAAACTTTTAAATTCCTGAAAAAAAAATAATAAAGTTAATTAGTAAGTAAAAAAAAAAAAGGACAGGGAATTATCCATTTATTAGAAAGAAAGACATCTTTTCTGGGACTCAGTTCACTCATAGAATTCAAATTATTTTTGTAAAACTATAGAAAATTCCTCTTTTTTCTTGATAGAACCATTGTAGATATTGAATATATATTTGCTGTATGAATAAGCAAGTACAAAAATGGATGGAAGGCAGGCCGTCCTGTTTCTGCTCCTCCCCCAACTACGTCTATGTCCAACAGATCATCTGCTATCCTGTTAACATGAGTCATGTTGTGTCACGCATCTTGCTCAAACCCCCCAGTGTAGCTTCCAATCTTACCCTGAGTAAATTCCAATCATTATGTTGATCTACAAGGTTTAATAAGATTGAATCTTCATTTCTCCTTCAACTTCACCTCCTTCTATATTATCTTTGCTCACTTTGCTCTACCCCTCCAGCCTCCTTACTCATATCCAGCCTACCATACATATCCCAGATGAGAGCCTTTGCACTCTGATTGTTGTACTTTTTACCCAAATGTCACTTAGTTGCCAACTGCAAGGTATTTACTTAAATGTAAACGTCTCAATGAAACATTCCCTGACCACTTTATTAAAAAAGCATATCCTCCATCAATCTCTGTCTCCATCCTCTGCTTGATTTTTCTCCATAGTACTTAACCCAATCTAGTACTTCACAAATTTACTTACTTCTTTTCACTGATTTTCTGTATTTACAGATTACAATGTATACATACTCCAAGAGGGTAGGTGTTTTTGGTCTTCTATAGCCCTCAGAATAGTAACACATAATAGGCATGCAATAAATATTTTTGTATGGGTGAATGAATCTAGCCAACTCTCCTGATAGCTTTGAATGCATGCTCATGCAATTATTTTTGTAAATGAACACAGGATATATACAGTTACTTTAATTAAAGCAATGAATATTTTACAAAAACGTCATTACCCAGGGAGATTCTTTCAGGGCACACCTCATTTTCAGCCAAATAAACAAGCAAAGTGAATCATGACTGGAAGTCAGTGGTCAAATATATCTCACATCTGCTAATGAAATTTATTAAAGTTTTGTGCATAAACTCTAAAATTATTGAGTCTTTGGTTAAGGAAAACTTTCATTATCTTCAAACTAGTAAATATCCATCATAAAGCTGTCCACAACTTCTGCACTTGGCTTTCCCCTGTATAATAAACTCTGTCTCATTTCTAGTCTCATCACAGTAGTTATCTACATTCCATTCCTTTGAAATGATAAAAGGGAAATCCACATGAAACTGAGGGTGTTGTTTACTTCAACTGCTATGGACTGAAATCAATGTTTTGATTGCCATTGACTTTTACATGGAATGGCAAAATGTTAGTACTGAAGGACACATAATAATCTGTCAGCAAGGCATGACTAAGAAGAGATGAATAAGTATATCTTGAAATGAGAGGCTCTTCTCTAGTTTGAATATCTCATTTGTGGTGAGCCATCTTTACAATTAGTGCTAAATATGACCCACAGGTGACCCGATGATGAAATGTCTCTACATTCTTTTCAAAGCCTATCAGTGGAATGGATTAACAAAATGATGACTGACACACAAATTAGTTTGGTTAACTTCCAAGCATACCAAATTAAATAAGATTTTGCCTAGTTTAATTTATAGAGAATTTCTTGGTCTTTAATAGTAAACAAAGGAGAATCTTTTACTGCAAAATATATTTTACAAAATTTCCATAGAAAATGAGGTTTCTCTTATTTCCCAAGCCTTCTAGTTTTCTTGAAATTATTAGCTAAACCAACCTTAAATCGTCATTATATATCTATTGGACTCAGATTCAGCAAAAATCAACCAATGTGCCAAAGGGGTTTGGGGCTTCAGTCGAGAGAAAATTAGTGGGTCTTTGATTCTTTGCCATTATCCTATCCTAATAAAAAGCTGTTGCTTATTTAATAGCTTGATTGATTTAAGGAATAATTATTAAGTACCATTAGCTAGATATTGTTCCATGTTTCCTGCCATTCAGGAGCTTATTCTCTGGATGCCAAACCAGCCAAAACAATACAGACAATTGAAAAGTCCATATAGTATTAACCGATTGCAGTGAAAGCTCAGAAGATGCTGTGATTCTCATGGGCTAGGAAGAGCTTTTCTGACAAGATGATTGTGACAATCAGTTCTGCTAAGGAATAACCAGTCTGATTCAAACTCATGAAGAGAGAACAGTCCTGATGGCCACCTTACCTCTAAAAGCAGAACTTTTTTTGTCATTTTAATGATATGGGATGGAAAATAAAACAATATTTCAAGAACATCCAGGGTAAGGAGATGCCAGGGAAAAAACAAATGGCACATGTGGGAGGACATAAGTAGTTATATATGTGTGTGTGTGTGAATCTGCGAGTTTTTTGTGTGTCACTATCCTCCTGTATGTGAATGTACAGATGCAAGGGACCACTGGACTGTGAGAGGGTGACTATTCCACTACTGATAGCATACTGTGGTGGTCATAGTCAGGTCTTCCAAGCATGGTGCCCACTTGGTCTTGTAGACAACCAAGAATGCATGTCTACAGATTGGTCATTGCTGTAGAGTTACAATGTGACAGAGTATCATACATTAATAAAATACCATGTGAACAGTGGTACTGAGTGGCATAGGTGGAGTAATATAAAACTGTAGCAAGGCAGTAGACAGTATTGGACATAGGAGATGTGGCTGACTAAATGCAGTTTTCCAGTTTTCTGATAGGTTCAGAATGACATAGCTGTGAGTAAGACTTCATTCACAACTTACTCCAACCAGAGCAGCATTGACACCAACACAAGAACTTCTATGAGTTGATCAGTAACACTTGAGATGCCATCCTTACTAAATATTTCTGAGGCTGATGTTTTGCCAAGAATATCATTTGATCTCATCTCACTGTTTCTTGGGGGTGTATCTGCAAACTGGCCTTATGTATACTTTTCTTTCTTTTTTTATTGTTTTTTTAAAATATTTTATTTTACTTTTTTATACAGCAAGTTCTTATTAGTTATCTACTTTATACCTATTAGTGTATATATGTCAATCCAAATCTCCCAATTCATCCCACCGCCACCACGCCCCCCCACCCCTCATTCCTCCCTTGGTGTCCATACATTTGTTTTCTACATCTGTTGTCTTGATTTCTGCCATGCAAATCTGTTCATCTGTACCATTTTTCTGGATTCCACATATATGCATTAATATATGATATTTGAGTTTCTCTTTGACTTACTTCACTCTGTATGACAGTCTCTAGGTACATGTACGTCTCTGCAGATAACCCAATTTCATTCCTTTTTATGGCTGAGTAATATTCCATTGTATATATGTACCACATCTTCTTTATTCATTACTCTGTCGATGGGCATTCAGGTTGCTTCCATGACCTGGCTATTGTAAACAGTGCTGCAATGAATATTAGGGTGCATGTGTCTTTTTGAATTATGGTTTTCTCTGGGTATATGCACAATAGTGGGATTGCTGGGTCATATGGTAATTCTATTTTTTGTTTTCTAAGGAACCTCCATACTGTTCTCCATAGTGGCTGTATCAATTTACATTCCCACCAGCAGTGCAAGAGGGTTCCCTTTTCTCCACACCCTCCCCAGCATTTGTTGTTTGTAGATTTTCTGTTGATGCCCGTTCTAACAGGTGTGAGGTGATAACTCATTGTAGTTTTGATTGGCATTTCTCTAATAATTAGTTATGTTGACCATATTTTCATGTGTCTCTTGGCCATCTGTATGTCTTCTTTGGAGAAATGTCTGTTTAACACTTCTGCCCATTTTTTGATTGGGTTGTTTGCTTTTTTAATATTGGGCTGCATGAGCTATTTATATATTTTGGAGATTAATCCTTTGTCCATTGATTCATTTACAAATATTTTCTCCCATTCTGAGACTTGTCTTTTCATATTGTTTATACTTTCCTTTGCTGTGCAAAAGATTTGAAGTTTCCTTATGTTCCATTTGCTTATTTTTCTTTTTATTTCCATTACTCTAGGAGGTGGGTCAAAAAAGATCTTTCTGTGATTTATGTCAAAGAGTGTTCTTCCTATGTTTTCCTCTAAAAATTTTACAGTGTATGGTCTTAAATTTAGGTCTTTTTTCCATTTTGAGTTTATTTTTGTATATGGTCTTTGGGAGTGTTCTAATTTCATTCTTTTACATGTAGCTGTCCAGTTTTCCCAGCACCACACATTGAACAGACTGTTTTTTCTCCATTGTATATCCTCACCTCCTTTGCCATAGATTAGTTGACCATAGGTGCATGGGTTTATCTCGAGGCTTTCTATCCTGTTCCATTGATCTATATTTCTCTCTTTGTGCCAGCATCATATTGTCTTGATTACTGTAGCTTTGTAGTATAATCTGAAGTCGGGGAGTCTGATTCCTCCAGTGCTGCTTTTTTTCCCTAAAGATTGCTTTGCCTATTCGGGGTCTTTTGTGTCTCCGTACAAATTTTAAGACATTTTGTTCTAGTTCTGTACAAAATGCCATTGGTAATTTGATAGGGATTGCATTGAATCTGTAGATTGCTTTGGGTAGTATAGTCATTTTCACAATATTGATACTTCCAATCCGTGAACATGATATATCTCTCCATCTGTTTGTGTCATCTTTGATTTCTTTCATCAGTGTCTTATAGTATTCTGACTACAGGGCTTTTGCCTCCTTATGTAGGTTTATTCCTAGGTATTTTATTCATTTTGTTTCAATGGTGAATGGGAGTGTTTCCTTAATTTGTCTTTCTGATCTTGCATTGTTAGTATATAGGAATGCAAGAGATTTCTGTGTATTAATTTTGTATCCTGCAACTTTACCAAATTCATTGATTAGCTCTAGTAGTTTTCTGGCAGCATCTTTAGGATTATCTAGGTATAGTATCATGTCATTTGCAAACAGTTACAGTTTTACTTCTTCTTTTCCAATTTGTATTCCTTTTATTTCTTTTTCTTCTATGATTGCCATGGTTAGGACTTCCAATCATATGTTGAATAATAGTGATGAGAGTGGACATCCTTGTCTTGTTCCTGATCTTAGAGGACATGCTTTCAGTTTTCCACCAAAGAGAATGATGTTTGCTGTGGGTTTGCTGTATATGACCTGTATTATGTTGAGCTAGGTTCCCTCTATGCCCATTTCTGGAGAATTTGTATGATAAATGGGTTTTGAATTTTGTCAAAAACCTTTTCTGCATCTTGGGCTTCCCTGGTGGCGCAGTGGTTGAGAGTCTGTCTGCCGATGCAGGGGACACGGGTTCGTGCCCCAGTCCAGGAAGATCCCACATGCCACAGAGCAGCTAGGCCTGTGAGCCATTGCCACTGAGCCTGCACGTCCAGAGCCTGTGCTCTGCAACAGGAGAGGCCACAACAGTGAGAGGCCTAAGTACTGCAAAAAAAAAAAAAAAAAAACCTTTTCTGCATCTACTGATATCATCATAAGGTTTTTATTCTTCAGTTTGTTAATATGGTGTATCAAATTGATTGATTTGCATATATTGAAGAATCCTTGTATCCCTGAGATAAATCCCACTTGATCATGGTGTGTGACCCTTTTAATGTGTTGTTGGATTCTGTTTGCTAGTATTTTGTTGAGTATTTATTCATGTATATTCATCAGTGACATTGGTCTCTAATTTTCTTTTATATGTAGTATCTTTTTATGGTTTTGGTATCTGGGTGATGGTGGCCTCATAGAATGAGTAAGGAGTGTTCCTTCCTCTGTAAATTTTTGGAACACTTTGCGAAGGATGGGTGTTAGCTCTTCTGTAAATGTTTGATAGAATTCACCTGTGAAACCATCTGGTCTTGAACTTTTGTTTGTTGGAAGATTTTTAATCACAGTTTCAATTTCATTACTTGTGATTGGTCTGTTCATGTTTTCTATTTCTTCCTGGTTCTGTCTTGGAAGGTTATAACTTTCTAAGGATTTGTCCATTTCTTCCAGGTTGTCCATTGTATTGGCATAGATTTTCTTGTAGTAGTCTCTTATGATGCTTTGTATTTCTGTGATGCCCATTGTAACTTCTCCATTTTCATTTATAATTTTATTGATTTGAGTCCTCTCCCTCTTTATCTTGATGAGTCTGGCTAAAGGTTTATCAATTTTGTTTATCTTCTCAAACAACCAGCTTTTAGTTTCCTTGATTTTAGCTACTGTTTTCTTTGTTTGTATTTCATTTATATCTGCTCTGATCATTATGATTTTGTTCCTTCTACTAACTTTGGGTTTTGTTTGTTCTTCTGTCTCTAGTTCATTTAGGTGTAAGGTTAGAATTTTTTTTTTTTTAGAATTTTTTTTAATTAATGACAAAGATTTTTTTTAAAAGTAATTTATTTATTTATTTATTTTTGGCTGTGTTAGGTCTTCATTTCTGTGGGAGGTCTTTCTCTAGTTGCTGCAAGCAGGGGCCACTCTTCATCACGGTGTGTGGGCCTCTCACTATCGTGACCTCTCTTGTTGCAGAGCACAGGTTCCAGATGCACAGGCTCAGTAGTTGTGGCTCATGGGCTTAGTTGCTCCACAACATGTGAGATCTTCCCAGACCATGGCTCGAACCCGTGTCCCCTGCATTGACAGGCAGATTCTCAACCACTGTTCCACCAGGGAAGCCCAGGTTAGATTTCTATTTGAGATTTTTCTTATTTCCTGAGGTAAAATTGTATTGCTATAAACTTCACTCTTAGAACTGCATTTCCTGCATCCCATAGGTTTTGGATCATCGTGTATTCATTATCATTTGTCTCTAGGTAATTTTGATTTCCCCTTTGATTTCTTTAGTAATTTCTTGGTTACTTAGAAATGTATTGCTTAGCCTCCATGTCTTTGTGTTTTTTACATTATTTTCCCTGTCATTGATATCTAATCTCATAGTGTTGTGGTCAGAAAAGACGCTTGATATGATTTCAATTTTCGTAAATTTACTGAGTATTGATTTGACCCAATATGTGATCTATCCTGGAGAATGTTCCATGCACACTTGTAATGAAAGTGTAATCTGCTGTTTTTGGATGGAATGTCCTATAAATATCAATTGAATCTATGAGTTCTATTATGTCATTTAAAGCCTATGTTTCCTTATTAATTTTTTGTCCGGATGATCTGTCCATTGGTGTAAGTGAGGTGTTAAAGTCCCCCACTATTACTGTGTTACTGTTGACTTCCTCTTCTATAGCTGTTAGCATTTGCCTTATGCATTGAGGTGCTCCTATGTTGAGTGCATATATATTTTTAATTGTTATATCTTCTTCTTGGATTTATCCTTTGATCATTATGTAGTGTCCTTCCTTGTCTTTTGTAACATTCTTTATTTTAAATTCTATTTTATCTGATCTGAGTAATGCCATTCCATCTTTCTTTTGGTGTCCATTTGCATGGAATATTTTTTTTCTATCCCCTCACTGTCAGTCCATGTGTGTCCCTAGGTCTGAAGTGACTCTCTTTTAGACAGCATATATATGGGTCTTGTTTTTGTATCCATTCAGCAAGCCTGTGTATTTTGGTTGGAGCATTTAATCCATTCACATTTAAGGTTATTATTGATATGTATGTCCTTATGACCATTTTCTTAATTGTTTTGGGTTTGTTTTTGTAGTTTATTTTCTTCTCTTGTGTTTCCCACTTAGAGAAGTTCCTTTAACATTTGTTATAGAACTGGTTTAGTGGTGCTGAATTCTCTTAGCTTTTGCTTCTCTGTAAAGCTTTTGATTTCTCCATCAAATCTGAATGAGATCCTGGCTGGGTAGAGTAGTCTTGGTTCTGGGTTCTTCCCTTTCATCACTTTAAATATATTGTGTCACTCCCTTCTGGCTTGTAGAATTTCTGCTGAGTAATCAGCTCTTAACCTTATGGGAGTTCCCATATATGTTTTTTGTTTTTTCCTTTGTTGCTTTTAATATTTTTTTTTTGTTTTTTTATTTTTGTCACCTTGATTACTGTGTGTTTCAGCATTTTTCTCCTTGGTTTTATCTTGCCTGGGACTCTCTGCACTTCCTGGACCTGAGTGGCTATTTCCTTTCCCATTTTAGGGAACTTTTCAACTATAATCTCTTAAATATTTTCTCGATCCTTTCTCTCTCTCTTCTCCTTTTGGGACCCCTATAATATGATGCTGGTGCAATTAATGTTGTCCCAGAGGTCTCTTACACTGTCTTTATTTCTTTTCATTCCTTTATCCTTATTCTGTTCCGTAGAAGTGAATTCCACCATTCTGTTTTCCAGGTCACTAATCCATTCTTCTGCCTCAGTTATTCTGCTATTGATTCCTTGTAGTGTGTTTTTCATTTCAGTTATTTTATTGTTCATTTCTGTTTTTATTTCTGTTGTTCTTTAATTCTTCTATGTCTTTGTTAAATATTTCTTGCATCTTCTTGATCTTTGCCTCTATTCCTTTTCTGAGGTCCTGGATCATCTTCACTATCATTATTCTGAATTCTTTTTTTGGAAGGTTGCCTGTCTCTACTTCATTTAATTATTTTTTTAGGGTTTTATCTTGTTCCTTCATCTGATATATAGCCCTCTCCATTTTCATTTTGTCTATCTTTATTTGAATGTAGTTTTCTTTCCACAGGCTGCAGGACTGTAGTTTTCTTGCTTCTGCTGTCTGTCGTCTGATGGATGAGGTTAACTAAGAGGCTTGTGCTAGCTTCCTGATGGGAAGGACTTGTGGTGGGTAGAGCTGGGTGTTGCTCTGTTGGGAAAATCTCAGTAAAACTTTAATCTGCTTATCTGCTCATGAGTGGGGCTGAGTTCCCTCCCTGTTGGTTGTTTGGCCTGAGGTGATCCAGCACTGGCATCTACAGACTCTTTGGTGGGGCTAATGATGGACTGCAGGAGAGTTCATGTCAAGGAATAACTCCCAGAACTTCTGCTGCCAGTGTCCTTGTCACCACAGTGAGCCACCGTCACCCCTTGTCTCTGCAGGAGACCCTCCAACACTAGCAAGTAGGTCTGGTTCTGTCTCCTATGGGGTCACTGCTCCTTCCCCCTGGGTCCTGATGTGTACACTACTTTGTGTGGGCCCTCCAAGAGTGAGTCTATGTTTCCCCCAGTCCTGTTGAATTCCTGCAATCAAAACCTGGTAGCTGTCAAAGAATGGTTCTCTGGGAATTCCTCCTCCCATTGTTGGACCCCCAGGTTGGGAAGCCTGACGTGGGGCTCAGAACCTTCACTCCAGTGGGTGGACTTCTGTGGTATAATTGTTCTCCAGTTTGTGAGTTACCCATCCAGTGGTTATGGGATTTAATTTTATTGTGATTGCGCCCCTACTACCATCTCATTGCAGCTTCTCCTTTGTCTTTGGATGTGGAGTATATTTTTTGGTGAGTTCCAGTGTCTTCCAGTCAATGATTTTTCAGCAGTTAGTTATGATTCTGGTCCTCTCACAAGAGGGAGTGAGCACACATCTTCTACTCCACCATCTTCACCCAATCTCCTCGCTAACTCTAAATTGCATCTTTTTTTTAGGAATAAACACATGAGTATTCATCTCCATGAAGTCTCAAGCCCAGTACTCTTCATGATCACAAAATAAACAAAGATAAAGATATATGTCTGTATGACTATTTAAAGGGTGAATTAATAATGCTTCCTAAAAGTATACATAATGCCTCTTAAGGTAATTTTTAACCAAGAGGAAATGAAATGTATTTTGACCAGTAGAGTGTGGGAAGAGATGAAGTATGTGACATTGAAATATGTTGTTCATAATCACTGAAGACCTCTACCATTTAGAGATGTACATTTTTATGCCAAATTATTGGGCAGTACATGGAGAAGAAGTAATTATGTTTTATACCCTTGGTGTGTTATTCAAGAGACACTAGAACAAGGATGGCAAATGGTTTAATTTTGAGTCATCATACCTCTCCTTTGATAGTGCTGCCTTGAAGGCTAAGCTAAGATGGATTCTGATATAATGTCCTGAATCAGCTGAAAAGTGTGAAATGATCCACAAGCAATGACAGTGGAAAAGTTTGAGGATGTACATGTGTCAGATACATGCTGTCCCTGATGCTGAACAGTTTAAAATAAAATATTGTACTTAACTAAGAAAAACAATAATCACTCTTAACCTGGTAAAGATAGCTAACAGAAATAGGCAGGAAGAGAATGACTTAACCCCCTTTTGTTGAGAGAAAAGCCTAGCATTTGTCACAAATCTTAAGGTTTTCTTTACTAATATCTAGTAAATTTGCTCTGATTTGGCAGGATATCAGGATTTCACATTAATGGAGACAAACCAGGACTTAACATCTTGGGTTATTGAAAGAAAAAAATAATAATTATGTAATTTTTTGAAGCTCATTAAACTATGAAACTTAAAATCATTTTTCATTGGCCTAAGCAATATTTCAAAAGCTCACAAGTTCAAATGACTAGAGATGAGAAAAACATAAAGTGAATTTTCCTCAAGTAAAAAAAATAAACTTTTGGGCTTCATTTTTCTTCTTTAGGATAAATGACTCTCAACAAGTATTACTGTATGTATCTCTACTTGTTTCAAATCTATATATATACATCTTCAGAGAAATATTTTAAATTATTTAAAAATGGTTTTTAAACTGTCACAACACTGTTTTCATTAGACTTACTCTCTTGCTTTTTATTTTCTCTCAGCACAGTGGTGACTTCTACTTCCTCTTCATCTCTATGACCTCTAAATGTTGGAGAGTCTCAAAGCTCACTCCTTAGACCTCTCCTTTTGGCTATACTCACTTCCTTGGTTAACTCATGGCTTTATATATCATCTATATACTGACAATAACATCTTTTCAGTCAAGAATTACCTCCTGAACTTGAGATTTCAACTGCCTGCACAATATTTCCAACTAGATGACTAATAAGAGTCATAAACTCAACACATTCTAAACCAATTTCCTAATTTTCCCTCAATCTGCTCAGACGCATCTAATTTAGTTCAGGACAACTTCATCCATCCAGTTGGGGATGGATAACACCTTTGTATTGCCCTCGTATTTTCTATTTCCCCTCATACCAACTATCCAATCCATTAGAAAATCCTATTGACTCTATCTTCAAGACATATCCAGAATCCATCCACTATTCGTTGTTTCCACCTCTCTCACCTTATTCCAGACTACCGTCATCTCATGTCAGGTTATTGTCAGATGTTTCCATTTCTACCCTTGTTTTTCTACAGTCTGCAATTCTCACCACAGCAATAATTTACTATTGCAGCTGAAACAAATTATCACAAAATTAATGACTTAAACCAGGAAACATTTATTATCTTAGAGTTTCTATAGGTCTGAACTTCAGTGTAGTATGGCTCATCTGGTCCTCTGTTTAGACCAAATCAAGGTGACAGCAGGACTGTGTTCTTTTTAGAGGCTTTAGGGAAACATATGCTTCCAAGGTGGTTCAATTTGTTGGCAGAATTCAGTTCCATACAGTAGGTCTAACATTCCAGTTTTCTTGCTGGCTTTGGTTGAGTTTGGTTCTTTGGTTCTAGAAGCTGCTCACATTCTTTGGCATGTGACCTCCTTGTTCCATCTTCAAAGCTAGCAATGGTGGGTGGCACCTTTCTCACACTTTGAATTCATCTCTCCCTCCCCATCTGCCAAATCCCTCTGACTAACCAGATGGAGAAATGTCTCTGCTTTGAGGTCTCAAGTGATTAGACTGGACCTGTCCAGATAAGGCCTGTGATCTTAATTACATCTGCAAAGTCCCTGCATAGCAGAACCTAGATTAGTGTTTAATTGAATAACTAGGGGAAGGGAAACTTGGAGAGTATCTTTAGAATTCTACCATAGTAACCAAACAATCCTGTTAAAACACAAAGTAGATTATGCTTCTCCTCTGCTCTGTATTATATAATGGTTCTTATTTCATGCAAAGTAAAAACCAAATTTCGTAGAATGGCTTACAAAAGCCTACACAACCTCTGTTCCCATTACCTATGACTTCATTTTTTATTTTCCTTACTATTCATATTTTCCTCACTATTCATATTTTCCTCTAAGGTGAAGACATTTTTGAATACTTTAGTCTCTTTGAAGAACTTTAAATATATTAAGTAAGCATACCCTTTATCTATGGTTTTAAAAGTAAGCTTTTAAAGTTTACTTTTAAGTCAATTTTCAAAATTTTATTTGTATAAACTAGTTTTTCTCAATCCAGCACTATTTCCACTTTGGACCACATTGTTCTTTGTTTCAGAGGCTGTTCTGTACATTATAGGATGTTTAGTACTTCCCTGGTTTATACTCACTAGATAACATTAGTACATCCCAGTTGTGACAAACAAAATTTCTCCAGACATTGCCAGATGTCTCCTGGGTGGCAAAATTCCCACTGGTTCAGAACCACAAAATGTCAAAATAAATTTCTTGTTATGCAGCAATGCCAAAAGGCAGGCAGATACTAGTTCCTTAAATTTCTAATTTTAGAAGTTTCATGATTTCTTTTTTTAATACATTTATATAAATATATTATATTAGAAATATAAAACAAAGGCCAGCACTTTCTATATTAATGAACAACCTTCATTCAGTAAAGAAATATGAATCAAAGATAAGTTAAAGAAGATGTGGCACATATATACAATGGAATATTACTCAACCATAAAAAGAAACGAAATTGAGATATTTGTAGTGAGGTGGATAGACCTAGAGTCTGTCATACAGAGTGAAGTAAGTCAGAAAGAGAAAAACAAATACCGTATGCTAACACATATATATGGAATCTAAGAAAAAAAAAAAAAGAAATGGTCATGAAGAACCTAGGAGCAAATACGGGAATAAAGACACAAATCTACTAGAGAATGGACTTGAGGATAAGGGGAGGGGGAAGGGTAAGCTGTGACAAAGTGAGAGAGTGGTATGGACATATATACACTACCAAATGTAAAATAGATAGCTAGTGGGAAGCAGCTGCATAGCACAGGGAGATCAGCTCGGTGCTTTGTGACCACCTAGAGGGGTGGGATAGGGAGGGTGGGAGGGAGGGAGATGCAAGAGGGAAGAGATATGGGAACATATGTATATGTATAACTGATTCACTTTGTTATAAAGCAGAAACTAACACACCATTGTAAAACAATTATACCCCAATGAAGATGTTAAAAAAAAAGGATAAGTTATAAAATGAAAACAAAGTAATAAAAATGAAGAGATGGGCTGTAGAAATTACCAGTACAGAAAAATATTTGGGTTAGTTAAACAAATATATATGATCACCATCATTAGTCTTCTTTAGATTATGTTAACAAAACCTGTCTTTATATGAATGCCTGATATTAATATCCAATATCCATTTTTAGAAAATCCATTTTCAGTAAACTAAGGATGCACGTTTAAGATGTCTCTACTAAATATTTAAACTGCACCGTGAGTAGATTTTAAATAGGAGCTTAGTGCATGTCCTCTGGCATTTGGCTTAAGGTTAGTTATGTAAACTCTAGGATACTGCAAGATTTGGGAAAATAAAATTCTAATAAATAAATCCAAGTTATTCTCAAGTGTTTTGGTGGAAAAATTATGTATGATGTAATAGTCACATGCTATTTCTGATTTCTGGACAATAACAAAAGTATTAGTTCAGAAAGAGTGCAAAGTTAAGGACACTCTTGTAGCAGCAAGAGAAAAAGAAATAAAACCTTTGGACACAATGACTAGCCACGATGATTGAAAAAGTTATCTCCAAGTTCATCAAGAATGTATGTACCTTTAAATTAAATATCATTAAAAGCACAAAGAAATGTTTTCATTTTTACCAGCTTGTAGGCGTACTAGTGATGCTCAGAAATAAAAATTCAAAATCAATTACACAATTATTAATAATATTTTTGAACAAATTAGCTACATTTAGAAAATTATTAGAGTTGAATTTTTACTATTTAACATCTTTTCTAAAACGATTTGAAGTATATGTAATTCCATGTTTTCAGTTAAACAAAATTAATATAATATTGAATTTTAATTGTTATTGATTTACATTTAGAGATGTGTAACATCAGTAGTTTTAAAGAGACCTTCAGTTATCAATATACAGTCTGCCATTCAATCAACATTTCCTGAGGGTCTTCTTTATGCCAGCCACTGTTCCTTTGCAGGAGTGCACACAGAGACCTGGTTCCTCCATCATGGATCTTGTGTTCTAGTGGAGGAAGAAAGCAAATAAACAAATTAACAAACAATGAGCAATAAAACATGAGGCAGTGATAGCAATAAAGATGGAAAAATAGAAAGGACCTGAGTGTTAATTAGACCATGAGGTTGGGGAGGGCTCCCACAAGAAGTGATTCTAAACCAAGCCATGAATGACAAAAAAATTTTTAAGATTCCAGGGAAAAGAAATAACTACTATGCTTTGTAAAATCAAGCACTTCTTAGGTGTACAGTGGAGTGTTGAGACTCAGTGTTGGAGTCCAAAGCATAATGTTTCTCCTTAGAATAGTGGAAGAGAGAAAAGTAAAACTGAACCAGAATAGGCCACAGGATCTTCTTATTAGTGTGTCAGCAGCTGTCATTATTTTTGCATATATCCTAGAAAAATGATACTTTCATGACCTTCTTGCTGATTCTTCTGGAAGAAATGAATCATGTGATTTACAAATAAAAAGTTCAGAGCTCCCAACCAAATACAGGAAGCACTTTGGAAAAGTTCCAGTTTCTGTGGAAGGAAAATCAAAATTTCAAAGTACAAAACCCAGTAATCAAATACTCAATAAAAGTTCAAAAGGGCTCTAAGATCAAAGAGAATGATGTGGTTGAAATAAAAGAAATAATTGTAACATTTGTAGATCCTGGAATCATGGAGAGAGGGGTGAAAGAGAGTTCCAAATCCAGGGGGTTGTAATTGTCCTGTAATTTTGAAGAACATACCCATTTTAAATATGCTGTCCTATTTTCTCCAGAGACAAACTGGTGTCTGTCAAAACATTTGTCATGAGTTTGAGCTGGTAAAACATTTTCTATATAAAAAGATTCTAATATTCATGAGTGGGAACTCACTTTAAATTTGGAGGAGGGAAGTTATAATCAGCTCCTTCTCCTGAAGACCACATGACTCTCTAAATATGCCTGATCTTTCTATACTGATTTGGGAATATGAGCCACAAAGTGAAGTGCCAGGGAAAGTTGAGGCTGGAAATTAGGTAGAAATAAAAGTCAGGAATCAAGTAAAGAAAATTAATTCTGTTGACATCTTCAAAGGCAAGTAAAGCATCTCTGAATTAAAACCTCTTCTCTCTGCTCTATTATAATTCATTTGCAGTATATACCACTCACCTCCTCCAAACCTCATTCCTGGACACATATAATCCCTGGTACTTTCTGTATGAAATTAACTATAGACATTAACTTTTTACAATGGTCCATCATTAAATTTGAACATTTTAAAATCATTGATATGATCAGATTATTTTTCAAGTTTCTTATCTAAATAAATAACTTTCCATTTGAATTCTTGAGAATTTCTGTGCACTCTAAAAGACCTGAATAATTATGATTAAAAGAAAAATTAGGAAGATAAAAAAACACACTTTTGGTTTTAAAATAAAACTTCAAAAGTAGAATGAACAGAAAAGTATGGATCTTGGAGGAGTCAAGATGGCAGAATATGAGGATGTGGAATTCATCTCTCCTTACAAGTACATCAAGAATACATCTACAAATGGAACAATTCTGACAGAGCCCCTGCTGAATATTAGCAAAAGACTTTGGACACCTAAAAGGACAAGAAAATCCTCTTGCAACAGGGTAGGATGAAAGAAAGAAAGAAAAAAAGAAAAGAGGAATCAAAAAAGGGACCAGGAACACTGGTGGGAAGCTGAAGGGGAGGGGAGGTCCCCACACTCAGAAAAACTCCCTAACAGTGAGGAAATCAGCTGGGACAGAAAGGGACCTTCAGGGGATCAAAGGAGAATGCAGCAGGTGGTCTGTGGAAGGCAGGACAAAGTAAGAACTCCATGCAAGTTCTCTGCTACTGCTCTGTGCACCCCGGGCTGAGTCATGAGTCTCCTGTTGCACAGGGGGGCTGAGTGCTGGCAAGTAGAGTTTGGAGTGTGGACCCAGGGAGGGGACAGCTACTGGCTGTGAAAAGACAGTCTGAAGGGACAGGAGTAAGGAGCTCCACAACCAGGAAAAAAAAGTGAGGCACCATTGTTGAGTGGCTTACAAGGGGAAGGGCTGCCATTGCAACCCCTTTCCCCACCCGCCAGCTTCTTCGGCCTCCATGAGCACTGGGAGAGGCACCCATCTGAGCAGTCTCACATGTCCTTCAAGCCAAGGCCTCCTCTGCCCACATAGGCTCCAGGGTGGGATGCCGCCCATCCCAAAGCCTCTTCAGGAATCAGCCCTGGACACCCCTGCCTGAGGTGGGAATCTGCCAGTGCTGGTGGGGGCTGAGTGCTAAAGCATGTGGTTAAGAGGGCAGGTCCAGGTAAAGGACCTCTGTTGGCTGCTCGGATGTAGCAGAGGGGATGGGAGTGAGGGGATGTGAGACCAGGAATGCCCCTAGAGGAAATGTGTTCTGCCTAGAAAACAAGGCACCTTTGTTGAGTGGCACACAAGGGGCTGAGCCACTGTCACCCCCACATACCAGGCCTTGCCTCTGCAGGCACTGGAAAGGACTCCCACCAGAGCAAACAAGCTCCAGTCTGTTGTAACTGCCTGCCAGTTCCCACTACCACAGGCAATTCAAGCACACCCCAATTGTGGCCAACATACCACTCCCCAGCCTGAGGGAGTAAGTGTGCCCCAATGAGCCACTGTTTTCAATCCCCATCACCTGGGTGGGGAACAGACTCCTGAGGGAAAAGGAACAGAAATCTTTCTGTACAGCTGCACAAGCCACAAATTAAATCCCCTCAATAGGCTTGGTAAATCCTGCATCTGTGGAATATCTGAATAAACAACAAGTGTTCCCACAATAAGACTGGTGTAGCTGTAGCACCAGTAGACATTTGTGGTAAGTACACGTGAGAGTTATAGCTCAGTGTCTGAGCTGGCCTCAGAGTGCCCACAACTGGTCCAGAGACCTACCTAGAGGTATCCACCTTGACACCAAGACCCGTCTCCACCCAGCTGTCTGCAGGCTCCAGTGCTGGACACCTCACACCAAACAAACAGCAAGATAGGAACACAGCCCAACCCACCAGCAGACAGGCTGCCTAAACTCCTACTAAGCTCACAGAGACCCCAAAACTCTCCACATGATGCAGCACTGCCCATCAGAGGGAAAAGACTCAGCTCCACCCAACAAATCACAGACACCAATCCCTCCCACCAAGAACCCTACACATGCCCTTGGACCAACATCACCCACTAGGGGGCAAACAATAGAAGCAAGAGGAGCTATGACCCTGCAGCCTGCAGAAAGCAGACCATAAACACAGTAAATTAGACTAAATGAGATGACAGAGAAATACATTACAGAGGAAAGAGCAAGGTAAAAACCCAAAAGACCAAATAAATAAAGAGGAAATAGGCAATCTACCAGAAAAAGAATTCAGAGTAATCATAGTAAAGATGATCCAAGATCTCAGAAATGGAATGCAGGCATGGATCAAAAAGGTACAAGAAATGTTTAACAAGGACCTAGAAGAGCTAAAGAATAAACAATCAGTGATGAACAACACAATAACTGAAACAAAAGTACACCAGAATGAATCAATAGAGGAATAACTGAGACAGAAAAATGGTAAGTGAGGTGGACTATAGAATAGTGGAAATAACTGCCATGAAGCAGAATAAGGAAAAAAGAATGAAAAGAAATGAGGACAGTCTCAGAGACCTCGAATAAATGCACCAATATTCGAATTATAGGGGTTCCAGAAGAACAGGAGAAAGAGAAATGGTCTGAGAAAATGTTCAAATAGATTATAGTCAAAAACTTCCCCAACATGGGAAAGAAAATAATTACCCAAGACCAGGAAGCACAGCAGGTCCCAGGCAGGATAAACCGAAGGAGAAATATACCAGGACAATAATTAATCAAATAAAATAAATACAAAGAAAAAATATTAAAAGCAGCAAGGGAAAAACAACAAATAATATACAAGGGAATCTACATAAGGTTATCAGCTGATCTTACAGCAGAAACTCTGCAGGCCAAAAGGGAGTGGCAGGATATATTTAAAGTAATGAAAAGGAAAAACCTACAACAAAGATTACTCTACCCAGCAAGGATATCATTCAGATTAGAAGAAGTCCAAAGCTTTACAGACAAGCAAAAGCTAAGAAAATTCAGCACCACCAAAACAGATTTACAACAAATGCTAAAGGACTTATCTAGGCAGAAAACAGAAGAGAAGAAAAACAGCTACAAAAACAAATCCAAAACAATTAAGAAAATGGAAATAGGAACATACACATTAATAATCACGTTAAATGTAAATGGATTAAATGCTCCAACCAAAAATGCTGGGTGGATACCAAAACAGGATGTGTATATATGCTGTCTACAAGAGACCCACTTCAGACCTAAGGACACATACAGACTGAAAGTGAGGGGATGGAAAAAGATATTCCATGCAAATGGAAATCAGAAGAAAGCTGGAGTAGCAATACCCATATAAGACAAAATAGACTTTAAAATAAAGACTATTACAAGAGACATGGAGGGACACTACATATTGATCAAGGGATCAATCCAAGAAGAAAATGTAACAATTGTAAATATTTATGAACCCATCATAGGAGCACCTCAATAGATAAGGCAAATGCTAACAGCCATAAAAGGGGAAATTGACAGTAACAAATAATAGTAGGGAATTTTAACACTCCACTTACACCAAAGGATAGAGCATCCAGACAGAAAAAGCAGTGAAGAAACACAAGCCTTAAATGACACACTAGACCAGACAGAATTAATTGTTATTTGTAGGACATTCCATCCAAAAGAGCAGAATACAATTTCTTCTCAAGGGCACATGAAACATAATGCAGGATAGATTACATCTTGTGTCAGAAATCAAGCCTCAGTAAATGTAAGAAAATTGAAGTCATATCAAGCATCTTTTCCGACAACTTTATGAGATTAGGAATCAGTTATAGGAAAAAAAAACTGTAAAAAACACAAACACATGGAGACTAAACAATACACTGCTAAATAACTAAGAGATCACTGAAGAAATCAAAGAGGAAATTAAAGAATACATAGAAACAAATGAAAATGAAAACATGACAACCCAAAACCTATGGGATGCAGCAAAAGCAGTTCTAAGATGGAAGTTTATAGCAGTACGATCCTACCTCAAGAAACAAGAAAAAATTCAAATAAACAACCTAACCTTACACCTAAAGCAACTAGAGAAAGAGCAACAAACAAACCAAAAGTTAGTAAAAGGAGATAAATCATAAAACTCAGAGCAGAAATAAATGAAATAGAAATGAACAATAGCAAAGATCAAGGAAACTAAAACCTGGTTCTTTGAGAAGATAAATAAAATTGACAAACCTTTAGCCAGATTCAACAAGAGAAAAAGGGAGAGGACTCAAATCAATAAAACTAGAAATGAAAAAGGAGAAGTTACAATTGACCCTTCAGAAATACAAAGGATCATAAGAGACTACTACAAGCAACAAAGAAAAGTCCAGGACCAGATGGCTTCACAGGTGAATTCTATCAAACGTTTAGAGAAGAGCTAACACCCATCCTTTTCAAACTCTTCCAAAAAATTGCAGAGGGAAAACCACTCCTGACCTCATTGTACAAGGCCACCATCACCCTGATACCAAAACCAAAGATATCCCATACAAAATAATTATAGGCCAATATCACTGATGAACATAGATGCAAAAATACTCAACAAAATACTAGCAAACTGAATCCAACAACACACCACAGGGATCATACAACATGATTAAGTGGGATTTATCCCAGGGATGCAAGGATTCTTCAATATATGCAATCAATCAATGTGATACACCCTATTAACAAATTGAAGGAGAAAAACCGTATGATCATCTCAATAGATGCCGAAAAGGCTTTTGACAAAATTCAACAACCATTTATCACAAAAACTCTCCAGAAAGTGGGCATAGAGGGAACCTACATCAACATAATAAAGGTTAATATGAAAAATCCACAGCAAACATCATTCTCAATGGTGAAGAACTGAAAGCATTTCCTCTAAGATCAGGAACAAGACAAGGATGTCCCCTCTCATCACTATTATTCAACATAGTATTGGAAGTCCTAACCATGGCAGTCAGAGAAGAAAAAGAAATAAAAGGAATACAAATTGGAAAAGAAAAAGTAAAACTGTCACTTTTCAGCTGACATGATACTGTATCTGGAAAATCTTAAAGGTGCCACCAGAAAACTAATAGAGCTAATCAATAGATTTAGTAAAGTTGCAGGATACAAAATTAATTCACAGAAATATCTTGCATTCCTATACACTCACAACAAAATATCAGAAAGAGAATTTAAGGAAACAATTCCACTCACCATTGTAACAAAAAGAGTAAAATACCTAGGAATAAACCTACCTAAAGAGGCAAAAGACCTGTATGCAGAAAACTATAAGATACTGATGAAAGAAATCAAAGATGACACAAAGAGATGGAGAGACATACCATGCTCTTGGATTGGAAGAATCAATATTGTCAAAATGACTCTACTACCCAAGGTAATCTACAGATTCAGTGCAATCCCTATCAAATTACATTTTTGTAATGTAAATGTAATTTGGCAAATGGCATTTTTCATAGAATTAGAACAAAAATTTTCCAAGTTGTATGGAAACACAGAAGACCCTGAATACCCAAAGCAATCTTGAGAAAAACAAATGGAGCTGGAGGAACTAGGCTCCCTGAATTCAGACTATCCTACAAAGCTACAATAATTAAGACAGTATGGTACTGACACAAAAACAGTAATATAGATCATTGGAACAGTATAGAAAGCCCAGAGATAAACCCAAACCCCTATGGTCACCTAATCTATGACAAAAGATGCAAGAATATACAATGGAGAAAAGACAGTCTCTTCAATATGTGGTGTTGGGAAAACTGGACAGCTACATGTAAAAGAATGAAATTAGAACACTCCCTAACACCATACACAAAAATAAACTCAGAATGGATTAAAGACCTAAATGTAAGGCCAGACACTAACAAACTCTTAGAGGAAAACACAGGTAGAACACTCTATGACATAAATCACAGCAAGATCCTTTTTGACCCACCTCCTAGAGAAATGGAAATAAACACAAAAATAAACAAATGGAACCTAATGAAACTTAAAAGCTTTTGCACAGCAAAGGAAACCATAAGCATGATGAAAAGACAGCCCTCAGAATGGGAGAAAATATTTGCAAATTAAGCAACTGACAAAGGATTAATCTCCAAAATTTATAACCAGCTCATGCAGCTCAATATCAATAAAACAAACAACCCAATCCAAAAATAGGCAGAAGACCTAAATACACATTTCCCTGAAGAAGATATACAGATGGCCAAGAGACATATGAAAAGATGCTCAACATCACTAATTATTACAGAAATGCAAATTAAAAGTACAATGAGGTATCACCTCACACCAGTGAGAATGGCCATCATCAAAACATCTACAAACAATAAATGGTGGAGAGGGTGTGGAGAAAAGGGAACTCTCTTGAACTGTTGGTGGGAATGTAAATTGAAAGAGTCACTATGTAGAACAGCATGGAGGTTCCTTAAAAATCTAAAAATAGGACAACCATATGACCCAGCAACCCCACTACTGGGCATATACCCAGAGAAAACCATAATTCGAAAAGACACATGCATCCCAATGTTCAATGTAGCACTGTTTACAATAGCCAGGACATGGAAGCATCCTAAATCTCCGTCAAGAGAGGAATGGATAGAGAAGATATGGTACATATATACAATGGACTATTACGCAGCCATAAAAAGGAATGAAATTGGGTAATTTGCAGCAATGTTGATGGACATAGACGCTGTCATACAGAGTGAAGTAAGTCAGAAAACAATTATTGTATATTAACACATATATGTGGAATCTAGAAAAATGGTATAGATGATCTCATTTGCAAAGCAGAAATAGAGACACAGATGTAGAGAACAAACATATGGGTACCAAGGGGGAAAAGGGGTGGGATTGACATATATATACTTTTGATACTATGCATAAAATAGATAACTAATGAGAACCTACTGTATAGTACAGGGAACTCTACTCAATGCTCTGTGGTTACCTAAATGGGAAGGAAATCCAAAAAAGAGGGGTTATATGTATACATTTAGCTGATTCACTTTGCTGTATAGCAGAAACTAACACAACATTGTAAAGCAACTATACTCCAATAAAAATTAAGTAAATAAATAAAGAGTTGAATGAACAAAATGATGGCATTTATTTCCCCCAGGTATATTACCAAATTATTTTTAAATTCCTGTGGATGCCTGTGAGTAATAGAAATTACTCTTTAAAGTTATTTATTCAGAAGTTCTTTCTACCTGTTTTCAATGATAGAGCCATATGGCTAATTCATTTGTTTAAGAGTGAACAAGACTAGGCCATAGGGCTTTTCAATTATTTTTATAAGTATATGTATTTTAAAACAGTGATTCTGATCTCTATGATGATATATGAATAACTTCCACTTGGTTGATTGGTTAACCAATGTTGGAAGCTCATTTAAAAATAGGAAATAGTAATTTATTATGTGGATAAATTGTTAACTGACATAGTGATTCTTAAAATGGAACATTTTTTCTTCTCACTATTGAGATGTGAATCCTAGCATCACTAAATATTTGCAGTCAAAGGCCAAACTTGTATTTTGAAAAAAGTATTAAACATTGACATCTTTAAGTATAAAATGACAGGGTAATTTGTTTTGTTACCAGGGATTTGATTAATTGCATTTTAGCAAGGAATAATTCCTATAAGCATATATAAGTGAGGTGTGGACAAAAATATTGTTTAGGGAATTTTGTATTTGTGTATATTAATTGCCTGGATTTTCAAGGAAGACTGATGTATTTTAATTCAAACTTCAAATGCCCTTCAAATGAACAACCTGTACCTGAATTTAAATCCTTACAAAGAAATAGCATTAGAAGCTCTACTTTCATTTTGAAGGTAACTAAGAATATAAAACTGTCTCTTTTTTTTCTCATTGTTTTCAGATTAACCTTAGCTTACTGACTATCAAATTTTTAAATACATCAAGAACATTTTTTGTCTGAAAAACATAGCTTGTGTTAATAGGCAAAGTTTCAGGGTTAAGGAAGAAAACATAAGTAAAAAGTGCTATCCCGAAGCTTCAAAAATTCACTTCCACAAAATGAAGCATTGGTAATAAAATAAATGAAATAAATTTCCCCTGCTCTCCTCTTTGCACCAATACACTTACTTTAGGATATGTGACAAGATTTTTTTCAGTAAGTCAGCCCAATCTTAGTTATTTAAATGAAGCTGAATAATCAATCCAAATAACCCACTTAAGTTTTATCTTAAAACAATCATTTTTCCAAGTTTTTCCTATTATTTCCTGGCTAACTGAATCAAAAATGTTGGTTTTTAAAATATTTTTGATAGTTTTTCTTTACCTATTTTTGTAACTTCATTTCCAATTCTGACAAAATCGGGGAGTGCTAAAAATAACAAACGTGACTAATTCTCAGTTACCTGCAATAAAGAGAAAAAATGGGAGCTGGCATGATGGAATAAATTACATCCACTGCTAGTTTAAAAATCCAATTTTAACCATTACTTTCAACCTCCTTCTTATTAACAAATAAAATTGGACTTCTCTAAGTTCCATTACCTCTTCCTTCATCTGAAAAATCCCCTGATGGAATTGCTGGCATAAAGATAAATATTCCAAAGACAGGAAAGAGGGGATAGAAGTGGAGCAAGAAATATGGATCCTTTGCATACTTGATGTTTCACTCCAAATCTATAAATAAAAATTAAATAAATAAATAAGTAGCCGAATGAACAAAATGATGGCACTTATTTCCCCCAGGTACATTACCAAATTATTTTAAAATTCCTGTGGATGCCTGTGAGTAATAGAAATTACTCTTGAAAGTTAAACTAACAAAAAAATATCAGATGTAAGCAAAAATTCTTGGAATAAAATGTAATTTTTATGAGGTGACAATCTTGCCTAAGATCTGTGTTATTCTCCAACATACGTATATATTCCTTTGTCCTTTAAATTTAGGTGGTGTTGGGATAGAAAGAAGGATAGGTGCATAGATTTATGTGATAAAACAAATATAGCAAAATTAAATTAAAATAAATCTAGGTGGAGTGTACAATTTTTTCAACTTTTCTGCTTGAAATTTTTCATAATAAAATTTGGGAAATAAAAATCAGAATTCTAAAAGAAATCCCTTCCAAATAAATTTAATATAATATTAGAAGATAATTAAATATTGCATGAGTTGGTTTTCTCTGACCATATCAACTGCTTTCAAATATATGGAACTACTAGAACCTTTTTACATTGCTGGAGGGAATGTAAAATGATACAACCACTTTAGGAAGCAATTTGGCACTTTCTTAAAAATGTAAACATATAATTACCATGTAAACCAATCATTCCTCTTCTAGGTATTTACTCAAGAAAATTAAAAAAATCAAAAGAGCTTTGCACATAAGAACCAAACACCAGAAAGAACTCAAAATTCTACCAACATGTGAAAAACAGTTTATCCAAAGGAATAGTTATCAGCAATAAAAAGGAATGGGATGTTGATACATGCAGCAATATGAATGAACTTCAAAATCATTAGGCTGAGTGAAAAAGGCTAAACAAACATACATAATCTGTGCTTGCAGATAATTCAAACTACTCTATAGGCTGAGTGAAAAAGGCTAGACAAATATATATAATCTATGCTTACAGATAATTCAAACTACTTTATAGTGACAAAAAGTCCATCAGTAATTCCCAGCGTACAGAGTGGACAGAAGGAAGGATGAATTACAAAAGGGCACAAGGAAACTTTTGAGGATGATAGAAATATTTATTGTGGCCATGTTTTTTGGGTAGATGCATATATTGAAAATGGCCAAGTTTTACACTTTAAATATGTGCAATTTAGTTTACTTCAACTATGCTTTAGTAAAATTCCCCCCCAAAATGGCATGAATTGGGCTTTTCAAGCATACTTCAACACACAAACAGAAATATTTCAGAAGCACTATAAAGTAATATGAAGAACATTATAATTTTTTAAATGATATATATAGGTATTTCTTTGTGCAAAATGGCTTTTAATGGGTATCATTTCCAACTATAGGCATGCATTTTGTTAGATATACCAGCTTTGTCGACATGCTTTGTAATCGTGCAACCTGTACAGTCACAGAGGATTCTTAGCTTGGTTTAATGCTCTGCTGTTGCCATCTTAAAATTCTTAATAATTTTTTTCACAAATGGGTCTTTTTAATATATGAATTTATTTATTTTTGGCTGCGTTGGGTCTTTGTTGCTGCGCGTGAGCTTTCTCTAATTGCAGCAAGCGAGGGTTACTCTTCGTTGCAGTGCACATGCTTCTCATTGCGGTGGCTTCTCTTGTTGCAGAGCATAGACTCTAGGCTCGTGGGCTTCAGTAGTTGTGGCACGCAGACCCAGTAGTTGTGGCTCGTGGGCTCTAGAGCACAGGCTGAGTAGTTGTGGCGCATGGGCTTGGTTGCTCTGTGGCATGTGGGATCTTCCCGGACCAGGGCTCAAACCTGTGTCCCCTGCATTGGCAGGCAGATTCTTAACCACTGCGCCACCAGGGAAGTCCCATAAAATTCTTAATAATTTTTGAACAAGAGGCCTCTCATTGTCATTTGCTACTGAATCTGACAAATTATGTAACCAGTCCTGTGCCAGAGGCAATTTAATAGAACTAGGCCTCTTGGTAATAAAGAGTAGATCTGCACTCAAAGCACGTTTATTCATGGTTTGGAAATTCTACAAGGGAAAAGGTATGGAAAATTAGATTGCACAGAGTGGATTTTTGGTATCATTAGCAGGATAGAATGTTTATCGACTCAAAGCACATGCTAAATGAAGACTTTCCTGACCAAACCAGGCAATAACATTTGGAGCTCTAGATAGTTAATGAGTAACTCTCAGCAGGTCAAATTACCTTAACTTTTTTTCTTTCTATGTCAAGGTATAAATTATACATCATTCCCCAGATGTGTGATGGTAGTTAGGGGCCACCTCTAACACTTATTAGAGAGCTGATGATATACATGTTATTTGCTCTTGGGCTTTGCAGAGACAAACACGTTAACAGATGTTCCTTCTACCACAATTACTGAAACAGCCATGTACTGTAGTAAAATTTCCAAGCATGAAACAGAAACAAAATGATTATGAGTGCTGAAGTTATTCAATCTACCCCGCTGTTTTGGTTTTTTGGCCAACAGTCATGATGAACATCAACAAACTGATCCTGTACTATCAACAAGAGAAGCTGATTAATAATGTATCACCAGGAAACTTGCTGGTATTTCTTTGTGAAACAAAATTTTACCTTCTCTGTTTCCTCTCCCACTTTAAAAGCTTTAGCTTTTTATATATCCAGAGTAGAGGCCAAGAAAGAGCACTTGCCTTAGCTATACAGAAACTGACCACAGCAATAAGTCCTGGGTCACTTGCTTGATGTCTTGCTTGTAGCTAGATACAGCTGCATTTTAGAGACTGGTTATAAAAACTTTCTAAGGCTTTGCTGAGCTGTGAAACTTGTTCCTCACCACAAGAAAATATAGACAATAAAAATCCAGGAGCTGAAACAGAAAGAAAAAGGTAAGTTGTTCACATTAATAATCAGGAATTGGGCTGGCAATTAGGGTCAATTTATTATCATAATGGGTATTATACTTCACATTTCATCATATAGGCATATTGTTCATATTGTTGAGGAAACTAATGTAAACGCATTATTACAGATAGCAATATCACATGATCTGG
Organism: Grampus griseus; assembly: GCF_964374135.1. Lineage (NCBI taxonomy): Eukaryota > Metazoa > Chordata > Mammalia > Artiodactyla > Delphinidae > Grampus > Grampus griseus. The sequence goes on from NC_139012.1 coordinate 46,440,784, forward strand.
AGTATTTCACAAAAATGAATTTTATGTATTAAATATTGACAACTTGTTCTACCCAGTGTATAGGACTGACTTTGAGCTGATTATTGGCTGGTTGACTGGCTGAGGAAGAGGCTTAAGATTTGCACCTGCAAACAGTTCAAGTTTGACTGTCCAAGTTCACATTATAAGGGAAAACAAAACATTATATTTTTAAATATTTATTTATTTATTTGGTTGCACCAGGTCTTAGTTGCTGCTTGTGGTCAACTTAGCTGTGGTAGCCGGGGTCCTTAGTTGTGACGGGCAGGCTCCATACTTGCGGCATGCATGTGGGGTCTAGTTCACTGACCAGGAATCGAACCTAGGCCCCCTGCATTGGGAGTGTGGAGCCTTAGACACTGCACCACCAGGGAACTCCCCCAAAACATTATTAAACTAATTTAGGGTCCTCAGGCTCCAGACAGGCTTCCTAGGCCAAATTGTGCCATGACCTCCAGGGTCACATGATTGCCAAACTTCTGTCATAAGTAATTTAAATTGCCCTAATGATTTTTTAAATTAATTTAATTGACTGAATCTATAAATTCAAAATAATATATCAGAAAGAATAACTGATATCCCTAACTCAAATTGAATTTGGCCACATTGCTAAAGTGAATATTATTCTTGATTTCTACCTTTGTAATTTTGATTTGTTTGCCACTTTCTCTTTTTAAATTTCACTTCTGGTATGTCAACTTTTATCCTGCAATCCTGGAGTAGACACACCCATTTAACAACAACAAAAATAAATAAATAAAAAGTAAAGCAGAGAAGAAAAATTGTTGTAGAAGTTAATTTAAATTTGCCTTCCCCAATAAAGAAGATGTGGTACAGGGCTTCCCTGATGGCGCAGTGGTTGAGAGTCTGCCTGCCGATGCAGGGGACATGGGTTTGTGTCCCGGACCGGGAGGATCACACATGCCGTGGAGCAGCTGGGCCCATGAGCCACGCCCACTGAGCCTGCGCGTCCGGAGCCTGTGCTCTGCAACGGGAGAGGCCACAACAGTGAGAGGCCCACGTACCACAAAAAAAAAAAAAAAAAAAAAAGAAGAAGATGTGGTACATATATACAATGGAATAACTCTCAGCCATTAAAAAGAATGAAATAATGCCATTTGCAGAAATATGGATGGACCTAGAGATTATCATACTAAATGAAGTAAGTCTGACAGAGAAAGACAAATATCATATGAGGTAGCTTATATGTGGAATCTAAAAAAAAATGATACAAATGACCTTATTTACAAAACAGAAACAGACTCACAGACTTAGAGAATGAATTTATGGTTACCAGAGGGGAAGCATCGGAGGAGGGATAGATTGGGAGTTTGGGACTGACATGTACACACTGCTATATTTAAAATAGATAACCAACAAGGACCTACTGTATAGCACAGGGAACTCTGCTCAATACTCTATAGTAACCTAAAAGAATTTGTAAAAGAATAGATACATGTATATGTATAACTGAATCACTCTGTTGCACACCTGAAACTAACACAATATTGTTAATCAACCATACTCCAGTATAAAATATAAGTTAAGAAAAAAACAAAAAAACATATACTTACAGTTGCCATGCAATTCTCAGTTTGTAAGTTTGCAAAGTATTGTTCTTATTAATACAGGGTCAAGATATATTCCCAGTAGATTACTAAAGGTAAGATAACTATTAGGTTCATTCAAAATACAATAAATACAGTAAATAAATAAATAAATTTTCCTTCCTGAGAAGGCAGAAACTGTTAATCCTTCTTAGGTGTGAAGCTATATAAGGAGTCTGTACAGCAGTCTCTCTGGTAAGATCATAGAGAAAGGGAATAATGAATGTTTCCAGAATAAGAAAGTCCTTGAAAGAAGGATACTCCAGGTCCTGCTTCTACTCTAAAAGCAAACATTTTCATTTCTATCACAGTACTATTGCATGAAATAGGAGAATAAGTAAAAAAATAAATAAATACTTTAAAAAGCAGGTAAATAATAAAAATTATTTTATATTTATCTGGAGGAGGGAAGAGTTCTAATGAAATCCCTTTCTGGTGTATCATACTGACCCCAGCTTGATTTTGTCTATACCAAGCTTTCTCAACCTTGTCACTATCGATACTTTGGGCCAGATAATTATGTCTTGTGTAGTCAAGACTTTTTTGCAACATCCCTGGTCTCTGTCCCTATATGCCAATAGTAGTGCCCTCCAACAAGTCATGACAATGTAGCGGAGCAGAATTTGCCCTCCCAAAATATTTCGTTGGCATGAAGATTATTTTAGGCTGATTATTTGTTTTTTATTTTTTATTGAATTATAGTTGATGTACAATATTTCAAGTGTACAGAAAAGTGATTCTGTTATACATATATATTATTTTTCAGATTCTTTTCCATTATAAGTTATTATAAGATATTGAATATAGTTCCCTATGTTATACAGTAGATCCTTACTGTTTATCTGTTTTATATATACTAGTATGTACCTGTTAATCCCCATTTCCTAATTTATCCCTCTCTTCCTTCCCCTTTGGTAATCATAAGTTTGTTTTCTATATCTGTGGGTCTATTTCTGTTTTGTTAATAAGTTCACTGGTATCATTGTTTTACATTCTACATAAAACTGATATCACATATTTATCTTTCTCTGTCTGACTTCACTTAGTATGATAATGCCTGGGTCCATCCATGTTGCTGCAAGTAGTATTTCAATCTTTATATATATATATGCATGCGACACTTTCTTTATCAATTCGTCTGCTGATGGACATTTAGATTACTTACATGTCTATTTACATGGCTATTTAAAATAGTGTTGCTATGAATATTAGGGTGCATGTATCTTTTTAAATTAGAATTTTTGTCTTTTCTTGATATATGCCCAGTAGTGGGATTGCTGGATCATATGGTAGTTCTATTTTTAGTTTTTTAAGGAACCTCCATACTGTTCTCCATAGTGGTTGCACCAATTTTCATTCCTACGAACAATATAGGAGGGCTCTCTTTTCTCCATACCCTCTCCAGTGTTTATTATTTGTAGACATTTTGATGATGGCAGTTCTGACTGGTGTGAGGTGATACCTCATTGTAGTTTTGATTTTCATTTCTCTAATAACAACGGATTGTTAATTTGCATTTCTCTAATTAACAATGTTGAGCATCTTTTCACGTGCCTGTTGAACATCTCTATGTCTTCTTTGAAGAACTGTCTATTTATATCTTCTGTCCATTTATTATTGGGTTGTTTGTTTTATTGATATTTAGTTGAATAAGCTGCCTGTATATTTTGGAAATTAATCCCTTGTCAGTCGCATCATTTGCAAATATTTTCTCTTATTCCATAGGTTGTCTTTCTTTTTTTTTTTTAATGGTTTTGTTTACTGTGCAAAAGCTTTTAAGTTTAATTAGGTCCCATATGTTTATTTTTGCTTTTGTTTCCATTACTCTATGAGAGGAATCCAAAACAATATTGCTGCAATCTATGTCAAAGAGTGTCCTGCTTATGTTTTTCTTTAGTTTTATAGTATCTGGTCTTACATTTAGGTCTTTAATCTATTTTGAGTTTATTTTTGTACATGGTATTATAGAATGTTCAAATTTCATTCTTTTACATGTAGCTGTCCAGTTTTCCCAGCATCACTTATTGAAGAGGCTGTCTTTTCTACATTGTATACTCTTGCCTCCTTTGTCATAGCTTAGTTGGCCATAATTGTGTGGGTTTATTTCTGGGTTTTCTATCCTGTTCCATTGATTTATGTGTCTGTTTTTGTACTGGTACCATACTGTTTGATTACTATAGCTTTGTCGTATAATCTGAAGTCAGGGAACCTGATTTCTCCAGCTCCAATCTTCTTTCTCAAGATCACTTTGGGTATTCAGGGTCTTTTGTGTTTCCAGTGAAATTTAAAATTTTTTTGTACCAGTTCTGTGAAAAAAGTTTTTGGTAATTTAATAGGGGTTGCATTGAATCTGTAGAGGTTGATTATTTTTAAGAAACTACAAACACTGGAGAACCTCTAAACACCAGGTAGAAAATACTTTTTTGTAAGAGACATTTACATGTACAGTTGGTCTCCAACTTATGATGATTCAACTTACATTTTTTTTAACTTTATGATGGTGTGAAAGTGATTAATAGGCATTCAGTAGAAACTGCACTTTGAACTTAAAATTTTGATCTTTTCCTTGGCCACAGCTCCCAGTCAGCCACAAGATCACAAGGGTAAACAACTGATACATTTACAACAATTCTGTGTCCATACAACCATTCTGTTTTTTATTTTCAGTACAGTGTTCAATAAATTACATGAAATATTCAATAATTTATTATAAAATAAGTTTTATGGTGGATGATTTTGCCCAACTGCAGACTAATGGAAGTATTCTGAACATGTTTAAGGTAGGCTAGGCTAAGCTATGATGTTTAGTAAGTTAGGTATAAAATGCATTTTTGACTTATGATATTTTAAACTTATGATGGGTTTATCAGGATGTAATGCCATTGTACATAAATGAAGATATGTATAAGGCACATCTCCATTTGTGAGGGTGTCTCCCACCCTGTATCAGGAAGAGGGTGATAGCCTTATCACTGAAAACTCTTATTAATGCAACAGACAAAAACTTAACTCCATATAATAACCTTACTCTTGTTTATTGTGCTTTTTCTGGTAATCTCCCAGGTTAACTGATTCCCTACATCCAACATCTTCTTTTGTCTTTAGTTAGTTGAAGGTGGTATTTAAGGTGAGGATTTCTTCTATTTCGGGAAGTTACTCAGTTTTTCTGGGTATCTCCCATGTATACAGGAGGTATACATATTATTAAACTTTTATTTGTTTTTCTCCTGTTAATCTGTTTTACACCAATTTAATTAGTAAATCAGCCAAAGAATCTAGGAAGGAAATTTTTTTCTGCTCTTACAACAAAAATATCCTCAGACATTGCCAAGTGGCCCCTTGGGGAGCAAAATCACCCCCAGCTGAGAACCACCGCCCTACACAGTACTGCCTAGAATAGCACATGGCACATTCCCCTTACATAGCATTTGCATATACTGTCCCCTCTTCCTGGCTTGGTCTTCTTCAGATACACAGACACATGCACACACACACACACATAGATGTTTCTTTCAGATTTTAAGAACAATTTTTTAAATGGGCAATGTTAAAACTTGAGGGTTATATTTTCTTATTTTAATATAAAAAACATTTACTAAGTACTTATTACATGCAGAGCAATGTGCAATATATTAAATAAGTTCTAAAGATAGAAAAGGAACACTTCCTTCCAAAAAAGTTTGTAATCTGTAAAGAGAGATCCAAATTATTAGAACACATTGCAGAGTAAATTAACACCATTAGAGAGGACAAATGGCGAGGAAATTAAAAGAAGATATGACACCTAGGCATATTGGTCAAATAACTTTCTTAAGGCTCTTTGCAAGAAACAACATTGCCCTCTTTCTTGAAGACATGTTTTAAAGTCCCTGAATTTAAATTTGTCCCCTAAAACCTCCTTCTCCTTTCTAGGAATGTTAGGAGACTTTAGTTAGAAGAACAATGAATTTCTCTCAAGCGATGTTAAATTTCAAGGCACTTAATCAGAGGTGTCTGTTTATTCATCACTATTCAGTGCTAATACTCTCTTACGTTACATCCTGTGAAAATGACAATTTTTTTGGTCTTCATAGAACTCTGGTAATTAACTGAGAGAATTACTAGCTTCATTTTGTAAGGAGGAATTAAAGGCCCAGAAAATCTCACTGAGTTTTCAAAACTACTGTGAGAAATAACGTTATCCTTATTTTAAAATGTGCTATTGTTAGCTTTAATGTGGTTTAAAGGTTATATCCTACTGAGCTTGAATTACAGCTGACAGTAGCTTGAAGCAGAACCTGGTTTGGCTATGAGCTAAAAAGCCATGTAACATTATTATTAAGAGAACTGGGACAGAAAAGTTTCATGCATAAACCTTGTCTATAAATATCTTTAGTAACCGAAGCTTTAATTTCAAAAGCAAAACTATGTATCAGAAAATTGATAATTAGAAAAAGAGCTTAATTATTTCTTCCAGTTTTCTAATAGGAAGAGCAAAGAAGTTAGGTAGAACATATAAGAAATCTTCCTAGATCTTTGAAACTAGGAATGTCAATGACGTAAACCACATCATTTCTTTAGCTAATAGACTAAGCAAGAAGAACAGAAAAGCAAACAAATTGTCATATTTTGCAAATATGCCACAAAAAACTTCTGAAACAGGATAAAGATCCACAATTGGTTTATATACTGTACCTCACAGTTGCTGACATGGTAAATTCTAGACTAGTAATATTCATTACAGCCACTTAAGCCTAGATATAGACAATGGTAAGACTAACCAAAAGTGAATAATAAAGGATGGCTAATGTTTAAATAAATCTCTTAATCTGGTAGTCTGTGTAAACTAATGATGGCATTAATGTTTTTTGTTTTTTGTTTTTTGTTTTGCGGTACGTGGGCCTCTCACTGCTGTGGCCTCTCCCGTTGCGGAGCACAGGATCTGGACGTGCATGGCTCACAGGCCCAGCCGCTCCACGGCATGTGGGATCTTCCCGGACCGGGGCACGAACCCCTGTCCCCTGCATCGGCAGACGGACTCTCAACCACTGCGCCACCAGGGAAGCCCGGCATTAATGTTTATTATTAGAGGTTTTAAATAAAACTTATTAATTTTTTACTAATGTTTTTTACTAATGTGAAGCCCCACCTGTTGGTTCAGATCACAAGACAGTAATCATCTTGTCACTGTACACGTTAATTTAAAGGTGGGGTAAATATTCAGGAGAAATGAAATAGTTCCCAACATGTTGACATTATACCATGTCATAAAGTGTCAGTAAGTAAAGTATTCTAATAGAAAAATCATCAAAAAGACAAGGCCCACATCTACGTAATTACCATGAAAAATGAGATCTGGGGCAGTGGATAACCCTAGGTTGTATTGGTACCATGATAGCAACAATGAAGGTATTTAAAAGATTTTTTTAATTTTTGAAATAATTTGAGACTTACAGAAAGTCGTAAAAACACAACAGAGAATTCTCACTTCACCCAGTATGCCCTAATGTTAACATTTCTTATAATTAAGAATAATTTTATAAATAATTAATATTAATACAATACTATTAAGCTACAGACATTGTAGCTCATTAACTTTCTCTCTATTGTTCTTTTTCTGGACCAAGATCCTACATTGCACTTGGCTGTTATGTCTTCTTAATATCCTCCAACCTGTGACAGTTCCTTCGTCTTTGTCTTTCATGACCTTCACACATTTGAGGACCATTTGTTAGCTATTTTGTCCCTTAAAAATCCCTTAATTTTGGGTTGTCTCATGTTTGCTTATGATTATATTGAGGTCGCTTTTTTGGCAAGAATACTATAAAAATGATGTTATATCTTTCTCTGAGCATTGTATTAGGAAATAAATGAATAATAATAATGTATCTCATTACTAGTGTTGTTAATTTTGGTCACTTGGTCAACATTATGTCTGCCAGATTTGTCCACTATGAAGGTACAGGAACCTTCAGAAGGCACACTGCTCTACTGACATGTTAGTTTTAGCCCAGTGAATGCCTTTTGAACTTCTGACATCCATAACCAGAAGGAAATAAACTTGGTGTTTTTAAGCCACTGAGTTTGTGGTAATTTGTTACAGTAGCAATAGGAAACTAACACAGCACCCATTTTATTATTTAAAATAAAAACATTCAATTCGTCAGATATTTCTGAAAGGAAAGTGTTTGCATTAATCAGGATTTATATCTTGCCAAAAATAATTTGACTTGCTACTCTTGAAAGTGAGGAAGTCTTAATTTCAGAGACCACAAGTGGTTGGAAACAGGAGATTTTGATTCAAAAATACCAGCTTTAGGGCTTCCCTGGTGGCGCAGTGGTTGAGAGTCCACCTGCCGATGCAGGGGACACGGGTTCGTGTCCCGGTCCGGGAATATCCCACATGCCGCGGAGCGGCTGGGCCCGTGAGCCATGGCCGCTGAGCCTGCACATCCGGTGCCTGTGCTCCGCAACAGGAGAGGCCACAGCAGTGAGAGGCCCGCGTACCGCAAAAAAAATAAATAAATAAAAAGTACCAGCTTTATATTTGCTTTCAATTCCAGGTCTAGTGTCTAGTGTACTCTAGGATCAGCAGAGCCATTGTACTTCTTCAAAGAGATAAAACTCAGGAAAATTCTTTCAACCATGTTGGGTATATGAGTGAAATGGAGAGTACATCAAGTAACACCCAGAGTTCAAAGCAACTATTTAATTTTAGTTAGATAAAAGATTATCTAACTAAATACTTTGACTTGGTATTTTACTAAATATAATCTTCTGTGTACGTTTGGTTCTTCTGTAATCAAATATGTGTGGTTGCATGTGTGTATGTGCCTATGTATGCATATGTCCCTCTTCATAGTGGATTAAACATAGAATTAATTATTTTATTTCATTGAAATTACAGGTATTCCACAAGTATTTCCTATTGTTCATAGGGAACACGATGTTGATAATGATGAGAAAAATATTACATTATTTTTTTTCTTAGACCACTGCAAGCATTTTTTAAAGTCAGTTTGATTTTCCCTGGGTTAATTCTTCAGAAAGATTGACTTATTTTCCCAAGCTTTACTGACGTATAATAGACTTGTAACATTGTGTATGTTTAAGTTATACAAAGAGATAATTTAATATAAGTATATAAAGCAAATGATTATCACAAGGGTAGTTAACATATGTACACCTCACATAGTTATTATTTTATTTTGTGGTGAGAACATTTAAGATTTACTTTCTTAGAAATTTTCAAGTATACAACATAGTATTATTAACTATAATCACCACTCAGTATATAACACTCCCACAACTTATTCAATTTATAACTGAAAATTTGTACACTTTGATCAACATCTCCCTATTTCCTCCACGCCCCAGACCCTAGCAACCAAAAATCGACCTCCTGTTTGGCTTTTTTAGATTCCACGTACAGGTGAGATCATACAGCACTTGTCTTTATCTGACTTATTTCACTTAGCATAATACTTTCATTGTTCATCCATGCTGTTGTAAATGGCAGGAGTTCTTTATTTTTTTAAAATTTTATTGGAGTATAGTTGATTTACAATGTTGTGATAGTTTCAGGTGTGCAACAAAATGATTCAGTTGTACATATATATATATATTTATTCTTTTTTTAAATTTTTAAATTTTATATTGGAGTATAGTTGATTAACAGTGTTGTGCTAGTTTCAGGTGTACAGCAAAGTGATTCAGTTATACATATACATGTCTCTATTCTTTTTCAAATTATTTTTCCACTTAAATCTTCCTTTTCCTATATGAATAATGTTCCATTATACATATGTATTGTGTACTTTTTTATCCATTAATTCATTGATGGACACTTAGGTTGATTCCATGCCTTGGCTATTATGAATAATGCTGCAATAAACATAGAGGTGCAGATATCTCTTCAAGATGGTGATTTCATTTCTTCTGGATATACACCTAGAAGTGGAATTGCTGGATGATGTGATAATTCTATTTTTAATTTCTTGGGAAACTTCCATACTGATTTCTATAGTGGTTGAACCAATTTAAATTCCCACCAACAGTTCATAAGTGTTCCCTTTTCTCCATCACATTATTCTTAAACATGCATACACTTTTGTACCTTTTCTTGGATATTACCTGAAAAAGCCACATACTGCTCTTGTGATGACAGGAGCAGTATTTTCACCTTGACTGGACACATTTCTTCTTATTTCAATTTTGCTCTCCTACTTGATTGGGGAATGAAATCAAAGTTTGATTTTTTCTTATTGACCACTTCTGATAAAGAACCATTACTCTTCCAAGTTTAATTTTTTAAATTGTTGTTACTGTCTAAATTGTCTAAATTCTGAAAGTACTCCAAGTAGTTAACTCATTTAGGTAAAATAAATTTGATTTCTATAATACTGTTTAAATTTAGAAAATTCTAGATGGTGTCTATGGCTTTTGAACTACATATAGTTTCTTCATATGACTTGATTTGTTTCAATTTATTTCTTTAAAAAAATCTACAGTATAAAACAGAAGTTAAAATGAGATTAGATGATAAAAGTGATGATTCAGATAAATCTTATAAGTCCTACTTCATATGGGAATATTATCAAATCAAGAAACACTCTTATTTTTCATCAGTTCCTAAGACTCAGTTGAAAAAACAGCAATTTTTAAAATAATTTTCTAGAATTTAAACAAATCTTCTTTGTTTGAAAAACTTACTTTGTTTCTCAGAACACAGTGCAAGAAAGATTTGTTTTTAAGGTTTGTATTATTTTATACAAAAGAGACCATGATAAATCTATACTAATTTTTCTTATCATTCACTGAAAAGAACATTTCTGAGCACCTACTGTTTGCATGACATCGTGCTGTAGTGATAAACATAACTAATATTTTAAAATAAACAGTAGAATACTGAGAAGCTAACTGGAAGTATTATTAAGCTTTGGCTAGATTTTGCTTGGGGCAACTCGGGCCAAGAATGGGAATAATAAACTATATTGAGGCAGCCCAGGATGTCAGGCTGAAGCCTGATGAATGAGATGGAAACATGAGGCATTATTGATTGGGTTTTTCTTTCACCAATTTAAGTGTAAGAGATGAAACTTGGAAAAGTAAAAGTTTTCCTTAGGCAGGGAAAAAGATGCATGAGTGCTTCTCCAGGGGATGGGCAGCTGCCAGTCTAGAGAACAAGCTAACCAGTGTACAAGTCACAGACAAGAGAGACAGGAGGATCTGCCAGACAAGAAAGAATGATTAATATTCAACCGTTTATCCACCCACCGGGACACATTCACACTTCAGACAGAAAAGGTCGAGCACAAAAAACTATTTCTCCCCTTGCAGGATTTTGTGATGGCTTGATTGCTAACTAGCTGGCTTAGTGGTCACTGTGATTAAATTACCCATATGGTCGACATTTCCTTTATCTTAACATTCTGGAAATATGCAGTTATTTTTGGTGATTTGTTTCCTGCTAAATATTCCGTATTGCATACTGAAGATTTTAGAACCCTGTAGTACCTTCACATGCTTCTTGTTATAAATTAACTTAGAAAACTACGGGAAGCACAGCTCTCTTAGAAGCTCAGGGACAACACCTTTGTTTTTCCCAACACTAATGATAAAACTGGGATCCAAAATGACAGCAACATATTCAGAGCTCAATCAAAGTTGATTGGGGACCTTCACTTATTTATTATGCTACCTTTCCTGTGTCCTATTTGTTTAATGTTGCTCTATTTTTACTAGGACCCCTGAAGTTGAGTAAAAAGAAATCAAAACTAGTATTAATGAGTTCCCTTTTGGGTAAGAGGACTCCTAGGTGAGTCTATCACAGATTAAGCCTTCCAAGAGAGTCTAATTTGAGTGTTATTTATTCTGTCACTACTACTTATCAATTATTTAACATAATCTTTATCACCAGCGTATTTCAACATCTAAAAATATTAAGGTACAGTTAGGAGAGGTCTTTTTGAAATTAGCTCCTATACTTTCTGGAAACAAGTATGCTTCTAGGGAACTAAAGGAAGAAAGAGACAAGATTCTCTTGCTCATATAATTTGGAACTTAAAATGCCTATCTCTATTCCTGTAGCATAATTCATTCACTGAAGTTCATGACATAATAAGGCTCACAAGACTACAGCAGAGACAAGATGGGTAACTAGGGCTTTCTACTCTCCAGACACCATGTTATGAGGGAAGGAGATGGTGGAGATTACAAAGGGGCCAGTGAATAACACCTTTCTTTTCCTTAATCAGTCTCTGCATCTGTCAAAAAATAAGACAGAAGAATCAGCACATGGAAGCAAAAAATTGTCCTTACAATTGGTAAACTGCATAGGAGGATGTAGCAAGATAGTGGGCTTCCTAATACTACATCATAGAATTAGACCAACTTGCCCATGCATTAACAACCAGGGTTGGAAATTTGCAGACCTCTCCATGGAGAGGCACACCTTTTAAAAGCTAATAAAATCCAAGAGCAGACCAGAGCCCATGCTTCTTACAGGTACCTTGGTTCCCAAGAGGAAAAAGTGGCTTAACCATGCATGCCTTCTTCATGCAAACATCAAGCAAAACTCATCCCAGCTATCCTCATTTCCAAAGGTGATGGGAAAAAAGTGGTAGTCAGGTTTACTTAGGGGAAATGTCTTATTGGTAAAAGTTAAAGAATTGAAGACTAAGCACCCTTTTCAAGTGAGTTTCTACTCCTGTCTGAATGGAGTGGGCTCTGCCAGTAGAAATGTAATCAGGTCTTAGAAGAAAGACCAGAGTCCTCAGATGAACCCAGCTTCATCCCAGCTCTCCCTCTATACCTTGGAAACTCCTGCTCTCAGGAAAATGAATAGAAAGGGGTGGTGATTTGGAAAGGGAAAGGCAAATTAGTCGCAGATAAGATGGGTATCAATAGGACATTGCTCACATTTCATCAGAGCAAATACAAAGTTTGGGCAAAGATGGCCTGTATCTGAGAGATAAATGAACAGTAATGCAATGGCAATTTTGCAGACATACAATAAACGCATTTGAAAGAATGAACAAAGGAACAAAAACAACAAATGAGATGTACAGAAGGGAGACAAAGAACTCAGTATGGGAGAAAATATCACCTAAGAAATAAAAGCAACACTATACAAGTGCTACAGAAGAATGTAAAAAAATTGACACAACATAAAAAGAGCTCAAAATTACATAATTAAAAAATTAGAATGAGATGAAAGCATACTGTAACATTAAGAGAACAGATGTAGGAATAAATAATTCCAATACAGACATATTGCTTAAATGAAAAAATAGTGAGGGACAGAATAGAGGTGGATTAATAAGAACAAAATTGACACATTCATAATCAGTAAAAAGAAGGCAAGAATAGGAATAACTAGTGAGGAGATGAAATTATAAAGAACAGGAAAAAATGATCCAAAATAAAGATAGCATCTTTGACATAATGAATATAAGATATGAAGCATAAAAATATTCAGAATATAGGAAAATGGGTTTGAAATGTAGAAAGACATGACTAATTAGATTAAGTACGTATAATATCTCATGGAAAAGTGATCAAAACAAATGTATCAAGATAAATGTTGACCTATTGAACTGTAAAGAGAAAGGAAGGCTTTTGACATCCAATACAAAAATTAAATCACAATATGAAAGATTAAATCTAGACTGATCTCATACTGCACAGCAATAATCAATGCCAGAAGATATGGAATACTTTGTAAAAAAATTCTAAGAAAGATATTTTCACTCAGCAACATACCTACACAAATTCTCCTTCAAGTTAGATGAAACTAGGAAAAAAAACACTGAAAACCTGAACTAATTCAGGTAATAAAGTAAATATTAAAACAATTCTAAATGATAGAAATCTATCTAGATTTATCAAGAAATAAATCATAATCAAATGATAACATGGAAAAAAATGGGTGGTATGGTTTGGAATGATATGCTGAAATATTATTTTCTTCTGCTTTTTATGGTTTCAGTTTAATCAAACATGGATCATTTTAATAAAAATCATTGTACTTTTCAAGAACAAATAGTATAATTCCATTTAGGTAAAATTTTTTAAACAGTCAAAATTAATTTATAGTACAGAAATAAATCAACATTTGACTGGATCCAAGAGTAGGAGATTTACCTACGAAGGCACATGGGGGAATATTTCTGTAATGTAAATGTCTACATCTTGACTGTGGTCCTGCTTACACAGGTGCATAAATTTATCAAAATTCATATAACACTTTACTGAAAATAGGAGTTTCTTATCATAATTACATTATACTTCAATAAACTTGATTTAAAATGCAATATGAGTTACTGATGACAAATAATCTGGTGGCATGGTGATTATTAGTCATATACAAAACACACACACACACACACGATACTTTATACTGAGTGGCTATGATTACTTTCCTATTAAATGTGATCAAACAATAGAATTTTTATCCTAGAATTTAGGTAAAGAGGTTAAACAAAACTCTAAGACTCTTAAATGAGTGGTCCTTTGTGAGGTCCACAAAGATCCCCATAAGAGGCTGCTCTCTCTAATGTTGTTTCCCCTGCCCAGTCATCTGATGCATGTCCTCATCCATCTGCAGTGATTTTATACTTTTCAGAAAAAAATACCCAAAATTATTTACCAATTTTCCCATTAGACTCTGGATTCAACATATTGTGATACAGAACATGCTATCTCCAATTCAATCTACAATCTAATTTGATTTCTTTCATTCTGAAATACAATTTCAGTGAAATATAAATTGGTCATTATTTTTAACAGTTAATTATATATTTAACACCTGTTCAGAACATTTTAGTCCTAAATGCAAGCTATTTTAATGCTCCATGAATTATGATACATTTGACTTTTACATTAATATTTATGTTTTATTCCATACATCTATGTATGTAAGTACTGTTTAGATAGATGAGATGTTAGAAATAGATGATGGATTGATGGATGATAGGTGGGTAGATAGATACATAGATAGATAGGGAACTAGGTAGATAGATATTAGATCGACTTTTTTTTTCTATACATCTCCCAAATCTACATACCTTTCCAATTTGGGGAAACCATTCTCAGAGTAAGATTGAGTGTAAAACCAATGACGCTCCAGCTCTGTGCACCATGACTCACAGGAACCTCTATGAGTGCTAGAAGTTGTCACGGGGTTACCTTAGTTTACTGCTTTGAGATTTTTCAGGGAGCAGCACAGAGATGTGGAGCCCTGGTGGAGCTCAGTGTACTTTCTGAGTTGAGGAGACAGAGCTGAGAGTGTGAGGACACCAAGGCAGAAGAGATCACAAGGCAGAGTACCAAAGAAGGAAAAGCTACACAGAGAGAAAACTCAGGAGATCTGTACCAGATCCACCTCAAATATTCAGCAGAGTACGGATCAACATATGTATGAGAGGAAACTACAGAAAGCTGGGGAAAGGGCCATCCTAAATGAATAGAGGGGCAGTCACCAATGCTCAAGGAAGGCCAGGAATAATTCCTCTTCTCAATAGCCAGATTTGAAAACCTTATGATCATAGGACACTATGAATGGAGTACTCAGAAGTGTCCTGCACTATTAGTGGGGAATAATTATCCCTAGATTAAATATTGCCCTTATCTGGTGCAACAAATCATAAAAGGATCAAACTGTTTCTAAGAAACTTGACTGTATCCTAGAACAAAGCTCAAAAATTTTCATAGAAATAAAATACAACTAGAACTCAACAAGTAAAAATTAATAATGCTTGACATCCAATCAAATGTTACAAGGTATGCAAAGAAGCAGGAAAACATGATTCTACTGAGGGAAAAAGGAATCTAGCACTATGTTAAACATATACTGAAGTCTCAATAAATGTTTGCTGAATGAGTGACTGACGGACTGAATCATAGAAAACAAATTTGTCTCAATGTTCTTGCTTACTAAGAATATTTCTTTTCCCAAGTATTTTTCTTCAGCTAAAATTCTTGTCATATTATTTCTTATGTATCTTTCAAAAGGTAAAACTCCCTAAGAGATGCTGGACAGATGTTTCAGCATTGATCACAGATCTGGACCAAATTGAACAGAAAATATTTATTAAATGAGCAAATGAAGGAAGAGAAAAATAAGGAACAAAAGATGATAAAATATTTTAAATGCTAGGGTTCACAACAAATTATCTATTCACCATTACTATATACAAACATTTTCATCACTTTAACAGCATTTTCTTCTCTAACTGAAGATTAGTTCTGGGATTTAAATGATACCTGGGTTTGTGCATTTTGGACCAAAAATAATAGCGCTTTAGACTAATGATCTTTATAATCTAGAAAAGGATATAATTTTCTTTCTCACTGTTTCCAAACTTTTATTGCATATCATTTTTTTAACTACATGTCAAATTATAACTCCATCTTACAAGTAACTATTTAATTAATTGCTAATAAAAAACAACAGATTTTCTGGAGTCATTAGGATTTAAATAATTTACCAACATATTAATTTAAGTTTGCTTTTTTAAAAAAAGTTTACAGTCGTTACTTTAATTACAGGATTAAAACACAGTTCTTTTTTTTAATTTTTAAATTTTATTGATTTTTTTACACAGCAGGTTCTTATTAGTCATCAATTTTATACATATCAGTGTATACATGTCAATCCCAATCCCCCAATTTATCACCCTCCCACCCCTGCTTGGTTTTCCCCCCTTGGTGTCCATACGTTTGTTCTCTACATCTGTGTCTAAATTTCTGCCCTGCAAACCAGTTCATCTGTACCATTTTTATAGGTTCCACATACATCCGATATACGATATTTGTTTTTATATATGATATTTGTTTTTCTTTTTCTGACTTACTTAACTCTGTATTACAGTCTCTAGATCCAGCCACATCTCTACAAATGACCCAATTTCGTTCTCTTTTATGGCTGAGAAATATTCCATTGTATATATGTACCACATCTTCTTTATCCATTCGTCTGATGATGGGCATTTAGGTTGCTTCCATGAAATGGCTATTGTAAATAGAGCTGCAATGAACATTGGGATTCATGTGTCTTTCTGAATTATGGTTTTCTCTTGGTGTATGCCCAGTAGTGGGATTACTGGATCATATGGTAATTTTATTTTTAGTTTTTTAAGGAACCTCCATACTGTTCTCCATAGTGGCTGTATCAAATTACATTCCCACAAGCAGTGCAAGAGTGTTCCCTTTCCTCCACACCCTCTCCAGCATTTGTTCTTTGTAGATTTTCTGTTGACGCCCATTCTAACTGGTGTGAGGTGGTACTTCATTGTAGTTTTGATTTTCATTTCTCTAATAATTAGTGATGCTGAGCAGCTTCTCATGTGCTTCTTGGCCATCTGTATGTCTTCTTGGGAGAAATGTCTATTTTGGTCTTCTGCCCATTTTTGGATTGGGTTTGTTTTTTTATTATTGAGCTGCATGAGCTGTTTATATATTATGGAGATTAATCCTTTGATGGTTGATTCACTTGAAAATATTTTCTCCCATTCTGAGGGTTGTCTTTTTGTCTTGTTTATGGTTTCCTTTGCTGTGCAAAAGCTTTGAAGTTTCATTAGGTCCCATTTGTTTATTTTTGTTTTTATTTCCATTACTCTAGGAGGTGGATCAAATAAGATCTTGCTGTGATTTATGTCAAAGAGTGTTCTTCCTATGTTTTCCTCTAAGAATTTTATAGTGTCCAGTCTTACATTTAGGTCTGTAATCCATTTTGAGTTTTTTTATATGGTGTTAGGGAGTGTTCTAATTTCATTCTTTTACATGTAGCTGTCAGGTTTTCCCAGCACCACTTATTAAAGAGACTGTCTTTTCTCCATTGTATATCCTTGCCTCCTTTGTCATAGATTAGTTGACCATAGGTGCGTGGGTTTATCTCTGGGCTTTCTATCTTGTTACATTGATCTATGTTTCTGGTTTTGTGCCAGTACCTTCTGGTCTTGATTACTGCAGCTTTGTAGTATAGTCTGAAGTCAGGGGGTCTGGTTCCTCCAGCTCCATTTTTTTCCCTCAAGACTGCTTTGGCTATTCAGGGACTTTTTTGTCTCCATACAAATTTAATTTTTTTTTTCTAGTTCCTTAACAAATGACATTGGTAATTTATTTATTTATTTATTTTTTGCAGTAGGTGGACCACTCACTGCTGTGTCCTCTCCCATTGCAGAGCACAGGCTCTGGACACACAGGCTCAGAGGCCATGGCTCATGGGCCCAGTCGCTCCGTGGCATGTGGGATCTTCCCAGACCAGGGCACAAACCCATGTCCCCTGCATCAGCAGGTGGACTGTCAACCACTGTGCCACCAGGGAAGCCCTGCCATTATTAATTTGATAGGGGTTGCATTGAATCTGTAGATTGCTTTGGGTAGTATAGTCATTTTCACAATATTTATTCTTCCAATCCAAGGACAGGGTATATCTCTCCATCTGTTGGTATCATCTTTAATTACTTTCATCAGTGTCCTATAGTTTTCTGCATACAGGTCTTTTGTTTCCCTAGGTAGATTTATTCCTAGGTATTTTATTCTTTTTGTTGCAATGGTAAATGGGAGTGTTTCCTTCATTTCTCTTTCAGATTTTTCATCATTAGTGTATAGGAATGAAAGAGATTTCTGTGCATTAATTTTGTATCCTGCAAGTTTACCAAATTCATTGGTTAGCTCTATAGTTTTCTGGTGGCATATTTATGATTCTCTATGTATAATATCATGTCATCTGCAAACAATGAGAGTTTTACTTCTTCTTTTCCAATATTTTCTTGTTTTATTTCTTTTTCTTCTCTAATTGCCATGGCTAGGACTTCCAAAACTATGTTGAATAATAGTGGTGAGAGTGGACATCCTTGTCTCATTCCTGATCTTAGAGGAAATGGTTTCAGTTTTTCACTATTGAGAATGATGTTTGCTGTTGGTTTGTCATATATTGCCTTTATTATGTTGAGGTAGCTTCCCTCTATGCCCACTTTCTGAAGATTTTTTGTCATAAATGGGTGTTGAATTTTGTCAAAAGCTTTCTCTTCATCTATTGAGATGATCATACCGTTTTTATTCTTCAATTTGTTAATATGGTGTATCACATTGATTGATTTGTGTATATTGAAGAAGCCTTGCATCCCTGGGATAAATCCCACTTGATCATGGTGTATGATCGTTTTAATGTGTTGTTGGATTCTGTTTGCTAGTATTTTGTTGAGGATTTTTGCATCTATATTCATCAGATATATGGCCTGTAGTTTTCTGTTTTTGTAGTATATATGTCTGGTCTTGGTATCATGGTTATGGTGGCCTCATAGAATGAGTTTTGGAGTGTTCCTTCCTCTGCAATTACTTGGAAGAGTTTGAGAAGGATGGATGTTAGCGCTTCTCTAATTTTTTGATAAAATTCACCTGGGAAGCCATCTGGTCCTGGACTTTTGTTTGTTGGAAGATTTTTAATCACAGTATCAATTTCATTACTTGTGATTGGTCTGTTCATATTTTCTATTTCTTCCTGGTTCAGTCTTGGAAGGTTATACCTTTCTAAGAATTTTGTCTAATTCTTCCAGTTTGTCCATTTAATTGGCATAGTGTTGCTTGTAGTAGTCTCTTAGGATACTTTTGTATTTCTGTGGTGTCTGTTGTAACCTCTCCTTTTTCATTTCTAATTTTATTGATTTGAGTCCTCTCTCTCTTTTTCTTGATGAATCTGGCTAATGGTTTATCAATTTTGTTTATCTTCTGAAAGAACCTGCTTTTAGTTTTAATGATCTTTTCTATTATTTTCTTTGTTTCTATTTCATTTATTTATGCTCTTATCTTTATGATTTCTTTCCTTCTGCTAACTTTAGGTTCTGTTTGTTCTTCTTTCTCTGCTTCCTTCAGGTTTAAGGTTATATCGTTTATTTGAGATTTTTCTTGTTTCTTGAGGTAGGTTTGTATTGCTATAATCTTCCCTCTTATAACTGCTTTTGCTGCATCCCATAGGTTTTGGATCATCGTGTTATCATTGTCATTTGTCTCCAGGTATTTTTTGAATTCCTCTTTGATTCCTTCAGTGATCTCTTGGTTATTCAGTAAAGTGTTGTTTAGCCACCATGTGTTTCTGTTTTTTATGTGTTTTTCCTTGTCATTGATAGCTAATCTCTTAGCATTGTAGTCAGAAAAGATTCTTGATATGATTTCAATTTTCTTAAATTTACTGAAGCTTGATTTGTGACCTAAGATGTGATCTGTCCTCGAGAATGTTCCATGTCCACTTGAGAAGAAAGTGTAATCTACTGTTTTTGGATGGAATGTCCTATAAATATCAATTAAATCTATCTGGTCTATTGTGTCACTTAAAGCTTCTGTTTTCTTATTAATTTTAGGTCTGGATGATCTGTCCATTGGTGTAAGTGAGGTGTTAAAGTCCCTCACTATTATTGTGTTACTGTCAATTTCCTCTTTTATAGCTGTTACCAGTTGCCTTATGTATTGAGGTGCTCCCATATTGGGTGCATATATAATTATAATTGTTATATCTTCTTCTTGGATTGATCCCTTGATCATTATGTAGTGTCCTTCCTTGTCTCTTGTAACAATCTTTATTTTAAAGTCTATTTTATCTGATATGAATATTGTTACTGCAGCTTTCTTTTGATTTCCATTTGCATGGAATATCTCTTTCCATCCCCTCACTTTCAGTCTGTATGTGTCCCTAGATCTGAAGTGAGTCTCTTGTAGACAACATATATATGGACTTGTTTTTGTATCCATTCAGTAAGTCTGTGTCTTTTCATTGGAGCTTTTAATCCATTCACGTTTAAGGTAATTATCAATATGTATGTTCCTATGACAATTTTCTTAATTGCTTTGGGTTTGTTTTTGTAGGTCCTTTTCTTCTCTTGTGTTTCCCACTTAGAGAAGTTCCTTTAGCATTTGTTGTAGAGCTGGTTTGGTGGTGCTCTTAACTTTTGCTTGTATGTAAAGCTTTTGATTTCTCTGTTGAATCTGAATGAGATCCTTGCTGGGTACAGTAATCTTGGTTGTAGGTTCTTCCCTTTCATCATTTTAAGTATATAATGCCACTCCCTTCTGGCTTGTAGAGTTTCTCCTGAGAAATCAGCTTTTCATGTTATGGGAGTTCCCATTTATGTTATTTGTCATTTTTCCCTTGCTGCTTTCAAAAATTTTTCTTTGTCTTTAATTTTTGCCAATTTGATTCCTATGTGTCTCGGCATGTTTCTCCTTGGGTTTATACTGTATGGGACTCTCTGTGCTTCCTGGACTTGGGTGGTTATTTCCTTTCCCATGTTAGGGAAGTTTTCAACTATAATCTCTTCAAATACTTTCTTGGGTCCTGTCTCTCTCTCTCTTCTCCTTCTAGGACCCCTATAATGCGAATGTGGCTGTGTTTAATGTTGTCTCAGTGGTCTCTTAGGCTGTCTTCATTTCTTTTCACTCTTTTTTCTTTATTCTCCTCCACAGCATTGAATTCCACCATTCTGTCTTCCAGGTCATTTATCTGTTTTTCTGGCTTATTTATTCTGCTACTGATTCCTTCTAGTGTAGTTTTCATTTCAGTTATTGTGTTGTTTATCTCTGTTTGTTTGTTGTTTAATTCTTCTAGGTCTTTTTTAAACATTTCTTGCATCTTCTTGATCTTTGCCTCTACTCTTTTTCCGAGGCCCTGGATCATCTTCACTATCATTATTCTGAATTCAGTTTCTGGAAGGTTGCCTATCTGTACTTCATTTATTTGTTTTTCTGGGGTTTTATCTTGTTCCTTCATCTGATACATAGCCCTCTGCCTTTTCATCTTATATATCTTTCTGTGAATGTGGGTTTTATTCCACAGGCTGCAGGATCGTAGTTCTTCTTGCTTCTGCTCTCTGTCTTCTGGTCTAAAACACAGTTCTTATTCCAAAAGTCTTGTTCTTTCCTGCCACAGTCTTACAGGGTCTTCCATCACTGAGAGCCACTAAGCATCTGAAACAGCAATAAAATACCTGTCTCAAGAAATTTTAAAATTCACTACAATTTTAGATTGAACTTTACAATAAAAAGTTATTCAAAAATTGTTCTATCTGTTCCCATTTGACATGCCTTACAAATCTTACCTAGAGTTCTGGTGAGTCCTAGTGACAGTATATAGTGATAGAAGAAAGAAACAATGGAGATAAACACAATGGATATTTTAAAAATAATATTCTTACTTGTATATTAAATGTGTCTCTATCTTAAATTGGACTGTTTATTGTCTTTTATAATCAAATTTTATTTTCTTAAATCTCAATATGATGTTCACTTAGTTTCCGATTTTTTTCTTTAAACTATGGAATGTTCTTTGATGTAAGATATATGATTTAAATATTTTGATTTGTACTTTATCCAAACAGCATTTACTCCATACTTAGAGAGATTTTGTTTTTTTAAGTAGTCCAGTTCTTTCTATGTTTAATAATGCTTAAGTGGCCACAGAATTTTATCAAAACCATAGTTTTGATAAACACAATTTCACTTTCTTGGCTTTAAAAACAATCAGAAATACATACTTGTGCCCTGGGGGGGAACAATGAACAATACTATTTTATTTTAATTATAACTACTGCTTTTAAGGAAAATAATGCATTTTAATATTTTACATAAACTTTGACTGCTATTATTTTTCTGTTTCTTTACTCACTGAAGTCTGTTTCAAATTACTAATATATTGTGTCATTTTAAAAAATTCAGGAAGATTCTTAATTATCACTTAATTTTATTTGTCAATTACTGAATGCATTGTTCTTCTTAAAGAGTAATTCAACATATGATTTTCTTTACAATTCGAAAAGCACAGAAATTTCTGAAGTTGTATGGGTAGTAGACCTTTCAAACAGTATGAAAGAATATATCTTGCTCCTCAATCTTGATGATATTTTATACTTTTATGTGGCTTTTAGAGTGAAGGCATAACAGAGGAACACAGGAACTATCTGTCAAAAGGTATGAAAAATTGCTAAAAGTTATTTTGTTAAAGGCCAATATAAATTCCTAGGACTTGATCAATAAAATAGGTAGGTCTGTTGTATGAAATCACATATTGCTTTAAGCATTACAAGAAAGATAAACCAATATTATCAGAAATTCTTTAGTTACATTACTAACACTTCAAATGAACACTTATTTAGAAGAGATATATATAAAAAGCTTTATTTTTTCTGTACATTAAATATGGTCTTGTATCCAATCTTGGGGTATAAATATGTTGAAAATTTGAATATACAGAGACAGGTGGTGTGGGTTGGAAAAAACAGGTGAAGGGGGTTAAAAGGTAATAAGAAAAATACTGCAGTTGACGTAAAAAAAGACATAGAAATTTTGAATCATGTTTAAAATATTGATTTTATATATATGTATATATATGTTTATGTATATGTTAAAAATTAACTCTATTTTACTTTATTAAAAAAATTAAAATATTTTTGGAGCATGAACCAATCAAAAAATGAATTAAATATTTAAAATGGATAACCAACAAGGACTTACTATATAACACAGGAAACTGTGATCAATATTTGTGACAACCTAAATGGGAAAATAATTTGAAAAAGAAGAGATACCTGTATATGTATAACTGAATCACTTTGCTATACACCTGAAACTATCACAACACTGTTAATCAACTGTACTCCAATATAAAATAAAAAGTTAAAAAAATAAATAAATAAAATAAATTTTAAAAAAGTGGTCTTGTCACCAATTTTGGAGTATATTTATGTTAAATTTTGAATATCCTTTTTATCTCATTTCATTTATGTTTCAAGAAAAAAGTTTAGTGAATCTCTTCAGACAATATTTCAGAGAAATTCATCAGTATCTATTTCCCAGGCAGGGGCTGGAAGGTTAGAACCAATCTTACTTAGTCATCTCCACAATTGTTACTATTCACTATGCCCAAATCGCTAGTGAACAGATCCACATTATCAGGTTTAGAAGGGCCAAAGTGAATGGACAGAATTTCGGTCATTTAGCTAACTTGTGTAGATGTATCCTCAGGCTTCTGAGCACCTCAGACCTTTGTGGGTCATTCTCAATTGGTCTGAAGGCGTATTTCCTGACAGGGATTACCAAACCTCATGGTGTCATCTTTAATGAACTTGCGTTAGTCATTCACCACCCCTTTCCCACTTGCCATTACCAGAACAAGTATGCTCTGTAACTCTCACCCAATTTTTTTTATTTCTAGAAGTGCCTTAAAAATGAAAATGTATGGCTGAAGCATCATTGGAGTAAGGATATAGTTTAATCTTTATATGTAGGGAATTTGTATATTGAACTCTAAGCTTTTAAGATGAGATCATTGAAATTTCCATATTAACAAATGTTCCAAATAATCTAGTATTCTGAATCCATACATGGTTTAAAAGAGATGTTTACAAGGAAAATAGAGCTGAAATATATAAATGCTATCCTAAAAATAAACAAGGGAAAGCTTTCATAAGAGAACAGTTTGTCCTGAAAATTTTAATGTTTGATTATTCACTATCTCATCTTATTCTTTAATGCTATAAATATTCTTACTATTTTTCTATCTCCAGCATTTTCCACTGACACTGGTTTTCACATGGTAATAAGATTATTTTGGAAGACTTTAATATTGCTCATTGAGTTATAACCAACTCTAATGACTGTAAGTTCCCAGAGTTGTGAGCACAGTGTGGTGGTGAGGAAGGCTGTGGTGTCAGAGTGCTTGGGTTTGCTTGGGCTCCACCACATGCTAACTGTGGGACCTAGAGCAGCTTGTTTTAATTCCTCTGTGCCTCCATAGCTTCGTTTGTAAATTGTGACTACTAACATTACTTAAAATATGGGCTGTTGTGAGGTTAAATGAGATAATGCCATGCTTTGCAATAGTAAATATTCATATATCATTGTTATTGATACTATTACAAATAGTTTCATTAGTTTCTGCCTCTTCTCTTGCCCACCTCCAATCTATGCATCCCACAGCAGCAGGAGGAATCCATTTAAAACTTAAAACAAACAATGCCACCACTATGCTTGACCTCTCCACGAGCTTCCTGTACATTTAGAAAAAGTTCCATACCCCTTACCAAGACCTAAAATGTCATGGTGATCTGTCCCCAGACTGTTTCTGTTTCCACCTCCTAATGCTTAGTTCTCTAACCTCAATGGCCTTCAACTTGCCCCTTTAGCACACCAAGGCCTTTTTACCACAGTGCTTTGCACTAGGTCTTCTCTTAGAGCACAAGATCTGTGCGTGACTCACCCTTTATTTTTCCTTTGGCCTCAGCTCTGGTTTTAGAGAAATCTCCCTTAATTACTATATTGCTCTGGGTTCTTTTCTTCATAGAATTTGTCGCTAGCTAAAATTACCTTATTTATCTATTTATTATTTGTTTTCTTTCTCTCTCAGTAGACTGAAAGGTCCACAGGTATAGGGACATTTTCTGTCTTATTTTCTATCTCCAATGCCACAACTACACTTGATAAATATTTGCTTAATGACTGAATATATAATTATAGCTCAATTCAAAGATGATGCCATTCATGATAATTTTGTCAAAACTCACACCAGAGTAAAAATCTCTGTGGCAGAAGGAGATGGTTTCCAGGCTAGAATAGGAATGATTTATTTCATTTAAATTTTATAATTCCTTTCTATCAGGGCTGTACAAACCAGGTTTGTTATTGTTTTTTTAAACCACAGGTGATTATATAAAACTCAAAACCAAGTTTCAAGTCAAGAAGAATGTAAATATATGTAAACGCTATAAGATGGCAGAACTTTTATGAAGGAAAACGTAGATAAAGCTAAAAAGAAGTTTCCCTAAATAAAACTTTCCAGTCTTTCATAATTACTCTTTCCATCCAGAATCCATACTCTGTCTCACTCTACTCAATAACTTTGAAGCTTTGTTGTTCCTTCCTTTAATTTCTTCTAGATTTGAACTTTTATTTATCAATTATGATATTGATATTGGCATGAAACATGACACATTCAAAATTGGAAAATTGAGGAAAGGTTAATAGGGGAACTATTTTCTAAAGAGCAGGAGGGCTCGTGCATAGGTTGTAGCTTTTAACTGTGCTGACACTTCACAATTCCTATACTTTAGAATATAAGGGGAGGAAGCAATTATCAGAACCCAGAGAGTTAAATGCCTGGGAAGGACAGTCAGGCCACAGCTAGCCTTAGAGGCATTCAGCCAACTGGCTGCACCCTAATAAGCAGGGAACCAGGGAGAATATCACTTCTCACTTATGCAACCTCTGGACATCTCCTGCTGGTGCATCCCATTGGTCTACAGAAGCAACCCATAAAAGTAATCCCTCCCTCCCTTCCCTCCTCCAACAGGAAAGATGTAAATGAGAGAATACAGTAGAGTTCAAGATACCAAAAGAGAGGACATACATCACCTCTTCTCATTCTGTCCCTTCTATAGTTTGGACCAGCTTCTGACCAATTAGAAATGATACATAATCTTGCACAGGCTTTGCTGTTCTTCAGTAGTCTTTTTAAGACCCCCTTGTGTTCTGACTATTATACATTCTCTGCACTTCCCACTCTCCACTCTGTAGATCATCAGTGCTTCTTCCTCATAGGTTGTGTCCTTTCTACAGGAACATATGCTAAACCCAACCCAGAGAGAATGAAGAAGCAAAAAGTGCAGTAAACCTTAAAGTGCTTCTACTTTTTCTCTTTTTTTCCATACTCTTCAGGGAAGTAATCTAGTACTTTTGCTCCCATCTTCTTATCATATCTTCTCTTCTTCACTCTGCCAATCTAACATTTTTCCACTAAATTTTCACTCACTAAAATTGCTTTAAGTTCAACCTACCTCTAAATAAATCATATGATCTTTTCTCAATTTCCCATCCTTCTTTCTCTGTCTCCAAAAGCATTTTAATCTTCAGGATTCCTCCCTCTGCAATATTTCTATGTACTATGTTTTAATTTTTTTTTTTAACCTCTGGATAGTTTCAGGTCTTATTTTTTCTCTTTATTCAATTCTTAACTTATTTATTATCATGACTTCAAATACTTTTATTTATTTATTATTTATTTTTATTTTTAATAATTTATTTATTATTTATTAGCTTGCATTTTTATTTATTTTTGCATATTTTATTTATTTTTGCATATTTATATTTGCATATAAATTATAATTTTATATTATATTATATATTTATAATATATATTATATATTATATAATATATATTATATTATATATATAATATATATTATATTATATTATATATAATATATTATATATTATATATTTATTATTAATAAATAATTTATTTATTATTTATTAGCTTGCATTTTTTATTATTTTTGTATATTTATTTTTACATTTTATTATTATGCATTTCTCTTTATTCAATTCTTAACTTATTTATCATCATGACTTCAAATACTTTTATTTATTTATTATTTATTATTTATCTATTTTTAATAATTTATTTATTAGCTTGCATTTTTTACCCAACTAAATAATTATTTCCCTCCATTTGATCTGTTCTCAAACCTAATTACTTAGTTTATACTTTGGCTATCCTTCTAGTGTCATGGGAGAAAAAAAATTACCTCACTATTTATTTGTCCAACCAATTGGTAGCCAAGTCCTATTACATTTTCTTTTGCACTTTCTCTACTATTGATTTTTATCACCACCAACCTACTAGATGTAAGCTTTAATATTTCTTGCTTAGACTTTTGAGGCCACCCAATATGTTTCCTTGAATTCAAATTCTTGAATTTGAATTCTTGAACGCAATTTCTTGAACCACTGTTCAGAAACCATCTTATAGAATCACACCTTGAAAGTAATTCTTTTGAAGACAAATTTTCAATGGAGCTTCCATGGCATTCTGAATAACTCCAGTACTAATACATATAAATAATTTCCTAGAGAATCTGTAACCATCTAGTTGATATGTAATGCATATTTGACATAAAAATTCTGAAGAATAAAACTTAACATTATATCAGTTAAAATGCAGCTATTATTAATTTTATGAAGTCACTGAGAAGAAAATCATTTTCTATAATGTTTTAGCCTGATATTTTAGTTGTCCTCATGACACACTTTTTATTTTTTATTTATTTATTTATTTTTTGTGGTACGTGGGCCTCTCACTGTTGTGGCCTCTCCCATTGTGGAGCACAGGCTCTGGATGCGCAGGCTCAGCAGCCATGGCTCACGGGCCCAGCCACTCCGTGGCATGTGGGATCATCCCGGACCGGGAAACGAAACCATGTCCCCTGTATCAGCAGGTGGACTCTCAACCACTGCACCACCAGGGAAGCCCCATGACACACTTTTTAAATTTTGCTGGATGTGGGGGAGACAGGGAAGCACTGAAATTCCCAAGGACTTATGAAAATTTCATATTACAATATTTTCCCTCTTGTCAGTAATTAATTTTATGTTAATTGTTTAATTCCACATCTTTTTAGGTTTATGGCAAGATGTAACTTTCCAACTAAGTTGAGGATTTTAACTGAAAAATTACATCTTACTTTTCTTATATTGTGGATAATGTTGATTAAAAGTGCAATAGAGAATGAATATAATTTTGATATTTATTGTAAATAATAGAATGACCCTTATAACAGCTCTACAGAGAACCTAGCTACTTTCATGCAGAATTAATTGTACTTCAGAAAAAGTTAAAAATTATTTCAAAATGAAACATCAGAGTACAACAACTTAACAGTAAAATGTAGTGGAGATTATATGAAAAGGCATTTGAAACTATTTATCTTAAGAGGGACTCCACATGGATAAATGAGTTAAATAATTTTTATTATTAGAATGAAATTTATAATGTATAAAACTAATTACATGCTTATCACTAGAAACATTATTAGAAGTTTCTAACTATGACTTAATACTGCTATACAGGTCTTGAAGCAAGAATCTGGCTAACAGCTATGTTTATTATAAATAATAAGATCCTTGAAGAATTAAACTTTTCCAGCCTCACAAAATTGTTCTCCAAATTCTTTTATACATACTAATTCAATACTTGATCATGATGTTAAATTATATTTTGTAGAAATTGTAAGATCAGAGTAAAACTAACACACTTTGAACTAGTCTCTTTGGCATCCAGACATAATGTAAATCATCTTCAAAAATAGAGGGTCAAATTAATGTGAAGATATATAAAAATGAAGTTATTATTAACCTAAAAGAGTCATTCAGACATGAATGTCTGGAAATATATGGTGAAGACTAAAATATCTAATGGAATATTTGCTAGGAAATATATTTTTACCTTCCTGTTATTTTGTTATCTGATCATTCAGCCTATCGTTAGAGCATGCTCCATTACCTAATTAGACTAGTTGAAATGTGTATAGCTGATTCATTTTGCTATAAAGCAGAAACTAACACACAATTGTAAAGCAATTATACTCCAATAAAGATGTTTTAAATAAAAAAGTCTATGATCTTGATTAAAAATGCTCAAAAACCTTTTTAATTATCCAGAAAAAATACCAACTTAAAATTTTAGCCATGCTCAACCAGTTGAAAATAACTGAATGTTAACTGGCCAAAACCTATTGCCAAGTACACATTTTTGCAATTTCTGAAGTGTTAATAATAGATTTTAGTGTGCTGTTAACTGCTAAGCTCAACAATAAACACTAATCAGTATTCTGCTAAACTTTTCAGACTGAACTACATAGAACTTACCATGAACTTCAGTGTTAATTTGACCATGTAGTAAGAGTGGTCAAATTTTAACAAGAGGGTCTCTACATATAACAATATAATAAATCAATGACAAGAGTGCTTTAGTTCTTTTAAAACATTTTTAGATCCTTTATTTCCTTTTCTCCCATTGATGAATTTATAAAATAAAAAAATGAGATATTTTCTACTAACTAAAGGAAGAAAATAATTTATAAGATAGTTAATTGATTCACCAAAGTGTGTATATATATATATATATATATATATATATATATATATATATATATCCCAGAAACTAGGCTTCTTGACATGTTTTTTCCAATGAGCAACAAAGCCTGAAGGGACAGAATTATGGGGCATTCTCTCAAAGGACATTTTATCATCATCATCTCCAGAAACTCTCCCACTGATAGGCTCAATGTGCAACCCATATTTCTACTTATGTTAGCGTAGGGATTTACTAAGTAATATTATCTAGCTCATCTTCCATTCTTTCTTTTTAGGACATCTGAACAGCATGACTCTGACCTCCATCCTTAACATTTCAGTAGCATCATCTGTCCTTCAAGGAACTCTACCCCGATGCTTCTGACACTCTGGAATGGTGGTCACGGTGACTCCTATATATCAATCTAGAACTTAGTAAATCCCATATTACCCAGCAAATTATTGTTCTGGCTGACATAAGTAAGATGACTGTTGATAATACTGATTTAGAGATTTAAGACAAATAAGTTCTTATTGCCTCCCTACTTTATCTGTTAATAAATATAGCTTAAAGAATCCCATTATGACCAAGGTTAAAAACAGGCTGTTTATGATGTTAACATTATAAATGATATTTACAATAATTAAAAGCTAGAAA
This sequence comes from Grampus griseus, assembly GCF_964374135.1. NCBI lineage: Eukaryota > Metazoa > Chordata > Mammalia > Artiodactyla > Delphinidae > Grampus > Grampus griseus. The sequence continues at coordinate 46,470,943 of NC_139012.1, forward strand.
ATACCTAAAATGCAAGGACAGAAAAATTATTAAAATATTCTGATATATGGAATACTATGCCAATTAAAATAATAATTTAAATGAATCTTTAATGATAGATAAAATTTTATAAATACACTTAGGATAAAATAGAGGACAAATTTGTACATATGTTGGAGTGAAATGAAAAAATAAATATAGTGCTCAGAAGAATATCAACACATAGTAAACAATGAGTATTAATTTTTTTCCAAATTGGGTTTTTGAATATATATAAATGCATAGATGTGCTTAGATATATATGCAGAATTAGAAAATTTTTATACCTCCAAAATCTCCACACTCTTCAATTAGCAAATAGAATGACATATATCTTTAACTCTGATGCAGCTCTGCCTTGTTTGATATAGTAATCCTCTCAACCCTTCTTGCCCAAACTCTAACTTAGTAGCTTGGCAATACAAGGAAGACTAACTGTGATACAATAAATTCTGACATACATAATTCCAAAAATTGTAATGAAGGAACAGGAAGAAAAATAAAGAAATCTGGTAACTGGAATATAGATTTTCTCCAATATTTTTTAACATAATATCATTAATGATAGTGGAAAGTGGAAAAAAATCTCTAGTAAAGTTAAAGAATATAGTCTAAATTTCCTATCACACATACAAATTTTCAAATTACTTTTCTTGTTTTATCTTAAAATTTCATGAAGTTATCATATGAAAAGATACTCAATATCACTAATTATTAGAGAAATGCAAATCAAAACTACAATGAGGTATCATCTCACACTGGTCAGAATAGCCATCATCAAAAAATCTACAAACAATAGATGCTGGAGAGGGTGTCAAGAAAAGAGAACCATCCTACACTGTTGGTGGGAATGTAAATTGATACAGCCACTATGGAGAGCAGTATGGAGGTTCCTTAAAAAACTAAATATAGAGCTAACATATGATCCAGAAATCCCACTTTTGGGTATATATCCAGAAATAAAAAGAAAACATAATCCAAAAAGATACATGCACCCCAATGTTCTTTGCAGCACTATTTACAATAACCAGAATATGGAAGCAACCTAAACGTCCATCAACAGAGGAATGGATAAAGAAGATGTGGCACATATATACTATGGAATATTACTCAGCCATGAAAAAAGAACAAAATAATGCCACTTGCAGCAACATGGATGGACCTAGAGATTGTCATATTGAGTGAAGTAAGACAGAGAAAGACAAATATCATATGATATTGCTTATAGGTGGAATCTAAAAAAAAAGTACAAATGAACTTATCTACAAAACAGAAATAGACTCACAGATGTAGAAAACAAACTTATTGTTACCAAGGGTAAGAGAGAGAAGGGATAAATTGAGATATTGGGATTGACATATACACGCTACCATATATAAAAAAGATAACTAATAAGGACCTACTGTATAGCACAGGGAACTCTACTCAATACTCTTGTAATAACTTATATGGGAAAAGAATTTGAAAAAGAATAGATATGTGTATATGTATAACTAAATCACATTATTGTACACCTGAAACTAACACAACCTTGTAAATCAACTATACTCCAATAAAAATTATATTTAAAAAGTACTAAAAGGGGAAGGGTGGGGTTTGGAAATCTTTGACACCAACTGGTTATTCTGGTATCCATTTTCTATATTCTCAAATTATTAGGATTTTTATTAGTGTTAACAAAATGAAAAGTTGGCATTTACAAAATTTTACTCCTTTTTCTTATAAAAGTGCTCTACTTTTTATGTAAAAATGGAATTGACACTAAAGGGAATGTTTGTAAAAATTTCCCATTGTGTCTTCACTTTAGCACAGCTATTTTATCATTTTTGTTTATTTTCTTACAATATTTTCCATATAGTACTTATAATTGTAGTTATAATACACACAATTTTTATCTTATTTTTTATGCACTAGCATATCATAAATATTTTTGATGATTTTATATAATTTGAAATAAATATAACTTTTAATGATTTTAAAAAATTTCATGAAGCTTTCCTATTCTGAATCATAATATATGTATGAATGTTTTATTATTCAAAACAATATGTGTCTTAAAAAAAAACACTTTTATGTAAAACTGACTCCTAAGAAAGATGAGTAGTGATATATTTATATATCCCCATGCCTGAAATGCCATCATGTGACCTCAATTGTAATAGTGCATTCCTTTGAGAAGCACAGAGTTCCATTTTTTTCAGACTCTATCAAAGGCATTAAAACTATGTTTCCCCCAGATTTTCCCAGTAAAACAAAGATAGTGTCTATTGACAGTTATGGAGTAAAGCCAAATTTTTTGCATGAAAGAAATAAATAGAAATCTATTCTAGCTCATTCAAGGAGAGGGAAAATAAGAATAAGTTAAATGTTGGTGATGGAATTTGCCTTGAAGATTGTACTACATGTAAGTATGAGATGAAGCAAATTTATAAGCTCAAGAATGGGGATGTGCAATATGAAAAAACTGTCAGCAAACAATAAAACATTTATAATAAAAATATGTATAGATTTTAGGTCACATTTTTAAAACTTGACTCAAGTTCTAAGATTTATTCTTTGTGTGTGTGTATTTATGTGTGTGTGCTTCTGCAGTCTTCACTTTATACAGCAGTGTAGGACTATAAAAATAATCATGCATGCTGAAGCCATGTAAAGCAATATTTATAATCAATGGAAAATTTGCAACTGTTCTGCAAAATTTTGCTTGCATCAGACAATCTTTTCCAAGGTGTTTGTATAGCAAGCAGCTTTGGAAGATAGAAACACCGTCTACTACTGAAGAAAATTTATTTATTGTTCAATATAATAAAAATAAGTTCTCCCTCTGGAGCAGCTGTGCATGCATAGTGTGCTAGCAGGCCCCTCAGTAAGACTGGGTTTCCTAAATTCAAGTGTCTTCTGTAACACACCACACTGTGTGTACAAGCATCACCCAACCCTCCTCTTGTTATCCTGTGGGAACTGGTGCTCAAGGAAGCAACACAACAGTGGTACTCTGGCTACCGCCATTGTTGTAAGTAATACTTATTTTTTGTCATGGGGCCAGGAGACACCTGTCTTTTGCTAGAATCTATTAAGCTGTAGCAAGCTAACTTCTTGGCTTGCAAGTAAGGTAAAAATCTCAGAGCCTTTGCAGTTCTTAACAAACCATCATAATTCTTTGAATAAATCAAATATGTAAACAGAAGTTGAAACTACATAGAGAAATTTCTACAAACAAATTCATGTATAAAGGAGCAAAAAACCCTAAATAAATATCACCAAACAGATTTCAGATTAATTCCATTCTTATTATAAAATAATGTACTGAATTTAAGTCATGTGTATTCTAGAAATGTAACTGGAGTAAAATTATATTTTGTATAATCATATAAATAATCCCCCCAAATGTTTATAAAATTTGGCATCAGTTACCTATTCAAAATATTAAGACAAAATATATAATACCTTTCTGAACATATATTAAGATAAATACCTATACTGTACCGATAGAATATTTAAGTGAAATAGTAAGTAATTAAACAACTAAAGAAGAAATTGTTAGAAAATTTCCATTGGGGTCATAAATAGGACCAGGATTCTAACTATTGTTTATATTATTCAAAACATTAAGATTTAGAAAACAATTACAAGATAATACGAGAGAGAGTGGCCAAGATTGCAGAGATGGAAGACCCTGAGCTTGCCTCCTTCCATGAGCACACAAAATTTTACATGCTATGAGACCTAGCGCAGAGACAGTAATTTGAAAATAGCCTGGGTCAGACACACTTGCTGATCTTGGAGAGCCTCCTGAAGAGTCAGGAGGCAATGGGAGTTACCCCTGGGGACGCAGATACTATTGGCAGATATATTAGAGAGCTCATCTTACCATAAGGACTCTGGTGTTGGAAAACAATGTTTTGGAGCCTTTCCTCTAGCTTATTAGAGCCAGGACCTGGCCCTACACACTGGCTGGTCAGTACCAGTCCTGGGAACCCCCATGCCAAGCAGCCACATAAATGATGATATAGCCCCACCAGCAGTTCAGCAGCATCCATAGGCACAAGACCTCCAGCAACTCCAGGAGACAGCCCTGTCCACCGTCAGGCAGGGAACTAGCCCTGGGACCCTCAGACCCCCCCAGTCACTGACCACAGAACCCAGCTCACACTAGTAGGCCAGCACTGCCCTGACATCTCCCTGGGCCCCTGCAGCCAGGCATGCTAGGACCTGACCCAAACCACTAGTGGGCTGATACCAGGACCAGTACTTCCAGATCATGTAGCTAGCCATATGGGAACAAGCCTCACCCACCAACAGCCAATAGTCTCTACACAAGGCAGGGCCCAACATCCATCTGGGCCAAGCTCCATCCAAAATTACCAGCACACTCACAGAAGTTTGCCCACCACAACAGAAAGGTCAACTCAGCCCACATAGGAGAAACCCATAGAGCATATAGCTTTGGTTAACAGAGAGGAGTGTGCTGCTCAGCCCTATAGGACATCTTTTACATAAGGCTGCTTCTCCAAGATCAAGAAACATAACTGACCTACCTAATACATAGTAATAAAAATAGAGAATCAGACAAAATGAGGTGACAGAGGAACACTTTCAAAACAAAGAATCAAGGTAAAACCTCAGAAGAATAGCTATACAAAGTGGACATAAGCAATCTACCCAATAAAGAGTTCAAGGTAATGATCATAAAGATGCTCAACAAACTCAGGGAAAAAATGCATGAGCACAGTGAGAAGTTTAAGAAACAGTTAGGAACCAAAGAGCCAAACATTAACTGAAATAAAAATACTCTAGAAGGAACCAACAGTGAATTAGATGATAAAGAAGAATGTATCAGCAAACTGGAGCACAGTGTAGGAAAAAATCATTCAAGCTGAACAGAAAAAAAGAAAAAAAATTGAGGATACTTTAAAAGACCAATGAGACAACATCAATCATACTAACATCTGCATACTACAGGTTCAAAAAGCAGAAGAGACAGAGGAAGTGGCAGAGAATATATTTGAAGACATAAAAGCTGAAAACTTCCATAATCTGGGAAAGAAATAGACCTCCAGGTCCAGGAAGTACAGAGAGTTCTAAGTAAGGTCAACCAAAGAGGTCCAAACCAAGTCACACTGTAATTAAAATGGCAAAATTTAAAGAGAAAAAAGAATATTAAAAGCAGCAAGGGCAAAGCAACAAGTTATGTACAAGGGAAGTCCCATAAGGCAATCAGCCGACTTTTCAGCAGAAACATTGGAGGCCAGAGGGAGTGACATAAACTATTTAAATTGATGAAAGGGGAAAACCTACAACCAAGAACACTATACCCAGAAAGGTACCATTCAGATTTGAAAGAGAGATAAAGAGTTTTACAGACAAGCAAGAGTTTAGCACCACTAAACTGGCATTGTAAAAAATGTTAAAGGGACTTCTTAAGCAGGAAAGAAAAGGCCACAAGTAGAAAATGAAAATTATAAAAAGAAAAATACCACTGATAAAAGCAAATATACAGTAAACATAGTGTATCAACCACCTTTAAAGCCAATAGGAAGGTTAAAAGACAAAAGTAGTAAAATCATTAATATGCATAATAAGTACTTAAGGGATATACGGAACAAAAAAAAATTTAAATATATTTTCAAAAATATTAAACAAGGGGAGATAAAAATTCAGGGTTGCTAAAATGTGTTTGAGCTTAAAAGATCAACTTAAAATAATCATGCATATAAATAGGTTGCTATATATAAACCTCATGGTAACCACAAACCAAAAATCTACAATAGATACACACACACACACACACAAAAGAACACAAACATAACACTAAAGACAGTTATCAATTCACAAGGAAAGAGAGCAAAAGAAGGAGAAGAAAGGAACAAAAAAGAAATACAAAAAAGCCCGAAAACAACTAACAAGATGACAATAGGTACCTACCTTTCACTAGTAGCTTTAAATATAAATGGAATAAATTCTCCAATAAAAAGACATAGAGTGACTGAATGGATACAAAAATGCGACTTATATATATGCTGCCTACAAGAGACTCATTTCAGATGTAAAGACGTACACAAACTAAAAATGAGAGGATGGAGAAAGGTATTCCATGCAAATGGAAACAAAAAGAAAACAATGCTCATATTAGATGAAATAGATTTTAAAACAAAGACTGTAACAGGAGACAAAGAGAGGCATTACATAATGATCAAGAGTTCAACCCAATAAGAAGATATAATAATTGGTAATGTATATATATGCCCAAAAAAGGAGCACTTAAATTCATAAAGCAAATATTTAAAAATATAAAGAAATTGACAGTAACATAAAAATAGTAGGAAATTTTAACACCCCACGTAAATCAATGGACAGATCATTCAGAAAGAAAGATCAATAAGGAAAGAATAGTCTTAAATGACACATTAGACCAGTTGGACTTAATAGGTATGTATAGAACATCCCATCCAAAAGCAACAGAATACAATTTTCTTTCAAGTCCACACAGAACATCCTCCAGGGTAGTTTACATGGTAGGCCAAAAAACAAGTCTCAGTAGATTCAATATTGAAATCATATCAAGCATCTTTTCCAACCATAACGCTATGAGATTAGAAGTTCACTATAAGGAAAAACAAAAACACATGGAAGCTAAACAATATGCTACTAAACAATCAATGGGTCCCTGAAGAAATTAAGAGGAAATCAAAAAATACCTGGAGACAGATAAGCAACAAGGATTTACTATATAGCATTGGGAATTCTATCCAATATATTATGTTAATCTGTAATGGAATATAATCTGCAAAACAACAAAAAAGAATCACTATGCTGTATTCCTGAAAATAATGGAATATTGTAAATCAACTATACTTCAATTTAAAATGAAAAGTCTGTAAAACAAATATAAAATAAAATGTTTCTTGGGATCAAAGTTAAGAAAATATCATTTTTCTTAAGAATGCATTGTCTAAAATACTTACCACTCTTGTATGCACAGGTGTTGCTTAATAAATAATGTTCTAGTACCATGAAAAAAAAACTTGGAGACAAACAAAAATGGAAACACAATATTCCAAAATCTATGGGATGCAGTAAAAGCAGTTCTAAGTGGGGAGTTTACAGTAATAAAGTCCTAATTCAGGAAACAAAAAATATCTCAAATGAGCAGCCTAAAGGAACTAAAACTAAAAAAGATGAATGAACAAACAGAAAGTTAGTAGATGGAAGGAAATAATAAAGATCAGAGCAGAAATAAATGAAATGAATAAAAATATAGAAAATATCACTGAAAACTAAGAGCTAAACTGAAAAGATAAGCAAAATTGATAAACCTTCAGCCAGATGCAACAAAAAGAGAGAGAGAGGGAGAAAGGACCCAAATAAATACATCAGAGATGAAAAAGAAGTTACAAAAAACACCACAGAATATAAAGGATCATAGAGATTACCATGAACAGTTATATGCCAATAAAATCAACAACTTAGAAATGGACAAATTCCTAGAAATAAACAATCTCCCAAGTCTGAACCAGAAAGAAATAGGGAATATAAACAAACCAATTACCAGTAATAAAATTGAATTGGTAATTTAAAAACATCCATAAAACAAAAGTTCACTTCAAAAGCTTCACAGGTAAATTCTACCAAATATTTAAAGAACAGTTAATACATATCTTTCTCAAGTCATTCCAAAAAATTCAGAGGAAGGAATGATTCTGAACTAATTCTGTGAGACCCCATCATCCTGATATCAAAACCAGGTAAAGACACAACAAAAGAAGAATATTAAAGACCAACATCACCAATGAGCAACAATGCAAAAAATCCACAATAAAATACTAGCAAACATCTTTCAATAATACATTAAAAAGATCACACACCTTGATTAAGTGGGATTTATCACACTGACAAAAGGATTATTCAACATTCACAGAGCAGTCAATGTGCTATATTATGTGAACAAATTGAAGAATGAAAATCATATGATTATCTCAGTAGCTGCAGATAAATCTTTTGACAAAATTCAACAACTATTTATGATAAAAAGAAACCTCTCAACAAAGTGGGTATAGAGGGAACATAACTCAGCCCAATAAAGGCCATGTATGACAAATCTACAGTCAAAATCACATGCAATGATGAAAAGCTGAAAGTACTTCCTATAAGATCAGGAACAAGACAAGGATAGCCACTCGACATTTTTATTCAACATAGTAGTCAGACAAAAAAAAGAAATGAAAGGAATCCAAATTGGAAAGGAAGAAATAAAACTGTCACTGTTTGCAAATGACATGAAACCATACATAGAAAACCTCAAAGACACCACCAAAAAACTGTCAGAAATGATCAATGAATTTGGTAAACTGGCAGGATACAAAATTAATATAAAGAATTCTGTTACATTTCTATACACAAACAAGGAACAATCAAAAGAGAAATTAAGGAAATAATCCCATTTATAATAGCATCAAAGATAATAAAATACCTAGGAATAAATCTAAGGAGGTGAAATACCTGTACTTGGAAAACTATAGGACACTGATGAAAGAAATTGAAGATGACACAAACAAATGGAAAGATATACTGTGTTCATGGATTAAAAGAATTAATATTGTGAGAATAACCATATTATGCAAGGCAATCTACAGATTCCATGCAATCCCTATCAAAATACCCATGACATTTTTCATAGAACTAGAACAAATAATTCTAAATTTTGTATGGGAACACAAAAGACCCTGAAAAGCCAAAACAATCTTGAGAAAGAAGTACAAACTAAAGGTATCACACTCCCTGATTTCAAGCTACACTACTAATCTACAGTCATCAAAACAGTATGATACTGACACAAAAACCAACACAGAACAATGGAACAGAATAGAGAGCCTAGAAATGATCACACACTTATATTGTCAATTAATCTACAACAAAAGAGGCAAAAATATACAATGGGGGAAAGACACCCTCTTCAATAAATGGTGCTGTGAAAAACTGGACAGCTACATGCAAAAGAATCAAGCTGGACCACTTTATCACACTATATGCAAAAATAAATCAAAATTAATTAAAGACTTAAATATGAGACCTGAATCCATAAAACTCCTAGAAGAAAACATAGGAAGTACACTCTTTGACATCAGTCTTAGCAATATTTTTTCAGTTCTGCCTCCTCAGGCAACAAAAAGAAGGCAAAAATAAACAAATGGAACTAAATCAAACTGAAAAGCTTTTGCACAATAAAGGAAACTATCTACAAATCGAAAAGGCTGCCTTCCGAATAAGAGAAAATATTTGCAAAGCCTGATAAGTGGTAAATATCCCAAATACATAAAGAGTTCATACAACTCACCATCTGAAAAACAAAAACCCAATTTAAAAATGGGTAGAGAGCTTGAATATGCATTTCTCCAAAGAAGTTGTACAGATGGCAAACAGGCACATGGAAAGATGCTCAACATCATTAATAATTAGGGAAATAAATTAAAAGCACAATGAGCTATCACCTCTGGCCTGTCAGAGTGACTATTACCAAAAAGACAATAGATAACAAGTGTTAGCAGGGATGTGAAGAAAAGGGAACTTTCCTGTACTTTTGTTGGGGATGTATATTCATACAACCACTATGGAAAACAGCATGGAGTTTCCTCAAAAAAATTAAAAATAAAACTACCATAAATCCAGTCATTCCACTCCTGACTAGCCAAAGAAAATGAAAACACTAATTTGAAAAGATATATGCTTCCCTGTGTTCATTGAAGCATTATTTATAATAGCTACAATATGGAAGCAACCTAAGTGCCCCTCAATAGATGAATGGATAAAGAAGATAAGACATATAAATATAAATGGGAATATTACTTATCCATAAAAAATAATGAAATCTGCCATTTGTGACAATATGTCTGAACATAATGTCTATTATGCTTAGTGAAATAAGTCAGAGAAAAACACACATGATTTCATTTATATGTGGAATCTCAAAAAAAAACACAAATGAACAAACATAATAAAATAGAATCATAGAATCAAAGAACAAATATGTTATTGCCCAAGGGGAGGAGGGTGGGTGGATGAGAGAAAAGATGAGTGAGATTAAGAGGTACCAACTTCCAGCTACAAAATAAGTTAATCACTGGTATGAAATGTGGAGTGGGGAATATAAGTCAATAATAATATTATATCTTTGTATGGTGACAGATGGTAACAAGAGTTATCATGGTAATCATTTTATAATGTATATAAATATTGAATCACTGTGTTGTGCACAGGAACTAACATAGTATTGTAGGTCAGTTATACTTTAATAACAAATTCAGAGAAAAGGAGGTCATGTTTGTGGTTACCAGAGTCCAGGGTATAGAGGAGGGGAAATTGGATAAGGTGGTTAAAAGGTACAAACTCTCAGTTATGAGATAAATAAGTACTAGGGATATAATGTACAACATAATTAATATAAAAAATATTTTTTCTTTTATTTTGGATTTATATAAGGTGATGGGTATCCACTAAACTTATTGTGGTAATCATTTCAAGACATATATGTAAGTCAAATCATTTTGATATATACCTTAAATTTATATTGCACTGTATGTGAAGTATATCTCAAGAAAACCGAAGGAAAAAAGAGAGAGAGAAAGCAATTACCAAAAAGAACTTTATGTGTTGAAAAAGATGAGAAAACTTTGTATTATTTGAAAATAATATTACATAGCTGTAGACACCAAAAATATTATTATTTGTGAATTTAATCAAAATTTTTAAAATATTATAATATATTTTGAACTAGTTGAAACTGAAGAGTAATCAGAATCCAGATTCAGCCAGTTGCTAAGACTTAATATAAAACTAAAATAAAATAGTCACTCCACTGTATACTTCTTTGCATTTGAATTGGCAGTCATTCCTAAATTTATTAGTTTCATAATTTCATATTTTTATATAAATGGGACTTTTTCTTTGTTAACTTCTTTTGTGTTCTCATTTTTAGTTAATAATGTTGATCATTTATTTTAGGATATTTTAAAAAATCACAAAATGCATACAAAAGAAAATTGAAATCATCCATGATTCCATTAAGCAAAGAAACATTTATTTTTTAATCATCACAAAAGCACTGCATTTGACAACATGAAAATGAGTATCTACAGATAACTCAAAAAATGAAATAAATTTAAATTCTCCCACAAGCATGTCCCTTAGAGATAACTAGCATTAACACTTTCATAAACTTATTTCCACTTATTTTTCCCTACATATATATTAAATGGCAAGATTCCTGTTATAAATTGAATTTTTCACTTAACTGTATATCATAAACATCTCTCTATGCCAATGGATATTTATCTACACTACCACTTTTAGCTGGATGAAAAGAGTTGCATTTTATTAATACACTATAACTTAACACCTATTTATAGACATTAATGTGTTTCCTCTCAACATTTTAATAAAATAAATAAGGCTATAGTGACTCTTTTTAAGACCCAGGAGACACACTGACTGGGTTTTATAATCTAGGCTCCTGACTTCAAAACTTATTTCAAGGACAAATAATCATTTGTGATCATTGCTTATATTACATTCAATCAAAGTATCTTGTTCAGGACCTTAAGTGTCACTGTTCATACACTGTCCCCCCAGAGAGTTCAACAACTCATCCTGCAACAACAGGAGGAGGACAGAGTTAGCTCTAGTCCAACCACAGACTGCACTCCTAATCTATAGAGTCTAAGCAATGGTAAAATATGGATGTCATGGATTAATGTTCTGTGGCCTGTTTTCACCTGCCCTTGGTCAAAAGTGGGGACTAACAATGAGAACAGGGGTCCCTGACATCTGGGAACTGCTCTGGTACTGTCAAAAAGGCCTTGGTTTTCTCCTGTTGAACATAAACAATTTTACAGAAATCAACATCATAAAAAGGAACATGTGACCATATGACTGTGATGGATCAAGACAAAAACAAGACAAAATTCTATAATATGTCTAAACAAGAACAAAAACCTGAACACAGTCCAAACAACAAAATGACCCAAATACTTCCCTATCCTGACTAATGAGTGACTGCTCTGTCTTTCACCAGTTACAGTTTGGCCTCATTCTAGCTTTCCCTCCTTCTAGATAAGATTTGCATAATCAATCATAGAATTAACACCACTTCCTGAGAGCATCCAATCCAGAACAAAGCCCTGCTCCCTTGAATCCTCCTGAAAATCACCCATATCAGGATAATAAGCCCAAATCCTGTAAATCTTTTTAATACTCTCTCACTGAAATGCCCCTTGGTTCCCCATAATGTGAGCTTTTCCTCCTTACAGTAAGTTATGATCCCAAATTATTCAACCACCGGAGTCACTGGAGAGCATTGACACTTTTAAAACACTTAGAACACTTTCTAGCACATGGTAAGTGCTTAATAAATGTGAGCTGTTATCATTATAAGAGACAGCTTATTGTTAGGTAAAATATATGGATTTAGAAATCAGATCTCATTCTGCACTGTCTTGGCCAAATCCCAGATTACTTTAAACCTCAGTTTCTTCATCTGTAATGTTAGTTACTACAACACTTTCCTGCAGAAAGATGAGTATTATTAGACGAAGTACTCATTTAATGTTAATTTCCTTCCTATGTCTTCCCATTTATTCCACAAAATGTATACCCCATTTCCAAAACAGTAAGTGCATTCTCAATGAAACAATCCACTTCTTCTCAGTTCTCTCACAGATACCTACAATAAGCAGAAACAAAGACATAAACACTTTAAATAAGGAGATTGGTCATGAAGAACCAGTTTTTATTTCCCCCCCCCCCCCATACAAGAACCTGCTGCAAACTCTTAAGCAGAGGGTAAAGGAATGAAAGAGTGTGTCACAGAATGCAAGTTCATGTGTCTGATGCACACTGAGGCCAAACACTACTGAAATGTCAGAGTTTGGGCAGAGAAAAGTTTACTGCAGGGACATACAAGGACATAGGTGGCTCATGACCAAAAAACCCAGAACTCCCTGAAGGGTTTCAGCAAAGCATTTTTAAAGGTCAGGTGAGGGAGGAGGGTTTCAGGGTTTGTGATCAACTTGTGCACAATTCTCTGATTGGTTGATGACGAGGTAACAAGGATTAACATTATCAATCAGTAGGCTCCAGGAGGTCTGGGGGCTGTGTGCTCATGGTCATCAAGTAGTTAACATCTTCCATTTGGTGGGGGGTTTTCCGCATCTGTAAAACAACTCAGGAAATGTACATCAGATACTGTTATCTAGATACTTCAGAGAAGAGCTAAAGCAGAGGATATGGGGGAAGGGCCTGCTCTGGGAAGGCCCCAGAGGGTCCGTTACAAGTGAAGGTGTAACTTTGCGCCTTGACCAAGATAGAAGTGAGCAGAACAAAGTGGAAATATTTCTTAGAGACTGGACAACAATTTATATGCAACCATTCCTATACATATTTAACATATTGATGTCCTAAAAATTCAACTTACATAACCTTTAATAACCATTTACTGTGTAAATAATGCAACACTTGAATATAAATACTCTTTATTAGTGTCCTTTACTAACTAAGGACATTTGGCATGAAACAGATATTCATACAACATTTTTCCTCTTTTTTGAACACAGGTTCACCATAGAGGAAATAAAGGAACAAAAAGAAAGAAAAGCTTTTTTTAAAGGTGTTTTCTTCCCATCAATAATTGAATAAGAGAATAGAGGGAGAAAAAAAAAAAAGACAAGGACAATAGGTCATATTCAAATTAAATACAAAAATAGAAGTGTGCCTACTGAAACTAAAATTCAGTGACTATATTCCATGAGCACTTCAATTTTCTTGCTTCAAATATCTTTAGGTTATCTAAACATATTAAAATGTTTTTAGTTTGTTTTTTTTTTTTTTTTTTTAAGAGACTGACAATCTTCTCCATTAGGAAAAAGAAAACAAACTCAAATTAAAGGGCTAACACAAAAAAGCATTAGAGTGAAGGAAATCATGTCTGATGGAAATCAAGTGTCAGTATAATGTAAAACACCTTATATGTTTAATTTTGACTTTTTTTCCTTTTGGTTACTTAACAGAACACTTCACAGAACTTTTGTAACCAAAATCAGGTTTGGCTGTTCACCACTCATATGCAAACAATTCAAGAGGCAAGTGTCAGTAGAAAGGAAAGGTGCTTTCATCGGAAAGCTAGCAATATGGGGAGATGGTGGACTCAGTGTCCAGAGACCAACTCTGAACTTTCTGCTCAGCCATGACAGTTTTTAAAGGGAAAAATGGGCAAGGGGTGCGTGGGGGTGAAGAATCTCAGTGAATCATCCAGGCAGGAGGTTGCGTTCTGCATCATTCTCCTTGAGTGCAAACTGGCTAACTCTCTCTTCAGATGTTATCTTGTCTTCAGATCTGCCTGCAGGATTGCTAAGGGGGATGTTGGGGGTAGAGAACTAGTCATTTTTTAACTGCTTACTTCTTCATTCTTACTTCTTTTATCTAGGAAAAGAATCAACAGCTTAGACAAGGCATGGTGTGTACTCAGGAGAGCATAAGTCAGGAGTTAGTTTCAACTGCTTAATGATCTCTTTCCTATAATTAACTTTTTTTTAAGGTTAGGGGAAACAGAAATGGGCAAACAGGAAAAGGGGGCAAAAAGCTTGTTTCACTTTAACCTCATAATTTATATTACCTCAACTTCTGATGAAAGTAACCAAATAAAATATGAATTTATGGATTTAATATTTATGGATCTACTAATATTATGAGATAATCAGGAAATAGAAAATAAATGTAACTGAGGAGCAATTTTATTGAAATTTATTGATATGTTTTCACTCATCTGGCATTTTGTAATTTCTGGAAACCTTTTTTGGTCCTTAAATTCTAACATACTTAAATATATATTCCAATTTATATGCATATTCAGTTGTGTATTCTAGCTGTCTCATACAATATATTCACATCAATTTAAAATTCATCCTTTATTTACATAATATTTAAATGTAGATTTTGCAATATCTCTTTTACTTGTTCATAATTGTTAAATTATTATCTCCTTCAAATTGGTTATTGAGTTTACAGTCATTTACTGTTCTTTCTACTGATTTTCAAACACATAATGAATGTTCTATTGGTCTCACCACATGTGGATAGAATTGAACTTTTAAAAAAAGTACTGGTTAAACTTTGGTATTAGTGGTTAGTGATTATTAGTTTGTTACTCTGATTGTAGTTTGGGAGGACTGTTCTCTAAGGAGTATGTAAATGGGAAAAATTATTTAATCTTTAATGTGGGTTAATGAATCTCAGTAGCCAGACCAGCTGTGCAAGAAGTCTACAGTTCTATGTTTTGTATAACAGTATTATTTTGGACTCTGAGAATCCATTCCATCTATCTAATGGGAGGTAAAAATAACTTCAGTTTTTCCTGTTTCTCCTTCCTCCTCCTGGAATTGACCAGGAAAATGATTAGGAACTTAGGGGTGACCCTCAACTTGACTAAACTTTAGATAAGCTTCTTCCTGACACTAAGCCCCTTCACTCCATTTTATTAGAGCAATTACTATAGAAAATTTGTAATTATAAAATTCTTCCTCTACCTCTTTGAGATGCAAATCTTTTTAAAAGCTTTTTGGCAGTTATATAATCCAGGAATGTCTTTCTCAAGGATCTGGGAGCCATCTCTTTTAAATCAGGAATGATAATACACCTATCTTCCAGTCTCTGTGATAGAGTAAGTGTTTAAATTCATTGGGAGCCAGTTAGCAGGCACAGATGTCCTAACTGTAGAGAAAAACATTGCAAACTCAGGAATAACACAATGTGCTCAACACACCCCACTGACCAACTTCCCCACTAATGTCCTCCAGTATTTTTCCACTAGCTCATCCCAGCACTTAAAAACCTTCCCACCTTTAATTCTTATAGACTTTTAGACACCAAAACTTTCCATTCATCCTTGAAATTAACTTGTCCTACACAACTCATTCAGGAGCTCACCTACACACGGCTAAATTATTTTAATATTCTCCTCACTAAAATGTCCTTGGATCAGATCTGCAAGCAACAGAAAACAAATCTGGTCAATTTAGACAAAAGGTGCATTTGTTGAAAGGGTAGTCAAAACATCACCAGAGAGTCCCAAACTGTGGTTGGAGGCTAAAGAGCCAGGAGCTACAGCATAATGTTGCAAGAATTGCTGATATTCTTTCTTCTATTAGACATTGATGCTGTTCCTAGCCCTGCCAATTCCACTGACTCTGATCCTGGCATATTGCTACCTCTGCTTTTTCTGGAAACAGGAAGTAGCTCCTTCTGCTCCTGATGCTGCTGCGGATACTACTGACTGCCACCCATCCTCAGACTGAATCCCATGTGGACTTGACTTCCTCACAATACCCTTGTAAACATGTGCTCATTCCCTAGTGGCAGAGGATCCTGGAACAGTGAGTATTTTTGCATTCTAAAGTGAGAGATGAGCTCTGCCACATAAGCTGGAAAATTCCAAAATTACTGGGAAGTGTTTCACATGCTGGGCCCTAAAATAATGACAAAACCCCACATAAGGGGCTTCCCTGGTGGCACAGTGGTTGACAGTCCACCTGCCGATGCAGGGGACACGGGTTCGTGGCCCAGTCCGAGAAGACTCCACATGCCGTGGAGCGGCTGTGCCCATGAGCCATGGCCGCTGAGCCTGCACGTCTGGAGCCTGTGCTCTGCAACGGGAGAGGCCACAACAGCGAGAGGCCCATGTATCGCAAAAAAAAAAAAAAAAAAAACACATAATATCCCTTTTCTATCTACCTTATGTAAAAATCTAACATTGCTTCTATTATCTTGCCATGAACTTGCTTTCAGAAATCCACTGGTTGCAACAACATGGATGAAACTGGAGAATATTATGCTATGTGAAATAAGCCAGACACAGAAGGACAAATACTACATGATATCACTTACATGAGGAATCTAAAACAGTCAAACTCACAGAAGCAGAGAGTAGAATACTGGATGCCAGAGACAGGAGGAAGAAACAGGGTGTATTAGTCAAAGGATAAAAAGTTTCAGTTATATAAGTCCTAGATATTTATTGTATAGCATTGAGCCTATAATAAACAATAATGTGCTGCATACTTAAAAATTTGCTAAGAGGGTAGATCTTATGTTAAATATTTTTATCACATACAAAAAAGAAATAATACTACTAATAAATAAAGAGAGTGGGAGGAAACTTTTGATGGTGATGGATATGTTTATAGCATAAGTGTGGTTTCACAAGTGTATACTTATCTCCACATTCATCAAGGATTATACAATAAATATGTGCAAATTTTTGTATGTCAACCATACCTCAATAAAGGTATTGAGGTATGGTTAACATACAAAAAATTTCCACTGGTTCTTAGTAACCAAATGAGACTAATATCCTAAACTGGGCATCTATGCTCTTCTATTATTAGGCCACACTGCAACTACCTAACCTCGCTTCTCTTAATACTCAATATAAATCCTGACTTCTATTGTTCCTGGAACATAAATTCCAAGACCAAGCTTTTGTACATGCTATACCCTATGCCTGAAAGTCCCTTTCCTCAATGTCTCTGTAGAAATTAGGGATGGTAAACATTTTTCAACTCCAATGATATCTGTGATAAAATGTAGGGTCTTCCTGAAACACTTTATTGAGAATGATTAATGCTGCTTCCAGGTTCAGTGAGAGCATGACTGATTAATGATGTCTGCCATGTCTGAAGGACAAGTAAGTGACACACTCATACAAGATCTCTGCCCTCCCTGGTCTAAGTATACTCAACTTTCATAACTCTTTTCAAATAACCTCCTCTATTAAGCCTTGATCATCTATTATAGCTCACCATGACCAATCTATTTTAAAATAGATATTCCTTATTTTTTATACCCATTTTGACATTTTTTTATCTCTTTTCACAGTATCATGAACATATATCTGCATATATCTTGTTCCCTAGACAGTAAGCTCCTAAAGGCTGCAACTCTTCTTTTCTTCTTCTGCACATCAGCCCATTGATCTGTACTCTGTCCTCAGCAGATGGTCAAAAAGTTTATTTATTGAAGGAGCTACTACCACTGTGAACTTATCTCATGTTTCATCTTCCTTTTTAAGATTTTGGGCTCTCATATTCTCCACAATGACTCGTATGGTGTTTTATGTTCTTGCTGAACAAGCCTGGCTTCTCAATTTCCTAACATATACCTGGCAATTATGCTGGTAGGTAAATTAGCTCAGTATCCCAAGTGGATTCCCTAAGGTTCCTTGGATCCCAGCAGCAGCTACAAATGCATTGTGCTTCATTCCTTTGACAAGCTCATTATGCTCCATTGTCACCTGTTCTCACACTGTGTGCTTCAGGCTGTTGCAACATCACATCAGCCTCTGCTACCTCAGGCTAGCCCTGCATTCCAATATGACTACTGTACCCCTCCCTCCCCCTGGCCTGAATGAGCAAGAGAGCCCTAATCAACTGCTGCTGTAACCCCCGCCAGTATGGGTGGGGAAGAGACTCCTGAGGGCAGTCTACACGCAGAGGCAGGGCCAAAATGAAAGCTGAACCCCAGGAGCTGTGCGAACAAAGAAGAGAAAGGGAAATTTCTCCACACAGCCTCAGGAGCAGCAGATTAAATCCCCTCAATCAACTTGATAAACCATCTGAAGAATACCTGAATAGACAACGAATGTTCCCAAAACTGAGACGGTTGATTTTGGGAGCAACTGTAGACTTGGGTTTTGCTTTCTGCATCTAATTTGTTTATGGTTTTATGTTTACATTAGTATAGTATTTAGTTCTTATTATCATTGGTAGATTTGTTTATTGGTTTGGTTGCTCTCTTCATATATATGTATTTATTTATCCTTTTTCTCTTTTTGTGAGTGTGTATGTGTATGCTTCTTGGTGTGATTTTGTCTGTATAGGTTTGCTTTTACCATTTGTCCTAGGTAAAAGGACAAATGTTTTTACCATTTGTCCTGTCTGTTCATTTTTCCTTTTTGTATTCTTTTTTTGTTTGTTTTGTTCTCTCTTCATTTTCTTCTGAGCCGTGGGTTTGGCAGGGTCTTGGTGCTCCGGCAGAGTGTTGGGCACCTCCAAGGTGGGAGGGCTGAGTCTAGGATGTTGGACCACCAGAAACCTCCCTGCCCCATGTATCATCAATCAGAAAGAGCTCTCCCAGAGATCTCCATCTCTACACTAAGACACAGCTCCAAATAATGGCCAGAAAGTTCCAGCGCTTGACGTCCCATGCCAATCAACTAGCAAGACAGGAATACAACCACACCCATTAGCAGAGAGGCTGCCTAAAGTCATACTAAGTTCACAGACACTCCAAAACACACCACTGGATGCAGCCCTGCTCACCAGAAGGACAAGTTACACTGCCACCCATGAGAACACAGGCACCAGTCACCTCCACCAGGAAGCCTACACAAGCCACTGAACCAACTTCACACACTGGTGGCAGATACCAAAAATAATGGGAACTACAAACCTGCAGCCTGTGAAAAGGAGACCCCAAACACAGTTAGTTTAACAAAATGAGAAAGCAGAGAAATATGCAGCAGATGAAGGAGCAAGGAAAAAACCCACCAGAAAAAACAAATGAAGAGGACATAAGAAGTCTATCTGAAAAAGAATTCAGAGTAATGATAGTAAAGATGATCAAAATCTCAGAAATAGAATGGAGAAAATACAAAAAACATTTAACAAGGACGTAGAACTAAAGAGCAAACAAACAATGATGAACAACACAATAAATGAAATAAAAAATTCTCTAGAAGGAACAAATAGCAGAATAACTGAGGCTGAAGAATGGATAAGTCACCTGGAAGATAAAATAATGGAAATAACTGCCGCAGAGCAGAATAAAAAAAAAGAATGAAAAGAATTGAGAACAGCTTCAGAGACCTCTGGGACAACATCAAACACACCAACATTTGAATTATAGGGGTCCCAGAAGAAGAAGAAGAAGAAAAAAAAAGTGACTGAGAAAATATTTGAAGAAATTATAGTTGAAAACTTCCCTAACATGGGAAAGGAAATAATCAATCAAGTCCAGGAAGCACAGACAGTCCCATACAGGATAAATCCAAGGAGAAACACGTCAAAACACATATTAATCAAAGTAACAAAAATTAAATTCAAGGTAAAAATATTAAAAGCAGCAAGGGAAAATAACAAATAACAACATACAAGGGAAAATAATAAACAAGGGAAACCCTGTAAGGTTAACAGCTGATCTTTCAGCAGAAACTCTGCAAGCCAGAAGGGAGTGGCAGGACATATTTAAAACGAAAACCTACAACCAAGATTGCACTACCCGGCAAGGATCTCATTCAGATTTGACGGAGAAATTAAAAACCTTACAGACAAGCAAAAATTAACGGAATTCAGCACCACAAAACCAGATTTACAACAAATACTAAAGGAACTTCTCTAGTCAGGAAACACAATAGAAGAAAAAGACCTACAAAAACAAATCCAAAACAATTAAGAAAATGGAAATAGGAACATACATATTGATAATTATCTTAAATGTAAATGGATTAAACACTCCAACCAAAAGACACAAACTGGCTGAATGGATACAAAAACAAGACCCATATATATGCCATCTACAAGAGACCCACTTCAGACCTAGGGACACATACAGACTGAAAGTGAGGGGATGGAAAAAGATATTCCATGAAAATGGAAATCAAAAGAAAGCTGGAGTAGTAATACTCATATCACAAAAAACAGACTTTAAAATAAAGACTCTTGGAGAGAGGGGGCTGCCCGCTGGCAGCCCACCGTCTGTCACGGTGCCGGGGACACTCCCGCTGCCTCCCCTTCATCTCCCCTGGTCCCCGGGAGAGTGGGCAGGGCTGTCTCAGGGCTTCCGTGGGCCCCGCCTCTCCCACTTCAGGAGGAAAACACAGGGGAAGCCCCCAGCACCCGCCACCCCCAGAGTTCTGCGGAGACCCTGGCCGTGCAGGCGCTAAAGACGGGCTCAGGCGGGGCCCCGGTGCGTCGTGCCTGTTGCTGTCCGTGTCCGGAGTGACATCTCACGCCCACCCGCTGGGCGCCCCGAGCCCCCCGTCCCGGGCCGTAGCGGCCCCACCCTGAGGGGTGTAGGCGACGGCCGGCCCAGGATGAGCGAAGCAGCCATCACGGGGCCTTGCCGCAGCCTCTAGCGCCCCAGCCTCAGGGAATGCAGTGGCCCCCAGCCCCTGACGCTTCTCCATGTCTAAGCTGGGCCTCCTCGCTCGCCTGCTCCTTGGCCACGATGCTCCTGAGCCGCGCCGGCCAGGCACCCCTCATGGCGGCCAAGTGGTTCAAGGAGTTCCCCCTTGAACCTGAAGACAGTGTCGGAGCGGACCAAGCCTGGCAGCGGGGGAGGTGGCAAATTGAGCAAGAACTCAGAGGCAGGTGGCACAGGGCCCGCCCTGGGCAAGGGATGAAAGAACTCGGCGGCTGAGCTGGGGAGCAGCCAGGCCGTGGTCGGCCCCCTCAATGATAGCCGGCTATCCCGAGATAGCCTGCAGGGTCTGATTCAGGCTGCCGTGGGCAAGGGCCGCAAGAACTCCTGGGCCACCGAGGAGGAGCCCCACCGGGGCGCGGCCAAGAGCTCAGGCTGCAGCACCTACGTCAACAGGCTCATCAAGGTGGACACTCAGGAGAAGCATGGGAAGAGCAACTACCCCAGCAGCAGTAGTAGCAGCAGCAGTAGCAACAGCAGCTTTTCCTCCACGTCCTCTTCCCCTTCCTCCCTGGGAGGAACTGGACAAGGGCAAGATTATTAAGCAGCAAGACACGGTCATCATTTTAGAAGACTACGCTGACCCTTATGATGCTAAACGGATGAAAGGCCAAAGGGATGCAGAGAGAATAGGGGAGAATGATGGATACATGGAACCCTATGATGCACAGCCAATGATAACAGAAATCAGACGACGAGGTTCCAAAGACCCCCTGGTGAAGGCTCTTCAGCTGCTCAACAGCCCCTGTGAGCCAGGGGAGAACAGCATGAAGCCCCAGCTGCTGGCCAAGAGACGGAACTCCAAGGAGCTGCTGGGGAAACTGCCGCAGCTGTACAACACGCCCTACGAGCCGGCAGCCGAAGGCGGCCAGCGCGGCGAGGGGCCGGAGCGGAAGGCGCGGCTGCCCCAGGACGATGAGAGGCCTGCGGCCAAGTACGAGCAGCCCTGGGAGTGGAAGAAGGAGCAGATCGTGCAGGCGATGTCGGTTCAGTTTGAAGGCTCTGAGCAACCTTCCATCAAGGAGGAGACAGTGAGGCAACACCACTGACAGAAGAGCTGGACCCAGAAGATCTTGAAGCCAACCCTCTCTGACCACAGTGAGGCGGAAAGAGTGGACCCAGCCCTGCTGCTGGAGAAGCAGCCTTGGTATCATGGTGCCATCACCCGAGCTGAGGCTGTCGACTACAACCCTGTAAAGAAGCTGGGCACCTAGTTTGAAACAGCGAGTCAGGGACCAGTAGTTACTCCATTGCACTAAAGACTAGTCAAGGATGTGTCCGCATCATAGTGGCTCAGACCAAAGACAACAAGTATACCCTGAATCAGATGAGTGCTGTCTTTGACAGCATCCCGGAAGTGGTACACTATTATTCCAATGAGAAGCTGCCTTTCAAGGGGGCAGAACATATGACCTTGCTCTACCCTGTGCACAGCAAGCTGCACTAAGGTTCAGCCACCAAAAGCCCCAACAGGGCCTCTCACACCTAGGAGGGCATCAGCACCCAACCAGTATCTCAGGGGACAAGGCTGGACTGCACCATAATATTTTGGAGGAAGAGGGATGCTTCATTTAGGAGTCAAAAAGTCTTCGACCTTGAATCCATTCCATGACACTTGGTTACTGACCTGTCCCTTTTCTCCTTGCTAAGTAGTTCTACAATGAGAAACCATAATTTACCAGTTGCCTCCAGTCCTGGAGTAGGGTGCTCTATTTGGGGCGTGACCCTCAGGAAAGGTAAGTCAGGAGTCCAGAAATATTAAGATTCTCCAAAAATGTGCTAGTTGTTCCGTGGAATACCTGGTCTCCAAACAAACCAACAAAAATGCACTTGGCTTTTACATAAGACAACAAAAAATGATCATGTGGACCCAAAGAGCATGTAATACAGTACCGCTTCTTGGGGAAAAGCATTAACAGTGGAAAATAAGTAAATAGTGGGCACTTTGGAGAAAGCTGTATTTCTCTCTTGAGGGTCCTAGTTCAGCTCTGGAGTCCGTAAAAATTCACAACTGTAGGGTCTGGCAAAAGGATTATTAAGAAAGTTTGTGTTTTCTCAATTTCTGTGGACTTTTTCAGCAAATCAGTAATATAAGCATAAATAAGAAGGAAGATGCATCTGATTTAAGAATCACCAATATAATTAAGCATTGGCAGCATTACCATTATTCTGAATTACAGAATAAAATATGCAATGAAGATTTCATTTCTGATTTTCAAAAGATCTGAAAATTTACAAAGCTCAACAACTGTTTTCTTATTGAATAATTATACAGAACTTCTGATATCTTTTGTTTCACCTTTGTTCATTTTAGTTATTGGAGCCATTTTTAATTTTTATCCCTAAAATTGGATTCACTTTGTATTTTAGAGTAACTTAAAAAATATATATATATAGGGAGTTCCCTGGCGGTCCAGTGGTTAGAACTCCACAGTCTCACTGCCCAGGGCCTGGGGTTAGGGAACTAAGATCCCACAAGTCGCGAAGCAGATATATATATATATATATATATATATATATATATATATATATATATATATATATATATATATATATATATATAAACTCTAGGATATTATTGTGTGAGAGCTGGGTCTCTAAAACCTGCAAAGTTTCTCTCATGCTATACAAAGCAGACCAATTGGCACCGTATAAAAATATTTTAAAAGACTGGCATTTTCTCTATCTACTACTGCTTAAAGATATTAAAATAATATTGATATTACCATTATGATTTATTGTGAACTTGTATCATCAATGTACTTACTGTGAAAAAACACCCGTAGGAATGGCATACTGTGAGAAGGCTACAGTGAGTGGCTCTATAATTACAGCTGAGCAGAGGTTTTTGTATTCTGGGGTTTGTAATTTGGCTCTTGAAACTGGTCCAGATGCAAATGTGCTGACTGTCATCAATGAAAAGTTAACTTTTGTAACTAATGTTAAATACACAAAAGAAATGCTGATTCAGTTAACTTTTAGGAAAACATATCCTTCTAGTTATTAGTTATCATTTTACTATTATGATTTAGAGATTAGTAAATATTCGCTTCTTATTCAGTTAAGATTGTAGCCAAAGAGTCGTGTGAGCTTTGTTTTTAAAACTTTGAAAGGAAATTTTCCTCACTGGATGTCAAAGATTTTATTAATCAAGAATGTTCTGGGGCTTCCCTGGTGGCGCAGTGGTTGGGAGTCCGCCTGCCGATGCAGGGGACGCGGGTTCGTGCTCCGGTCCGGGAGGATCCCACGTGCCGCGAAGCGGCTGGGCCCGCGAGCCATGGCCGCTGAGCCTGCGCGTCCGGAGCCTGTGCTCCGCGATGGGAGAGGCCACAGCGGTGACAGGCCCGCGTACTGCAAAAAAAAAAAAAAAAAAAAAAAAGAATGTTCTGTTTTTTAAGTACTGATAGAATTTTTTAATATATTGGTTTACGTACTATATCTTTAGTATGAGATTTTTAATTTTTAGCATTTGTAGTTCCAATTCCATTAAACAAATATTTATTACCTTCCATATACAAATAATTCATTCTGTTAAACTTATTTTCAGTTCAACATTCTAGAAATGAAACCTTATTTTTTACTTAAACTTATTCTACAAAGGAAATGCAGCAGTTACCCTAATTTTAATAAATGCTGAAAGCTTTGTAAAATTTTTCTTTGTGCACTAAATGATTTTTGGCCCATACACAGCAACTGTGATAAATGCAATAATGAAATAACATTTTGAAAGCAGACCTGATACATTAAGTATTTATTGAGCTTCTATCATAGGCTCAGTATTGTGCTTTCTCTATATTGTTTTTCTGTGACAGTCATGCTGTTTTCTTTATATAATTAAAAGTGGAGGGCTTCCCTGGTGGCGCAGTGGTTGAGAGTCTGCCTGCCGATGCAGGGGACATGGGTTCGTGCCCCGGTCTGGGAGGATCCCACATGCTGTGGAGCGGCTGGGCCCGTGAGCCATGGCCACTGATCCTGTGCGTCTGGAGCCTGTGCTCCGCAACGGGAGAGGCCACAACAGTGAGAGGCCCGCGTACTGCAAAAAAAAAAAAAAGTGGAGATGTGGAGTTTAAAAACATAAAAATTAAAAATAAAAATAAAGACTATTACAAAAGACAAGGATGGACACTACATAATGATCAAGGGATCAATCCAAGAAGAAGATATAACAATTAAATATTTATGCACCCAATATAGGAGCAGCTCAATACATAAGGCAAACACTAACAGCCATAAAGGGGGAAATTGAAAGTAACACAATCATAGTAGGGGACTTTAACACCCCACTTTCACCAATGGACAGATGATCCAAAATGAAAATAAATAAGGAAACACAAGCTGTAAATGATACATTAAACAAGACAGACTTAATTGATATATATAGGACATTCCATCCAAAAACAACAGAATACACTTTCTTCTCAAGTGCTCATTGAACATTCTCCAAGATAGATCATATCTTGGGTCACAAATCAATCCTCAGTAAATTTAAGAAAGTTGAAATAATATTAAGTATCTTTTCTGACCACATTGTTATGAGACTAGATATCAATTACAGGGAAAAAACTGTAAAAAATACAAACACATGGAGGATAAACAATGTGATACTAAATAACCAAGAGATCACTGAAGAAATCAAAGAGGAAATTAAAAAATACCTAGAAACAAATGACAATGAGAAAACGATGACCCCAAACCTATGGGATACAGCAAAAGCAATTCTAAGAGGGAAGTTTATAGTAATACAATCCTACTTCAAGAAACAAGAAACATCTCAAATAAACAACTTAAACTTACACCTAATGCAATCTGAGAAAGAAGAACAAAAAAACCCCCAAAGTTAGTAGAAGGAAAGAAATCATAAAGATTTAATCAGAAATAAATGAAAAAGAAATGAAGGAAACAATAACATAGGCCAATAAAACTAAAAGCTCGTTCTTTGAAAAGATAAACAAAATTGATAAGTCATTAGCCAGACTCATCAACAAAACAAGGAGAAGACTCAAATCAACAGAATTAGAAATGAAAAAGAAGTTACAATGGACACCGCAGAAATACAAAGCATCATAAGGGACTACTATAAGCAAATATATGGCAATAAAATGGGAAACCTAGAAGAAATGGAAAAAAAACGTAGAAAAGTACAACCTTCAAGACTGAACTAGGAAGAAATAGAAAATATGAACAGACCAATTACAAACACTGAAATTGAAACTGTGATTAAAAATCTTCCAACAAACAAAAGCCCAGGACCAGATGGCTTCACAGGTGAATTCTATCAAACATTTAGAGAAGAGCTAACACCTATCCTTCTCAAACTCTTCCAAAATATAGCACGGGGAAGAACACTTCCAAACTCATTCTGCAAGGACACCCTCACCCTGATACAAAAACCAGACAAAGATGTCACAAAAAAAGAAAACCACAGGCCAATATCACTGATGAACATAGATGCAAATATCCTCAATAAAATACTAGCAAACAGAATCCAACAGCACATTAAAAGGGTCATACACCATGATCCAGTGGGGTTTATCCCAGGAATGCAAGGATTCTTCAATGTAATGCAAATCAATCAATGCGAATACAACATATTAGTG
The DNA here is from genome assembly GCF_964374135.1 of Grampus griseus. Classification (NCBI taxonomy): domain Eukaryota; kingdom Metazoa; phylum Chordata; class Mammalia; order Artiodactyla; family Delphinidae; genus Grampus; species Grampus griseus. The sequence continues at coordinate 46,497,798 of NC_139012.1, forward strand.
ACTTGAAGGGTAAAAAACATATGGTAATCTCAATAGATACAGAAAAGGCTTTCAACAAAATTCAACACCCTTTTATGTTAAAAACCCTCCAAAAAGTGGACATACAGGGAATGTACCTCAACATAATAAAGACTATGTATGACAAACCCACAGCCAACATCACTCTCAATGGTGAAAAACTGAAACCATTTTCTCTAAGATCAAGAAGAAGACAAGTTGCCCACACTCACTGCTATAATTCAACATAGTTTTGGAAGTTTTAGCCACAAAATCAGAGAAGAAAAATAAATAAAAGAATCCAAATCAGAAAAGAAGAAGTAAAACTGTCATGTTTGCAGATGACATGATACTATACATAGAGAATCCTAAAACTGCTACCAGAAAACTACTAGAGCTAATCAATGAATTTTGTAAAGTAGCAGGATACAAAATTAATGCACAGAAATCTCTTGCATTCTTATACACTAACGATGAAAAATCTGAAAAAGAAGTTAAGGAAACACTCCCATTTACCACTGCAACAAAAAGAATAAAATACCTAGGAATAAACCTGCCTAGGGAGACAAAAGACCTGTATGCAGAAAACTATAAGACACTGATGAAAGAAATTAAATATGATTCAAACAGATGGAGAGATATACCATGTTCTTGGATTGGAAGAATCAACATTGTGAAAGTGACTATATTACCCAAAGCAACCTACAGATTCAATGCAATCCCAATCAAACAAGCAATGGAATTTTTCACAGAACTAGAACAAAATATTTCACAATTTGGATGGAAACACAAAAGACCCCAAATAGCCAAAACAATCTTGAGAAAGAAAAATGAAGTTGGAGAAATCAGGCTCCCTGACTCCAGACTATACTACAAAACTACAGTAATCAAGACAGTATGGTACTGGCACAAAAACAGAAATATAGATCAATGGAACAGGATAGAAAGCCCAGAGAAAGACCCACACACATATGGTCACTTAATAGATATGACCATTGGAGGCAAGAATATACAATGGAGAAGCAACAGCCTTTTCAATAAGTGGTGCTGGGAAAAAGAATGATATTAGAACACTTCCTAACACCATATACAAAAATAAACTCAAAATGGGTTAAAGACCTAAATGTAAGGCCAGACTCTATCAAACTCTTAGAGGAAAACACAGGCAGAACACTCTATGATATAAATCACAGCAAGATCTTTTTTGAACCACCTCTTAGAGAAATGGAAATAAAAACAAAAATAAACAAATGGGGTCTAATGAAACAAAGTATTTTGTACAGCAAAGGAAATCATAAACAAGATGAAAAGACAACCCTCATAATGGGGAAAAATATTTGTAAATGAAGCAACTGACAAATGATTAATCTCCAAAATATACAAGCAGCACATGCAGCTCAATATCCAAAAAAACAAACAACCCAATTCAAAAATGGGTGGAAGACCTTAATAGACATTTCTCCAAAGAAGATATAAAGATCACCAACAAACACATGAAAGGATGCTCTACATCACTAATCATTATAGAAATGCTAATCAAAACCATAATAAGATATCATCTCACACCAGTCAGAATGGCCATCATCAAAAAATCTACAAACAATAAATGCTGGAGAAGGTGTGGAAAAAAGGGAACCCTCTTGCACTGTTGGTGGGAATGTAAATTGATACAGCCACTATGGAGAACAGTATGGAAGTTCCTTAAAAAACTAAAAATATAACTACCATATTACCCAGGAATCCCATTACTGGGCATATACCCTGAGAAAACCATAATTCAAAAGAGACATGTACCACAATGCTCATTGCAGCACTATTTACAATAGCCAGGACAAGGAAGCAACCTAAGTGTCCATCAACAGATGAATGGATAAAGAAAATGTGGCACATATATACAATGAAATATCACTCAGCCATAAAAAGAAACAAAATTGAGTTATTTGTAGTTAGGTGGATGGACCCTGAGTCTGTCATACAGAGCGAAGTAAGTCAGAAAGAGAAAAACAAGTGCCAGATGCTAACACATATATATGGAATCTGAAAAAAAAAAAAGGTTCTGATGAACGTAAGGGCAGGACAACAATAAAGATTCAGAGGTAGAGAGTGGACTTGAGGATACGGGATGAGGGAAGCATAAGCTGGGATGAAGTTAGAGAGTAGCACTGACATATATACACTACCAAATATAAAATAGATAGCTAGTGGGAAGCAGCCACATAGCACAGGGAGATCAGTTTAGTGCTTTGTGACCACGTAGATGGGTGGGATAGGGAAGGGGGGTGGGAGTCATAAGAGGGAGGGGATATGGGGATATATGTATACGTATAACTGATTCACTTTTTTGTACAGCAGAAACTAACACAACATTGTAAAGCCACTATACTCCATAAAGATGTTAAAAAACAACAAAGAAAGATGTAATCAAAACAGAAAACAAACAAACAAGCAAAAAAGTGTCCAAGGGTTCAGTGGTACTCAGATTAAGGGCCCCTGACCAACAGAATAGTTTCATCCCTTGAAGGGTTATCAATCTCCAATCAGTGAAGGTGTTCAAGTATCAATGTGACAACTAATTGGTGAGGATACGGTAGCAAATAAATTTACCATACTAGACTCATTGAAGAAAAAAAAAAAAGTCCCGATGACTTTTATAAATATTTAAATCAAGGATTAAGTGAACTTAAACATGAACTATACCAATAGCCAGTGCAATTTTCCTTGTAGTACAAATTCAACTAGCTACATGGAGAAAACAATACTATATAATAGAGAGACAGAAAGATGCATGAAGGGTGGAGAGATGGGGAAGGAGAGAGAGACACACTCATAAATATTATACCTAAACGAAAGCAAAACACCCTCTAAGGGTATTTTCCTGTAAGGATTATCTGTTGGATAACAGCATGTACTCTTTCATTTCTGAATAGTCTCTGTAAAAGGTCATCTCCTGACAAATACAGTCATTAGCATCTCATTTTTATTTTAAGTGGTGACAGAGGCACTACAATATGCCTTTCAATACCCCATATTAAATAGGAGTGATTTAACATTGGCAATTAATCAATAATATATCAATAATAGTAAATTGCTTAAATGGATGAATATATATATAAATATTAGGAGTGAAATAGGGCCAATAGTAATTCTTATTTTATTTTATGCAGCCAGGGCTAATTGATAATTGACAAAAGCAAGGAAGCTTTTATTAATTTGGGAAGAACTGGATCTGGGTGACATCCTGTATTAAGGAGAGGGTGTGGACTATTTATGCATCTTTAAAACAAAGTGTGTAAAGCACAAATAAATACTTAAAATTTTATACAGTTCACACATACTGATAAATATTAAGAAAAACTCCTGTGTAACTCCACTTAGCCTTTTATCTAAGAATGTCAATGTTATTTACATTAATACAATAACTCATTAATTAAATGATTTAATGCAATTCCCAAGGTTAATTTGATTAGTAATTACAAAAAGCAATTAGTTAAGAACTAATGGCAGGCTTCCCTGGTGGCGCAGTCGTTGAGAGTCCGCCTGCTGATGCAGGGGATATGGGTTCGTGCCCCGGTCGGGGAACATTCCACATGCAGTGAAGCAGCTGGGCCTGTGAGCCATGGCCGCTGAGGCTGTGTGTCTGGTGCCTGTGCTCCGCAATGGGAAAGGCCACAACAGTAAGAGGCCCGTGTACAGAACTAATGGCTATTTTCCCTTGAGGAGAATAAAAGATCACTCAATAACTGCATATAGTTTTTTTTGAACCAGCAAGAACACGTTATACGTATTCATTTACTAGAATTATAAAAGACAGTCATAACAACAGTTATGAGAGACACACTACATCATATGATATATATTTTTACAAAATGGGGAGGGGGAACAAGAAGACAAGAAAGAATTGGAGACAGTGTCTGGGAGAACACAACCAAAACCAAAATCCAATAGTAACTTGATATGACTTTCTCTGAGAATGGCTTGAAATTTTACTTTTATAAAAATATAAAATGTTTCATGCAAGCTACAAATTATGTAAGAATTGATTCAAAAGTCCCTGAATCTGTCATAGTTCCAAATCATTGAACCATTCATAAAAATGTTTCCCATTAATAAAGTCTATTGTTTTCCTTTTTGTTGTAAATAAAATGTTGTGTTTGGTTTGTCAAATCATCTCCTATTCAGAGAAAAACTCATTCTCATAGAGATTCATAGAGTTAAATAATATAGTGTGATATGACTCAGAATTCAAAATTATTAAATGAGAAAAGTACAGGATATGGTTTTAGCTTATTTAATATCTGTAATAAACCTAAAAATTCTAAAATAGATTGAGGAATATGATCTTTTAAAAAGCACAGGGTTAATGGCATCATCATTTATGCTCTGAATCAAAATGACAGGATCACCAACGAACTATGCGAATACTATTCGATCTGGAAATAATTCATATGCTCATAGCTTGACTAGTCAGGGGTGGTTATAATACTTATTTCTACTTTATGTAACTCTGTACCATCTGTACTGCCCGCTATGGACACAAGTATTTCAGTCACTTAACATCATAACATCATGTCCTTTGAGGGTTTGAGGTTTTCATATGCTAGTTGAATTTACTTACTCAGCAATACTTAGTTCTATCTTTTTAAAATCTCAATATATTCCCACATGATTTCCTTCATTTATTCTACAGTGTTCTACATGTTTGGGATGAAAAGATGAATGAGATGTTGCTACTGCCCCCATGACTCTGACATCCATTCAGTGAGACATACAAAAACATAAATAATTATATTTGTGGAAAGTGTTATATTCAAGGTGCTTTGAGAAACACAGTGTGGCAGATACTGTATGTAAACTTACCCCACAGCCATGCTTACTCTTTCTCCTTTACTAATTTCTTCTATAGAGATTTATAAACTCTATGGAAGAAACTCTATAGAAATTTAGAAACTCCAAAAACTAAAAAACTAAAAGCCAATTAACTAGACCCACTGCAGCCAAGGATTGCTTTGCTATTCAATTCTGGTTAATGAAATATAAGCGGATGTCTGCCGAGGCTGCCTCTTCCATTTTCTCCTTCCTCTTACCTGGAATGTGGATTCTCTGTCTGGTTATGGGGCCATTTGAGTTGCAACTGTGAGGACAAAAGCCACATGCTATGAATGGCAGAACAAATATTTCCCATGTCAACACTTAACTGCTACCCCTGAATCTCCAGTTGTGTGAGATATCAAAAATCCTTACTCATTTCAACCATTGCTGTAGACAGTTCTGCTACACACAGCTGAATCCAATCCTAAATAATACGACAGAAAGAGGTAAGCTAATTCTGACTGGGACATTATAGGAAGTTTCTTCATCTGAAAACTCTGGAAGAACCTTGAAATAAGTGTAGGAGCTCAGAAATAGATAGGGAATGGAAATTTGAACACAGCAGAGGGAATAACAGTGTGTATTTAAAACACAGGTTTTGGGAAGTGAATGAGGGGATCCAGTTTAAGCATATAAAGACAGAAAGGTGGTTTGGAATTTTTCAAGGGTCTTGTGTTTTCAGGCACAAGAGTCTGTACCTATTGTGTTGAACTTGACTTCACAACAATTTGTTTTAAGGTCCTGGATTAACTTTTGCATTCAAGCAAGCTTTTAAAAATAAATGAAGCTGCTCCTCTCAGGAGGTCATGTAGGTCAACCTCAAAAGCTTGCCGGGGGCTTCCCTGGTTGGTGCAGTGGTTGAGAGTCCGCCTGCTGATGCATGGGACACAGGTTCGTGCCCCGGTCTGGGAAGATCCCACATGCCGCAGAGCGGCTGGGTCCGTGAGCCATGGCCGCTGAGCCTGCGCGTCTGGAGCCTGTGCTCTGCAACGGGAAAGGCCACAGCAGTGATCTGCCTCACCTCTGCACCTTTGCTCATCCTTTTCCACAACATCTTCCCCAATCTTCATCTCGGTATACTCCAAGTCATTTATTCAATATACTACACAAACTTTACTCGGTGACATTCTCTTCACCACTACCCACAACCCTTCCCTTGATTGACATCTCCAGCCCTCCTACACGTTCTCCTTAATGTCCTATACATACTTCTATTACAGATTTGTCATAATTTTTTTTCATTTGTACCTGTCTTTCTCCTCTAGTAGGACATAAATCTTTTGTTAATAATCTTTGTAGCTTCATTGTTTAATTTAGTAATAACACATGTTAAATAGTTTTGAAATTTATGGCCATGTTTTTTATCTTTGAAGGTTTTTAAGTAAGTATCATAATCTGATATCATGAGAAAGTAAAATAAAGATTAGAGTGAGAAGAGACACCAGGAAACTAAAAGTCACTAAATTTATGATTAGAAAATGTATGATAAACTTGACATTTCTATTTAGAGTGGTTATAATCTCTACATGTGTCTTGAAATCCATAGTCTTCCAGTCATTTGCTGGCTGAGAATATGGTGATAGGTTCCCACCAAATTTTAAAGCTGAATTAACTCTCTTGTGCATCCAGAGAGACTTGCTGCCACTGTAGGATCACTATTCTACCATGCCAGGAACCTCTAGGAACCTCTAACATCACTGTGTGCTGTGATTTCAGAGGCACTGAAAGGCTACCAGACATCAAAATACCTCTTCCACTCAACCACTAACACTTGAGGAATAACATCTTTCATCTGTTAGAGATGAGACATAAAATTGCCCCCTAGGAGATTCAACACTCTGGCTTTGAGCTGTATTTTGAAGTTATGATTAGCAAGTGATTTTCTTATACCAGGCTTTGTTGAATACAAAAAGATAAACTGCGAGGGATGTGAGTATCTGAAATAGAAGGAAGAATAAACTCCAAGAAAACCATCAAATTGGATGCACCAATTGAAAACTACATTTGTGATCATTTCGCCTACAACTTGCCTTTTATTCTTTCATGTAGTTATTCTGCAAAATTTTACTGGCACCAGTTATTCACCAAGGATATAACTGGACCCTAAGGATACAGAGATAAATGATCATCAGCATTTATGAGTCAGGGAATAAGAAGTCAAATAGAATACAGTTTGGACAATGTCCTGATAGGACCCTAACAGGCAGCCCTATAGCACCAGCATCATTCCCTACTTTAAAATACAGATTTCTAGGGTTTCCCTGGTGGCAAAGTAGTTGAGAGTCCACCTGCCGATGCAGGGGACACGGGTTCGTGTCCCGGTCCGGGAAGATCCTACATGCCGCGGAGCGGCTGGGCCCATGAGCCATTGCCGCTGGGCCTGTGCGTCCGGAGCCTGTGCTCCGCCACGGGAGAGGCCACAACAGTGAGAGGCCTGCGTACCACAGATAAATAAATAAATAAACAGATTTCTAAACTTTTGTTAGCTAACATCTAAGATAACCTCACAAAGGTATAAACCTACCATCACATCAGGCACTTATAATTCTGTATTCTGCTATAATTGCCAAAAGGATGCCCTATACATCATCACATCTGACCTTGGAATCAAGCCTGCCTGACCCATATTGTTTCATTCCTGATCCTCCAAAGGCTCTTCAGTTAAATATTGCTTCTGTTTACTCACCTCATGCAGCATATAAAAGACTTATGTTCTCAGATGCACCTCTGCACAAATTACATGACATTAGGCCTCTGCAGAGCCTCACTCCTGCACTATTATACCACCACTGCCACTCAGTTAGCTGCTGACTCTGCTTTGAGTAAATGGTGCAGGGCACACAGGCCTCCCTTCTCTGATCCCAATACCCTTGAATATAAACTATCAGCATCCAAGGTGCCTCCACCAGTTCCAAGTCTCCTACTATTTCATTTGTATGAATGCTGAGCATTCACTCTGCAGCACAACTGGTGGTGTCCTAGGAAGATATTCAATGAGATTCCAGAGATTCCAGCCTCCCCTGGCTTTTGCTCAATACACTTCCTCAGACCCTTCAGCTCAGTGTCTAAGTCTTTGGCTTTTCTACCCCAGTGTCCATGGCTTATGAGGACTCTATTTTCCACCTCCTCATAGGGCCCAAACCTTGTCACTAATAACATTGACAAATACTAAGCTCCTACTACGAGTTAGCAAACCCATTTCCAGAAATAAAAACTAGCTAGAACTTCACTGGACTCTCAGTCTTTAGAAACTGAAAATCCAAGGATATCTTACCCAATCAAATCCCTATCATAGTTCTTAGCACACTGACATTTAAAACTACATTAAAATTGCTTTTATATTAGCTTTTATCCTCTAGTGAACTAAAAGCTCAGGATATTTGAAGCCATGTTTATATCTCTCACACTTTGCTCTCTGACTTGCATAAAGTAGAGATGGAGAAATATTTGTTGAATGAAACAGCTGTTTAGATGTCCCAACTAATTAGGCACCTCGTAGGGTCAGAGATGTCATTCCATCAACCATTCTGTTCAACCCCTTCACACATCAAAGTCCAGAGCCCTCTCTTGGTCCCCTGGACTTAGCCACAGGAACAAGGAATAGCTCAGTTTTTTACTAGGATTCATCATTTGATCCTAATTCCTGTCCAGGGAGGTTCCTGCAGCCATATCTCGTTCCCTCTGCTCATCTGTCCCATTTCTCCCCAGTGATTATCATCTTTCTCTGGTTTAAACAGCTGAAAAAAACTACAACTTCATTAACACTAGTTTTAAAAGATTGCCTGCTCTTGGTTTTATTATTTTTTTTAATTATCACTCATTTTGGGAATAAAATTTCAGGAAAAAATATCTAACCAAAAACACATGGGATCAACACACTTTCCCAGTTGTTATCTATCTTTGCAACCCTTTAGGAAAAAACCTTACATGTATCATATGCTAAAATACTCAAGTTCTTCTATGTTAGAAAAGTACAACACTGCCATTTGCTTTCGTTAAAACACTGTACCAAAAGTGATGTAGATAATAAATAACGTTGTGCTATAATCCTACAGAGTCCTGATGAAATCACTGGTATCCACTCATAATTATATATGAAGAAGCAAATGCATGGGTAAAAGGAAGTAAAATATACCATATCAGATGTTTTTGTTTCCCATGTGCAGTTCTTACAAATAATATATAGTCGTAAATTTGAAAAGACTGAGAGAAATGTGTCTCCAGGCATTCCCTTATCATCCCTAAATTTAGCACTACTGAAACCATGGCACCAGAGAAATGACGTTGCAATACCTCGGATGCTGGTGTAGTGTAATATGTAAGAGAGAAAGTGTGCATTTTGCAGAGAAAGTTGTGTATAAATCCCGACTCTACACCTTAAAAGTATGTGAGTTTGGTGACTTACAACTTCTAAGCAACTGTTTCCTCACCTGCAAAGTAAGGCTCAGTGATAGTACCCAAATCAAAGGATAGTTATAAAGTTTAAATTAGATAATCCATGTAAAATGGTTATTATAGAGTTTGGCACCTATAAATATTTAAGATTATTGTAATTAATGTGTTATATTTGTCACCTTAATTTGAAAATAAATGACTTGGTTTACTTTAAGGAATGTTTCTGAAAGAAGGGAGATTTTCTTACATCTTTGTATTCCTTAATCAACAAAGGTTGACATACCTAATGCTAGTATAAAATAAGCTTATGGTAGGTTCTTCAGGAATTCAAAGGCTATTTCATTACCTCTCCCTTTTCCAGAAAGTGTATGTTAGCATAAGCTTAAATAGAAGCAGAAAAAAATTAAAGCATGACAATTAAGTAAATGGTAGAAAATATTCTGTGTAAGATTAAGGCTTTATCTTTGTTGGACTCGGCAATCCATTGCCTGTTTAATTGAAGATTATTTTAAAGACCGTCTAATGAATACAAAGTTAATTCATTTTTTCCTGTTATGAGAAATATATATTAGCTTTTGAAATATGGTCTAAGTCATATTCTCTTTTCATTTCAAGGACATTTTAGACATCTCTGCAATTCAGTCTTTTATTGTAATTTCATGCTTGTAAAGTACAAAGGATTGTCTATGTCTGTAACTGACTATTCAGGCACTAAGACAAATCTTTCATAATCAGTGATAATATATCTTAGCAAAGAATACCAATACATATTTAATGTGTAACCTTTGACTGTATTGTACAATTAACTCTTCGTATCCCTTTTTTAGTGAGATCCAAGGGAAATATTATTCTCCATGTTAAACAATATTCATGTTTAACTGATTATCCTTGTGAAAGGTAGATACATATCTGGTTTTTCAGAACTCTCTTGGAAAAAATAATGTTTTTACACCTGGAAAGTAGCAGTGCATATTTTATTGTTTTTCACATAGAAATAAATTTTAAGAAGAGATGATCACATTGACAAATTTACTTTACTTTATAAATTTTGGTAATTAAACTCAAATTGGTCATTCTAGTGGCAGAGTATAAAACATTTCAAACCTTACAAGTAAGCACATAAATGCTGGATATTTACTTATTATTTTTATGAGAAGAACACAATATAAGACCTTTCCTCTTAGCAAATTTTAATTATATAATACAGTAGTGTACATTAAAATAATAGCAATAATAAATAGGGCAAGAGAAAACTCAGAGGTGAAGGATATGTTTATGGCATAGTGATGGTTTCAAGGGTATATAAGTCTCTCTAAACTCATCAAGTTGTGTGCATTAAAAATGTACAGTTTTTTGCATCTTAATCATACCTCAGTAAAGTGATCTTTTTTAAATGCTGAAATATTTATGTCTCAAAGCTTCTTGTTAGGGGTTCTTATTCCAGAATTTCACTAAGTCTTAAAGAATACTGTTGTACTTGAAAGAGAATAGATTTCTTATTTTCTGGAGCCTGCTAAAAAATTATGTAGTTAAAATAATAATATGATTTCATAATGAAGATTGCCCATGTGAAACTACTGAGCTCAAAATATACGTCTACGTACAACTCCTTAATCAAAAAATAAACAGCAACTTATTATTATTTGACTATGAAAGTCATTCATTCTCTAGAAGAGGTGATTTTCATTCTGTTAAAATTTCCAAACTTTTCTTGTTAATTTTTAAATGCTATATCCTTCTTGACAATTTTCAAATAAAGTATTGAGGGAAGAAATGACTAATGGAATTAGGATATCCCAATTATCTTGTAACTTTTCCTCTTGATCACTTAAATGCAAATCAAATGTTTTTTTTTTGAAATAGTAGCCATACTTCCATAATGTAATTGGCTGTAACCACTGATTAAATGTATCCTTTGGTGCCTCATGTTTAATTATTTTACTTTGACATCTTCACTGAAATTGCTCAATGGGGTCATAGCTATCTATATTCTGCATTTAGATGTCATTAAAAATACAGTTCCTGCTTTTAATTTATATAGCCAATGAGAATACTTGTGTCCTAACTTTCTTGAATACATATTATTTGGGAATCACAACAAAGACTAATGGATTGAGGAAATTCCTGGTTACAGCATTAGGTTCAGAATAAAAGAAATGTTTTGCTTGTGACATTTCCCTACTAAAGTTATTATTTGCTTTAGTCTGCTCACATGTCATTAAATTATAGTGATTGTGAAATATAAAAGCTCCAGGGATAAGTATGAGTGTGAGGAATGGTTTAGAGGAAGGCAGACATTAAGATGCACTGGGAAATCTGCAAAGTTCGGGGATAAAGAAAAGAACTTTCTCTTACTTCTATATCAGATATGTTGAGTTTTGTGACAAGGAAGTAAGAAATCAAGGTAGATCCACATGTCCAATTTTCAACCAAGATTTTGGTTGTCAAGACCTTACCAATTTTAACCTTCTGGAAAGAAATGTAATGTCACTCAGGCTTGAGGTGGAGTAAGTGTAACTTAAAATGAAGGTAAGTATGTTGACTTACTGTCATGAAAAATTGACTTTTCTCTAAATTTGCTAAAGGTCAGAGACAACAAACATGTGTTTCTTTATTTTCCCAAGCACGTAGAAAATCCAAGAAACTGTGTACCAAAGATATGGTAGAGTTTAAAAATACAAATTGTTTCAAAAAGAATTAGGGAAAATTGAAAATACTTTCATATATAATAGGAAATTGCTAGTTCTGGTAAATGAATTCAATGCAATCATAAAAATTCATAATTATGGACAGCACAGAAATATGTATAAATATTCATAAAATAATGTTAAGTAAATAAGCTTAACACAAAGCCGATATTTAATTAATAATGATATGGTGTAGATGGAAATAAAAATAAAATTGTTCATATGTTAGTGGAATTAACAGGGCTTTCTTCCTAAATGTTTTTTATACATTTTTTATTATTTACACAAAACTTTTTTCAAAAAAATAAAATAGAGTTTACAGAAAGTGTCATATATGATCAATTATAATAGTTGGTAAAAGAAGGCTAGGAAATTATGACTATAAACACTGAACATATTTTTACTCTATAGGCCAGAAATTTTACTTCTAGGCATATATGCAATATAAATGTGGCACAGTTTCATCAAAATACATGTTCTAAAATATTCTTGGTAGCACTATTCATCATAACTCCAAACTGAAAACTATTCAAGTACCCATCAACAGTAGAATGGATAAATAAACTGTGGATATTCACCCAGCTGAATACTACACAACAATGAGAATGAACCTTCTACAACTATGTCCTGTAATATGGACAAATCTCGGAAGCAGAATTTTGAACAAGAAAGAAAAGCATAGTCTTTTCTACCTGTCTTTGCACACTCAATATTATGTTTGTGGAATTCCATTTCTATAAAACCCACAATAAATCCTGCTAGGCCAAATGCACATTTCTGGCCATGGGAAAAATTCTGCTAAAGGAAACTAAGAATCTCAATGGGCTATTAGGACTCAACACACATATCAAAGTTGAAATGTTCTACAATTAGATAAATTCACTTTTACCTAAAGATCTTTACTACTATATGTATGTACATTATACGTGTATAAATACACACTCATACAGATACATATTCTAAAATTTTCCTATGGCAAAAACAGTTATGTGTCTACCAAAGTATTGCACTCCCGTTCTGTAGTGAGAGTTGCTGGGAAGTGGTTGCTCTGTCAGGGACTACATTACTGGCCCCTTAACCCCTCTCACCCCAGGTGAGATGAGACTTAACTACTTCAAGATAACGGAATGTGAGCATAAGGGATGCTTCAGTCAAGAACAAAGGACTTCCTCCACACGGCCCTAGCCCAGTGTGCGAACAGGATCCAGAAAATACAGAACAGGACTCCAAGGTCCTAGATGATGGACAAGTCACCAGATGGACAAAGCACAAGTTTCTGAATCTCTACGTAGAAGACTGCCCATCTACCAGAATCATCTGTATTGACTGAATTGTTACATAAACCAAAAATAAACTTGTGTTGGATTAAGTCTGATATTTTGAGGTTTACTTGATAGCAAATTATATATTTTAATATATGTTTTTGTTTTTGTTTTTCTAATGCTAGCTTGACCTAGTTTTGAGGCCCTGGCTAGTGGCCGGTCAGTCTCTCTTTTTGACAGGTAGAACCACATTCCTACCACTTCCCTTATATGGCTGTCACACAACTGGCCACTAAGCACCAGCCCTAATCACCCTGAGGCCAGGTATGAGTCAGCCAGGAACAGTCATTGCCCCAGAGCCCATGAAATTATTCAAGTTAGTCAATCCACAAAGCGTCCTACTCCCTCTGTGATGCTGCCTAGCAGTTCTCTCTTCTTTGGAGTTTTAAGTAACAAAGAATTCTGTCTTTCATCTATCCAACTATCCACTATCAAAAGAATCTTAAATCTTATAAAACAGTGGTCCCCAAATTTTTGGCACAATTTGGCACCATGAACCATTTTCTTTGAAGACAATTTTTCCACAGACGTGGCCAGGGTTTGGGGGAGGGGGAGATGGTTCAGGTGGTGATGCGAGTGATGGTTCAGGCAGTAATGAGAGCGATGGGGAGCACCAGTTGAAGCTTCACTCACTTGCCTGCAGCTCACCTGCTGCTGTGAGGCCCAGTTCCCAACAGGCCATTACCAGTACCCATCCACGGCCCAGGGGTTGGGGACCCCTTTATTAAACATGAACTTAGTTTGATCTTATACTCTAAGCTTCGTTTTGTAAAATGTAGTCATTTAGCTTTCACAGATTTAATATTTGTGATTTTTTTTCCTCAAGATATCAAAGATTCATTACGTGCAGTTTGTCCATTTGCTGGGACACAAATTTGAATAACTTCAAGGATGGTTGAGTGCACATGCTATTTAACTAGCAGTTGGGTTTATCAAGCTGCCCAACATTTGCATTTCAATGTGGTTTTGTCCTTGCCTCATAATTATCATTGCAGAAAATATAATAAAGTGCCATAATCTCTATTTCTTGGTGAAAAACAAACTTTGCGTGAAAGACAAACTTCAATGAAATCTGAAAGGGTTAACATGGCACAAGAAACAAATGACTCTTCATAGAAAAGTGATTCAGGAATAAGTTGAGAGCCTGTATTAATTTTCTTGTATTTCATGTTTTTCAAAGATATCAACCGTATCTCTGCAAAATGATAAGAACTAATCATAAAATATATGTATATATATTGCATATAAATCCATGTAGTTCAATTTTTCTTTTTTGATTTTATCTCTCTCAGTCTATTTTGTCTTATATAATACTAATTTGAGAAATGTGAATTATTTAGGAATAGAGGATGATTATGAGCGATTAGTGGCTCAAATTTCAAAGAAAAACAGCAATCTTGAGATCTACTCACTCTACTTACCTCCTCGTTTCCCATTTGTAAAAAAAAAGAAAAAGAGAGAGTGAGCATATCTGGGACCATTTGACTAGGAATTTTGCAACTTGATACTTCTTGAACATGAGCGGGAAACGTGCATTATTTTCTGTTTACTCGGGTTTGAGAGATTTTTAAAAGGAGCTAAAAATAATTATACATACTGCCATAAATACATGTTTATTGTATAAATGAAATCCATTCATATATGCCCATGAATTTAGTTAAAACACCTATTAAAAGAAGTTTTAAACAATAACTATGCTGTACTACTGAATTGTAGATTTAAATAATCAGCTATGAGCACAATAAATTATGGCAGTTAAGGTCACAGACACTGGAGCCAGATTGCCAGTTTGCACCCCAGTTTCTCTCTCTACTTGCCTTGTGATCCTGGATGAATCACTTCTCCTGCTTGGACTCCAGTTTGACCATCAATAAAATAGAGATAATAATAGTAACTACGTGATAGTGTAGCTGTAAAGATTAAATAAATGAATATATATATAAAGTGCTTAGAATTGTGCTTAGCACTAATTAAATGCTACCTATGACTATTATTTGGTGTGATAGAAAGAGCGGAAGTGAGGAGATTCTAACTCTGTAGCTAATTCTCTACATAAATTTGAAGACATTATTTACTTCTCTGGATCTCCAAGTCTATATCTGCAAAATAAGAGATTTTGAATATATGGTTTCTAAGGTCTTTCTTAGCCCTAAATTTTTGGAAGTCAAATAATATTTTATAGAAATCATTTGACAAGTCACTTCGATTATTTCCTTGTAACCATATCCTTATAAATGTCTTGAGGCTGTATGCAGAATCTTTACTGTTATGGTTGGTTGATTGAAGGTGAGTTCTGATGAGTCAACTCCTGATATCTTTCCAGTTTCCTATCATAGTTTTCTTGTTGTAACCATAAAAAATATAAGAAAATGGTGAGTTTTAAAAGTTCCATTCCATGAGAGATATTATATTTATGTATCAATAATGGAATCAAGAGAAAATAAGTTTGTACTATTTGCCACATTGTAGGTGCTCTCTCAAATTAATCAATTTATCTTAACTTTTAAAGAAATAGATTTATGACATGTCGTTTACGATATCCAAAATTAGATTTTCTTTGTAAGACTAACTCACTAATAAAGGACATGATCTGCTGCATAATAAATTCAGCATAACACCTGATTTTGTACATACATTCTTGTATTCTATTAAAGTGAATTTGTGTTAAAAAAATAAAAGGAAAGAGATCGTTTAACATGAGTTTCAGATAAAAGGTGAGCATTTATGTAATATTTTCCATAGTAGAAATAATCAAAAGTGTCTTTTTCTTTCAATATTGCCTTCACCCAGTAGTGTGGCCATGACCAAAAGACATCTGCGGAAATTAAAGTTTAATTCCACTTGGAAAATACTAGTTAATTACCAACTCTTAAATGTGATTCTTTTTAATCCTCACATACTGAAGTCTATAACTGTTGTCATTTTGTCATAGATTGCACCACATTTAATCAGTTTAAAATAAGACACAGATGGCCCTTGTTCCATAAAATTTCTGGTTTCTTTCTCTTTCACTGACCGCATAGTCAATATGCATGAATCACAAAGCTGAGACTTAACATTTTCTTCAATTAGCCTGGGGCAATAATAAATCAAAGATTCATTTCTGGAGATGGCAAACCTGGCAGATACAACATTGTAGAGAGCAGATAGACATCTGTTTTATGAAAGAATGTTGCTAATGACAATCAGGTACACACTAATGCATAATTTTCACTGACCTTTTATGGGTCAAAATCTTATTAGGTTAACTTTTACTTTTTGTTACTGAAGTAAAAGCTGCTTTAATGAGATGAATACATAATACTCAGGATTTACTCAAGTCAGATATAAGCATTGCAATAATTGTTCTACTTTAGCTTCCTAATAGGTCTCAAGCAGTGGGCAATAAACTGGACCCAACTCCAGTACATCTTGACCATACTGTAAACACAGACCATTTTTTTCCTTTTTAGTAATTGGTATGAAAATATATTTTGGAGAGACATATTGGCTTTATTTAGAATGTATTTCAATAAGATTTCTGCAGGATAGAAACTATGGCAGAGCTGAAAAATCTGTGAAATGAAGAGGGATGATATTGAGGTTTTTCTGAAGGAAATTAAGGACAAAAAAGACTGAGCTTTCAGCTTGGTGGGGAAAGAGTAAGGAAGGAGAAGACTTCCATTGGGAGAGAGAGCCAAGGAGAAACTGCCAAGGAAAAATGTGTAAAGAGTTCTCAGTTGAAATATCATGCTATAAGATTTTGACCTTTCCTGATGACGCCTGGAATCTTCAACTAAATTACCCTCAACAAAATTCTATTACAAACGTGGTATGATTTTTCTTTGTAAAAGTCAAGGAAGAAGCCGAAATTTTGCAGCAGGATGGGAGAAGAATCAAAACAGCAGGAGGTGGGGGCAAAGAATAGTAGAAAACACTACCCTATGGATTATAGCATTGAACATGGATCATGTTCCAAAACCACATAGGATTCACCATAATCTCTCCATGGGACTCCAGTCAGATTCATAGAATGGATGTTTAGCATTTGTGTAAATAAAACATTAAGTGCATGATACCTGGGATGCATGAACCTTTAGTGGTGGAGAAGCACAGAGGTCTATCGTGGATAAACGTAAGAGCAATTTCCTTGAAAAAAAGTATAAATTAGCTGAGATCTGAAATATAACAAGAGAATGTCCAAGCAGAAAGGAGATGGAGAGTGCTGAAAGCAAAGAAAATGGTTTATGCAAAAGCCTGGGTGGAAGAGGGGACGTTCCATATTCAGTAAACTAAAATGACTCCTGATTTACTAGATTTTAGAATAGGAGATATTGTATGTTGTGAAATGAAACAGAGGAAATCTACAAGATTCAGACATAAAAGGCCCTGTAATTTATACTAAAGAGTTTGGACTTGACCTTGGGAAATAAGAAGTCATTAAAGATTTTAAACAGGGAGTAATAATATCACAATATTACACAGAATTCAGAAAAATGAATTCTTGTCTATGGTTTCCTCTGGCCATTCACAGGGCAAGGAGTCCAAAGGGCCAAGGACACAAACCCACATAGCATTCATGCCCATCCTTCTAGAGAGTTCTCTGTGCATATAGTCACACAGAATTCCATGTCCAGATGATTCCAAACTTCTTCTATGACCTGTGTGGGTTCTTCTCCGGGTCTGTCACCTAAGGGCAGATCTCACCTGTGGGCTTACCTCTAGACCTGAAAGAAGGTCCCTGAACAGTTGTTAAGGGGAAGATGGCTATGGACAATGATCAGATATACAGCTAGGAGTGTCTATATATAAATGCATATAATAGCACTTATATATAGGTGTACTAGCAGTTATGAATGAAGCATGAAAATAGAGAAGGGAAAGAGCCATTTATCTCCATTTATACTCTGGCCTGAAACCCACAAATTTTGAGAATTGGCCAGATTATTATATTTGTGCTTTAAAAGATCACTCTGTCTATGTTACAGAGAATGGAATGGAGGTACAAAGGACTGGTAAAAAGCATAGTATTTAAAAATCTGTTGAAATATTCTTGGAAAGGGTTGATATCATCTAGTGCTGGATGGCGACAGTCGGAATGAAGATAATTTGATAGAATTTGGTGTTTGATTGCTGTGGGGGCTGAGATGGAGAGATAAGTCAAAGATTCTATCCAGGTTTTCAGTTTTCACACCTGGGTGACAGTAGTAGTTTCCATTGCAATAAAAATTAACAGAAGGAGAACAGTTTATAGACAGATGATGCTGACTTCAGTTTGGAGCGTAATGAATTTAAAGTGCCTATGGGAATCAAGACAGGGATGCTCAATAGGGCATTTGATTCTGTGATCTAAAGAGCTATATGCTGGAGGAATAAATGTGGGACTTCTTAGCAAATGATAGTAATTGAAGCCCTTGGAGTTGATGAAATCATCTGAAGAGTGGTCGATGAAAAGTGAGCTGAGGATAGATCAGTGTATAAAGCCAACGTTTAAGGGATAAGAATTTGAAGAGAACACCACTATTAAATGTATCCAGAAACATAAGAAATGTGTTGCAAAGGAGGTTATTGAAATAGGGTAAATAAAATGAAGATCATAAATTAATTCATAAAATGAATCAATAAAATCAAATGCAGTAATAGCCAACACCACCTACTAATCCTGAGGGTATAGCATTCAAAGATTTTCAGCATTTTTTTTTCCCTTTTTTTATGGCTTTATGGCAGTTCACACCATTTTCATTTTCCTCAGATGACTAACTCTACACTACTAACGCTACACTATCACCTTCAGCTGTTTTTCTTACACTCTATCTAATCAAGAACTCCTTTGATTTCCCTTTTCTTTAAATTGTCCTTTTCCTTTATTCAGTCTCTAATTTTTTCATCCTGACTCAGGAGTGCTCTTTCTTCTGAAGGTTACTCTCTTCCTCTCTGCCCTGAAGCCTGTCTCCTCCTGGGCTTCCAGGATGCACTCCACGAATAGCTCCCCCTCTCTTGTATCTTCAATGCTGCCTTTTTCATAAGCCCTGCAAGCATGGTCAGATTTCCCAGGCCCTAGGAAATCCTTCTCTTAACACTTCTAGCTACCCTACAAGTTATCTTGCATTTCTAGCCTTTCATTTACTATCTCATTTCTCAAAAGTGCAGTCAATATATGTTATCTCAATTTTTTTTTTCTTTTATTTTTTTATTTATTTTTTTTAAACATCTTTATCAGTCTTAATACATGCATACATGAGCCAGTGTAAGTATCTCACTTCCCACCAATGATATTCTTTAAATAGCTGTTGATAAGGATCATGAAAATGTACTTTGTTTAGTACTTATAATTGAAACTGAAAGTGATTGATTAAACTATTATGTACTGTTTATATTTAATTGTATTAAAATCATTTGATTTATGTACTCTTCATTGAGTACTATATGACAGAAACCATGCTGAGAACATTTTACTCATAATCTTATTTAGTCCTCATGAAAAACTTATGAAGTAGCTTCTATTATCCACTTTTCACAAATAAACTGAAGTATAAGAAAATGAAATAACCTGACCATGATCTCAGAACTTATTAGTGGCAAAGCTGGATTTTGAACTTAGGTTGATTAGTATCAGACATCTTAACATTAAAATTTTATTTTGGTATCAGGAAACAAAGTAGAGATAAAGGTACTCTTAGCAGATGATTTAAGTTTGATCGGTATTTCTTGACTAACCATAATTTATAATAATAAATAATTTTAAAACATCCAAATATTGACTTTCTCATGTATTCACTATTTTGAAAT
Source organism: Grampus griseus (assembly GCF_964374135.1). Taxonomy (NCBI): domain Eukaryota; kingdom Metazoa; phylum Chordata; class Mammalia; order Artiodactyla; family Delphinidae; genus Grampus; species Grampus griseus. The sequence continues at coordinate 46,517,836 of NC_139012.1, forward strand.
AATTAATAAACTTTGAATTAGTTATTTCTTTCTGCTACATAATAAATGACTTAAATGTAATCAGTTTTAATTGAAACATTTATTTTTTTAATTGAAGCATTTAAATATTAATTTATTTTGGTATAATATCCAACTAATTCTTGGCACCTGTACTAATCAAGTTATGTCGAAAATCTCTTTAGCTTAAAAGAATTTAGAAAAAATGCAGTTTAAATATGTGAAAATTCTTAGCTAGAGAATATTTAAAATTCAGGTTATTAATTAAATCATATCTAACACAAAATCATGGCTAAATTTATTTTGTTTTATTTTTCTTAATAATTTTATTTATTTATTTTTGGTGGCATTAGGTCTTTGTTGCTATGCATGGTCTTTCTCTAGTTGCAGGGAGTAAGATTTACCTTTCATTGCAGTGAGTGGGCTTCTCATTGTTGTGGCTTCTCTTGTTGCATAAAACGGGCTCTAGGCAGGTGGGCTTCAGTAGTTGTGGCACACAGACTCAGTAGTTATGGCTCGTGGGCTCTAGAGCACAGGCTCAGTAGTTGTGGTGCACAGGTTTAGTTGCTCTGTGGCATGTGGGATCTTCCTGGATCAGGCATCGAACCCGTGTCCCCTGAATTGGCAGACGTATTCTTAACCACTGTGACACCAGGAAAGTCCCTCATGGCTGATTTTAAATAAAATTATAGGGAAATAAATTTTAGGAAAAGTAACAATGAGAAGTAAAATAAAATACATAAAGTAAAAGAATTTAGATTGACCGCATTGATTACTGCCATGCAAAGTGACAGTTGAAAGCACTTGAAACATATTTTCACTGTTAAACAATCCTCCTAAATTATTATGTATACTAAAAATTTAACACAATATTTTTTCTTCAAGCATAAAAGTAAATTTTAGCATCATTTGTATTTAAATCATCATAAGTTCCTAATTAGTTGGGCATAACTAAGGAGATATGACATTATTATTAATTACTATAATAACTTGTAAACACCTCCATATCCTATATTAAATAAAAAGATGAACAATCTAAATATGTTTTAGTTAGCCATGTTATGAGGAAGGTCATGTTATAAAGTTGGGTGACAAACTGAAGAATGTAATGTATAAAGACAATATCAATAAAATCTTACCTTCCAGGAGTAGACCAACTGAAACTCAGGCAAGAAATTAAACATGCAGTCATGAGAGAGGGTTATATTTATTTGGAGAAAATCAATTCAATAAAGTTGTTCTGTCTGCTCATAAATACACATAAAACACAGAATGCATTATTCTCTTTTTCTACGTTGATATATGTGCACATATATCAGAGAGAAGAAGAGAGAGACAAAAAGAAGTGAGACATTCTAGTGAGGTATACAAACAAGTACTTCCCACTTCCCTTCTCACTTCTTAAGTATTGATTTAAATAAACATTTTACACTTTCTCTATGGTCTCTTTTTCCATAGCTATTATCATCATAAATGAAATTTTACTTAGTCAGAGCTGTCCAAAACATGAATACTCTCAAGTACATTGCATCCTCTTAGATATTGTGTCAATTTTTGTACATGCTGTGAGTTTCCAATTTGTGAATTATTTTTAATATATTGAGCTCACTTCCCTACCTTCTGATTTATGTTTTTAGTGACATAGTTCCTTTTATATATGCTAAGATTCACTAAGATGTGGTAAGGGGTGAAAAGAAGTAGTTGGCTTAGTATTACCAATTTGTAAACAAGCTAAGAAGAAAAGCTATACGCTGCTCCTGCTTTACAGAATTGCAAAGTCTTATGAAACCCTATTCTCCCACCCACTATACGTTCAACTTTTCGTAGGTTAATCGCTAACCTACACCTCAGAACGTTCCCTTCAATTAATCATTCATTCAAAAGATACTTGAAATCACCTCCTATGTACCAGACACATTTTGTGCTCAGAGTGAAGAAATGAACAGCATAGATTTTTATCTCATTGAACTCATAGTCTATGAGGAACGAAGTAAAAAAACAGTGATTACAACGTGGTTAGTTACTGCTCTCATAAAAGTATACCCAGCTGCTTTGACAGCAAAGGAAAGAATAGACTTCTCAACTAGCCCATCAGCTCTGGGAACTTTTCTTAGAAGAGATTAGTTACTCTTGTGATGAGTCTTGAAGTTCGTGAAGAACTTTCCTAAATAGAGAAAAGGATAAGAATGTTCCATGCCTGGAGAATAGCATGTAGGAATACAAAGCATTGAGTCAGCATCAGGAGTCCAAAAACTGGAAATTAATTAGAATGGCTTAAGTAGAGATTACATATGGGGCAATAGCAGGAGATAGAGCTATAAAAAGGGTAGGAGCTTGTGAAATAAACTAAGAACTGTGAACATTAACCTGAAGTCCAGAAACCACAGAATAATTTTATAGAAAATTTTGAATATATCTAAGCAGCATCTTGACACAATCTGACAGTATGTATTCTAGCAAGAGATTCAGATATCAGCTAAGGAAATAAGCAAATATGTTATTGCAATAATGTAGATCAGAAGGGTGGACCCAAAGTAAGGTAGTTGTATGGGGATGAAGTTAGGAAGAAATAGGAGTAAAGGATTGCACGTGGAGAGGTGATTAAGAGGCCTCTGACTAACATAAATATACATAGGGATTCACTGATGACAAGGTTGCAAATGTTAAATAAAGGTGAAAAGCATCTTTGGCATAGTATCTGAGGGACTGAGTCTTTGGAATATTAAAGTGTCAGTGACCAACTAATGACAACTAATAGGATACTCAAATCTGGATCTCAAGAGAAAGGTAGAGACAAACATCAAGAAAGCAACATGAAAAAGGCAACAGGGTTTGGTTGAAGTCGCCCAGCAAACAGTGCAAAGAGTGAGAACATAATGCAAGCATAGTGTCAAATTATTTCACTCAGAGGAGGAAACTTCAGTGTATGAAAAAATTATTTTCAGGTCTTTCAAATGATAGAAAGTCACTTCCTTTTCAAAAGTCAAGAACTCAAATCCACACATTAAGTCATCTCTAATGTGATCTTTATTTTTTAAAACATTTACAATGAGCATGATTTTCACCTGACTTTTGGTCTAATCTTCACTTCATATTCAGAGACAGATCCGTCTTGAAGCTAATGGAGTTTATATAGCCAGGTCCGTCATTTGGTTCCTTCCACAACCCCCAAAATGGTCCAGCAATGTGTTCATACAGTCATATGAGTTTTGAAAAGTTTGTGAAAGTGAGATAATTTAACTGCAATTGATTAAGACCATTGTCTGTTGCCATTCATCTTCCCCTCTTGTTAGGTAGCATGGGATGAGTTTGAGCATTTGGAAATATAACTAAGGGGAATTTAAGGTGGAGATCCATTTAGTTTGAGTTTAGTGGGAAATACTTATGTGATTCACGGTCACTTCTGTACACAGAGTATTGCTACCTGTTCCAGGGTAGGAATGACCTCCAGAAATACTCTCCCACTCATTGACCTAAGGTGCTTCCACTCATTGACCTAAGGTCACATTGTGATCTGGGCAGGGCCAATGGCACCTCAACCTATGAGTTGGAGAGGAGAGTCTGGTTGTAAAATGTCTAGAGCCAGAAGCTAGTCTGTGTAAAATTTTTCTAAACCTTACTCATATGTTTAAAAATTCTCTAAGAAACTTTCCCAAATTTGAAAACAATTCTAGAAATTGCATGACATTTTCAATAATATATAAAAAGCACTCCTATAAACCATCAAAAATAAATACATTTTGATCAAACATGCTAGGAAAAAAAACCTGATTATTTTTTCTCTTCTAGGTATAGAAAAAGATATAAAGAAACCATTGTTATATGAAGAGTTGATTAAAGAGTATGCAGCCAAAAATGTAGAGGAAAAAAAGTATGGCAGGTGTTATGCACTTAATTGAGCATATATCATGTTAATTTTCTGGATTTTTGTGATGTTTGTGGTTTTCAACCATTTTTTTTAAATGTACTATTAATTATGATTTCCTTCTCATTCTAATTAGATATTCATTTTCATACTTAATTATACATTTCTAATTTTGCATTACTTTATTAAAAAGAACCTCTGAACTTGTATAAGATTCACCTCCTCCAAAACTTAATTCTTCCCTAATAAAGTCCTCATCACTGCCATGGAGAAAGGAAAATAGCTTGAAAGCATTTCTATAATATTCACTACACTACTGTTGAGAAAATAGAGAAGAAAAGCTACTGAGTCCTAAGATATTTGTGAGAATTATATCTGGATGCTCCACTGATATTTTAATTTCTTTAAATGGTTTTTAATCCACCAAATACTATTGCTATAGGTAACAATATTTCAAAGGCATCATTGTCACATAACAAATTTACATGGATTTTGGAAAGCTATAATCTATACATCATTGATTTAAAGGCATGTTGGTCTATTTCACACTTTTGAACAATTACCATCTACTGCTTTAACAAAATATAGAGTTTAATAGTACAGTGTATATTCTCCTCACTTTATTGCTTGAGCAGAAAAAATATACTGAATTTAATGTTCTTGAAAAAAATCAGTTATTTTCCAGGTAAAATGGTAGCTGTAAGAAAAAAATCTTATTTTTGTTTTATTTAGCAAGCATAGCACACTGATCTACCACATTACAGATAGACATACTCTTAGATGTCTAAAGCATAGAAGGGCCAAAATATCCATAAAAATCACTGTTCTAACATGTTAAGTGTAATCCTTGCAGTTACTGATATTTATAGATGAGTAAGAGAAAAAGCCCATTTCTTAAAATGTCAATTGTGCAGTTTGTGCTGATCTGAAGCATCTTAAAATTGCAAAATATCCCCTACCCAACATTATGAAGACGCTTCACCTTCCTAGGAGAATGGGAGGAATGGATTTTTGAAAACTAACCACTTTTATAACATTTCTCCATAGTGTTGAGTGAATTTGATGTAAATACATTCTCCTTTTGACATAATTTATTACCTAATTTATCAAGATCAATATTTTAAACTCTCTATATAGCCTTTAATTTGTATTTATCTCTAATATGGTAATTTATAATTACATAAAGAGCTGAATGGGTAAATTTTTCATATAATTTAAATCTAGAAATGTATGTCAGATGATTTTCACAGGAAATTTTCCAGCTTCTCAACTAAATATATATGTCTAGCTTTTCAGGAGAAAACACCAGGAGAATTCCCCTGAAATCTCTTCAGTGTGAGTGTGTATATAATGTGCAACTGCCTCCATTTCATGCCACCCCTACCTCCTTGAAGTTCTCTATCCTCCTTGACATTTTCATTGAAATAGCAATTGACTCGTAGGAAAAATCACACATCCAACAGCACAGGAAAATATGGGTAACAGTTGATCACGTAACAGAATCTAGGCAGAGTTTGCACAAACTATTATACCGGTGGGCTGGATTTAAAAATTGAATTAGTGTCGTGTCATGCCTTTCTTACTTTAAATATCTTATGTAGTAAATTAAATTATCATTCCCTTTAATATCTAGTTATATTGCTTATTTACATAGAATATCTTACCGTGCTTTGTACCTATTCTAACTTGGGAAAAAAAAGAATGTCAGAATACAAGTAGTTTTCCAGTAAATGTTATTTATTTTGTGTGACTGAGACTCAGTATAAGTGTTAGTTCTTGGATTACAAGACAAAATTACAGTTCAGTTTCTAACCTAAAGCATTGTTTGATTTCGTATTATAAAATTACTGCTTAAATTCATATACATACTAAATTAAATCTTGAAAATTAAACGTCCATTTCTGTTATAGATCAATTAGAATTACTTTTGGCTAGATGATTAATTGTGCTTCTGTGCTTATAGTACACAAGAAACTGCCTGAAGATTAGCTAAATGTTCTACCTCAAATCTATTAGTAATTTAATCATCTTGGCTACCAAACAATTAAATTTTAATCATTCTACGGTTGGTTTAAGGGAAGTTTCCCTAATAAAGTATATATGGACTACTTGGCCTAGTTGATATTTTTCTTTAAGTTTCCAGAATATTATTCCTATAAGGTATGGAAGAAAATGAAAGAAATATTCTTCAAAACGTTCAACATTCTTCAAAGGCTTGATCTTTGTAGCAAGAAAATAACTCAGCATTTCACAATGGATGAACTAAAGTGGAATCCTGCCATTTAAGTACACTTCTGTATTAGCTTGACCCAATCTGTACACACTGATTGTAACATTGTGCTGTGTGTTCTTTATAAATGGCACAGAATAAATGATCCTGCTGTGCAACAGTCATTACAAGACAATTTAACAAGTGCTTACCATTCTTTGGTTGTTGAAAGAAAAGACGGAGATTATCCAGAACTCATAAGGTGGCACTGACATTAAGTAGATCAAGATAAAAAGCAAGCAGATAAAAAAAGAAAAGAAAAGGAAGAAAGACATGCAAGAGAATTGGCAAATCTTCCTATTTTATGAGTTAAGACTGATTTTGGACAACAAAATAATTTCTCAGGTCATTTCTGTGCAGAATGTTACCATTGAATACAAATATATTTATTTGTATACATATCTGAATTTACATCATAACTAGTTAGGGAAAAAAGATAAATCATGTTAGTAGCAATAACAATTATAAAACAACAAAAAGAAGAACATGTGTATATTATTTTTGGGGGGCGAACAATTTTTTTTTTAAATCTTTATTGGGGTATAATTGCTTTACAATGGTGTGTTAGTTTCTGCTTTATAAAAAAGTGAATCAGTTATACATATATCTCCATATCTCTTCCCTCTTGCATCTCCCTCCCTCCCACCCTCCCTATCCCACCCCTGTAGGTGGTCACAAAGCACCCAGCTGATTTCCCTGTGCTATGCAGCTGCTTCCCACTAGCTATCTATTTTACATTTGGTAGTGTATATATGTCCATGCCTCTCTCTCACGTTGTCACAGCTTATGCTTCCCCCTCCCCATAACCACAAGTCCATTCTCTAGTAGGTCTGTGTCTTTATTCCCATCTTGCCCCTAGGTTCTTTGTGACCATTTTTTATTTGTTTGTTTTTTAGATGCCATATATATGTGTTAGCATACGGAATTTGTTTTTCTCTTTCTGACTTACTTCACTCTGTATGACAGACTCTAGATCCATCCACCTCACTACAAATAACTCAGTTTCATTTCTTTTTATGGCTGAGTAATATTCCATTGTATATATGTGCCACATCTTCTTTATCCATTCATCTGTTGATGGACACTTAGGTTGCATCCATGTCCTGGCTATTGTAAATAGAGCTGCAATGAACAATTTGGTAGATGACTCTTTTTGAATTAGGTTTTCTCAGGGTATATGCCCAGTAGTGGGATTGCTGGGTCATATGGTAGTTCTATTTGTAGTTTTTTAAGGAAACTCCATACTGTTCTCCATAGTGGCTGTATCAATTTACATTCCCACCAACAGTGCAACAGGGTTCCCTATTCTCCACACTCTCTCCAGCATTTATTGTTTGTTGGTATTTTGATGATGGCCATTCTGACTGGTGTGAGATGATATCTCATTGTAGTTTTGATTTGCATTTCTCTAATGATTAAGGATGTTGAGCATTCTTTCATGTGTTTGTTGATGATCTTTATATCTTCTTTGGAGAAATGTCTATTTAGGTCTTCTGCCCATTTTTGGATTGGGTTGTTTGTTTTTTTGATATTGAGCTGCATGAGCTGCTTGCAAATTTTGGAGATTAATCATTTGTCAGTTGCTTCATTTGCAAATATTTTCTCCCATTCTGAGGACTGTCTTTTCATCGTGCTTATGGTTTCCTTTGCTGTGCAAAAGCTTTTAAGTTTCATTAGGTTACATTTGTTTATTTTTGTGTTTATTTCCATTTCTCTAGGAGGTGGGTCAAAAAGGATCTTGCTGTGATTTATGTCATAGAGTGTTCTGCCTGTGTTTTCCTCTAAGAGTTTGATAGTTTCTGGTCTTACATTTAGGTCTTTAATCCATTTTGAGTTATTTTTGTGTATGGTGCTAGGGAGTGTTCTAATTTCATTCTTTTACATGTAGCTGTCCAGTTTTCCCAGCACCACTTATTGAAGAGGCTGTCTTTTCTCCACTGTATATTCTTGCCTCCATTATCAAAGGTAAGGTGACCATATGTGTGTGGGTTTGTCTCTGGGCTTTCTATCCTGTTCCATTGATCAATATTTCTGTTTTTGTGCCAGTACCATACTGTCTTGATTACTGTGGCTTTGTAGTATAGTCTGAAGTCAGGGTTCCTGATTCCTCCCCCTCCCTTTTTCTTTTTTAAGATTGCTTTGGCTATTCTGGGTTTTTTGTGTTTCCATACAAATTGTGAAATTTTTTGTTCAGAACATGTGTATTTTTATTCATGATAAAAAAAAAGAAAACAAGCCAGAATAAGAGACCCTAAATTGAATGAATATCTGGGTAAGTAGAAGCTCTGAAAATTGTGATGGCAAAAATCCTGGGTCTCAGTAAATAATACAGGGTTCAATACATTAAACCATTATACCAATATCCGTGATAATCTAATAGTATGACAGAAGTATGGTGTAGTAGGTGTTCCCAGAGTTGACTTCTCCTCACTACAATTTCTAAAAATAAGGGTATCAGAATGACTCTAAAAACAGTTGAGGAGTATGGCTGTTACTGGGCCTAATATCAATAATGTAAATTAAATTTCATATTACTTTGGGTTTTCAGAGAGGGGATCTTTCTGCTCACAAGAAAAAGTCACTTTGTTTGTTTCTTTTACTTTTCATTATAATAATAATAAGAGACCATGTGCTTCTTTGAATCATAGACTTATGCACTCAATATACTTTTCAAAATATCTACGAGTTACACTGGGCTCATTTGAGTACATGGGGGAGAGTTGGAGTCAATAAATATGAGAGGTAGATAAGGACATAAATTGCATGGAGATAACATTCTAAATGTCCCCATCTGTTCTCACCTGCAAGTTGGTAAATGTGTTTGTTGTGTGGGTTTATAATGGATAGAATGGGCTCTTTTAAAAGGGCTAGAAAATGTTCCTCAAATGGCATAGTTGATTTCATAGAAGTGAGTTACAAGATACTAATAGGAAATTGATTATATGGTTGTTTTCAATGCAATGTGGCCACATCCATTTATGAGAATCATATATCACTACATTGTGGTACCTGTGGTACCCCCACTGTGTCTTCAGGGTCACTGACTTCTGTCACAATCCCTGATGCCATTGTTTCACACAAATGATTTAGTTCACAAGTTTCTAAATAAGTTTTTCAATTCCTCTGCATCTGGGAAAATTCCAATACATCCCAAGAATACCAGAAGCTCACTATGTGACATTAAATCTCAAGGAGGTGGGATGCATTCTTCTTCTGAGGAGATGTCGAAGATTCTGATAGTGGATTAATTAGAAAAGATCATGCAGGTGATCCTACCGATGATCTCCCCATTTCTATTATTGCTCTTTTGCAAGCCATTTCCCATATAGGACCAGAATGATCAACTTAAAACTTAAATTACATCATATCACCCTACATAGAACTTTTCAATGATTTCACAATGCACTGGGGTGGGAGTTGAGGTGGGGAGAAGAAATGCATTACCTTTTATACAGTTCTTGAGTCCCTGTGCTAATTGCCCCTGCCTGGCCTTCTTTCAGTTCTTCAAGATCTCATAGGCTCTTTCCTTGCTTTCCTGCCTAAAACTCTTTTCCTTGACTTTTTGCTTGCTAATATCACTCTTCCTTCAGATAGCATCTTAAAATAATTACTTTTCCTGAGATGACTCCCAATATAGATTAAGATCTTCTGTAATATTTCTGTGGAAATATGGACTTATCATAGTGCTAATCAATTTAGTAATTATATTGTAAAGACACTGTTTATTGCTTGCATTCCCCGTTAGTAGGTTTCTTTTTCTTTCTTTTTTTTTTTTTTTTGCGGTACACGGGCCTCTCACTGCTGTGGTCTCTCCCGTTGCGGAGCACAAGCTCCGGACGCGCAGGGTCAGCAGCCATGGCTCACGGGCCCAGCTGCTCCGCGGCATGCGGGATCCTCCCGAACCGGGGCACGAATCCGAGTCCCCTGCATTGGCAGGCGGACTCTCAACCACTGCGCCACCAGGGAAGTCCAGTAGGTTTCTAATAGCAGGGATGGTGTTTGTTGGTTCACCACTCTATATTCAGAATGTAGTATAATGCCAAGTATATAGTAAATACTCAGTAAATTGGTGAAAGAGTGAATGAATGTATGATGGTGTTTTTAAGGTGTCAACACTGCCAGTTACAATACCCGTTAATTCAAAAAAGCATAACCAAAGTGTTGCTGCGAAGATATTTTGCAAATACAATTAAAGACTAATCTGTTGACTTAAAGAAAGGGAGTTTATCCTGGATAATAAATTGGAAGTCTTTAAAACCTGGGCTGGGATTCCCCACAAGGGAAAAGAAACTCCACCTATGTCTATGGTTGAACTCTGACTGATAGAGAAGGAGTGAATGAATGGGTACTATCTGTGCCACCTTACTGACCTTTGAGCAAGTCACTTATTTACTGTATGTAACATATGCAGAATGCAAAATTATAGTGCCTAACTCACAGAGTGGTTGATAGAATTACAAATGTAATGGTTATAAAACATTTGGCACAATGTTTAGTATGTAGTTCGATAAATAGTTGCTATAATTATTATGAAATACTTATAAAACATGCTTTAATTAAAATAGATTTACTGGACTTCCCTGGTGGCGCAGTGGTTGAGAGTCCGCCTGCCGATGCAGGGGACACGGGTTCATGCCCCGGTCCGGGAAGATCCCACATGCCGCGGAGCAGGGGGCCCATGAGCCATGGCCGCTAAGCCTGCGCTTCCGGAGCCTGTTCTCCGCGACGGGAGAGGCCACAACAGTGAGAGGCCCGCATACCGCCAAAAAAAAAAAAAAAAAAAAAAATAGATTTACTATTTTCCTATCAAATATATGCAGTATCTTTAAAATTTTTTCTCCCATTGGCTCCAGGTACATGATTCAATGAAAACAAACACACCATTTAAATAAAGAAAAGAAGAAATTACTGACTCAAAAAAGAATATTGAGAAACTGAAGCAAAGTATCTCCTCCTGGTTCACTTGTGTAATACATATATTTCCTTTTTTTTTAACATGTTTATTGGAGTATTATTGCTTTACAATGGTGTGTTTCTGCTTTATAACAAAGCGAATCAGCTATACCTATACATATATCCCCATATCTCCTCCCTCTTGCATCTCCTGCTCACCCTCTCTATCCCACCCTTCTAGGTGGTCACAAAGGACTGAGCTGATGTCCCTGCGTAATGTGGTGGCTTCCCACTAGCTATCTATTTTACATTTGGTAGTGTGTATATGTGCATGCCACTCTCTCACTTCGCCCCAGCTTACCCTTCCCCCTCTCTATATCCTCAAGTCCATTCTCTACGTGTGCATTTTTATTCCTGTCCTGCCCCTAGATTCTTCAGAAACTTTTTTTTTTTTAGATTCCATATATATGTGTTAGCATACAGTATTTGCTTTTCCCTTTGTGACTTATTTCACTCTGTATGACACACTCTAGGTCCATCCACCTCACTACAAATAACTCAAGTTCATTTCTTTTTATGGCTGAGTAATATTCCATTGTATATATGTGCCACATCTTCTTTATCCATTCATCTGTCAGTGGACACTTAGATTGCTTCCATGCCCCGGCTATTGTAAATAGTTTTCCAATGGACATTGTGGTACATGACTCGTTTTGAATTATGATTTTCTCAGGGTATATGTTGAGTAGTGGGATTGCTGGGTTGTACGGTAGTTCTATTTTTAGTTTTTTTAAGCAACCTCCATACTGTTCTCCATAGTGGCTGTATCAATTTACATTCCCACCAACAGTGTACAAGGGTTCCCTTTTCTCTACATCCTCTCCAGCATTTAATGTTTGTAGATTTCTTGATGATGGCCATTCTGACTGGTGTGAGGTGATACCTCTTTGTAGCTTTGATTTACATTTCTCTAATGATTAGTGATGTTGAGCATTCTTTCATGTGTTTGTTGGCAATCTGTATATCTTCTTTGGAGAAATGTCTATTAAGATCTTCCATCCATTTTTGGATTGGGTTGTTTGTTTTATTGATATTGAGCTGCATGAGCATCTTGTTAATTTTGGAGATTAATCCTCTGTCAGTTGCTTCATTTGCAAATATTTTCTCCCATTCTGAGTGTTGTCTTTTCGTCCTGTTTATGTTTTCCTTTGCTGTGCAAAAACTTTTAGGTTTCTTTGGGTCCCATTTGTTTATTTTGGTTTTTATTTCCATTTCTCTAGGAGGTGGGTCAAAAAGCATCTTGCTGTGATTTATGTCATAGAGTGTTCTGCCTATATTTTCCTCTAAGAGTTTAATGGTGTCTGGCCTTACATTTAGGTCTTTAATCCATTTTGAGTTTATTTTTGTGTATGGTGTTAGGGAGTATCCCAATTTCATGCTTTTAACATGTAACTGTCCAGTTTTCCCAACACCACTTATTGAAGAGGCTGTCTTTTCTCCACTGTATATTCTTGCCTCCTTTATCAAAAATAAGGTGACCATATGTGCTTGATTTTGTCTCTGGGCTTTCTCTCCTGTTCCATTGATCTGTATTTCTGTTTTTGTGCCAGTACCATACTGTTTTGATTACTGTAGCTTTGCAGTATAGTCTGAAGTCCAGCAGCCTGATTATTCCAGCTCTTTTTTTTCCTTCTTCTGAGATTGCTTTAGGTATTCTGGGTGTTTTGTGTTTCCATAGAAATTGTGAAGTTTTTTGTTCTAGTTCTGTGGAAAATGCCATTGGGAGTTTGATAGGGATTGCATTAATACTGTAGATTGCTTTGGGTAATATCACCATTTTCACAATGTTGATTCTTCCAATCCAAGAACATGGTATATCTCTCCATCTGTTTGTATAATCTTTAATTCTTTCATCAGTGTCTTATAGTTTTCTTCATGCAGGTCGTTTGTCTTCATAGGTAGGTTTATTCCTACGTATTTTATTCTTTGTGTTTCTGTGGTAAATGGGATTGTTGCCTTAATTTCTCTTTCATATTTTTCATTATAATTGTATAGGAATGGAAGAGATTTCTGTACATTAATTTTGTATCCTGCTACTTTAACAAATTCATTGATTAGCATTAGTAGGTTTCTGGTAGCATCTTTACAATTCTCTCTGTATAGTATCATGTCATCTGCAAACAGTTAGAGCTTTACTTCTTCTTTTCCATTCTGATTGCTTTTATTTCTTCTTTTTTTTTTTTTTTTTTTCTGTGTGCGGGCCTCTCACTGTTGTGGCCTCTCCCATTGTGGAGCACAAGCTCCAGACACACAGGCTCAGCGGCCATGGCTCATGGGTCCAGCCACTCCACAGCATGTGGGATCTTCCCGGACCAGGGCACGAACCCACGTATCCTGCAATGGCAGGTGGACTTTCAACAACTGTACCACCAAGGAAGCGCTGCTTTTATTTCGTTTTTTTCTCTGATTGCTGTAGCTAAAATTTCCAAAACTATGTTAAATAATAGTGGTGAGAGTGGACAACCTTCTCTTGTTCCTGATCTTAGAGGAAATGGTTTCAGATTTTCCCCTTTGAGAACAATATTAGCTGTGGGTTTGTCATAAATGACCTTTATTATGTTGAGGTAAGTTCCCTGTATGCCTACTTTCTGCAGGGTTTGTATCAGAATTGGGTGCTGAATTTTTTCGAAAACGTTTTCTGCATCTATTGTGATGATCATAAGTTTTTTCTCCTTTAATTTGTTAATATGGTTTATCCCATTGATTGATTTGTGTATATTGAAGAATCCTTACATTCCTGGGATAAAACCCACTTGATCATGGTGTATGATCCTTATAATGTGCTCTTGGATTCTGTTTGCTAGTATTTTGTTGAGGATTTTTGCGCCTATGTTCATCAGTGATATTGGCCTGCAGTTTTCTTTCTTTGTGACATCTTCGTCTGGTTTTGTGATAGGGTGATGGTGGCCTCATAGACAGAGTTTGGGAGTGTTCCTCCCTCTGTTATATTTTGGAAGAGTTTGAGAAGGACAGGTGTTAGCTCTTGTCTAAATGTTTGATAGAATTCGCCTGTGAAGCCATCTCGTCCTGGACTTTTGTTTGCTGGAAGATTTTTAATCACAGCCTCAATTTCAGTGCTTGTCATTTGTCTGTTTATATTTTCTATTTCTTCCTGGTTCCATCTCGGAAGGTTGTGTAGTTCTAAGCATTTGTGCATTTCTTCCAGGTTGTCCATTTTATTGGCATTTAGTTGCTTGTAGTAATCTCTCATGATCCTTTGTATTTCAGCAGGGTCAGTTGTTACTTCTCCTTTTTAATTTCTAATTCTATTGACTTGTGTCTTCTCCCTTTTTTTCTTGATGAGTCTGGCTAATGGTTTATCAATTTCTTTTTTATCTTCTCAAAACATGAGCTTTTAGTTATATTGATATTTGCTATTTTTTCCTTCATTTCTGTTTCATTTATTTCTAATCTGATATTTATGATTTCTTGCCTTATGCTAACTTTGGAGGATATTCTTTTCTTCTTTCTCTATTTGCTGTATGTGTAAGGTTAGGTTGTTTGTTTGAGATGTTTCTTGTTTCTTGAGGTAGGATTGTATTGCTATAAACTTCCCTCTTAGAACTGCTGTTGCTGCATATTATAGGTTTTGGGTCATCATTTATTTCTATGTATTGTTTATATCCTCTTTGATTTCTTCAGTGATCTCTTAGTTATTTAGTAGCACACTGTCTAGCCCCCATATGTTTCTATTTTTTACAGATTTCTTCCTGTAATTGATATCTAGTCTCATAGTGTTGTGGTTGGAAAAGATACTTGATATGATTTCAAATTTCTTCAATTTACCAAGGTTTGATTTGTGATCCCAGATATGATCTATCCTGGAGAATGTTCCATGAGCACTTGAGAAGGAAGTGTATTCTGTTGTTTTTGGATGGAATGTCCTATAAATATCAATTAAGTCCATCTTGTTTAATGTATCATTTACAGATTGTGTTTCCTTGTTTATTTTCACTTTGGAATATCTGTCCATTGGTGAAAGTGGGGTGTTAAAGTCCCCTACTATGATTATGTTACTGTTGATTTCCCCTTTTATGGCTGTTAGTATTTGCCTTATGTATTGAGGTGCTCCTATGTTGGGTGCATAAATATTTACAATTGTTATATCTTCTTCTTGGATTGATCCCTTGATCATTATGTAGTGTCCTTCTTTGTCTCTTCTAATAGTCTTTGTTTTAAACTCTGTTTTGTCTGATATGAGAATTGCTACTCCAGCTTCCTTTTGATTTCCATTTGCATCAAATATCTTTTTCCATCCCCTCACTTTCAGTCTGTATATGTCCCTAGGTCTGAAGTGGGTCTCTTGTAGACAGCATATCTACAGGTCTTGTTTTTGTATCCATTCAGCCAGTCTATGTCTTTTGGTGGCAGCATTTAATCCATTTACATTTAAGGTAGTTGTCATTATGTATGTTCCTATTACCATTTTCTTAATTGTTTTGGGTTTGCTATTGTAGGTCTTTTCCCTCTTTTGTGTTTCCTGCCTAGAGAAGTTCCCTTAGCATTTGTTGTAAAGCTGGTTGGGTGGTGTTGAATTCTCTTAGCTTTTTCTTGTCTGTAAAGGTTTTAATTTCTCCATCAAATCTGAATGAGATCCTTGCTGGGTAGAGTAATCTTGGTTGTAGGATTTTCCCTTTCATCACTTTAAATATGTCCTTCCACTCCCATCTGTCTTGCAGAGTTTCTGCTGAAAGAGCAGCTGTTAACCTTATGGAGATTCCCTTGTATGTTATTTGTTGCTTTTCCTCTTGCTGCTTTTAATAATTTTTCTTTGTATTTAATTTTTGATAGTTTGTTAATACATGTCTTGGTGTGTTTCTCCTTAGATTTATCCTGTATGGGACTCTCTGTGCTTCCTGGACTTGATTAACTATTTATTTTCCCATATTAGGGAAGTTTTCAACTATAATCTCTTCAAATATTTTCTCAGTCCCTTCCTTTTATTCTTCTTCTTCTGGGACCCATATGATTACAATGTTGGTGTGTTTAATGTTGTCCCAGAAGTCTCTGAAACTGTCCTCAATTCTTTCATTCTTTTTTTTTTATTATTATGCTCTGCATTACTTATTTCCACTATTATATCTTCCAGTTCACTTATCCGTTCTTCTGCCTCAGTTTTTCTGCTACTGATTCCTTCTAGAGAATTTTTAATTTCATTTATTGTGTTGTTCATCATTGTTTGTTTGTTCTTTAGTTCTTCTAGGTCTTTGTTAAACATTTCTTCTATTTTCTCCATTCTATTTCCAATATATTGGATCATTTTTACCATCATTTCTCTGAATCCTTTTTCAGATCAACTGCCTATTTCCTCTTCATTTGTTTGGTCTGGTGAGTTTTTACTTTGCTCCTTCATCCACTGTGTAACTCTGTGTCTTTTCATTTTGCTTAACTTACTGTGCTTGTGGTCTCCTTTTCACTGGCTGCAGGTTCATAGTTCTCGTTGTTTTTGGTGTCTGACTCCAGTGGCTAATGTTGGTTCAGTGGCTTGTATAGGCTTCCTGGTAGAGGGGACTGGTTCCTGTGTTCTGGTGGATGAGGCTGGACCTTGTCTTTCTGGTGGGCAGGATCATGTCTGGTGGCATGTTTTGGGGTGTCTGTGACATTATTATGATTTTAGGCAGCCTCTCTGCTAATGGGTAGGGTTGTATTCCTGTCTTGCTAGTTGTTTGCCATAGGGTGTCCAGCACATGGAGCTTGCTGGTCATTGAGTGGAGCTGGGTCTTAGCATTAAGATGAGATCTCTGGGAGAGTTTTGCTGATTGATATTAGGTGGAGCTGGGAGGTCTCTGATGGACCAATGTCCTGAACTCAGCTGTCCCACCTCAGAGAAATAGTCCTGACACCCGGCCGGAGCACCAAAACACTGTCAGCCACACGGATTTTCTACAGCCTGAATTTTTCAGCCTACTGCTTTTAAAAGTGGATGAATTGATTTTGCTGATATTAATTATCTTTCAACCTCATGATTGATAATGTTTGGGAGAAAGAACAATATTCTGTTCAAATGTCAGTTCAAAAGCTTATCCACACGTCGATTTGTCAATCCAGGATCTTAGGAAATGACAGAATGACTGCAGCTGTACAGGCACCAAGAGTGAGATCACAAGTTTGTGCTGCCTCCTGGTGGCACCTGATTTTTGGGTGCTCAATAAATGGCCATTACTTTCACTACTCTGTAAATTCACTGGGGGCTCCTGGGTTTCTTTCTTGAGCAGCCACAATGGAGGTCTGTCGGCATGCTCTGCAGTCTTTGCACAACACAGAAGTGGGGTGACTGCACCACCTGTGCCACATCCACGCAGTAATCTACATCCTTTACACCCACCTAGCTCCCCCCACCTCAGAGACCTTCCACAAGGCTCTAACCCAGGCCTTAGCCGGGCCCTGAGAGACAAGGCTGTAAGGATGCCCACCTGGAGCTAGAAGCTCAGATTGGGCACCGTGCTTTCCTGGTCCCAGGCAACCGTTGTCCTCAGGCTGGAGGAACTGCACACAGCTGCGAGCCTTCCCTACATATATTTATTGAGTCAGTAATTTTCTTCATTTAACTATTGTATTACTTTTGTTTTCTTTGAAAAAAATGATATATATATTCATATATACTATATGTATCTTAAATGTCATATAACTTTGGATCAGGTACTCATTCACATTATGCTTGATTCATACTTCAAGTTTCACCTGAGGTTATTAAATAATCAACTTGGATTCTAAATAGATTCTTTTAAACAATAAACTTAAACATTTTAACTTTCAGCAGAGATAGTAATGGAAGTGGAAATGAGAACGTGATTAATTCAAATTTTACAGAGGTTAACTATCAGCCATTCTGTTCAAATGGAGTAATCTGATATAAAATGTGCTTGACTTTACAGTTGGCCTATTTTTAAAGCCTTTGGAAAAAAATTATATCTAAATGATTGTTTGCCTCTGTAATATCAATATGGAAGAGCAGTAAGGAACTCAAAATTTTAACAATGTTCTTTCACCACAGAACTAAATACAGGGGTCTTTCATTTTCAATTAAGATATATAGCAAAATGCAATAAGACTTTTCTGGGAAAAAAAATTGTTTGGCTTATCTTTAGCTGTGGAGAAAAGCAAAAGATTCATATTTTCTGTGAGTATTTTAAATTGGTCATCAACATTGTCATCACACCTGAAGACTGACAAGACATTTCCTGCACCTTCTTTGCCAGCTTTGCACAGACCAGTTTTAACAGGAATCCTGCTAAGTTGCTTTGGAGAGAATCCCCTACCTTGACATCTGATCACCCTCACCTGCCTTCAGCAAGAATTCTGTAAGGTCTGTTTAGCAAGAATCCTCCCTGCCTTTGTTATACCTTCTTAGTACTTTTCCACCCACCAAATCCTCAGCCTATTCCTTAGCTACAAATTTTCACTTGTTCTTTTCTGGATTCAAAGTTGAACCAGTCTTTCTCCACTATTGTGGTAGTCCTGAATAGTCTTCCTTACCATTTTAACAGAATAATTTTTTTCTTTAGCAAAACTCTAAAAGTTAATCAAAAGGAAAGAAGAGATTTTTTTTTTTGTTTTTTGGAGGGTTTTTTTGCCTTAAGCTTATTGTGTATATGCCTGCATGTGGAGCAATTCAATAATATAAGAAAAAAAGTTCAGTGAAATCATGAATTTATTTAAAAAGATGACATAAGAGGGCAACCATACATAGTTTCTACATTCTATCTTTCTTCCTCCCAATATCTATCTCTCTTTCTCTTTATGGTTACATTGAAATGCAAATGAATCTCTTTATAAGAGCTAACATTTGAAACAAACCATTTTAGTATTTTGCATTTCAATTGAAATAACAAAGAGTATAAAGATAACCACATCAATGTTATTTCAAAAACAAATTCATCCTACAGATAATAGTACTGAAAAATGTTTTAATGTAAATTGACAGGCAAAACCTTTGCACTGGAAATATGAGTTACATGTTTTCTTATCTGAATTATGTTAAAGATTTACAGATGGAATTATTTGGATTGAAAAATAGCTAAATCTCCTTTACCTTGAAAAGTGTAAAAAGAGAGAAAAGTTGGATAGTTTGGAAAAGTAGGCTTGGTAATTAATATTTCATTCATTCTACCTATGAAAAGGAGAGAATTTTTTAAATTTCCTCACAAATCCTTATACAAACTTTCATATTTCATGTTACTTTGAATCTTAAAATTTTATATCTGAAAAGCAGGGCCATCTGGTATAATAGTAGAAATCACAATGCTATAACATTTTCAATTAAAAATAATTATGTATGATAAGCTTTTCCTTGGGGAATAATCATCTTTTTATGAAATAATCATTCATAAATGATTGTAAATTCACTGGGGGCTCCTGGGTTTCTTTCTTGAGCAGCCACAATGGAGGTCTGTCAGCATGCTCTGCAGTCTTTGCACAACACAAAGGTTTTAATTTCTCCATCAAATCTGAATGAGATCCTTGCTGGGTAGAGTAATCTTGGTTGTAGGATTTTCCCTTTCATCACTTTAAATATGTCCTTCCACTCCCATCTGTCTTGCAGAGTTTCTGCTGAAAGAGCAGCTGTTAACCTTATGGAGATTCCCTTGTATGTTATTTGTTGCTTTTCTGAATTTAAAGGAATTTTTTTAATGTGTTAAAGTTTAGAATAGAGATACCAAAATGTCTTTCTGCCTTTGGGTACCTTAAATAGGCACTTTGAAACCAATTATTTGTAACTCAAAACATCTTCAGATTTTAACAACTAGTTAATTTAAGTCGCTCTGAAAATAAATAGGTACCAGACAGGTATTGGGGAGGGGAGGCACAACAGAAAAAAAAAATTGCCCTTCATTTTCATGAATTTCTAATTTTTTTAAAATTTAAGAAACTTTAATTTTTAGAGTGTTTTAAGATTTATAAAATTGAGCAGTTAAGTACAAAGCATTCCCTGTGTATCAGCTCTCTCCCCATCCCACACATGATTTTCCCTATTATTAACGTTTTGCATTAGTGTGGTACATTTGTTATAATCAATGAGTCAATATTGATACACTATTATTAAGCCCATGACTTACATTAGGATTCACTCTTTGTGTTGTAGCAGACAGGTAATTTTGATTATTAAATAAAATCTTTTGCCATTTAAACACTACTGATAACAAATTGGCTATAAAGTAAAAATTGGTGAGAAGACAAGTTCAAATAATCAATGATAATACTTTATGTAATCACATAATGGCCTTCATCTTTTCTGATACTTGCACTCTAAATTGGAATTAGAAAGGGACAGGAGAGATACCTGAATACCAAACCCAATCTCAGGTTTCTAATTGGGAACTAAATCTCTTTGTTCTTTTTTTATTTTCCACCAATATCTCAGATGCTCAGAGCAGATTTAATTTGTATTTATAAGCCAAAAAAATGAAGACAGTGGCATCATTTAATAGCCACAAGTCCAAAAACTTAAGGTTCAATATTAATTTGTTTTGTAGGGGAGCAAAATTTGCCACCCCAAAATATGTCTCTTTGGCATGTAGACTATTTTTAGCTGAAGACAATCAAGGCCCAAAAGGAAGAATCTTTGACATCCTCTCTAACTGCCTAAAAGAATTTAGATAGAGGACCTGTTCCAGGAATAGAGCTATCACCATAGATAACTGTAGTATGAACTAGGTCTGTAGACAGGAAGGAACCTAGAAAAGTCTGCTTGCTAAAATTCCTCTCTGCATGGACCAGCAAACATTTGTTTACCAAACGTTTGCTTTTCCATCTTCATGTGTATTGCCTTCATCCCCTTTGAAGTCCCAAACCACTACCTCCAACATTATCCTTTGTCTTTAAATACTATATCTATAGTATTTAAAGTGATGGTTTCAACCATTTCAGTGTTACTGAGTTTTCCTGTCTGTCCCATGAATACATGTTATTAAACTTTAGTTTGATTTCTTCCTGTTAATCTGTCTATTTCAATTTAATTCTTAGACCAGTCTTAAGAATCTAGGAGAGTAGGGGAAAATTTCTTCCTCCCTGACAGCTTATTCACCGTAAGATGAGTATTTCTCCCTTAAACATGATTACTTATCAAAGGATTTCAAGTAGATGCTCAACTAAATGGTGAATCCATTATTGTTGCAGTATTTGATCTATACTGGACAATATGTTTAAATCAGTTCAGGTATAGATTTATCATACAAAAGTGGTTCTCAATGCAATGCAAATAATGGTCATATAACTGTGTGACATGTTTTCTTTGTTTAAACCAACAAATAGATTAACAGAGTCAGACTATCAGGGATAAACCCATGTTACAGGCAATGGAAAATTTAGAACTGTCATTTCTCTGCAAGTAAATCAAACTCAACAATTAAAAATCTGTTTAAATATGTAATCAAATAACTTTCACAGCCACTATGTTTTAACTAATTCAGAAATTCTCTTGGGTTAGGTGTGAATGTGTGCATGCTATGTGCATATGTATGGGTATCAAGTGCATGTGAATATTACATATGTATATTGTGGGTGCACACATGAGTGTATTGTGTGTATGTGTGCATTTTAAGAAACAATTTTGTGGTCAGCCCAGATTTATGCCAATTTAAATTGGAATGAGTTTAATTATAATTATACTAGTTAATCTTCAGAAATAAGGGCTAGGGAAGAAGCAGCGATGTACTTGGACTTTTATGAACAGTTTAGATCAAATGCAATAAAAGATTAATAAATGACATCTTCAAGGAGATCTATAATATATTCCTAAAGTTAGCTATAAAACTAGATAGCAGGTCTGTTATTTGCTTCTATGTGATTATGAAAGAACTAAAACATCTCACACTAATAATCCAAATTACACTGTACCACTTGAACCACTTAAGTCTTTTATCTGTACAATAAACACTAAGCACACACCTAGTAACTGGCAACCGGTTCCAGTTTCCAAATTAAAATAACAGTAACCACACCTTTCTTCACCCATAATACAAAGTAGCACACAGACCACACAGCTGGCATCAATTAACGCTGATTTACAATATTATAGTTGATTTGGCATCAGAGCTTTCATTCCCAACCCTTCCGCTCAGCACTGTGTCACTTAGCCAATTTTATTTACAGCCAATTTTATTTACATCAATTGAAAACTAGCATAAAAAGGATTAGGCACACCGAAATCTAATAAAACACAAACAAATATTAAAACTTCAACCTCTTTTTTTTCCTATTTCAGTTCTAGTTGAGGTATAGCCAAATGGAAACCATTTAGAATGTTAAAGATGTTTTAAGACATTTTTTGATAAGCTTATTTAAATTGACTAACTCCAAAGTAACTACACTCTATCTATGAAAAAACACTGCAAAAGAACAGTGCTTATTCAATAGCAAGA
Organism: Grampus griseus; assembly: GCF_964374135.1. NCBI lineage: Eukaryota > Metazoa > Chordata > Mammalia > Artiodactyla > Delphinidae > Grampus > Grampus griseus. The sequence continues at coordinate 46,540,280 of NC_139012.1, forward strand.
TAATTAGAAACAAATGGGAAATTATCTCAAAATGTAAAACGTTTCACGTTATGTCCCATTTTAACATGAACAGAACACTTCATTTGTCAAAGGCCCTTGCTTTGAAAGAGTACTATAAAAATGTACACACCTGCTTGGAGCTCATTGTAGCATTAACTACCTGAATTGCAAACGGTAATAGGCAACTGTGTACATTAGGAATAATTTGAGCCAGTACCTAGATGCACATTTTTCTGGGCATTATTTAACAAAGATGGCTTCATAATCTTAAGACTAATGTTATTTACAAAGGTGCAGCCAATGTGTAAAATAAAATTTTAGGAGATTCATTTAAAATAAACTTTTCTTATTTAAAAGTTATTTTCTTAAATAAAAGATAGAATTTAGCTATCATGCAATCTGTATCTAAATTTTATTGAATATAATTTATATATTTTTAAAATTTTATTGTCTATACTTTCACAGAGAGAATATTCAAAAATCACAAACGTAATCTTGACTTCTTGCATAAAATTCTTCAAATTGCTCCCTCTTGCTCTGATGATCAAGTCCAAAGTCCCTAATATGACCTTACATTTTGTCATAAAAGTACCTTCACTTACCATTACACCCTTACTCTCTCTTTCACCCCCATCCCCAGCTCTTTGCACACGTAGTTTTTGTTTTAGTCATACATTATTCTTTTAATTTCCTGTATGCTTCTTGCTCTCTCTTGTCTCTAGGCACTGAATGTGATATTTTCTTTGAATATGATATTTTCTTATCCTACAACACTCACCCCCATCTCATCCTTCTTTGACTTAATTCTCTGTGTAGGAGTCGCTTCCCCTGGAAGTCTCTCCCAGTCTCAACAAGTCTGCATTGATGTCTAGACTGTATGCTGCAGAGCAGCATTTACTGCCTCTATCAAAAGGGCATTCAAATTGCCTGCTTATTGTCCATGTCCTCACTGACTAAGTTCAATGATATAAGCAGTCATGTCTGTCTTATCTGATATTTTATCCCTAGCCCTGGTGCATAGTAGAAGTCAATACATGTATACTGACCAAGTGAATGAATGACAAAATCTGCAAAAATTGATGATGGCATTAGTTGAAAGAGAAAAGAATGACTGGATTTTTAGGACTGAGAGTCTCTGAGAGCTAAGATTAAGTGAAGGACTGAATAAGTCTTGTTTTCTTCCTACTGTCCGCCAGAAAGTTATTTCACCTTTGTGTGATGAGGTTAAATGGGGATAATGATAACAGTGCCTATTTCATAGGGTTTCCTTGAATTTAAATTAATTAATATACAAAGGCACTTAGAACTATGCCTTAGTTCTAAGTTCTAAGCACTGACTTCCTAAGTGCTTTATTAGTGATTTGTATTATAAAAGAAAATTGCAACAGACTAGTTAAAAAAGCAAAGAAGACTTTGTTCAAGATTATTGCAGTAGGGAAAGAGAAAATTGCAATGGCAGAAATATATTGAGCTTAACTCCATTGAAACAAAAGGCAGAAGTGTTTTTAAGTACTGGAAGATATTAGGGGTCACATGTGATTAGGACATCTGTGTTTGCTCATTGGTGCCTATTATGTTAGGCTCCTACCTTCCCACAGAGAATGGAAGACAGGGGCACTATTTTTTTTTTTTTTTTTGGTGATTATATTTCCAAGGGATTGTTCCCAGATCCTTGAGAAATGCATTCCTGGATTGTAGAAGATTTACATCTCAAAGAGGCAGAGAAAGAATTTAAAATTGCAAGTTTTCTAACTTAAATGAAGAAGGAGGTCAGAAAGAAACCTGGCTAAAATTTAGTCAAGCTCAGGGGAACTCTTTAAGACTACCTTGGCTAGTATCAAATATTTTACTGTAATTAAATAGTAGGGGTGAGGGTAAACTGATTTTGATATTTTTTAAATGTTACTGAATATCTTCTTTTATGTTTCCAATATCTGTTGCACACACCAAATAAGGTCAACATTTTTTAAATTAAAATGTCATTTTATGCTGCTAAAGTGTTTGTTAGCTCCATAAAATATGTCATGGAGTCAGAATGGGAGCTAATGAGAACATAATGAGATATCCCTTCAGACAGTGGCAAAAGAAAAGAGAAGGGTACCAATGTATTAATTAATAGATAATAGGCCATACCAAATGCACATCACTTAACTCCAGGCTAGATATCATAGATTTTTAATTTACAAACCATGAAATTTCTACCATTATAAAATGTATTATACTTCCTAGGGAGGAGTGTTTCACATTCTAAAAGTTATTTGAGTATTTGAATAGACCTGTCTGAGAAGCTATTAATCACCTTCAACTCACGGAATTTTAATCATCAACATATCAAATCATTCAATGTTTCCAATTTTGCTAAAAATGTTATATAGTTTATATCATAACACAGACAACTACTATTTAGTCAGAGTAATGGGCTAAAATATGACACCTGCTGGCTAAACTTACTAATGTAATTTCAACCTTCAAAATCAGCTTTTGTGTAGTATTCATACTTAAGAGAAGCAAACATGACTGAACTAATACATTATATTCAGCTACAACTGCAGTGAATACCTTCTAATTATCTTAATGACTCCTTAATAGGTCACTAATTAGACAGGGAAGAACAGAGGAAATTCAAGGCATGACTGAACAATAACAGACTCTACTCTGGATTAACTCCACATAAGAAAAAGAATAATGTGATAACATCAGTCAGTGATAACAAGGAGCTTGGACATTACATGCCTTGTACCTCTTATCTCTTCATTCTTCAATTTTCCATGTATATACTAAAAACACCACACCTTTGCTGCCAATGTAGGCATGACTTTGTAAACTTCCAAGACTACAATACAAATTCTAATCTCTTACTTCTTCTAATCCCTCTCTCTTACTCCAATCTCATACATCTAATATACCTAGAAATCTCTAGGATTAAGTTTTCTCTTTTTCCCCATTGAACTGAAACCTGAGACTCACATTTGACCTTTTTTTTGTTATTATTTAATCTCAACCCACAATAAAAGCCAAGGCCATGCATTTTAGGCCATGCAATATATAGAAAATATATTTTCTATAATATATTTTAGCACTTCTACTTCCCAATGCCCTATAAAATAAGAAAAAATCCATAAGCTTATCTGTCCTTCTCTCTCTTGGAAGGTCAATCATTAGAACTGAGATCAAACAGAAAAATTATATTCAAGGTACTTCCCTTTCAAAACATTTTAAAGCATGGTAGGGCCATCTTAATACATTTACAGAGAAGTAAGAATAAATGAAGCTAAGACATGCTCTTAATTTAAGTCCATTTTGTGGTCACTTCATGACTCTCTCCTTTTCAGTGATGTTACTTTTCTAGGTTAGGCTTACACATATGCTATAACTATAATACAGTTGGAATAATGCAAATTGGGTTGTATTATGTTGACTGATCTGAGCACTTAAATAAAATTTGACATCCTTGATTAATTTTAAATTACTACTTAAATTACTACTACCTAAAAAACCCTAGTATCTATTCAATGATAAAATGTGTAAAATATCAACCCCATAGGAAAGTAAGACACCCAGTTTGTCAAAAAAAAAAAAAATTTTACTAAGCACTAGTAATATAATGAAAAGTGATATAGGAGTAGTTCCTACTTTTGTGGAAACTGTAGGTTTGTGAAGAAGACAACACTAATCAAATGACTATAAATACATGAGGGCTGTCATAGTAAAGTATAACAGAATTCAAAGCCTTCCAGAAAGAAGTGAGATTTAAGCAAAGACTTGAAAGATGACTAGCAATTAGTTCAGTGAAATGTGTCAGTGTCGAATTTCTACTGAATTAGGCCAAATGGTCATTTGACATTATGCCTCTGGTCTCCAGAAGAGAGCAGTGGTTAGAAATCATAAATTAGAGCATCATCAGCACTGAAATGTTCATCTAAGCTATGAAAATGAATGAGCTCACCAAAGGAAGGAGTATACTTGAAAAGAGAGTTATGGACAGAAAAAAAAAAAAAAAGCACATGTACATAACAAAAACTTGAGGTGTTATTAGAAGGCCTGTTACATACAGAGAACCATGAAAATTGGTGTCATATCTCTGTGGTCCTTTCTACTCAGATAATATAGACAACATCTGCTTTCTGAATTCCCTAATCACTTTATCTCTAATTTCTCTTTTGTCTTTGATTCCAGCAAAAGTTTCTTCTCAATAATCCATCTCAGGCTTGTCTATCTCAAATGCACTCAGAGTGATAGCCATTGTCCATCTAATGGCTGAGAAGGTTCCATATGATCTTGTACTCCATTACCTATTGATCCCATCTCCTTCTCCTCATTCTCATTCTTTTTCAGCTACACTGGCCTCCTTGCTGTTTTTTGACAACACCAGACACACTCTCTTGTTAGAGTTTTGTACAAACCATTCCCTACTTCTCAAAATGCTGTTCCTCCAGATTTGCACACAGCTAACTCTCCCCCTTCAATAGTCTTCAACTGTTACCTTATCTAGAATTGCCACAATCACAACTTTCCTAACCTGCCTTATTTTTTCATTTCCTCATAGTACTTTGTATATTAATATTTTCCAATTACTGAGATCATTCAATAAGTGTCCTTAATAAGTAATTTTAGGATAAATGAATGAATGGATTTTGTATATGAATGAATAGATGAATATGCAAAGAACCAATTTGTTCCAAATTTAAGCAACTTAGAAGTAGATGAGCCCATATATATTTCATGGGCTATAACAGTGCAATAAATACTGTTTCTAGATAATGTACAACTTAACCAAAATGTTTATATACTGGTAAAGTAACTTAGAGCAGATTGTCTATAAAAGAAGTTAAATCTTTGCATATCCTGCCGGAATGACTATGGATTAGATATGTATAATCAAAAGACACTGAAAGGAACAGCTCTTAAATTTGAAATCTTTGCTCATTGTCTCTCAATACACCTGATTCAAAGAGTTATTTCTGAAATTGTAGAAGACTAAAATATCATGTATTAATGCATATATGTGGAATTTAAGAAAATGGTACAGAAGAACCTAGTTACATGGCACAAATGGAGACACAGACTTAGAGAATGAATATGTGGACATGGGAGGGGGATGAATTGGGAGATTGGGATTGACATTTGTGCACTGCCATGTGTAAAACAGATAGCTAGTGAGAACCTGCTATACGGAGCAGGGAGCTCAGCTCAGTGCTCTTTGGTGACCTAGATGGGTGGGATGGGTATGGGGGATGGGAGGGAGGTCCATGAGGCAGGGGATATATGTATACATATAGCTGATTCACTTCATTGTGCAGCAGAAACTAACACAACATTGTAAAGCAACTATACCTCAATTAAAAAAAAAAAAAAAGGACACTTCCAAATTAAAAAGCAGAGTATGCTGATATATTAATGATTTTTTTGTCCTAAAACATATTATACTTCCTAAATGGGACCCTGCTCCTTTACCTGTGGTAAAATGGAGAACTAAGTAGACTTTGAGTTATTAAAAGTTATTCATTAGCTCCAATAAGTATAGGAAATAATAAGAAAAACATTCATAAGTCCACAAATATTGTACATGTGTTTAGAAGTACTCCTTAATAAAAATCCATTTCCAGTCCCATGTAAAATGTGCACAAGAGGCTAGAATAACCCAGTTTTAATAAAAATCATGCTTTTAGGTATCCTCTCCAGGTTTTCTAAAGACAAATTACTTTCAGTTTTCAAGTGAACAGAACAAAAAATGGAACAGAATCAAATTCTAAATTAGAGGTTAATTTTATACCATATATTTTTCATTTGGGAAATCATAATCTGAGGTTTAGGAAATGAAACTATAGTGAATATAATGTAGCAATGCTTGTCTTCTTTCTGTTTTGTCCTAAAATGGAGGGTTATTAGCTCTGTTGCCAAATCAATCATTTGCCTTCTATGGATTCAATTCTGGATTTAATGCCACTTTTTAGTTGTAAAGATACTTTCTTGGCTGAGGTGGAAAGACATAGCATTATAGAGACACTATAAAGTTCAATAACTTACTTTGATATGGAAAGTTTGTAACCATAATTCTTATTCTAATGACATTGCCACTATAAATGGTTTGATAAATTATTACACCTTATCCAGAGGGACACCATTGTGTTCTATTAAAATTTAATTGCATAGGTATACAAGAAACTGCTTTCAAATCCTGTAAGCCTTGGTTTAAATTAACCAAGTAGGGGGACCTTCAAGATGACAGAGGAGTAAGATGTGGAAATCAACTTCCTCCCCACAAATACATCAGAAATACAACTACATGTGGAACAACTCCTACAGAGCACATACTGATTGCTGGCAGAAGACCTCGGACTTCCCAAAAGGCAAGAAATTCCCCACGTACCTGGCAGTGTGGGTGACAGGGCCTTGCTGCTCCAACTGGGTGTCAGGTCTCAGCGTCTGAGGTGGGAGAGCAAAGTGGAGGACATTGGTCCCCCAAACACCTCCTAACCCCACATAATATCAAACAGTGAAAACACTCCCAGAGATCTCTATCTCGATGCTAAGACCCAGCTCCACAGTAAGAGCAAACAAACAATAATGAACAACACAATAAATGCAATCAAAAATTCTCTACAAGGAATCAGTAGCAGAATGACTGAGGCAGAAGAACGGATAAGTGAACTGGAAGATAAAATAGTGGAAATAACAACCACAGAGCAGAATAAAGAAAAAAGAATGAAAAGAACTCAGGACATTCTCAGAGACTTCTGGGACAACATTAAATACACCAACATTCAAATTATAGGGAATCTCAGAAGACGAAGAGAAAAAGGAAGGGACTGAGAAAATATTTGAAGAGATTATAGTTGAAAACTTCCCTAATATAGGAAATGAAATAGACAATCAAGGTGAGGAAGCACAGAATCCATTCAGGATAAATCCAAGGAGAAACACATCAAGACACATTAATTAAATTATCAAAAATTAAATACAAAGAAAAAATATTAAAAGCAAAAAGGGAAACAACAAATAACACACAAGGGAATGCCCATAAGATTAATAGCTGATCTCTCAGCAGAAACTCTGCAAGCCAGAAGGGAGTGGCAGGACATATTTAAAGGGATGAAAGGGAAAACCTACAGCCAAGATTATTCAACCAAGCAAGGAACTCATTCAGATTCGACAGAGAAATTAAAAACTTTACAGACAAGCGAAAGCTAAGAGAGTTCAGCACCACCAAACCAGATTTACAACAAATGCTAAAGGAACTTCTCTAGGTGGGAAAAACAAGAGAAGGAAAAGACATACAAAAACAAACCCAAAACAATTAAGAAAATGGTAATAGGAATATACATATTGATAACTACCTTAAATGTAAATGGATTACATGCTCCCACCAAAAGACATAGACTAGGGTTTCCCTGGAGGCGCAGTGGTTGAGAGTCTGCCTGTTGGTGCAGAGGACATGGGTTCTGCCCCAGTTCAGTAGGATCCTACATGCCGTGGAGCAGCTGGGCCCATGAGCCATGGCCATTGAGTCTGTGCATCCGGAACCTGTGCTCTGCAACAGGAGAGGCCACAACAGTGAGAGGCCCGTATACTGCAAAAAAAAAAAAAAAAGACATAGACTAGCTGAATGGATACAAAAACAACACCTGTAGATATGCTGTCTACAAGAGACCCACTTCAGACCTAGGGACACATACAGACTGAAAGTGAGGGGATGGAAAAAGATATTACATGCAAATTGAAATCAAAAGAAAGCTGGAGTAGCAATTCTCATATCAGACAAAATAGACTTTAAAACAAAGACTATTACAAGAGACAAAAAAGGACACAGCATAATGATCAAGGGATCAATCCAAGAAGAAGACATACCAATTGTAAATATTTATGCACCTAACATAGGAGCACCTCAATATATAAGGCAAATGCTAACAGCCATAAAAGGGGACAATGACAGTAACACAATAATAGTAGGGAACTTTGACATCCAGCTTTCACCAGTGGACAGATCACCCAAAGTGAAAATAAATAAGGAAACACAAGCTTTAAATGACATATTAAACAAGATGGACTTAATTGATATTTATAGGACATTCCAACCAAAAACAACAAAATACACTTTCTTCTCAAGTGCTCATGGAACATTCTCCAGGATAGATCATATCTTGTGTCACAAATCAAGCCTTGGTAAATTTAAGAAAATTGAAATCATATCAAGCATCTTTTCCAACCACAATGCTATGAGACTAGATATCAATTACAGAAAAAAAAGTCTGTAAAAAAACACAAATATATGGAGACTAAACAATACAGTACTTAAAAACCAAGAGATCACTGAAGAAATCACAGACAAAATCAAAAAATACCTAGAAACGAATGACAATGAAAACACGATGACCCAAAACCTATGGGCAAAAGCAGTTCTAAGAGGGAAGTTTATAGCAATACAAGCTTACCTTGAGAAACAAGAAACATCTCAAATAAACCACCTAAGCTTACACCTAAAGCAACTAGAGAAACAAGAACAAAAATACCCCAAAGTTAGCAGAAGGAAAGAAATCATAAATATCAGATCAGAAATAAATGAAAGGGAGAGAGCAGGAAGATGGCGGAAGAGTAAGACGCGGAGATCACCTTCCTCCCCACAGATACACCAGAAATACATCTACACGTGGAACAACTCCTACAGAACACCTACTGAATGCTGGCAGAAGACCTCAGACCTCCCAAAAGGCAAGAAACTCCCCACGTACCTGGGTAGGGCAAAAGAAAAAAAGAATAGACAAAAGGATAGGGACGGGACCTGCACCAGTGGGAGGGAGCTGTGAAGGAGGAAAAGTTTCCACACACTAGGAAGCCCCTTCGCGGGCGGAGACTGCGGGAGGCGGAGGGGGGAGCTTCGAAGCCGCGGAGGAGTGCACAGCAACGGGTGCGGAGGGCAAAGCGGGGAGATTCCCGCACAGAGGATCCGTGCCGACCGGCACTCACCAGCCCGAGAGGCTTGTCTGCTCACCCGCCGGGGCGGGCGGGGCTGCGAGTTGAGGCTCTGAGGCTCGGGTTTCGGTTTCGGACGGAGCGCCGGGAGAGGACTGGGGTTGGCGGCTTGAACATAGCCTGAAGGGGATAGTGCACCACAGCTAGCCGGGAGGGAGTCCGGGGAAAAGTCTGCACCTGCCGAAGAGGCAAGAGACTTTTTCTTCCCTCTTTGTTTCCTGGTGCGTGAGGAGAGGGGTTTAAGAGCGCTGCTTAAAGGAACTCCAGAGACGGGCGCGAGCCGCGGCTGAGGGCGCGGACCCCAGAGACGGGCGCGAGCCGCGGCTGAGGGCGCGGACTCCAGAGGCGGGCGGGAGACGTTGGGGCTGCTGCTGCCGCCACCAAGGGGCCTGTGTGCGAGCGCAGGTCGCTCTCCACGCCCCTCTTCCGCGGAGCCTGTGCAGCCCGCCACTGCCGGGTTCCCGGGATCCGGGGACGACTTCCCCGGGAGAGCGCACGGCGGGCCTCGGGCTGGTGCAGGGTCACGCCGGACTTTGCCGCCCAGGCCCGCCCCGCATTCCGTGCCCCTCCCTCCCCGCCGGCCTCAGTACGCCAGAACCCCCGAATCAGCGGCTCCTTTAACCCCGTCCTGTCTGAGCAAAAAACAGACGCCCTCCAGCGACCTACACGCAGAGGCAGGGCCAAATCCAAAGCTGAGCCCCTGTGAGCTGTGAGAACAAAGAAGAGAAAGGGAAATCTCTCCAGCAGCCTCAGAAGCAGCGGATTAAAGCTCCACAATCAACTTGATGTACCCTGCATCTGTGGAATACATGAATAGACAGCCAATCATCCCAAATTAAGGAGGTGGACTTTGGGAGCAAGATCTGTGATTTTTTTCCCTATTCCTCTTTGTGTGAATGTGTATGTGTATGCTTCTGTGTGAGATCTTGTCTGTATAGTCTTGCTTCCACCATTTGTCCTAGGGTTCTATCCGTCCATGGTTTTTTCTTAAATTTTTTTTCTTAATAATCAATTTTAATTTTAAGAACGTTATTATACGTTACCTTCGTCCTTTCTTTCTTTCTTTCTTTCTTTCCTTCCTTCCTTCCCTCCTTTAGACAACGAATCATCCCAAATTGAGGAGGTGGTCTCTGACAGCAAGATTTATGATTTTTCCCCCTTTACCTCTTTTAGTGAGGGTGTATGTGTACGCTTCTGTGTAAGATTTTGTCTGTATAGCTTTGCTTCCAACATTTGTCCTAAGGTTCTATCCGTCCCTTTTTTTTTTTTCTAAATAAGAATTTTTTAATTCAATAACTTTATTATACTTTATTTTATTTTTACTGTATCTTCTTTCTTTCTGTTTTTCCTTCTTTCCCTCCTTCCTTCCTCCCTCCCTCCCTCCCTCCCTCCTTTCGTTCGTTCTTGCCTTCTTTCCTTCTTTGCTTCTTTCTTTCTTTCTTCCTTACTTACTTCCTTCCCTCCTTTCCTTCTTTCTTTCCTCATACTTCCACTAATTCCCTCTACTTTTTCTCCCTTTTATTCTGAGCCGTGTGGATGAAAGGCTCTTGGTGCTCCAGCCAGGAGTCAGGGCTCTGCCTCTGAGGTAGGAGAGCCAACTTCAGGACACTGGTCCACAAGTGACCTCCCAGCTCCACATAATATCAAACGGCGAAAATCTCCCAGAGACCTCCATCTTAACACCAGCACCCAGCTTCACTCAACGACCAGCAAGCCACAGTGCTGGACAACCTGTGCCAAACAACTAGCAAAACAGGAACACAACCCCACCCATTAGCAGAGAGGCTGCCTAAAATCATAATAAGGCCACAGACACCCCAAAACACACCACCAGACGTGAACCTGCCCACTAGAGAGACAAGATCCAGCCTCATCCACCACAACACAGGCACTAGTCCCCTCCACCAGGAGGACTACACAACCCACTGAACCAACCTTAGCCACTGGGGACAGACACAAAAAACAACAGGAACTACGAACCTGCAGCCTGCAAAAAGGAGACCCCAAACACAGTAAGATAAGCAAAATGAGAAGACAGAAAAACACACAGCAGATTAAGGAACAAGATAAAAATGCACCAGACCTAACAAATGAAAAGGAAATAGGCAGTCTACCTGAAAAAGAATTCAGAATAATGATAGTAAGGTTGATCCGAAATCTTGGAGATAGAATGGACAATAGAATGGACAAAATGCAAGAATCAGTTAACAAGGACCTAGAAGAACTAAAGATGAAACAAGCAACGATGAACAACACAATAAATGAAATTAAAAATACTCTAGATGGGATCAATAGCAGAATAACTGAGGCAGAAGAATGGATAAGTGACCTGGAAGATAAAATAGTGGAAATAACTACTGCAGAGCAGAATAAAGAAAAAAGAATGAAAAGAACTGAGGACAGTCTCAGAGACCTCTGGGACAACATTAAACGCACCAACATTCGAATTATAGGGGTTCCAGAAGAAGAAGAGAAAAAGAAAGGGACTGAGAAAATATTTGAAGAGATTATAGTTGAAAACTTCCCTAATATGGGAAAGGAAATAGTTAATCAAGTCCAGGAAGCACAGAGAGTCCCATACAGGATAAATACAAGGAGAAATATGCCAAGACACATATTAATCAAACTGTCAAAAATTAAATACAAAGAAAGCATATTAAAAGCAGCAAGGGAAAAACAACAAATAACACATAAGGGAATCCCCATAAGGTTAACAGCTGATCTCTCAGCAGAAACCCTACAAGCCAGAAGGGAGTGGCAGGACATACTGAAAGTGATGAAGGAGAAAAACCTGCAGCCAAGACTACTCTACCCAGCAAGGATCTCATTCAGATTTGATGGAGAAATTAAAACCTTTACAGACAAGCAAAAGCTGAGAGAGTTCAGCACCACCAAACCAGCTTTACAACAAATGCTAAAGGATCTTCTCTAGGCAAGAAACACAAGAGAAGGAAAAGACATATAATAACGAACCCAAAACAATTTAGAAAATGGGAATAGGAACATACATATCGATAATTACCTTAAATGTAAATGGACTAAATGCTCCCACCAAAAGACACAGATTAGCTGAATGGATACAAAAACAAGACCCTTATATATGCTGTCTACAAGAGACCCACTTCAGACCGAGAGACACATACAGACTGAAAGTAAGGGGATGGAAAAAGATATTCCATGCAAATGGAAACCAAAAGAAAGCTGGAGTAGCAATTCTCATATCAGACAAAATAGACTTTAAAATAAGGACTATTAAAAGAGACAAAGAAGGACACTACATAATGATCAAGGGATCGATCCAAGAAGAAGATATAACAATTGTAAATATTTATGCACCCAACATAGGAGCACCTCAATACATAAGGCAAATACTAACAGCCATAAAAGGGGAAATCGACAGTAACACATTCATAATAGGGGACTTAAACACCCCACTTTCACCCATGGACAGATCATCCAAAATGAAAATAAATAAGGAAACACAAGCTTTAAATGGTACATTAAACAAGATGGACTTAATTGATATTTATAGGACACTCCATCCAAAAACAACAGAATACACATTTTTCTCAAGTGCTCATGGAACATTCTCCAGGATAGATCATATCTTGGATCACAAATCAAGCCTTGGTAAATTTAAGAAAATTGAAATTGTATCAAGTATCTTTTCTGACCACAATGCCATGAGACTAGATTTCAATTACAGGAAAAGATCTGTAAAAAATACAAACACATGGAGGCTAAACAATACACTACTTAATAATGAAGTGATCACTGAAGAAATCAAAGAGGAAATCAAAAAATACCTAGAAACAAATGACAATGGAGACACAACGACCCAAAACCTGTGGGATGCAGCAAAAGCAGTTCTAAGGGGGAAGTTTATAGCAATACAAGCCCACCTTAAGAAGCAGGAAACATCTAGAATAAACAACCTAACCTTGCACCTCAAGCAATTAGAGAAAGAAGAACAAAAAAACCCCAAAGCTAGCAGAAGGAAAGAAATCATAAAAATCAGATCAGAAATAAATGAAAAAGAAATGAAGGAAACAATAGCAAAGATCAATAAAACTAAAAGCTGGTTCTTTGAGAAGATAAACAAAATAGATAAACCACTAGCCAGACTCATCAAGAAAAAAAGGGAGAAGACTCAAATCAATAGAATTAGAAATGAAAAAGGAGAGGTAACAACTGACACTGCAGAAATAAAAGAGATCATGAGAGATTACTACAAGCAACTCTATGCCAATAAAATGGACAATCTGGAAGAAATGGACAAATTCTTAGAAATGCACAACCTGTCAAGACTGAATCAGGAAGAAATAGAAAATATGAACAGACCAATCACAAGCACTGAAATTGAAACTGTGATTAAAAATCTTCCAACAAAGAAAAGCCCAGGACCAGATGGCTTCACAGGCGAATTCTATCAAACATTTAGAGAAGAGCTAACACCTATCCTTCTCAAACTCTTCCAAAATATAGCAGAGGGAGGAACACTCCCAAACTCCTTCTACGAGGCCACCATCACCTTGATACCAAAACCAGGCAAGGATGTCACAAAGAAAGAAAACTACAGACCAATATCACTGATGAACATAGATGCAAAAATCCTCAACAAAATACTAGCAAACAGAATCCAACAGCACATTAAAAGGATCATACACCATGATCAAGTGGGGTTTATTCCAGGAATGCAAGGATTCTTCAATATACGCAAATCTATCAATGTGATAAACCATATTAACAAATTGAAGGAGAAAAACCATATGATCATCTCAATAGATGCAGAGAAAGCTTTTGACAAAATTCAACACCCATTTATAATAAAAACCCTGCAGAAAGTAGGCATAGAGGGAACTTTCCTCAACATAATAAAGGCCATATATGACAAGCCCACAGCCAACATCATCCTCAATGGTGAAAAACTGAAAGCATTTCCACTAAGATCAGGAACAAGACAAGGGTGCCCACTCTCACCACTCTTATTCAACATAGTTTTGGAAGTTTTAGCCACAGCAATCAGAGAAGAGAAGGAAATAAAAGGAATCCAAATCAGAAAAGAAGAAGTAAAGCTGTCACTGTTTGCAGATGACATGATCCTATACATAGAGAATCCTAAAGATGCTACCAGAAAACTACTAGAGCTAATCAATGAATTTGGTAAAGTGGCAGGATACAAAATTAATGCACAGAAATCTCTGGCATTCCTATATACTAATGATGAAAAATCTGAAAGTGAAATTAAGAAAACACTCCCATTTACCATTGCAACAAAAAGAATAAAATATCTAGGAATAAACCTACCTAAGGAGACAAAAGACCTGTATGCAGAAAATTATAAGACACTGATGAAAGAAATTAAAGATGATACAAATAGATGGAGACATATACCATGTTCTTGGATTGGAAGAATCAACATTGTGAAAATGACTCTACTACCCAAAGCAATCTATAGATTCAATGCAATCCCTATCAAACTACCACTGGCATTTTTCACAGAAGTAGAACAAAAAATTTCGCAATTTGTATGGAAACACAAAAGACCCCGAATAGCCAAAGCAATCTTGAGAACAAAAAAAGGAACCGGAGGAATCAGGCTTCCTGACTTCAGACTATACTACAAAGCTACAGTTATCAAGACGGTATGGTACTGGCACAAAAAAAGAAAGATAGATCAATGGAACAGGATAGAAAGCCCAGAGATAAACCCATGCACATATGGACACCTTATCTTTGATAAAGGTGGCAGGAATGTACAGTGGAGAAAGGACAGCCTCTTCAATAAGTGGTGCTGGGAAAACTGGACAGGTACATGTAAAAGTATGAGATTAGATCACTCCCTAACACCATACACAAAAATAAGCTCAAAATGGATTAAAGACCTAAATATAAGGCCAGAAACTATCAAACTCTTAGAGGAAAACATAGGCAGAACACTCTATGACATAAATCACAGCAAGATTCTTTCTGACCCACCTCCTAGAGTAATGGAAATAAAAACAAAAATAAACAAATGGGACCTAACGAAACTTCAAAGCTTTTGCACAGCAAAGCAAACCACAAACAAGACCAAAAGACAACCCTCAGAATGGGAGAAAATATTTGCAAATGAAGCAACCAACAAAGAATTAATCTCCAAAATTTACAAGCAGGTCATGCAGCTCAATAACAAAAAAACAAACAACCCAATCCAAAAATGGGCAGAAGACCTAAATAGACATTTCTCCAAAGAAGATATGCAGACTGCCAACAAACACATGAAAGAATGCTCAACATCGTTAATCATTAGAGAAATGCAAATCAAAACTACAATGAGATATCATCTCACACCAGTCAGAATGACCATCATCAAAAAATCTAGAAACAATAAATGCTGGAGAGGGTGTGGAGAAAAGGGAACCCTCTTGCACTGCTGGTGGGAATGTGAATTGGTTCAGCCACTATGGAGAACAGTATGGAGGTTCCTTAAAAAACTACAAATAGAACTACCATATGACCCAGCAATCCCACTACTGGGCATATACCCTAAGAAAACCGAAATTCAAAAAGAGTCATGTACCAAAATGTTCATTGCAGCTCTATTTACAATAGCCCAGAGATGGAAACAACCTAAGTGCCCATCATCGGATGAATGGATAAAGAAGATGTGGCACATATATACAATGGAATATTACTCAGCCATAAAAAGAAACGAAATTGAGCTATTTGTAATGAGGTGGATAGACCTAGAGTCTGTCATACACAGTGAAGTAAGTCAGAAAGAAAAAGACAAATACCGTATGCTAACACATATATATGGAATTTAAGGGAAAAAAATGTCATGAAGAACATAGGGGTAAGGCAGGAATAAAGACGGAGACCTCCTAGAGAACGGACTTGAGGTTATGGGGAGGGGGAAGGGTGAGCTGTGACGGGGCGAGAGAGAGTCATGGACATATACACACTAACAAACGTAGTAAGGTAGATAGCTAGGGGGAAGCAGCCGCATGGCACAGGGATATTGGCTCGGTGCTTTGTTACAGCCTGGAGGGGTGGGATAGGGAGGGTGGGAGGGAGGGAGACGCAAGAGGGAAGAGATATGGGAACATATGTATATGTATAACTGATTCACTTTATTATAAAGCAGAAACTAACACACCATTGTAAAGCAAATATACCCCAATAAAGATGTTAAAAAAAAAAGGAAAAAAAAAGAAAAAAGAAATAAATGAAAAAGAAATGAAGGAAACAATAACAATGATCAATACAACTAAAAGCTGGTTCTTTGAGAAGATAACAAAATTGATAAACCATTAGCCAGACTCATCAAGAGAAAAAGGGAGAAGACTCATAACAGTAGAATTAGAAATGAAAAAGAAGTAACAACTGACCCTGCAGAAATACAAAGGATCATGAGAGATTACTACAAGCAAATATGTGCCAATAAAATGGACAACCTGGAAGAAATGGACAAATTCTTAGAAAAGCACAACGTTCTGAGACTGAACAAGGAAGAAATAGAAAATATAAACAGACCAATGCCAAGCAATGAAATTGAGGCTGTGATTAAAAATCTTCCAACAAAGTCCAGGACCAGATGGCTTCACAGGCGAATTCTCTCAAACATTTAGAGAAGAGCTAACACCTATCCTTCTCAAACTCTTCCAAAATACAGCAGAGTGAGGAACAGTCCCAAACTCATTCTCTGAGGCCACTGTCACCCTGATACCAATACCAGACAAAGATGTCACAAAGAAAGAAAACTACAGGCCAAATCACTGATGAACATAGATGCAAAAATCCTCAAAAAAACACTAGCAAACAGAATCCAAGACACATTAAAAGAGTCATACAACATGATCAAGTGGTGTTTATCCCAGGAATGCAAGGATTCTTCTGTATATGCATATCAATCAGTGTGGTAAACCATATTAACAAATTGAAGGAGAAAATCCATGTGAGCATCTCAATAGATGCTGAAAAAGATTTTGACAAAATTCAAGACCTATTTATGATAAAAACCCTCCAGAATGTAGGCATAGAGGGAACTTACCTCAACATAATAAAGGCCATATATGACAAGCCCACAGCCAATGTCATTTTCAATGAGGAAAATCTGAAACCATTTTCTCTAACATCAGGAACAACATAAGGTTGTCCACTCCCACCACTATTATTAAACATAGCTTTCAGAGAAGAAAAAGAAATAAAAGGAATCCAAATTGGAAAAAAAGACCTAAACTGTCACTGTTTGCAGATGACATGATACTATACATAGAGAATCCTAAAGATGCTACCAGGAAACTACTAGAGCTACTCAGTGAATTTGTTAAAGTAGCAGGATACAAAATTAATGCACAGAAATCTCTTGCATTCCTATACACTAATGCTGAAAAATATGAAAGAGAAATTAAGGAAACACTCCCATTTACCACTGCAACAGAAGGAAAAATATACCTAGGAATAAACCTACCTAAGGAGACAAAAGACCTGTATGCAAAAACTATAAAACACTGATGAAAGAAATTAAAGATGATACAAACAGATGGAGAGATATACCGTGTACTTGAATTGGAAGAATCAACATTGTGAAAATGACTATACTACCCAAAGCAATCTACAGATTTAATGCAATGTCTGTTAAACTACCAATGGCATTTTTCACAGAACTAGAGCAAAAAAATTCACAATTTCTATGGAAACACAAAAGACCCCGAATAGTCAAAGCAATCTTGAGAAAGAAAAACAGAGCTGGAGAAATCAGGCTCCCTGACTTCAGACTATACTACAAAGCTACAGTAATCAAGACAGTATGGTACTGGCACAAAAAAAGAAATATTGATCAATGGAACAGGATAGAAAGCCAGAGATAAACCCATGCACATATAGTCACCTTATCTTTGATAAATGGGGTAAGAATATACAATGGAGAAAAGACAGCCTCTTCAATAAGTGGTGCTGAGAAAACTGGACAGCTACATGTGAAAGCATGAAATTGGAACACTCTCTAACACCATACACAAAAATAAACTCAAAATGGATTAAAGACCTAAATGTAAAGCCAGACACTATCAAACTCTTAGAGGAAAACATAGGCAGAACACTCTATGACATAAATCATAGCAAGATACTTTTTGACCCACCTCCTAGAGAAATGGAAATAAAAACAAAAATAAACAGATGGGACCTAATGAAACTTCAAAGCTTTTGCACAGCAAAGGAAACTATAAACAAGGTGAAAAGACAACCCTCAGAATGGAAGAAAATATTTGTAAATGAAGCAACTGCCAAAGTATTTTTCTCCAAAATTTACAAGCAGCTCATGCAGCTCAATGTCATAAGAACAAACAACCCAATCCAAAATGGGCAGAAGACCTAATAGATATTTCTCCAAAGAAGATATGCAGATTGCCAACAAACACATGAAAGAATGCTCAACATCACTAATCATTAGAGAAATGCAAATCAAAACTAAAAAGAGGTATTATCTCACACCAGTCAGAATGGCCTTCATCAAAAAATCTACAAACAATAAATGCTGGTGAGGGTTGGGAGAAAGGGGAACCCTCTTTCACTGTTGGTGCAAATGTAAATTGATACAGCCAGTATGGAGAACACTATGGATGTTTTTTTAAAAACTAAAAATAGAACTATCATACGACCCAGCATTCCCACTACTGGGCATATACCCTGAGGAAAACCATAATTCAAAAAGAGTCATGTGCCACAATGTTCATTGCAGCACTATTTACAGTAGCCATGACATGGAAGCAACCTATATGTCCATCGACAGATGAATGGATAAAGAAGATGTGACACATATATACTATGGAATATTACTCAGCCATAAAAAGAAATGAAATTGAGTTATTTGTAGTGAGGTGGATGGACCTAGAGTCTGTCATACAGAGTGAAGTAAGCCACAAAGAGAAAGACCAATACCATATGCTAACAGATATATATGGAATCTAAAAAAAAAAAAAAAAATGTTTCTGAAGACCCTAAGGACAGGACCAGAATAAAGACACAGACATAGAGAATGGACTTGAGGACACAGAGATCGGGAAGGGTAAGCTGGGACGAAGTGAGAGAGTGGCATGGACATATATACACTACGAAATGTAAAATAGATAGCTAGAGGGAAGCAGCCACATAGCACAGGGAGATCAGCTTGGTGCTTTGTGACCACCTAAAGGGGAGGGATAGGGAATGTGGGAGGGAGATGCAAGATGGAGGAGATATGGAGATATATGTATATGTATAACTGATTCACTTTGTTATAAAGCAAAAACTAACACACAATTGGAAAGCAATTATGCTCCAATAAAGATATTTAAAAAAAAGTAAGAAAAAAACATGAATATTACAGAAATGAAAGTCAGGAATCAAAACAGTTTTGAATGATCAATGACCCTGAATCTGTATGAATGGTGGTGGTGACAGTGGTCTGTGTGTCTGAGTAAACGCAGAGAAATAAAGACTAGAAAAAATAGAGTGAAACGTTAACTGAAATTCTCTCTCCTTAATACAGAGTTATTGAATACTTGTTTCAAGGTCCTTTGATGTTTTTCACAGATTGCTGAACTGGAAGAGTTTCCAGGAGATCAGTTGCAGGTTTCTATTTTTATTCCCAAACAAGCTGCATAAAATAGAGTGCATTAAACTAGGCTATTAGTTCTGTTTCACTACTTTGTTGCTAAAAATCGACTTAGGCACTTTGTTATAAAACTGAACTAACTGAGCACATCCTCATGGTTCTGCTTACTGTTATAATGAACTCTGAACAAACATTTATTTTGTAAATGCTAACGAATATTTCGATATGTATTTATAAGTTAGCCTGAATCTTTCGTTTGTGCACATTTTATGTCACCAACTAATCACAAATTCTTTGGAATTAGTATGGTTCAGTCCATTGACCCTAATTATATTCCTATTCTATTTTGTTACTTTTGACATTTACTAAAGTTATGATTTTAAGCAAATCCTCTCTGGATCTCAATTTCCTCATCTCTGTGGCATACATGTATTGTTCTTAAAATCATTTAATTTTTGTTATTCAACATATTATAAAAGATTTGATATAAGGGTATTAGAATAGCTCCAAAGAAATAGATAAAAAAAGAGAGTTTCCCAATTTTTTTTTTTAGAGAGACCAAATAGCAACACCTCACACATGAAACACACACAAATATCAAATTCACTTATATACAATACCTACAATCTTACACATATATTATTAAGACTATGTAAACATAAACTGGGAAAAACAAGTAAAACTGATTCTCCTGAATATCAG
Source organism: Grampus griseus (assembly GCF_964374135.1). Lineage (NCBI taxonomy): Eukaryota > Metazoa > Chordata > Mammalia > Artiodactyla > Delphinidae > Grampus > Grampus griseus. The sequence continues at coordinate 46,560,531 of NC_139012.1, forward strand.
AAAATAATTCTTAAATAAAAGAGTATGCACAAAATATTCTTGGATGGAAAGACTTCTGGTGTACAGTTGTCAATGTCCATATATTAAATTTTAAATGTAGTGATTATAAATAGAAATCACAAAACAATATTATTTAAACTGAAAAAAACATTCCTCATTTTTCTGAAAAGATAATTACAGAAAAACAGAAATCTGAAAAAGAGAAATATTGTTGCTGAATATGAAAGGGTACTCTAAAGCTAACATAATTGAAACATAATATTGGCACAAGAAATTGTTGAAAACATAAAACAGAATAGATAATTCAGGAACATATATATGTTTTAACATATTAGGTAATAAAGTGTGATATCAAATAACTGGGTAGTGGATGAACAAAGTAGTAAATGGTTGTTTTGTCACCTAAACATTTGGGATTAAAATAATAAATTACTTAATAATGCCAATCAGCAAAACTGTTTCAGATAAATTAAAGAGCTAAAGAAAAATATAAACCTTCAGGCTTCTGGATAAAATCTTAGGTGGCTAATTACATATACTTGGTGTAGGAAAGGTCTTAACACCTCCAGAAGAAACCATAAGGAAAAGATTGTTTGACCAAACTATAGAAAACATAAACTTCTGTGCTTAAAGAAAATCATGTCATAATGAAATTTAAAAAATAAATGACAAAAGCAAACTGGGAGAAATTAGTTTCAACATATTTGACAGAAAACAAATAATAGCTTTACTAAGTTGTTTTTGCATATCAATAAGAAAATATGAACACCATTAGAAAAACAGGTAAAGGACATAACTAGGTGATCACAAAAGAAAAAAACAAATGATTGCAGACAATAAATGTTCAGTCACTGTAGTAGAAAAAGATATAGAAATTTTGCCAAATTGAAATTTTGCCAAAATTTTGCTACTAAAACTAGTAACCCTCAATGTTTGAAATAAACATTTCATGTGTATTTTTATATTTTGCTATTAGCAATGTTAATTGTGTAAACATCTGCATAAATATGGTGATATACATCTAGAATCCTGCAAAACCGCATATCTTTCCATACAGCATGAAAATTCATTATAAGACAGTGGCTTTAGAATTCATTCCAAAATCAGGGTGGTGGAAACAGTACATCCAGGACACAGGCAATAAGGACGTGCATTTTGTGTAGAGAATTTGCAACAATAATGAAGCTGATTAAAAGCCAGTTTGCTTTTATTATCACCATACACAGCAATTTGAAGCAATATCAGTGATTTAAATACTCCTTCCCACCAGGTTGGACTGCTTCTGTTGCCTAACCTTGGTAATCTACTGTTCTGAGAAATAAAAAATGCGTGCAAAAATATTTCATGAATGATATTCATCACCCTATTTATTTTAATATTAAAATAAAAGAACTCTCCTAAATGCCTAGTATTATAGGATTAGTAAAATAAAGCATGGAACATTCACATTTCCAATAGCAGTGCTATTCTGTATTTGTTCATCCATGTTGTATTGTTAAATCAAATAAAATACACAACAAAAATTCTACTTACAATCTGTTTTTAAATGTATTTGTATCATATTATGTTCAATAAAAGTTTACCAAACAATAGTTTTAGTCACAATCTGATTTTAAGTGTATTTTTGTTATAATGTAGGAAATTCCAGTAAAGATAAACAGATTTATGACATCTGCTCCTCCCAACACACACATACACACACACACACACACACACACACACACACACACACAGGTTTTACTAGAGCAGTTGTTTTCAAACTTGACTACACATTGGAATATCCTGGGGAATTTTTAAAATCATAATACCCAGGATACATCCATGTAAAATCAGAATCCCAGGTTGGGACAGGGAGGGACCGAGCATCTGTATTTTTTTAAATTCCCCACTGGGTCCAATGTTGAGCCAAATTTAGAACCAATCAGCTACAGCCTTGCTGCTCACGTGTGGTCCATGAACCTGCATGCAACAGTGGCAACCACCAGGAGCTGGTTAGAAAGGCAGAAACTTGGGCTCCACTCACATCACAATAGTCATTATAACAAGATTCTCAGGTGATTTCATTAAAGTCCAAGAAGCACTGATAGAGACCTGTTTTCATCTCTCCAAGATGGGATTTTATTGGAGTAAAGAGTTCTGAGGTTCAAAATATAGAGATTTGTTGGAAACAGGTTTAGAAAGTTATGTATCTCCTTGCTCTTGGGGAAAAAAAACTGCATCAGGATTTTTCCTCTTTTGTCTAAAAAAAAAGAAATTTCCAGACTTTGAGTTCAATATTAACTTTCTTGATTGTCTTTTTGAAGAGACATATTAGCCAAGTAAATTCATGAGCTGAACTTTAACAAATTCACCAAGTTTCTAGAGGAATTATATAATATATCTCTTGTCCGGATCAAAAGAAAATTTGAGTCACTCCTATACGTCATTCTAGTCCCAACTGTTGTTTAAGACAAATAAGCTCAAAATGGATCAAAGACCTAAATATAAGGCCAGACACTATCAAACTCTTAGAGGAAAACACAGGCAGAACACTCTATGACATAAATCACAGCAAGATCCTTTTTGACCCCCCTCCTAGAGAAATGGAAATAAAAACAAAAATAAACAAATGGGACCTAATGAAACTTCAAAGCTTTTGCACAGCAAAGGAAACCATAAACAAGACCAAAAGACAACCCTCAGAATGGGAGAAAATATTTGCAAATGAAGCAACTGACAAAGGATTAATCTCCAAAAATTATAAGCAGCTCATGCAGCTCAATAACAAAAAAACAAACAACCCAATCCCAAAATGGGCAGAAGACCTAAATAGACATTTCTCCAAAGAAGATATGCAGACTGCCAACAAACACATGAAAGAATGCTCAACATCGTTAATCATTAGAGAAATGCAAATCAAAACTACAGTGAGATATCATCTCACACCAGTCAGAATGACCATCATCAAAAAATCTAGAAAGAATAAATGCTGGAGAGGGTGTGGAGAAAAGGGAACCCTCTTTCACTGTTGGTGCAAATGTAAATTGATACAGCCACTGTAGAGAACAGTTTGGACATTCTTTAAAAAACTACAAATAGAACTACCATATGATCCAGCAATCCCACTACTGGGCATATACCCTGAGAAATCCATAATTCAAAAAGAGTCATGTACCACAATGTTCATTGCAGCTCTATTTACAATAGCCCAGAGATGGAAAAAACCTAAGTGCCCATCATCGGATGAATGGATAAAGAAGATGTGGCACATATATACAATGGAATATTACTCAGCCATAAAAGGAAACAAAATTGAGCTATTTGTAATGAGGTGGATAGACCTAGAGTCTGTCATACAGAGTGAAGTAAGTCAGAAAGAGAAAGACAAATACTGTATGCTAACACATATATATGGAATTTAAGAAAAAAAAATGTCATGAAGAACCTAGGGGTAAGACAGGAATAAAGACACAGACCTACTAGAGAATGGACTTGAGGATATGGGGAGGGGGAAGGGTAAGCTGTGACAAAGCGCGAGAGAGGCATGGACATATATACACTACCAAACGTAAGGTAGATAGCTAGTGGGAAGCAGTCGCATAGCACAGGGAGATCAGCTCGGTGCTTTGTGACCACCTGGAGGGGTGGGATAGGGAGGGTGGGAGGGAGGGAGACGCAAGAGGGAAGAGCTATGGGAACATATGTATATGTATAACTGATTCACTTTGTTATAAAGCAGAAACTAACACACCATTGTAAAGCAATTATACTCCAATAAAAAGGAAAAAAAAAGAAACTGTAAATGAGTGAAGTTAATGAAAGAAAAAAAAATCAGAGCTTGGGGAGGGGTATTTAAATGAGACAAACTTTTAAATTGAAAAAGCAATTGCCATACAAAGTATTTTGTGCGGGGAATAAATTTACATAATGGAAACTCAAGGCAACCTGAATCAATGTAAATAACCCAATGCAATAACAGTTTTATTTAGATAACAGCTATATACACATAGAAAATAAAGGCATTTTCCTCAGCCTTGAAATGGTATTCTTGTAATGGAAACCAGCATTATAAACGTTCAGTAACAGAAAAAAATTGGCTGATACACTGATATTTCTTGTGTTAACATATTAATGCAAACTCAGTCTCTCAGTAAACATCAACAGTGTTCTATATGGTGGATGAAAGTTAAAATTGAATTCTGTATCATAAATTTTTATTAGTGCTTCAGAGCTTTTAAAGTATTTTCTCTCTCCTTATTCATTGAATCCTCATCAAAACTCTATAATGGATTTATATTCCCATTTTAGAGATAAACTAAAAGTTGGAAGAGTTCTATAGCATACCCAAGAACACATGTCCACAAGTGATAGAACATACACTCAGACCTAGAGTTTTCATTCTAAGTTTCTCCCATATCACAGCTTCTTTCCAAATAATTTAAATAATTCTATTTCTTTCAATATTTATTTTGTTCATTATGTTTTTTGAGAGTACACAAACATACATACACATATGTGCCTGTACTCACATACACACACACACACTTTGTGGTAATTCTGGCCAAAATCCAGGTCATAGGTATCCTGTTGTTAAATAAAATCATGTAAATTGACATTTTCAGATTCTAATGCCACCTGCCCTTTTACCGGAAACTCAATATGAAGAAATAGGGTCTTCTTTGGTTTCATCCATTATTCTGAGAGTCAGCATTAAAATCTACCTCTTATGCAGATTATTCTCAGTCACACTTAACCAAATTAGCAAAGGAATGGTTAAGAAGAAAATATCATTATGCAAAGTTAATTCTTAACTAAATTCTACTTTTTTTAAGAAATGTCATTCACTTCTCTTCAAACGTGCCTGAACACTTCCTATTACTCACTGTGTTTTATTTTCAATGTTACTTTTTTAGTTTAAAAGCTATCAAGTGTATTTTCATGGTGCAAACACAAGACATGGTAAACTGGTATATAAATGTCTAGAAGACAGATTAGAGTTTGTTTATTTAAATGTAACAGATAGTCACAAAAATTCTCACTTCATATTTCTATAGCTCATTTGGATTTCTTCTAATTCATGCTAGTTCACTTGATTATTTCCTTTTATGTGCCTGTGGTAAACATTCCCTTGCATTTTTTCAAAGTGAAAGAAAATTTTTAGGAATTCTAATCAATCTTGATGTTAATATTCTATTTAATAGTTTTGCATTTACTGAAATCGTCACAGAAATAAGAAAACCCAAGGAGAAAATGGAAATAGATCTAAAATGATTTAATAATACAAATACAGTATAAACAATCAACCCTCAATTCCAAATAATTTCTATTCTAAAGAATTTATAATGATTTCTCCAATCCCATTTTATTTTCATTCAGCCAGCAGTATAATTCCAATATAAATAGAGATATCCTTTGGGATATTTGTTTATTAGTATAGGACAATATGTCTTCCCTATTCTTTGAAGTTAATTGTAGGCATTGTATAATATAGAACTGAAAATTGAGAAAGCAAATCTTAACTAAAATACCTAGTTATTTGACTATTCATATATTTTTCTTAATTATACATTCTCACTACTGGTATGAATGTACATAATTCAATTTCAGATCAAACTAAATTTTCAATCCAGCTCATACAAAGTGGTGTGTCTTAGTAAAGATTAAATAAATATTTCTCATGTACATTGTTAGAGTTAGAAAATCATATATTAGCCAACTAATTTTAAAAGGAAAAAACAAGGTATTAAATGCAAGGAAACATGTTAATTGTAACAGGAAGAAATTTATTTTTGTGTAGTAGTAGTCTCCAAATGTGGATCCCCCAAAAATCATCACTCCCAGTATTTACTCCTTTATATAGATAACCTCATCCTCTTGAGTATGGGCTAACACAACAATCTGCTTTTGAGATGGTTGTGTGTTTCTGTGTTATTTCCAAGGTTCGATCATAAGAAGCCTAGTAGATTACACATAGATCTCTTGAAATGCTTGGGCTAGGGGAAACCAGCCACTTGGTAAGAAGCCCTACACCTTCAAGCCATCATGCTGTGAGGAACCAAAAACAAACCACATGGAGAGAGAGAGGGAGAGAGAAAGAGGAAGAGAGAGGTACTTGACTAGCTCCCAGTTATTTAAGACACCCAAGACCAAGCACCAGAAGTATGAGTGAAATCTGATTGAAGAAGCACTCTTGGATATTTCAGTCCCAGGACATCTCATGTGGAGAAGAACCCAGGAATCAGGCTGACAGACAGAACTGAGGCTCCAGATATAAGGGTCCAGTTGACTCATCTAACCCCCTCTAACCAGATGAGTGCTCAGACAACAAAGAGCTGACATGAGCCATTCTCACTATATCTGACATATGTCCTGACCCTCAGAATTTTAAGCATAACTGTCATATAAATGAGCCAGAAAGATGGCCTCTCTGTTTTGGCCCTTAGGTTTTTATTCTTCACTACAGACTGAGACCTGTTAGTTCAAAATCCCTCCAGTGCCAAGTTCAATTTTTTACAAAACCAATTGCTTTAAAAATAGCTTAAACAAGCAGATTTTTAACCATTTAGAACCTGCCTGCTTTGCATAACCCCTGAGAAATCTCACCCAACATCTGCCAGCCGTAAGTAAGATAAGCCTGTGGTTAAAAGACTCAAAAGATGCCACTGTTCTTCAGAGCTTTCTGACTCAAAGACTTTCCACTGTGCTGCTTGTACAACATCACCTAGATACTCTAGATACATAACCCCCCTCAGTAGCTTCTCGACAGACTCCTGCTGTGAGGGATTTCCCCCATGTTTGAACCTGTCAAAGCACAGCCCAATAACGTATGTATAGACTTCTCTCACCTCTTATCCTTTGATCAGCCTACAAATCCCTTAAACTCCCTACAGTAATAAAATGACTTTTGTTTTATCAGACTAAATTTTGGGTCTCTTCATTAGGCAGCAGTGAGAAATAATAGAAGCAATTTAAACCATTTCCCTAAGGCATCCAAAGCCAGTTGTAAAATAACAACTAACTGCCCTGAGAAATTTACTAATGTTGTATTTTATGCATTATTCAAGTTAATTCATAAAAACTATGGTCCAAGGCTGAGATGGTAATGTTCTTGAAATGATATTACTTTTCATGGTCCATTATATCCTTATGAGGAACACTATGAGATGATAAAATATTTTAGGAAGAACAGGAGCAATTTTCCCCAAATTTAACTGTTAGCAATGTGCAATGTAAAATCACAACCTTAGCAATCTTGTTCATAAAAAAAAGCAGTTTTGGAACTAATCAACTGTTCCTAAATTGTTAATATTATTTTCTTATTTGTTTTCATTTAATTTTTGCCATTTATTAACATTCATTAACAGGTAAGTTGTAGCCAGAAGTTTACAGAAAATATTGAAGCAAAAATAAAACTTGGAAAATTAACAATTGATATCTGTAAATGCTTATAAATAAGAAAAAAACTTCTTTATGAGAAAATTAACCTTCTTGAAAATTAGAAATAGACTGCCATATCATTTTTTGGCAATATAACACTCTGATCTGCTTGCTGAACATACGTGTTCTCTGTCAGCATCATCTGAGAACACTGATGTGGAAGTGTTCTATCACACATTTTTGTCTTGCAAAATAAATAAGAATAAAATAGTAAGCCCTCTATTATTTAATGCATTTGGCTAAATCGTGTTTGAAGTTAACGAAAAATTTTAAGCTGGTCTCTGAACACTTACATGAGAACTGAGCATATTTTCCCCAGCACTGGTTTAGGAGCACCCCACAAATTCATAGTGATTGATGTATGCATATGGCTCTACTCTACTTGGCCATGTGAGAAAACATTCCAAAGAGCAGAGAAACTGAACTAGGGAAACCTAGGTTTTATTTCTGACTTTGCTACTTACTTGTAGGGTGATTTCATTCAAATTATATAATGAAATTGAGTACTCATTTATAAAATCATATTAATCTCAAACGGTCATTTTGAGAGTACATTATAATGCATCTGTTTTAAGTAACATTATTTTCATGGATTATTATAAAAGTCAGAACAATATTACATGGGTCTGAGGAGGAACAAGGATCTCTTTCTATCTAACTTACCAAGAAATTTTGTCACATGACCTAACACTTTCAGGAAAAGTCTTATATTCAGCTTATGCCATTTATATGCCACTTATGGCATAATATGGCAAGATGCACTAACTGGTAAAGACATTGGCAAAATAGACTGCAATGTCCATTTAGAAGCTTTGTTTTTTGTTGTTGTTTTTTGTTTTTGCGGTACGCGGGCCTCTCGCTGTCGTGGCCTCTCCCATTGCGGAGCACAGGCTCCGGATGCGCAGGCTCAGCAGCCATGGCTCACGGGCCCAGCCGCTCCGCGGCATGTGGGATCTTCCCGGACCGGGGCACGAACCCATGTCCCCTGCATCGGCAGGCGGCCTCTCAACCACTGCGCCACCAGGGAAGCCCCATTTAGAACCTTGGAAGCAAAGAAAAGATAACATCAATATGACATAAATCACCATACCCAATAAAAAAATATCAAATTCCATTCAACTTTCAGATAATAATTATTAATCATTAATTAATTATGGTTTAATTTTATCTCAGTCTTCTTAAAAGCATACACAATAATTATTTCCTTCATTTACCAATAAGGATATTGAGGTATCAGAGAAGTGACAGAGTCAAATCTCTGAACCCTCTCCAACTTCTCTCTTGATAAAAATTCTATTTCTGCATGTCAACACCTATAGGAAGGTATGGTTGGCTAGCATTCATTTAAAAGGGGGAAATAAAGTGGATTAAGGTGATGATTCTCGATTAGCTTAATATATTACCATCTGTGGAGATACTTGACTTTTTTGGAAGAGAACAATCGTTTACCTAAAGTTATTAAACACTTATTGTGGAATGTCAAGCATTAGGGACAGTCTAGTCATGCACTTCAGTGTCTCAGCTGGCATGGCTACTGTGCCAAAGAACGAAAGACCCAGGAAAACCTGGAGGGGCACTAGGCATGTTGATGGGTTCAGTCAACCAAGGAATGAAAAACAGAAGCCAAAAGTAGGTCAAACTGCGAATTGATATTCAAAGGTACAAGATACACACAAGTGCTGCAACCAAGTAAAATAGAACATTTAAGCTGAAATGGAGGGATGGAGTCTTAGGTAAACACAATGGCAAGGTTGCATTATGGTATGACAAGTAAAGGTATGAATTGAAAGGAACAGAAAGAAGATACCAAAATGCCAGAAGTAAGTGGACAGATTATAGGAGTACAAGCAATATGTGAATCTATTTCATAAACTATAAAGCACCTTAAAATTTTAGTAAAAGCTCTCTTTTGCTCCATATTTACACTAATTCCTTCCCACCCAAATCCTTTTAGAGAGTAGTTAACACTTACTTTGAGAATTTTCTGAATCCCCTTTCAGTATTCAACCCACTCCTATCTAACTTGCAACCCCATGACCTTACTGTGACAATTCTCCATGGGGTTACCTGTGACTTCTAAGTGACTTAAATCAGTGGGCATCTTTAGCCCTGATCTTACATGAGTGGCACCAATACTAAACCCATTTGACCACTCTTTGTATAAACACTCTCCTCGCTAACTTCTATGATATCGCGTGTCCCTTATTTTTCTGGCTGCTCCTTCTCTTTCTTCTTTGCTGACTCAGTTTTCTCAACACAATCCTTAGATGTCAAATCCCCTTCCAGGCACGTTCTTCTGTCCTTTCCTCTTTTCACTCTATACTCTCCTTGTGCAGTTCCACTCATCCCATGGTCTTCAGTTACCAGACATATTTTTGTGACTTTTACATATAAAACAGTAGTCCAGGACTCTTAGGCCCAGGTTGATATATCCAGTTCACATTGTCCTCACTTGCATGTTCCAGAGATACCCTAAACAGCCAGTTCAAAGCCAAACCCCTGAGCGTCTCCCCATCTGTTCTCCTTCCATTGTTCCCTATTGAACAGCACTCTCGTCCATCCAGTTCTTCAAGCCAGAACCTCATGGGTCATCCTTGGCTCTCTCCTCTTTCTCCATAGCCAATCCATTACTAAGCGTTGTTTATTTTACCTCATAATTTTAAATTTATCTGTTCCTCATTTCTCTCTATCTTTACCTAGTTCAAGTCTCTCGTGTGGATGCAATGCCATAGCTTCTTGACAGGGGCTTCTTCAAACTGCAGCAAAAGCATTTTTTAAAGCAATCTGTCCAGGTATTTCTTCTGTTTGAATCTCTTGAGAAAATGTGCAACATCTTTAACTAGTTCATAGGGTTTTGGGTGATCTACTCCCTAAGGCCATCTCTGGCCTCTCACATTCCTCTCCTCTGCAATCCGTTCACCAGCCACACCACATTGTTCCCACTGCATGAATAAGCCATGCACCCACCTGCCATAGCCTTTGTGCCTAGTGCACTCTTCCCTATTCCCTATCATTGCCTAAATTAACTCCAATTTATCTTTGGATCCCAGCCCCAAACTCGCTTCCTCAGAGAGTCTTTCCTGACATGCTCCTGCCAGGTTCCTCCAAAAGAGTCCCCTATATACTCTCATTACATCCTGAACTTTTCACACATAGTATCTTCCACAGTGTGCAAATGTAGTTATTTGTGTGACTGTAAACCTGGGAGTAAGGAATGATGCTGGTCTTTGATCACCCCTGCAAACCCAGTGCCAAATACAGGAGCCATCGCAGAGTAGAGGTGCAGCATTTTCTGTTGAATAATTAAGTGAATGGATTGAACCAGCCAGGTGAATACCTTCTTATCTTTTCAAGGCTCTATCATGTCTTCCTCAAATGAAATATTTCCACCTTTGTGCTCGTAACTAACTCTGTTCATGTTCGTATCATATTTATCACACTGATGGTGTATTTGTATCCTTTTTCCAAAACAGGTTGTGAGTTCTTTAGTGGCCTGAGGTTAGAAATCATGTCTTGTTCACTGTTGTACACTGAGGTCTCTCACAGCACTGGGCATATCACAGGCTCTCAGGAGTGGAAGGAATTGAAATAGAGAAAAAGGTGAACTCTGCTGGTTTGAAGATTTCAATTGACCTTGCTTCTAGAATAAATCCGTTTGCACACAGGAGGTGAAGCCAAGCATTACTGAGGAAAATTGCTTAATCCGCTCTATATATTACAGATAATGTCCTGAATCTGCTTTCAGGCCCTGCCAACCTGCTGAATTTAAGAAAAATTCAAAGCTTTCTTCCTTTTTTTCTCTTTCTGCTTCTTCTCCTTGTCCTTCTCTTTCTCCCCCTTCATGGTAATTTCATGGTTTTTTTGGAAAGGATAGACTTTAAATCCGAAATGGCATTTTCTGGTTTTTTTAACAATTAAAATAAAGCATTAGTTTACAAAGCAGGTGACCAAGTTTTAAAGCTTATTACCCAGAGATAAGATGACAGAGACAGGAAGTAAGAATGAACTTTATTCTTAAAAGGGTTGTATTTATGAGTAATAAACTCTTGAATATTTACTAAGACAAACAATGTAATTAACCTTTAAAATTCACATTAAAAAGAAAAACTGTGTCCTCTCATGATCTGTCTGTTGAGGTATTTTTTGTCAACATAAATTCTCTAAGTGGGTTATTGTTTCTCACCAAGGTTGTCAATTCCTAGTTTATGTGCTCTGTTAAATATAACTGATAAATACATACTGAATTTTGCTTTTAATAACTGGCAATCTCTCACACAGTTTTATATGTGTGAGACATTGCCAGTTATTAAAAGAAAAAAAAAATATATATATATATATATAAAACAGTAATTTGTTCCTTGCTTTCCAAACCTGAAAGATTAACATTATCCAAGTGAAAATGTTGTATTCACTATGTAGGGAAATTTGGGGCACTACACATGACATAGATAATGAGTCCGCTTTAAAAAATATAGGAATATGAAGCTTTGAAGTTTTTAGATAATAATCTCCTAAATAAGGAAAGAGTGACTATCTTTACCTATATTTAACAACTAAGCAAGTCATCAAAGCAAGAACACACTAGAAGGAATGCCATGTATATGATTCAATGAGTAATATTTTAAAATAAACATTATACTGATTTCTCATTTATATGTATCAGATAATGTGCTTATTAGGTATAAGTAAGTTTATTGGAAAGAATATTTCCAAAAGATCTTGTCTTCACCAGCCTGGGTTAACAGATTTCACACATTTAACTGCAGATTATGATATAAATAGAAGATATTAATATACTGATATCAACTACTCCATAGAATTTTGCACTTGTTAAAATCAGATATAGAAAATTACATTTATAATTTTTATTTCATCTCTATTGAAATTCAATATGCATATAATAAAATGCCTCTTTTTTAATATACAGTTCAATGAGTTTTAGCAAGTGTATACAACATGAAACATCTGCTTTAATGAAGATATAGAATATATGAATGTACAATTTGTTTATCCGTTCATCTGTTGATAAACATTTGGGTTATTTTTAGTTTGGAGCTATTATGATTAAAGCTATGAAGAATGTTTATGTACAAGCTTTCTGTGGACCTTTTATTCCTTTTTTTTTCTTTTGATAAATACTAAGAGAGGAATTGCTGAATCATACAGAAGGTACATAAGAAACTGCCAATCTAAAAAACATATTTTAATAATAACATTCAACAGTGTCAAGAGGGCTTTAATAAATATTAAGTAATCATCTATTATATGGCAAGCACAAGTTTGTGCATTGGGTATATAGAATTTAACAAGACACAGTCCCTGCCCTAAGGACATTCAGAGAGTATTGGAAACAACTCTTCCTTATGCATGTACCAAAAAAAAAAAAAAAAAAAAAAAAAAACACCCTGTATGCAATGTATTTGAGGAGACAATTCCTGTATAATTAGATATACTAAGCCCTAGGTCTGGCTCTGATATAAACTAGTTATTTAACTTTGAGAAGACTCTTCATATCTCCGAGATTTATTATCTCTAAAAAGACAAGATTTAAATAATCACTGTTATTTTCAAACACTAAAATAAATCTATAATTTATAATGAAAGTAACACAGCAACAATTTTCCAAATTTAACTCTAAATAAAGTTGATAACTTAAAGTTTCAAATTTTGAAGTAGTTGGTAGTTTTATTAGAGCTTAAGTGATAGGTTAATTTCTAATAAATATGAGAAGCATGAACTATTTCTTAAGGCATAATAGTTCATTGACCGAGCATTAGAACATCTATTGTATAAGAAATCATGTCAATGAGAAATTTGAAAATCTACTGCCCATTGAATCTCAACCAATCTAAAGTCTAGAAATAAAGACAAATTTTAACCAAACATAACAGAACAGTGAACTGAAAAAGAAAAACACTTAGCTTCCACTGGCTCCCAACATCACAATTTCCAGATGTCACATTTTAATGCTCTAGATACCAAATAAGCTGAAAACTGGTCTGTCCAGCATGTGTTAGTGAGCTCTCTCCCTGCAAACAGTTCAAAAAGTGAGTACCTTTGAAAATCAACAGAGGGTAAGTAGCCAAACTTATGTAAGAAATAAGAGTATAACAGTCCTTGTCCATCATTATGAAAATTTTTCAATTAATTCTTTCACATTTACAGGGAGGAAATTTCTTTTTTTTTCTCATAACAATTTAAACACCTTGAATGAAGAAAAGAGTTTGGTCTTATTTGTTTTGCTTTGTTCTGCTGATAACATCTTCATCTGTCATCAATCTCTGCCACCATGTTCACACTAAGACTAATTCCTAGAGGGCACTTGGTAATTGCCCTCCCCCCACATCCCAAGCAAAAAAGACACCAATTCTTTAAGAAAGCTGAGGATTCTGTCAAGAGCAAAAAGCAGCAGGTGGAAAAGATTCATTAGAGGAAAAGATGAAGAATGGAAACTATCTTCCTCCCAGCATTTGAATAAGCATGCAAGTCAACACATTAATTAGAAGATTACCAAACAATGAATAATAAAATGATGACCGTCTGCCTTGGAGGTCTTAGAGTATTAGTTAATCATGAAATCAGAGCAGTACTCAGAGTCAGAACCAGCTGAGTTATTAGTCTGTGTAATCAGAGGCAAGTCAATTATCATTTTTCTATGCCTTATTTTCCCTATCAGAATAATAATGCTTGTTTTTTCACACAGGTTTATAATAGTTAACAGAAAAATCATAAAGAAATATTCATCTTTATGTAACATAGACTTTAGAAAATGATAACACATAGAGGTATTTTATATATTCTATGCCACATTACTATGTAAATGTAAAATAATCATTACTGTTATAATTTTAAATATAGATGCTATTTAAGATTTCTGGGTAGGATCAGCAAGTACTTCTTAGAGTAATAAAAGTTTTACATGAATTCTTGAACTACAAATTGAGCCCCAAAATGAGGCTAATTTTCCATCAGTGCTGGGTAGGCCTCATAAAATGATCCCAAAGTTCTTCTTTTTCTTTGTGAAAAAGAAGAACAAAAAGCGTTGCTCACCACATAATTCCACAAGAGTTAAGTCATAACCCATGGAGGTTGTCCACTGACAGCTCACCCTGAGAAGAATCAGTATAAACAACAGGATGAGGTGCTCTGTGCTTTGGAAAAACAAGCCCTTAGATTGTTAGAAGCACATCTCAGGAGAATTTCAATGACTCCAGATTCTTGAATCTTCCCATACATAAGAAAGCACTAAAATCATTAACCTGAGATGTCTGTTATTTGTGATTAGCTGTAATCTTTTACCAAGATGTATGCTTGACTGCAGGTATTCCCTATCCAAAAATCATATATAGACTGGCTTCTGGCTTCTCCAGAAAACTTCTGGAGCAGTTTTCTCAGAGCTGGCTGAGTGACTGTTTCCCAGGCTATAGTCCTCAGTAAGACCCTGTATAAAGCTTAAACTCACAACTCTTATGTTGTGCATCTTTCTTTAAGTTGACAACCTACAAAGCAACTGTAAAAAGCATATGAGAGATAATCATCACATGCATATCATGAAAACAAATCTACTCTTGGATATGACCCTGAATCCATTATGTTACATCTATTTTTCTTGTGATCAACACTGGGGCAATTTCTACCTGGGAAAGTTTCATCCACCCAAGACATTAAACGAACCTTGTTTTTATACATTAATTGGTCAAGAATCATAGCAGAATGCCTACAAGACGGAAGAGGAAGTTGATTAGTTCCCCTCTTGCTCTCAGTTCTGTATTTAAGTACTTAAGTATTTGGGTCAGTTTTTGTTTTTGTTTTTGATTTTTGCGGTATGCAGGCCTCTCACTGTTGTGGCCTCTCCCGTTGTGGAGCACAGGCTCTGGACACGCATGCTCAGTGGTCATGGCTCACGAGCCTCGCCGCTCCGTGGCATGTGGGATCTTCCTGGACCGGGGCACGAACCCGTGTCCCTGCATCGGCAGGCAGACTCTCAACCACTGTGTCACCAGGGAAGCCCTGGATTAGTTTTTGTTTTTCTGTTTTTTTTTTTTAACTCGTGGTGTTCAATTTTACCATAGATTATTTAAGTCCATCCTCTGTCATCAACCTTATAATACTCCAGTGTGGAAACCAGGAGTAAGAGGAGGCCTTACTAGAATGAATATGCAGTGATTGTCTGTCTTAAGACTAACAAAAACAGTTGCATCATCTAGTTTGAAAACAAAAACCATGAATCTGTATGCTATCTGGTCTCTTCTTACACTCAGGGATAACATTAAGCCCATGGCTCACTAGGGTTAGCTGAGGCTAAGTATAGCCACACTATCTTTCCTTTACCCACTAGCCTCTCGTGAATAATAAATACCCAGTGCTGCTAGTAACCTTCTCTTTCACATATAAAATCTTTTCTCTTTTGCTTCAACTTTTCTTGACTTTTTATCTTTAATGAAAAATAAATAACGTATAATTCTTTAATAGTAATCCATGGTAGGTAGTTATTAAATTGAGTGAATTGTTTGACCCTTTCTAGGTTTGGATAATTTTTTTAAAAAATCAAGTTGAAACTTGCAGAAACCTTTAATCCATAAAGGAGGGAGGAGTGGAGACATCACTGGCATTCAAATGTAAAAATTATGAACTGTAAAAAGAATAAATGAGGCTTAAAAATGTGTTCGTACAGTGTCTCCAAACAGCATGGAGCCAAATGATTTTAAGATTTATTGTTTATTAAGCAGAGATGCCAATGAATAATAGTTACGATTTGGAAGATTCTTTTAAAAAAGGGAAGTAGCATTTTACTCTCTTTCTGCAATAATGCTGCATTATTTGGCTGATTTGGGATATTTCTGAAGGCAATTTTTGGTCTTCTTCCTGGTAACAGATCATTTCCTTTAGACAGACACACACCCAATGACATTTAAACAGTAACACGACCAAAAAAAAAAAAAAAAGTAGTAACACGACATAAAAGTAGAGGTCTTCAAAAGCATAATCTATTTATTTGTGTTTCAAAGTATATAAAAATGGAAATGAAAAATATATAGAATTTATATATAGTATTAGATGCTACATCCTATTTAAATATATAGTCGAACAATATTTTCTAGAAAAATTTCACAAATAGAAACATGGTCCTATAATTACACAACTACTTTCTTTTGGAGAAGGGCATGATCTATTTTTACTCTCTCCAGAACATTCTGGCAGTCACTACCAAAACTGCATGGGCTTCACTTGGTAAGGATTTTGTTAAAAGGTGCATTACTAAGAAACAGTGAGTCACAAGTGGATGAATTTACCTTAAAGGCACAGAAATTTTATACAAAAAAGACTACAAGAACAATGGAATCTGGTTTCTTTGATTTCAGAGCTGACTCTCTTATAGCAAGAAAGAGTTTGACCTCAGGATAAGCTGCCTAAGAGAAGGTGGAGGAAAAATAAGATTGTGGATACCAGATATCAGGAAAGAAATATGAAAGAACTAAATGGAACTATGCCCTGCAAATATGCTGTACTTTTTTTTTTTTTTTTTTTTTTTTTTTTTGGCGGTACTGGGTCCTCTCACTGTTGTGGCCTCTTCCGTTGCAGAGCACAGGTTCCGGACGCACAGGCTCAGCGGCCGTGGCTCACGGACCTAGCCTCTCCGTGGCATGTGGGATGTGGGATCTTCCTGGACCGGGGCACGAACCCATGTCTCCTGCATTGGCAGGTGGACTCTCAACCACTGCACCACCAGGGAAGCCCCTGTACATTTTTAAAATATATTTTTCCTTAATATACTAGAGGAAATATTTAGGAAATAAAGTGCCACAGTTTATAAAATTAAGGTTATTTTCCTACATTTAAAATAAGTTGCAGGGGGCTTCCCTGGTGGTGCAGTGATTACGAATCCACCTGTCAATGCAGGGGACACGGGTTTGAGCCCTGGTCCTGGAAGATCCCACATGCCGCAGAGCAACTAAGCCCGTGCACCACAACTACTGACCCTGCACTCTAGAGCACATGAGCCACAGCTACTGAGCCTGCGTGCCACAACTGCTGAAGCCTTCACGCCTAGAGCCTGTGCTCCACAACAAGAGAAGCCACCACAATGAGAAGCCCACGCACTGCAGTGAAGAGCAACCTCTGCTCCCCGCAACTGGAGAAAGCCCGTGCACAGCAATGAAGACCCAATGCAGCCAAAAATATTAAATAAAACAAATATATTTTTTTAAGTTGCAAATAAAAAGTATAATTCCTGTTCAACATGCCAACTTTATGGCTGATTTTCTAAAATTTTCCTAAAATAAGTACAAAAAGTAAATAAGTAAATAGTTGTGATGAGTTTGATAAGAGGAAGAAACATCGCAAGTTGGCTAAAGGTGACTTAATTACTGGCAACTTTGACTTAATTATTGGCAACTTTGCTACTCCAGTATTCAAATAAAATAAAATTCTAAGTTCTGGGAAATAAAGTTTTGTCTGGTTTTAGATTAAAAGCTTAGAAATGCATGAGAAAAAAAAAGGCAGGAATCTTTCCAAGGAAACCATTAACTTGTTTATTAGACTAATATAACCAGAAATAATTGCTAGGGGAAAATATTGTGCTGGACTGATAGGCAGAGCAAAAGGCTGGGCTTCCACTTAGATTACACTCGTGGTCAGACTCAAATCCAAGTGGTGAGACTAGCAGGCAATATTAAAATCACCTACATTCTACTACAAATCTGGTTTCAACCTATGTCTCTTTGTAACATCCTACATAAATAAGTTTGAATATCTTAAAGATCCAAGAGAGATATGGAAAGAATCTTGTGAAGGGATAAGAGGAAAGTCATGAAATGGGAGGACAACCTGACATTTTCTGGAGGACCCTAATCCATCACACCAAAGTTCAGTGTCAAAAAGATATAAAATTAATCCCTTGTATCCCCTTTTCTTTTTCTTCTTTATTTTCCTATTGCCTTTCTCATCTTCTTGTCCTCTCCATGTCAGCATTAATGTTATTGTCAGCAAAGGGGGTTTTCAAAGAGTGCTAAAGCTTTAGTAGTAAATTATAATCAGGTAAATTGAACTTTTTGTTGAATTAACAGCAACACCACATCATATCATATCATAGTACCTTTATCTTCATCACAGTACTTTACAACATGCAATAATTTAATATTTTTGTAGTATTTATAGACTCTTCTACCTGTACATTATCTGAGTATCAGAGTAGTATTGCACTGAATGACATAAATAAATAGCTATGTGTGTTTATAAGTGTGTTGTATTAGAAATATCCATACTCAACATGAGGGACAGAAGTTTTTAAATCCTCCATGTGATAACTAATATTTGGTATAAAGGGATAGCTATAACCCAAAGATAAGTATCCTGTCATTTTTACATAATAGCTTTCCTTAGTACCCCACTAATTGTTTTAGAGTGTATCTGCTATTTCCTTATCAATAGTATCCCTGGCATGTTATAGGAATCCAATTTCACTTATCTCATGCATAAATTATAGGCAACTTGGAATCAGCAAGGCACAATGTTGGACTTAAATAAAGGAAAGTGAGAGAATGTAAGAGACTGTGAGATGGCTAGACCTTGCGGCTGAATTGTAATGGAGTATACCACTAAATGTTTAACAGAATGAAGTAGAAGGAAAAGAGAGAGAATCATCTAAATATCCTTCTGTATATTTCATATGGTATATGGGGAATAGGCTCAACTGAGAGAAAACTGGAATAGCTATTATGATTGTTGTCTCTGTAAAACATTTTGAAAGTTTGCCATCTAGAGTCAGACTTGGTACAAGTCCTCACCTGCTTTACTCTCACAGAAATCTTGATACTTCTCCCATTTGCTGTTTCCTCATCTCAGTAAATGGTATCATCATCCATCAAATTAAAAAAAAAAGAAAAGTCACCACTGATTTCTGCCTTTACATCAACCCTCAGTTAAACTTATACCTGTATCCACTCTTTTTTAGATTATTTTCCCATATAGGTATTGATTAGGGTATTGAGTAGAGTTCCCAGTGCTATACAGTGTGTTTTTTTTTTGTTTGTTTTTTTAAAAAAAACAATCCCACACCATTTATTGTCATCTGGTAATAACATAAAGGTGAGCAAAACAATATGAATAAATCCTTTAGAACTACACTTCTAAAAAGCACACCTAAAAAATTGCATGCCTAATTGTTGCCTTCTCAACAATTTCTCATTTCATTGATCATTTCTAGTTGGAGACACTTTGGAGCAGAGTAATGTTATCTCCTTTTAGCATGATCCAACCCAGTTGTTTTCTTGACTTTGTTTTAGAATGAATCTCTTCTGCATCATCTAATACGAGGTTCATATACTCATCAAAACCAATGATACAGCCCTCTATCCGCATATTCACTTGCTCATAAAGCCAGACCTGAATCCGAGATCTATTTTGCAAGTATCTGAAGATGAGATTGATTGGCTGCACCATCACCTTCTGTACCTTCTGGCCCTGGCCCCAATACGCCATGGTGGAAGCTCACAAAGACCACACTATCCTGCACACTCAGTGTGTTCTTTTTAATTATCTATTTTACATATAGTAGTGTGTATCTGTCAATCCCGATCTCCCAATTTATCCCCCCCTTCCCCCTTGGTAACCATAAGTTTGTTTTCTATGTCTGTGACTCTATTTCAGTTTTGTAAATAAGTTCATTTGTACTATTTTTTTAGATTCCACATATAATTGATATCATAGGATATTTATCTTTCTCTGTCTGACTCTACTTTAAAATATATCTCAAATCTATTTTCTTTTCTTCCTATCCATTACCACCACCCCAGTCCAGGCTCTCCTTGTCTCACTAGGAGTTCAATATTAGCAGATAACCAGTCTTATGTACTCTACTCTTGCCCACAATGAAATCATTCTTGTCACAGTAGGATAATTTACTTTTAAAAATGTAAATCAGCACTCATCAGTTCCCTGACTAAAATTCTCCAAAGACCTTCTGCAGCCTGAATAAAAACATTTTCCAAACTACAACTTTCAGTGTCTTGAATGATTTATTTCTACTTATTTCTCCCATTTCTTCTGTTACCTCAGTCTAAGACCACCTGTTTCATTATTTATTTTTGTCCTCTTACTTGAATGTAGGTTTCAAGTTCATAGTAATTGAAACATGTTATGTAATTATATATACATAATTTATATACATCTTATACATATTATTGATATATGATAAATGAGCAAATGAATCCATGCAAGTCAGTTCTCTGCCTTCTCTACAGTTCCTTATGACACTAAGAGACCAGCCACAGTGACTCCAAGGGAAGTGCCCTAAAACCACTTTTCAGTGACAACCACTTGTTCAGCTGGGACTCCAACCCAAAACTCTCCAGGCAAGACTGGACTGTGCTCTGCACACATTCCACTCTTGTACTTAAGAGTTTTATTATCATAATTGGCCTGGAAAATGGCAGAGACTAAGTAGCATTCTCTTATTTTAAGAGGTGAGGCAACAAATCTAAAAAGGCATATTAGCATAAAGTGGCGCACTTTTGAAATATAGAGCTAATACATTGTTGAAAGTATATCTGTTCATTCATTCCATAGTCATTTGTTATCTTACCAGACCATTTCAGGTTTTGTGGGGCCTGAGATATACAAAATTGGGGGTGAGGGATTCCTTTAATAAATACAAAAATTACTTTTTCAAGTTCCACTAAAGAGTGTGACTGTAAGAACACATGTCTAGGGTTTCTTCCTACTGTTTATGCAAATGAGGGGCCTGAAGTTTAAGTGTAATATGCTTGATGACAAATGGTGATCGGAGAGCCAACAAAACATTGTACCAGTCACTGGAATCAGTCGTGAAAGCTATCCCAGCTCTGAAGGAGGTGGTCAAAGGTGCAAAATTATAATAAATATCAAAATCACTGGGGTCAAGTTAAGCCCAGGGTGTTTGGAAAGGACTAGGAAACTGGAGGACAGCTTGGGGAAGGCATTATGGAAGAAGTAACATTGTGACTGAGTGGTTTAGGTAAGACTTGTCCTGGCCAGGAAAATCGTCCTGGGAGGGGAGGGGAGAGGATGGTGTTAATGAAAATAAGATACAGCAGTGCATCAGACAGGGGCGATAGACTTTGCAAAAGTATCGAGATATAGAAGAGATTGGTAGACTTGTGAACTGTAAGTGCTTAGGTATCTGAGGAAGAAGCATCAAGCAATGATGAAATGATAGCAGAGAGCAGACATTGGTACAAAAGAAACTTTCATGTCACACTAAGGAGTCTGTTTTCTCCTGCAAGCCATTGAAGATGTTTAAACAGGGAAATGATGTGAGAAATACAAGTCTTAATAAGATTATTCCTTTGGTAATGTAGAAAATTGGTGGAAGCAGGGCAAGATTGAAAGCAAGGGGAATAGATGAAATGCTATTGTTGTAACCAATGAGGAGGAAAATGATAAAGACCTTGAAATAAGGGCTTGAAAGGATACCTACTTCCGGTTCATGTTTTTCATTCAAAGATGAATAGTTTAAAGAACACAAAATGTAGTGGGAATTTTACCCTCATTAATAACAGGAACATTGGTAAATTGAGTATCCTGGCTAGTTGTCTCTGATCTGCTCCTACTGTGCCAACCTTGACAGTTAATCAAACCTCAGTTTTCTAGTCTGAGAGATGGTAGAACTGACCTAGATAATCTTTGAAGTTGCCTTGCAATTCTAAAATTCTATGGACTACACAGTTTTCCCCATTTCTATTATAGAGCTGTTATTTATTGCTCTTTTCTCTAAGTTAGGAAAAGAAAATGAGCTCATTAACTTGGAATTAATACTCCAGTTGTGCTGCCTTATATCTAGATTAAGTGACCATAGTTGCATGGGTTTATCTCTGGAATTTATATCCTGTTCCATTGAACTATATTTCTGTTTTTGTGCCAGTACTATACTGTCTTGATTACTGTAGCTTTGTAGTATAATCTGAAGTCAGGGAGCCTGATTCCTCCAGCTCAGTTTTTCTTTCTTAAGATTTCTTTGGCTATTTGAGATCTTTTGTGTTTCCATACAAATTGTAAAATATTTTGTTCTAATTCTCTGAAAAATGCCATTGGTAATTTGATAGGGATTGCGACAAATATGTAGATTGCTTTGGATAGTATAGTCATTTTCACAATATCGTTTCTTCCAATCCAATAACATAGTATGTCTCTCCATCTGTTTGTGTCACCTTTGATTTCTTTCATCAGTATCTTATAGTTTTCTAAGTACAGGTTTTTTCCTCCTTAGGTAGGTTTATTCATAGGTATTTTATTGTTTATTATGTGATGGTAAATGGGATTGTTTCCTTGATTTCTCTTTTTGAAATTTGTTGTTAGTGTATAGGAATGCAAGAGATTTCTGTTCATTAATTTTGTATCCTGCAACTTTACCAAATTCATTGATTAGCTCTAGTAGTTTTCTGGTAGCCTCTTTAGGATTTTGTATGTATAGTATCAAGTCATCTGCAGTGACAGTTTTACTTCTTCTTTTCCAGTTTGGATTCCTTTTATTTCTTTTTCTTCTCTGATTTCTGTGGCTAGGACTTTCAAAACTTTGATGAATAATAGTAACAAGAGTGGACATTCTTGTCTTGGTCCTAGACTTAGAGGAAATGCTTTCAGTTTTTCACCATTGAGAATGATGTTTGCTGTAGGTTTGTCATATGTGGCCTTTATTATGTGGAGGTAGGTCCCCTCTATGCCCTGGAGTGTTTTGGGTTTTTTTTTAACATCTTTATTGGGGTATAATTGCTTTACAATGGTGTGTTAGTTTCTACTTTATAACAAAGTGAATCAGTTATACATATACATATGTTCCCATGTTTTTAACATAAATGGGTGTTGAATTTTGTCAAAAGCTTTTTCTGTATCCACTGAGATGATCATATGGTTTTTAGTCCTCAGTTTGTTCATGTGGTATCTCAAACTGATTGATTTGTGTATATTGAAAAATCCTTGCATCCCTGGGATAAATCCCACTTGATCATGGTGTACGATCTTTTTAATGTGTTGTTGGATTCAGTTTGCTAGTATTCTGTTGAGGATATTTGCATCTATGTTCATCAGTGTTATTGGCCTGTAATTTTCTTTTTTTGTGATATCTTTGTCTGGTTTCGGATTAAGAATGATGGTGACCCCACAGAATGAGCTTGGGAATGTTCTTTCCTCTGCAATTTTTTTGGAATACTTTGAGAAAGTGGTGTGAACTCTTCTCTAAATGTGTAATATAATTCACCTGTGAAGTTCTCTGGTCCTGGGTTTTTATTTGTTGAAAGATTTTAATCACAGTTTCAATTTCAGTACTTGTGATTGCTCTGTTCATATTTTCTATTTCTTCCTGGTTCAGTCTTGGAATGTTGTGCCTTTCAAAGAATTTGTCCATTTCTTCTAGGTTATCCATTTTATTGGTGTATAGTTGCCTGCAGTAGTCTCTTATGATCCTTTGTATTTCTGTGTTGACAGTTGTAACTTCTTTTTCATTACTAATTTTATTGATTTGAGTCCTCTCCCTTTTTTTCTTGATGAGTCTGGCTAAAAGTTCATCAATTTTGTTTATCTTTTCACAAAAGCAGCTTTTAGTTTCATTGATATTTTCTATTGTGTTCTTTGTTTCTATTCCATTTATTTCTTCTCTGTTCTTTATGATTTCTTTCCTTCTATTAATTTTGGGTTCTGGTTGTTCTTCTTTCTCTAGTTGCTTTAATTGTAAAGTTAGGTTGTTTATTTGAGATTCTTCTTATTTCTTGAGGTAAGATTGTATTCCTATAAACTTCCCTCTCAGAACTGCTTTTGATGTGTCCCATAGGTTTTGGATTGTGGTGTTTTCATTGTCATTTATCTCTGGGTACTTTTTGATTTCCTCTTTGATTTCTTCAGTGATCCGTTGGTTATTTAATAACATAGTGTTTAGCCCTCATGTGTTTGTGATTTTTACATTTTTTTCCTGAAATTGATTTCTAATCTCATAGCTTTGTGATCAGAAAAGTTGCTTGATATGATTTCAATTTTGGTATATTTACTGAGGCTTGATTTTTGGCCCCAGATGTGATCTACCCTGGAGAATGTTCCAGGTGCCCTTGAGAAAAAAATGTATTCTGCTGCTGTCACATGGAATGTCCTATAGTTATCAATAAAGCCTTTCTGTTCTAATCTGTCATTTAAGGCTTGTGTTTCCTTATTAATTTTCTGTCTGTATGATCTGTCCATTGATGAAAGTGGGGTGTTAAAGTCCCTTACTATTATTGTGTTACTGTCGATTTCCCCTTTTATGGCTGTTAGCATTTGCCTTTGTATTGAGGTGCTCCTATTTTGGATGCATATATATTTACAATAATTATATCTTCTTCTTGGATTAATCCCTTGATCATTATGTGGTGTCATTCCTTTTTTTCTTATAACAGTCTTTATTTTAAAGTGTATTTTGTTTGATATGAGTATTGTTACTCCAGCTTTCTTTTGATTTCCATTTGCATGGAATACCTTTTTTGATCCCCTCACTTTTAATTTGTATGTGTCCCTAGGTCTGAAGTGGGACTCTTGTAGACAATATATATACAGGTCTTGTTTTTGTATCCATTCAGCCAGCTTATGTCTTTTGGTTGGAGCATTTAATCCATTTACATTTAAAGTAATTATCAACATGTATGTTGATATTTTTATTGCCATTTTTAAAATTGTTTTGGGTTTTTTTGTAGGTCTTTTTTCTTCCTTTTCTCTTTTGTTCTCTTCTCTTGTGGTTTGATAAGCATCTTTAGTGTTATGTTTGGGTTACTTTTTCTTTTTTGTGTGTGTATCTATTGTAGTTTTTTTGTTTGCATTTCCCATTTCCCCTTCCTAGAGAAGTTCCTTTAGCATTTGTTGTAAAGCTGGTTTGGTAGTGCTGAATTTTCTTTGTTTTTGCTTGTCTGTAAAGCTTTTGATTTCTCTGTTGAATCTGAATGAGTGCCTTGCTGGGTAGAGTAATCTTGGTTGTAGGTTTTTTCCCTTTCATCACTTTAAATATATCATGCCACTCTCTTCTGGCCTGCAGAGTTTCTGCTGAAAAATGAGCTGATAACCTTATGGGGATTCCCTATCATGTTACTTGTTCTTTTCTCTTGTTGTTTAAATTTTTGTTTTGTATTTAATTTTTGTTAATTTGATTAATATGTGTCTCAGCATGTTTCTTCTTGGGTTTATCCTGTATGGGACTCTCTGCACTTCCTGGACTTGGGTTTATATTTCCTTTCCTATGTTAGGAATTTTTTTTTTTATTATAATTTCTTCAAATATATTCTCAGGCCCTTTCTCTTTTTCTTCTCCTTCTGAGACCCCTATAATTCAAATGTTGATGTATTTCATGTTGTCCCAGAGATCTCTGAGGCTGTCCTTATTTGTTTTCATGTTTTTTTCTTTATTCTGTTTCACAGCAGTGATTTCCACCATTCTGTCTTCTAGCTCACTTATCCATTCTTCTACCTCAGTTATTTTGCTATTGTTTGCTTCTAGTGTATTTTTCCATTTCAGTTATTGTATGTTCATCTCTGTTTATGTGTTCTTTATTTCATCCTGGTCTTCATTAAACATTTCTTATGTCTTCTCAATTCATGCCTCCATTCTTTTTCCAAGATCTTGGATCCTTTTTACTATCATTACTCTGAATACATTTTAAGGTAGATTGCCTATCTCCTCTTCATTTGGTTGTTATTGTAGGTTTTTTTCTTGCCTCTTTGTCTGCAAAATATTCCTTTGTCACCTCATTTTATCAGATTTTCTGTGTTTGTGGTCTCCTTTCTGCAGGCTACAGGATCGCAATTTCTCTCGCTGCTGGTGTCTGCTCCCTGGTAGCTGAGGTTGGTCTAGAGGCTTGTGCCATTATCCCCTTGATAGAAGGTTTGACTGGTGTTGTGGTGCCCAAAGCCTGCCCTGGATATTGAGCAAGGCCTGCCCTTTGCTATGTGATTGCTACTGCCCTGGCAGGGGTGGAGTCTGATCCTTAGTTATTGGAGTAGAGACCCCCACATCTGTTTCTTAACTGTGTTTCTGATCTGTGGTGCAAAGTAGACAGGATTGGAGCACACCCACTGGAAGGGAATCCAGTGAGTATTCCTCCTCTGGAGTTGTTCACCTGTGAATGTGCTCTGTTGTGTCCCCTTTTGGCCATTGCGTGGGCTCACAAAGTACACTGTTGTTAACACTGCTCTTGGTCCCACCTTAACTGTGAGTATGCTGGCAATTGGCACTGGTGTCTCTCAGGCATTAATTTCACCAGGCCACCAGTGCAGATCCACTGAGGTCAGGTCCCAAGACTAGTAGTTGTGCACCTGGACCTGTTGTGGGAGGTATGGAGGAAACTTAGACATCTGACCCAACCACCATGAGTATATGCCCACAAAGCCCACAGATGCTAAAGTCAGACCTATCTCAGCTGCAGGAGTGCTTGTTGTCCATTTGGACATTCTGCAGATGCTGAATTTAGGAAGCCACTGGCAGAGGTGTAATTTTGTGGTTTGTGCAGCTGTGAGGAGGAATTTCAGCTCTTCTCCTTTAGTCACACAGCCCCTGGGGCTCAACTGTGGTTTCAGCCCCACCTCTGTGTGTGTTGCTCCCACCAGAGTCTCCCCCAGAAGTTGCATGAGCACAGAAGCCTATCAGGCAGGAAGGAACCGAGGCACCAATCAGGGAGAGCAGGCCACCCAGGTGGGAGAATGCTGGGGTAGCAATTGGAACGCACAAGTCCATCAGGTAGCAAATGGGGTGAGTGGGTAGCCCAGGCAGCTGGGGGGGGCAGGGGTATGCAAGCCAGCTCCGGTGGGACCCCTCCCTAGTGTCAGTGGAGGAGGGGCCAATGCATGAGGAGAGTGACTGCAATGGTGGTCCTGCCCTTTTTGCATCACTCAACAGTAGTGCTTTGTTTCTGTGGTAGTCCAGGATTCCTCCTTGAGCATTCCCAATTGTGGAGCTCCCCACTCCTGTCACCTCAGGCAGTCTCTTCCCAGCCAACAGCATTCCCCTCACTGGGTCTGCTCTTCAAACCCCACATTTCAGCACGCAGTCCTTGTGTGCACTGGCAGACACCTGTCTCAGGCTGAGACATGCAGGGCTGTGGCATGGACCATCTGCATGGATATCACTCTGTACTGCCTGTCCCAGACTTGTTTCTGGGCTCTCCTCTAAGCCCCCAAAGTTCTCCTTCTGTCCCAGATGATCTCCCTGCTGGTAAGGGGGCTTTCCCAGGTGCAGGAAACTCTTCTCACCTTCAGCTCTCCACTAGGAGTTCAGGTCCCATCCTGCTTCCTCTCCTCTTCCTTTTCCCTTCTTGTTTCATTCATCCTACCCAGTTATGTGAGGATGTTTTTTGTCATTTTAGGTGTCCAAGGTCTTCTGCTACTGTTCAGCAGGTGCTCTGTGAGAATTTTTTCATTTGTAAATGTATTCTTGATGCATTTATAGGGAGAGATGAACTCCATGTCCTCCTACCCCACCACCATCTTGGCAAGGCTCTCTTTTCCATTTAAAGTCTCTTCAACCTTTCTTGTACGGCTAGTCTAGTGGTGATGAACTTATCTTTTGCTTGTCTGGGAAACTCTTTATCTCTCCTTTAATTCTGAATGAAAACCTTCCCAGAAAGAATATTCTTGGTAGTAAATTTTTACTTTTCAGTACTTTGGAATATTGTGCCAGTCCATTCTGAGATACAAAGTTTCTGCTGAAAAATCAGTGCCTAGTCTTGAGGTTCTCTAGGTCATAGATGCTTTTTTTTTTTTTTTCCTCTTACTGCTTTTAAGATCTCTCTTTATCTTTAAATTTTCACATTCTAATTATAATGTGTCTTGGTGTGGATCTCTTTAGGTTCCTATTGTTTGAGATTGTCTGTGCTTCCGGAGCATGAATGTCTGTTTCTTTCACTAGGTTAGAGAAATTTTCAGCCATTATTTCCTCATATAAGTTTTAATGTTCCTTTTCTTTCTTTTCTCCTTCTGGGATCCCTGTAATGTAAATGCTAGTATGCTTGATGAATTCCCAAAAGTCGCTTAACCTATTCTCATTTTTTAAATCTTTTTTTTCTCTTTTGCTATTCTGATTGGTTGATTTTCACTACCCTCTCTTCCAGATCACTGCATCTTCTAATCTACTGTTGATTCTCTCTAGTGTATTTTTCATTTCAGTTATTATGTTCTTCAGTTCTGATTGGTTCTTTTTTATATTTTCTATCTCTTTGTTGAAGTTCTCATTGTGTTCATCCATTCTTTTTTTTTTTTTTTTTTTAACCTGTGACTCATTTATTTTGTAACTGGAAGTTTGAACCTCTTAAATTCCCTCACCATCTTCACTCATCTCCTCAACTCCTCCTCTCTGGGAACCACCTGTTTTTTCTCTGTATCTATCAGTCTTTATCTGTTTTGTTTGTACATTTTTTTTAGATTCCACATATAAGTGTAATCATACAGTATTTGTCTTTCTCTGTTTGGCTTATTTCACTTAGCATAATACACTCTAGGTCCACCCATATTGCTGCAAATGATGAGATTTCATATTTTTATGATTCAGAAATATGCCATTGTATATATAAACCATATCTTCTTTATCCATTCATCTATCAGTGGTCACTTAGATTGCTTCCATATCTTGGTTATTGTAAATAATGCTGCAATATGTAATGAACATAGGGGTGCATATATCTTTTTGAATTAGTGTTTTCCTTTTCTTTGAATAAATACCCAGGTTTGGAATTGCTGTATCATATTGTAGTTCTACTTTTAACCTTTTTGAGGACCATCCATACTTTTTTCCATAATGGCTGCCCCAATTACATTCCCACCAACAGTGCACAAGAGTCTGGTTTTCTCCACATCCTCACCAACCCTTTTTATCTGATGTCTTTTTGATAATAGCCATACTGACAGGTGTGTGGTGATATGTCACTGTGGCTGTGACTTGTATTTCCCTGATGATTAGTGATGTTGAGAATCTTTTCATGTGTCTATTGGCTATCTGTACGTCTCCTTTGGAAAAATGTCTATTCAGGTCCTCTGTCCCTGCATTAATTTGTTTGCTAGTATTTTTTGATGTTGAGTTGTATGAGTTATATATATATATGTTTTGGATATCAACTCCACATCAGATATTTCATTTATAAATATCTTCTTCCATTCAGTAGGTGGCCTTCTCACTTTGTTGATAGTCCTTTCACTGTGCAAAAGCTCTTTAGTTTGATGTAGTCACATTTGTTTATTTTTTCTCTTCTTTTCCTTGCCTGAAGAAACAGAGCCAAAAATACCTTGCAAAACCAATGCCAATGCGTGTACTGTCTATGTTTTCTTCAAGGAGTTTTAAGTTTCAAGTAATACATTAAAATATATAATTCAGGGCTTCCCTGGTGGAGCAGTGGTTGAGAGTCCGCCTGCCGATGCAGGGGACACGGGTTCGTGCCCCGGTCTGGGAAGATCCCACATGCCGTGGAGCGGCTGGGCCCGTGAGCCATGGCCGCTGAGCCTGCGCGTCCGGAGCCTGTGCTCCGCAACGGGAAAGGCCACAACAGTGAGAGGCCCACATACCGCAAAAAAAAAAAAAAAAAATATATATATATATATATAATTCATACTTTGTATGATGAAAAAGTAGTCAAATTTGATTCTTTTGCATTTAGCTGTCCAGTTTTCCTAAACCTTTTATTGAGGAGGCAATCTTTTCTCCATTGTATATTCTTACTTCCTTTGTCATAGATTAATTGTTGATAAAAGTGTGGGTTCTTTTCTGAGCTCTCTGTTTTATTCCATTGATAGATGTGTCTGTGTTTGTGCCAGTAACATACTGTTTCTGATGACTACAGTTTTGCAGCATAGTTTGAATTCAGGGAGGGTATTACCTCCAGCTTTTTTCTTCCTCTAGATTGTTTTGGCTTTTAAGGCTTTTTCATGTTTCCAAAAATTTTAGAATGACTTCTCCCAGTTTTGTGAAAAACTTGGTTTGTGATTTGAAAGACGTTGCATAAAATCTGTATGTAACCTTGATAGTATGGTCAGTTTAACAATATTAATTATTCCAGTCCATAAACAAGATCTATCTCTCCATTTGTTTGCATTGTCTTAAATATCTTTCATAGATATATTTTTCCAAGTACAGGTCTTTTACATCCTTTGTTAGATTTATTCCAGGTTATTTTATTTTTGATGCAACTGTAAATGAAATTGTTTTAAAATTTTCTCTGTCTGATAATTTGTTGTTAGTGTATAGAAATGCAACTGATTTTTTATACTAATTTTGTACCTGCAAGTTTCCTGAATTCATTGATATGTTCAAATGTTTTTTTTCATGGTGCCTTTAGTATTTTCTATACATATAGTATAATGTCATCTGCAGACAGTGACAACTTCACTTCTTCCTTTAGAATTTGGATGTATTTTATTTCTTTTTCTTTTCTGATTGCTGTTGTTAGGACTTCCAATACTATGTTGAATAAATGTTGCAAGACTGGGCATCCTTGTCTTATTCCTAATCATAAAAGTAATGCTTTCAACTTTTCACCATTGAGTATGATGTTAGCTGTGGGCTTGTCACACATGGTCTTTATTATATTCAGGTATGTTCCCTTGATATCCACTATGTGGAGAGTTTTTAAGATTAAGATTGTTGAATTTTGTCAAAATATTTTCCTACATCTATTGAGATGATCATAATATTATTATACTTCAATTTGTAACTGTGGGGTATAACATGGTTTGACTTGCAGATATTGAATCATATTTGCATCCCTAAGATAAATCCCATTGGATCATGATGTATAATATTTTTAATGAATTGATAAATTTGGCTTGCTAATATTTTATTTAGGATTTTTGTTCTATGTGCATCAGTGATATTGGCCTATAATTTTCTTTTTTAGTAGTGTATTTGTCTAGTTTTAGATTCAGGGTGATGCTAAACTTTTGAATAAGTTGAGAACAATTTCCTCCTCTTCAATTTTGTGGAATAGTTTGAGAAGGATAGGTACTAGTTCTCCTTAATGTTTTTAGCAGAATTACCCTTGAAGCCAACTGGTCCTAGACTTTTTTGTTGTTGGAATTTTCTTTATTACTGATTCAAATTCATTACTGGTAATTGCTCTCTTTACAGTTTTTTTATTCTTACTGATTCATTCTTTGGAGATTGTACATTTCTAGAAGTTTGTTCATTTCTTTTAGGCTGTCTGTGTACTTGTTCATAGTTATCTATTATGATCCTTTGTATTTCTATGGTGTTGATTTTAATTTCTCCTTTTTCACTTCTAATTTTATTGAGTTGGCTCCTCTCTATTTTTTATTGATGAATATGGTTAACAGTTTATCAATTTTGTTTATCTTTTCAAAGAACCTGATCTTAGTTTCATTGACCTTTTCTATTGTTTTTTAGTCTCTATTTCATTTCTTTCTGCTCTGATCTTTATTATTATTTTGTTTTCTGCTAACTTTGTGTTTTGCTTTTCTTCTTTTTCCAGTTTCTTTAGATAAAATGTAAAATTGTTTATTTGAGGTTTTTCATGTTTCAAGAGATAGGCTTTTATTGCTATAAGCTTCTTTCTTAGAACTGTTTTTGCTAAATCCCATGGATTTCAGGTCATTGTGTTTTATTTTTCTTTTGTCTACAGTCATTATTGATATCCTCTTCGACTCATTTATAAACCCATTGTGTTTTTCTTTTTTACTAGTATATTGTTAACCCTCCAAATTTTGTGTTTTTTTCAGTCTTTTTTCTTTTTGTTGATTTTTTCATCTCACACTATTGTGGTAAAAAATAATGCTTGATGTGATTTCAGTCTTCTTAAATTTATTAAGAAGACTTGTTTTGTGGACTAGAATATGATTTATTTTAGAGTATATTCCATGTGTACTTGAAAGCAATTTGTATTCTGCTGCTTTTGAATGGAATGTTTTATATATATATCATATATCTTTCTAATGAGTCTTTTAAGGACAGTGTTTCTTTATTGATTTGCTATATGATCTATATATTGCTTTATATATATGATCTTTCCATTGATGTAAGTGGGGTGTTAAAGTACCCTACTATTATAGTGTTATCATAAATTTCTCCCATTATATCTGTTAATATTTGCTTGATGTATTTAGGTGCCCCCAAGTTGGGTGCATATATAGTTACAACTGTTATATCTTCTGGTTGTAATGATCCTTCTTAACAATATGTAATACCTTCTTTTTCTCTTGTCTTTGTTTTAAAGTGTACTTTCTCTATAAAAGTATTGCTAACCTGGCTTTCTTTCCATTTCCATTTGCAAGGAGTAACTTTTTGCTTCCCCTCACATTCAGTCCATGTGTCTCTTTAGATATAAAGTGAATCTCTTGTAGGAAGCATATAGATGGGTCTTGTTTTTACATAGTTAATGAATGTCTTTTTAAATTAATTTTTATTGCAGCATAGTTGTTTCACAATGTTGTGTTAGGTTCTGCTGTACAGCAAAGTGAATCAGTTTTACATATATATACATAACCACTCTTTTTTAGATTCTATTCCCATATAGGTCACAGCAGATTATTGAATAGAGTTTCCTGTGCTATATTGTGGACTCTTATTGGTTAGATGTTTCATATATAGTAGTGAGTATATGTCAATACAAATCTCTCAATTTATCTCTCCTCATATCCTTTCCCCTTTGGTAACCATAAGTTAGTTTCCTACATCTGTGACTCTATTTCTCTTTCATCAAAAGTCTCATTTGTATGACTTTTTTAGATTCCACATATAAGCAATATCATATATTTGTCATTCTATTTCTGACTTACTTCACTCAGTATGACAATCTCTAGCTTCATCCATTTTGCTGCAAGTAGCTTTATTTCATTCTTTGCTGTGGCTGAGTAATATTCAGTTGTATATATGTACCATGTCTTCTTTATCTGTTGCTATGTTGATGGACATTTCAGTTGCTTCCAGGTCTTGGATGGTGTAAATGGTGCTACAAAAAATATTTAGATACATGTATCTTTTAGAATTATGGCTTCCTCCATGTTTGTAGAGGTTTGATGATGGTCATTCTGACTGGTATGAGGTGATACATTATTTTAGTTTTGATTTGCATTTATCTAATAGTGATGTTGAGATCATTTCATGTGCCTCTTGTCCATTTGAATGTCTTTGGAGAAATGTCTATTTAGATCTTCCACCCATTTGTTTGATTGGGTTGTTGGTTTTTATGATATTGAGCTGCATGAGCTGTTTGTATATTTTGGAGATTAATCCCTTGTTGATCACTTTGTTTCCAAATATTTTCTTCCATTCTGAGGATTTTCTTTTCATTTTGTTTATGGTTCCCTTTGCTGTGCAAACACTTTTAAGTTTCACTGAGCCCCATTTGTTTATTTTTGTTTTTATTTTCATTACTCTAGGAGGTGGATCTCTTTCTGCAATTTATGTCAGAGAGTGTTCTGCCTTTGTTTTCTTCTAAGAGTTTTAGAGTATCCAGTCTTACATTTAGGTCTTTAATCCATTTTGAGTTTATTTTTGTGTATGGTGTTAAGGTGTGTTTTAATTTCATTCTTTTACGTGTAGCTGTCCAGTTTGCACAAAACCACACATTGAAGAGACTGTGTTTTCTCCATTGTATATTCTTGCCTCCTTTGTCATAGATTAGGTGGCCATAGATGCATGGGTTTATCGCTGGTCTTTCTATCCTATTTCTATCCATTGATCTATATTTCTATTTTTGTACCATACTGTTTTGATTACTGTAGCTTTGCAATATAGTCTGAAGTCAGGGAGCCTGATTTCTCCAGCTCCTTTTTTTCTTTTTTTAACATCTTTATTGGAGTATAATTGTTTTACAATGGTGTGTTAGCTTCTGCTTTATAACAAAGTGAATCAGCTATACATATACCTATATCTCCATATCTCTTCCCTCTTGTGTCTCCCTCCCTCCAACCCTCCCTATCCCACCTCTCTAGGTGGCCACAAAGCACCAAACTGATCTCCCTGTGCTATGAGGCTACTTCCCACTAGCTATTGATTTTACATTTGGTAGTGTATATATGTCCATGCCAATCTCTCACTTTGTCCCAGCTTACCCTTCCCCCTCCTCATGTCCTCAAGTCCATTCTCTAGTAGGTCTGCATCTTTATTCCCATCCTGCCCCTAGGTTCTTCATAACCTTTTTTTTTTTTTTTTTTTAGATTCCATATATATGCGTTAGCATATGGTATTTGTTTTTCTCTTTCTGACTTACTTCACTCTGTATGACAGACTCTAGGTCCATCCACCTCACTACAAATAACTCAATTTCATTCCTTTTTATGGCTGAGTAATATTCCATTGTATATATGTGCCACATCTTCTTTATCCATTCACCTGTTGATGGACACTTAGGTTGCTTCCATGTCCTGACTATTGTAAATAGATACAGCTTTGACTATTTGGCATCTTTTATGTTTCCATACAAATTGTAAAATATTTTGTTTTAATTCTGTGAAAAATGCCATTGGTAATTTGATAGGGATTATAATGAATCTGTAGATTACTTTGGATAGTATTGTCATTTTGACAGTATTAATTCTTCCATTCTAAGAACATGTCATATCTCTCCATCTGTTTGTGTTCTTTTATTTCTTTCATCAATATCTTATAGTTTTCAGAGTACAGGTCTTTTTCTTCCTTATGTATGTTTATGCTTAGGTATTTTATATTTTTTGTGTGATGGTAAATGGGATTGTTTCCTTAAATTCTCTTTTTGATCTTTCTTCGTAGTGTGTAGGAATGCAAGAGATTTCTGTGTATCAATTTTGTATCCTGCAACTTTAGCAAATTCATTGATGAGGTCTAGTAGTTTTTGGTAGCATCTTTAGGATTTTCTATGTATAGTATCATATCTGCAAACAGTAACAGTTTATTTTTTTTTTTTAATTTGGATTCATTTTATTTCTTTTTCATCTCAGATTGCTGTGGCTAGGACTTCCAAAACTATGTTGAATAAAAGTGGACACAGTGGACAGCCTTATTTGTTCCTGATCTTAGAGGAAATACTTTCAGCTTTTCACCACTGAGAATGATGTTTGCTGTGGGTTTGTCGTATATGGCCTTTATTATGTTGAGGTATGTTCCCTCTATGCCCACTTTCTGGAGTGTTTTTATCATAAATCGGTGTTGAATATTGTCAAAAGCTTTTTTGGCATCTATAGAGATGACCATATCCTTTTTTTTTTTTTTTAACATCTTTATTGGAGTATAATTGCTTTACAGTGGTGTGTTAGTTTCTGCTTTATAACCATCTCACACTGGTCAGAATGGCGATCATCAAAATATCTACCAACAATAATTGCTGGAGAGAATGTGGAGAAAAGGGAACACTCTTGCCCTGTTGGTGGGAATGTAAATTGATACAGCCACAATGGAAAACAGTATGGAGGTTCCTTTAAAAACTAAAAATAAAATTACCATATGACTCAGCAATCCCACTGCTGGACATATACCCTGAGAAATCCATAATTCAAAAAGAGTCATGTACCAAAATGTTCACTGCAGCTCTATTTACAATAGCCAGGACATGGAAGCAACCTAAGTGTCCATCGACAGATGAATGGATAAAGAAGATGTGGCACATATATACAATGGAATATTACTCAGCCATAAAAAGAAACGAAATTGAGTTATTTGTAGTGAGGTGGATGGACCTAGAGTCTGTCATACAGAGTGAAGTAAGTCAGAAAAAGAAAAACACATACCATATGCTAACACATATATATGGAATCTATAAAGAAAAAGAAAAGACCATATCCTTTTTACTTTTCAGTTTCTTAATGTGGTGTATCACATTGTTTAATTTACATACGTTGAAGAATCCTTGCATCCCTGGGATAAATCCAACTGCATAATGTTTTATGGTCCTTTTAATGTGTTGTTGGATTTGATTTGCTAGTATTTTGTTGAGGATTTTTATATCTATCTTCATCAGTGATATTGACCTGTAATTTTTGTTTTTGTGTGATATATTTGTCTGCTATTGGTATCAGTGTACTGGTGGACTTGTGGAGTGAGCTTGGGAGTGTTCCTCCCTCTATAATTTTTTGGAATACTTTGAGAAGGAGTGGTGTTAACTCTTCTCTAAATGTTTAATAGAATTCACCTGTGAAGCCATCTTGTTCTGGACTTTTGTTGGAAATTTTTTAATCACAGTTTCATTTTCAGTACTTGTGATTACTCTGTTCCAATTTTCTATACTTCCTGTTTTAGTCTAGGAAAGTTGTACCTTTCTAAGAATTTCCCCATTTCTTCTACGTTATCCATTTTATTGGTGTATATTTGGCTGTAGCAGTCTTTTATGATCCTTTGTATTTCTGTGGTGTCCATTGTAACTTCTCCTTTATCATTTCTAATTTGATTGATTTGAGTCCTCTCCCTTTATTTCTTGATGAGTCTGGCCAAAGGTGTATCAATTTTGTTTACCTTCTCGCAGAAGAAGCTTTTCATTTCATTGATCATTGTTATTATTTTCTTCATTTCTATTTCATTTGTTTCTGCTCTGTTCTTTATGATTTCTTTTCTTCTACTACCTATTGGTTTTGTTTGTTCTTTCTCTATTTGCTTTAGTTGTAATGTCAGGTTGTTTATTAGGGCATTTTCATATTCCCTGAGGTAAAATTGTATTGCTAGAAACTTCCCTCTTAGTACTGCTCTTGCTGTATCCCATAGGTTTTGGATCATCATGATTTCATGCTCATTTGTGTTTAGGTATTTTTTGATCTCATCTTTAATTTCTTCAGTGATCAATTGGTGTTTAGTTACATATTGTTTAGCCTCCATATGTTTGTGTGTTTAAAGTTCTTTCTTCTGCAATTGATTTCTAATCTCATAGTCCTGTGGTCAGAAAATATGCTTGATATGATTTCCATTTTCTGAAATATACCAAGCCTTGATTTGTGGTCCTAGATGTGATCTATCCTGGAGAATGTTCCAGGTGCCCTTGAGAAAAACGTGTATTCTCTTACTTTCACATGGAATGTCCTAGTTATCATTAAAGTCTTTCTGGTCTATTGTGTCATTTAAGGCTTGTGTTTCCTTATTAATTTTCTGTATGATCTGTCCATTGATGAAAGTGGGGTGTTAAAATCCCCCACTATTATTGTGTTACTGTCGATTTCCCCTTTTATGGCTGTTAGCATTTGCCTTACGTATTGAGGTGCTCCTATGTTGGATGCCTATCTATTTACAATTGTTATATCTTCTTGGATCGATCCCTTGAAGGACATTAGGTAGTTTCCTGCTTTGTCTCTTGTAATAGTCTTTATTTTAAAGTCTATTTTGTGTGATATGAGAATTGCTACTCTAGTTTTCTTTTGATTTCCATTTGCATGGAATATCTTTTTCCATCCCCTCACTTTCAGTGTGTATATGTCCCCAGGTCTGAAGTGGGTCCTTTGTAGATGGCATATCTATGGGTCTTGTTTTTGTATCCATTCACCTAGTCTATGTCTTTTGGTTGGAGCATTTAATCCATTTACACTTAAGGTAGTTATTGATACGTATGTTCCTATTGCCATTTTCTTAATTGTTTGGGGTTTTTTTTTTTTTTGTAGGTCT
This sequence comes from Grampus griseus, assembly GCF_964374135.1. Taxonomy (NCBI): domain Eukaryota; kingdom Metazoa; phylum Chordata; class Mammalia; order Artiodactyla; family Delphinidae; genus Grampus; species Grampus griseus. The sequence goes on from NC_139012.1 coordinate 46,598,484, forward strand.
TTTTTCTTCCCTTCCTCTTTTGTTCTCTTCTTTTGTGTTGTAAAGCTGGTTTAGTAGTGCTGATTTCTCTTAGTTTTTGCTTGTCTGTAAAGTTTTGATTTTGCTCTTGAAGCTGAAAGAGAGCCTTCCTTGGTAATCTTGTTTGTAGGTTTTTCCCTTTCATCACTTTAAATATATCATGCCTCTTCCTTCTGACCTGCAGAGTTTCTGCTGAAAAATCAGCTGATAGCCTTATGGGGTCCCCTTGTATGTTATTTGTTGTTTTTCCCTTGTTGCTTTTATATTTTTTCACTGTCTTTAATTTTTATCAGTTTTATTAATGTGTCTCAGCATGTTCCTCCTTGGGTTCATCTTGTGTGGGATTGTCTGTGCTTCCTGGACTGGAGTTTCCTTTCTCATGTTAGGGAAGTTTTCAGTTATAATACCTTCAAATGTTTTGCAGCACTTTCTCTTTCACTTCTCCTTCTGGGACCCCTATAATGTGAATGGTGGTGTGTTTTAATATTGTCCCAGTTGTCTCTGAGATGGTCCTCAATTCTTTTCATTCTTTTTTTTTTATTCTCTTCTGTGGCAGTGAGTTCCACCACTTTGTCTGCCAGCTCACTTATCTGTTCTTCTGCCTCAGTTATTCTGTTATTGATTCCTTTTACTGTATTTTTTTTAAATTTCAGTTATTGTATTGTTCATCTCTGTTTGTTTGTTCTTTAAATCTTGTAGTTCCTTTTTAAACATTTTTTGTACCTTCTCAATCTGTGCCTCCTTTATTTTTTGGAGACTTTTGATCATCTTTATGTCAACTACAAATTGGCGCTTGCCATGGGCACTTGCCATCTACCTATACAAGGATTAAATTTTGCGCTGATGCAGATGCTTACTTTCAACACCTCCTGAAAGGAATTCAGGGTGGAGATCATGAATGAGGCACCCTGTGCTCTGAGAAAAACTGGCAGAACATGTCTTCAGATAGATATTTTCAGGGGCTGATTTTATGCACCCAATCCTTGCATCTCCTCATATCTAGAAAATCATTAAATGTCTTCATGGTGACGTCTGCTCCTCATGACTAGCAGAAACCCTCATGAGACCTTCTCCAAACAAATATGTGTTTGATTGCATGTACTCCATCTTCACCAAAATCATATATATGCTGACATTCCCCCCTACCTCTTTGGAGTAGTTTCTCAGAGTAATCTGAAATGCTGTTTCTCAGGCTATAGTCCACATTTTGCCCCAAATAAAACTTAAGTCACAACTCTCATGTTGTGCATTTTTTTAAGTCTGAATTCATTATCATTACTCTGAACAGTTTTTCAAGTAGACTGACTATCTTCTCTTCATTTGGTTGTTCCTGTGGGTTTTTATCTTGATCCTTCTTTTGCAACATATTTTTTGTCATCTCATTTTGTCTTTTTACTGTGTTTGTGGTCTCCTTTCCACAGGCTACAGGACTGTAGTTCCTCTTGCTTCTGGCCTCTGTCCCCTTGTGGGTGAGTTTGGACCAGGTACTTGTGCAGGGTTCCTGGTGGGAGGGACTTGTGCCTGTCCTCTGTTTGGTGGAGCTGGGTCTTGTCCCTCTGATGGGCAAGGCCACATCAAGGGGTGTGTTTTTAGTTGTCTGTGAATTCTGTACACCTTTAGGCAGCCTATCTTCTGCTGGGTGGGGCTGTGTTGCTATCTTGGTGGTTGTTTGGTTTGAGTCTTTCCAACACTGGAGCCTGCAGGTTGTTGGGTAGGGCTGGGTCTTGGTGCCAAAATGTTTATCTCTAGGAGAGCTCACCCTGATCAATACTGCCTCAGACTTATACTCCCAATGTCCTTGTCCTCACAGTGAGCTATAGTTGACCTTTGCCTCCTCAGGACACCCTCCAAGATCCAAAGGTAGGAGTAGCCCCAGTTCCTATGGATGTACTGCTTTGTGCTGGATCCCAGTGCACGTGAAACCTTGTGTGTGTCCTTCAAGAGTGGAGTCTCTATTTCTCCCTGTCCTGTGGAGCTCCTGCACTCAACCCATGCTTGCCTTGAAGGCTAAATGCTCTCGGGGTCCTTCCATCAATGCCAGACTCTCAGACTGTCTTGGAGGGCTATTTTTATGTGGGAACGTCTCTCTGTGTAGTCTCAGTGTGTTTAACATTTTTTGGTGCAAGTGTTGTTTTTAGTATAGATATCTGCCATCTATTTCCTCAGTGTATGCAGGCCATTATCCCTTTTATAAGAGGTGTGACTTATGCTGTGACCAGAGCCTGCACTGGATATTGAGCAGGGCCTCCCTTTTGCTCTGTGGTTTTCACTGTCAGAGGTGGGTTCTGCTCCCTAGTTGTTGTAGTAGAGGTTCCCAGATCTGTTTCTTCACTGTATTTCTGATCTGTTGTGTGAGGTACATGGGATTGGAGCACTCCCACTATTAGAGAAGCCACTGAGTATTCCTATTCTTGAGCTGTTCACCTGTGGATGTGCTCTGTTGTGTCACCTTTCATCTGTTGGGAGAGCTCTCAGATTACACTGCTCTCAACCCAACCTTAACTGTGGGTATGCCAACAATTGACTCTAGTGTTTCTGAGATGTTGTTTTCACCAGGCCACCAGCATAGATCCACTGCAGTCAAGTCCTAGGATTGCAGTAATCATGGATCTGGACCCACTGTGTGTGATATTGAGGTATCTCAGAATGTGGCCTGGCCCAACCCCCACATGTATGTTACCACAAAGTCTACAGCTGCTAAAGCTAGACCCACTGTGGGAGCACTTGTTGTCCATTTAGATGTTCTGTAGCTATTGAGTTTGCAAAGCTGGTCATGGGGATGTAAATTTGAAGTTTGCACAGCTGCAAGGAGAGATTTCAGCTTTTCTTCCTTGGTTGCATAGCCCCTAGTGGTCAGCTGTGGCTTCAGCCCCACCTCTATGTGTGGGCCACCCACAGGTGTTTGCTCCTGAGGCTGCCTTGGAGCACACAAGTCTGCTCTGGAAAGGAATGGGTGCAGAGACAGCAGTGACTGGGGTCACAGGAGTCCTAGTGAGAACAGGGCTCACATGGTATCTGGTGGCTGTGGGCACAAGAGAGCCAGCACTGGTGAGGGCCCTTCCTAGTTCCCAGGTGCAGGTGCGAGACTCATGAATGTCTTTTTATTGGCACATTTAGTCTGTTTACACTTAAAGTAATTATTCATGGGTATGCAATTATTGCCATTTTGTTAATTGTTTTAAGATTGTTTCTGTAGTTGTTTTTTCTTCTTCTTTTGCTCTCTTCCTTTGTGATTTGATTATGATCTTTACTGTTATGTTTGAATTCTTTTCTCTTTTATGTGTGTGTATCTATTATAGATTTTTGGTTTGTGGTTACCATGAGGTTTGTATGTAGCTATCTGTATTATTTGAAGTCACTGTTTTCTAAAGTTCAAACACATTTTAACAAACTTAATTTTTAATCCCACTCTTACATATAATTTTGACATCATATTTACATCTTCTTTTGTGTGTATTCCTTAACTACTTATTGTGAACATAGATGATTTTACTACTTGGCTTTTATCCTTCCTACTAGCTTTATAAGTGGTTGAACTTTGCTGTATACTTGCCATTACAAATGAGATTTTTCCTTTTGTAATTTTCTTATTTCTAGTTCTGGTCTTTTCTTTTCCACTTAGAGATGCCTTTTTAACATTTCATGTAAAGCCAGTTTAGTGGTTCTGAACTTTTTTAGCTTTTGTCTGTAAAACTCTTTATCTCTCTTTCAAATATGAATGATAGCCTTCCTGCGTATTCTTGATTGTAGGCTTTTTTCTTCTTATTATTTAAAATATATTGTGCCATTACTTTCTGTCCTGCAGAGTTTCTGCTGAAATGTCAGTTCATAGTCTTATGGGAGTTCCCCTGGACATAACTACTTGCTTTTCCTTTTGGAACTTGTAATATACTCTCTTAATCTTAAATTTTTGCTATTTTAATTACAATGTGTCTAGGTGCTGACATCTTTAGGCTGATCTTGTTTTAGTCTCTCTGTGCTTTCCAGACCTGGATGTCTGCTTCCTTTCCCAGGTTAGTGAATTTTTCAACTTTATGTCTTTAAATAAGTTCTCTGTAGCTTTCACTCTCTCTTTTCATTCTTACATCCCCTGTAATGAAAATGTTGCACCTGACAAAACTTGATGTTGTCCCAGTGGTCTCTTAAACTGTCTTCATTTTTTTAAATACCTTTTTCCTGTTGTTCAGTTTGAGTGATTTTCACTACCTTGTGTACCAGTTCACTGATCCATTTATCTGTATCACCTAATCTATTATTGATTCCATATAGTGTATTTTTTATTTCAGTTATTGTAGTATTCAGCTCTGTTAGTTTCTTCTTATACTTTCTAACTCCTTTTAAACTTTGCACTGTGTTCATTCATTCTTCTCCTTAGTTCATTGAACATCTTTACAGTCAGTTCATTGAACATCTTTATGGTCATTATCTTTATCCATTACCTTGGATAGATTGTTATCTCCATTTCCCTTAGATTTTCTACTGGGGCTTTATCTTGTTCCTTTATCTCAAAAATATTCCTCTGTTGCCTCATTTTGCCTGAGTCTCTTTTACATCTCTATGTATTAGTTAGGTTGGTTATGTTTCCTGATCCTCGGAAAAGGAGGCATATGTAGAAGGTATCTTATGTGACCCAGCATCACACTCCTCTCTGTTCACCAGAGCTATATGCTCTAGGTATATCCCCTATGTGGCCTGCATGGGCCCTTCTGTTGTAGAGAGGCTAACTACCATGGGTGTGCTGGTGGGTATGGCTGTACCCTGCCTGGTTGGTTGCCAGACCCTGCCTAATTCAGAGGCTGCTGATCATTGGTGAGCAGGTCTAAGTCCTGGCACAGCTGACTCTAGGGTCTGAGAGATTCTAGGGCTGGTGTGTGAATTGAGTTCATGCATTCTTCTCCTGAATTTTGTGACCATCTTTATGATTATTCCTTTAAATCCTTAATCTGGTAAATTGTTTGTCTCTGTTTTGTTTAGTTATTTCCAGAGGTTTTGTTGTATTCTTTCATTTGGAAGATGTTCCTTTTTCTCCTCACTTTTGAATAATTCTCTGTGCTAATTTCTGTATATTAGGTATATCAGCTATGTCTCAAGGTCTTTGAAGAGTAGTCTCATGTGGAAGGTGTCCTGTGGGGCCCAGTGGTGCAATCTTGCCAGTCACCAGAAACAAGTGCTCCAGGGATATCCCCTCTGTGAGCGGTATGTGCTCTTCTTTTGTGGTTGGACTCAATTGATTTGGCACTCTGGTGGGTGTGTTTAGTCCCCAGGGAAGCTGGCTGTGAGGCTTGGGTACAACTGTTGTGGACACCCTGGTGGGTGAGGCTGGTCCCCCACACCTGGAGCTTCTTTGAAGGATGCCAGTGCCAGGACCATTAACTTATTTTTAAAATACACTTAATACTATTAAGTGCATTTTAAAGTGCACTTAATATTTTTAAAATGCACTTTTAAAATGCACAGATTGAAACAAATGCAAATAATTGTGTAAAAGAGGGATTGGAAAGACTAACTTAAAATCTAACAGTCTATGGGAAGAGGAGCCATGCAAGGTGTTGAGCATGAGAGCTGAAGGTGAAAATTAAACAAAGAAAACCAGATAAAATAGATTATGCAAGGAGAAATGATATACTAGCATGTTATTATTGAGGGACATGGTTAACTCAATTCTATATTTCTGGTAAAATTAGAATAAAAACAAGAATAAAACAGTTCCCTTTCAATCCCCTTTCTAAACTTACTTAGAGTATATTTGTAAATTCCCTTCCTCAATATCTTGCATATTTTTTTTCTTTTCTACTATGTAAATTCCTGTGTTACTTGAAAATAAACTGTTATAGTTAAGCTTAGATAAAAATCTATTGTTTCCAAAGTTTGTAAGTCTCTGCTTCCTACATATAATAATAACTGGGATAGAAAATCTGAGTATTAAATGAAAGAATACATGTACAACAATATTTATATATGTAATATGGAGGGAGAACCCATCTTGGTGTGAAGCAAAAGTGTGCAGAGCCTAGTGCTACAAGAAGCTGATTTTGAGTTTCAACATCATCCTCTCTGAGTTTTAACCTGCTCTAATCCATTCTCCTAAAACAAGAGTCTTCAACCCCTTAGCAGCAAAATCGTTTGTTTTAAAATATTAACCCTGGAGATGGAGACAAGTTCGTGGAACAGAAGGACGTAAGCTCACCTCTTCTTATAAAAACACCAAAATCACAACTAACTGCTGAACAACCATAGACAAACAAACAAAAACATAATACAAAACAAAACAAAACCTACTGGTACTTACCAAAAAAGATATCCTACGTCAAAAGACAAAGAAGAAGCCACAACAAGACAATGGGTGGGGCTGCCATCATGGTAAAATCAAAACCCATAACCACCAAGTTGGCAACTCACAAACTGTAAAATAACTATATCACAGATGTTCTCTCACAGGAGTGAAAGTTCTGAGCCCCCACATCAGGCTTTCCAGCCTGGGGGTCTGGCAATGGGAGGAGAATCGTCCAGAGAAACTGGTTTTGAAGGCCAGCAGGATTTGATCACAGGAATTCCACAGGACTGAGAGAAACAGAAACTCAATTCTTGGAGGGCACACACAAGGTCTCATGTACACCAAGAACTCATAAGAGACTGGGCCAGACTTACTAGACTGGGCTAGTATTAGAGGGTCTCCTGCAGATGGAGGGGTGGTTGTGGCTCATTGTGGGTACAAAGACACTGGTAGCAATAGTTTTGGGGAGTACTCTGGTGTGAGCCCTCCTGGAGGCTGACATTTTCTCATCAAGGTCTGGTCCCACCCACAGCCACAAGGATCCAGTGCTGGGACACCTCAGGCCAAACAACCAACAGGGTGGGAACTCAGACACATCCATCAGTATGCAGACTGCTTAAAGTCTTCCTGAGCAAACAGTGGCCCAGTAAACACAACACTTGACACAGCCCTACCCACTAGAGGAACAAGATCCAGCTCCACCCAGCAGTTAACAAGGATCAGTCCCTCCCACCATTAGGCCCACACAAGCCTCTTACACAGCCTCAGCCACCAGCAGATAGACAGCAGAAGCAAGAAGAACTACAACTCTGCAGCTGGCGGAACAGAAACTGCAATCACAGAAATTTAGACAAAATGAGATGGCAGAAGAATATATCCCTTTTCTTGAAGAAACAAGAAAAATACCCAGAAGAACAACTAAGTGAAGTAGAGATAGGCAATCTATCCAAAAAGGAATTCAGAGTAATGATAATAAAGGTGATGCAAGATCTTGCAGAAAGAATGGAGGCACAGCCCTACCTAGAAGATAAAAGAAATGTTTAATAAAGACCTAGAAGAACTAAAGAACAAACAAACAGAGATGAATAATAAAATAAATGAAATGAAAAATACACTAGAAGGAATCAATTGCAGAATAACTGAGGCAGAAGAACGGATAAGTTAACTGGAAGACAGAATGGTGGAAATCACTGCCATGGAACAGAATAAAGAAAAAAGAATGAAAAGAAATAAAGACAGTCTAAGAGACCTCTGGGACAACATTAAACACACCAATATTTGTATTATAGGTGTCCCAGAAGGAGGAGAGAAAGAGAAAGGACCTGAAATAATATTTAATAAGATAACAGCTGAAATCTTCTGTAACTTGGGAAAAGAAACAGTCAGCCAAGTCCAGGAAGTGCAGAGTCACAGGGAGGATAAAACCAAGGAGGAATATGCCGAGGCATATATTAATCAAACTAACAAAAATTAGTACAAGGAAAAAATATTAATATCAACAAGGGAAAAGCAACAAATAACATAATAGGGAATTCCCATAAGGTTATCAGCAGATTTTTCAGCAGAAACTCTGCAGGCCAGAAGGGAGTGGCACGATATATTTTAAATGATGACAGGTAAAAACTTACAAACAAGATTACTCTACCCAGCAAGGCTCTCATTCAGATTCAATGGAGAAATCAAAAGCTTTACAGACAAGCAAAGCTAAGAGGATTCAGCACCACCAGACTAGCTTTGCAACAAATGTTAATGGAACTTCCCTAGGTGGAATACAAAAGACCACAATGAGAAACAATAAAATTATGAATGGAAAAGCTCACCAGGAAAGGCAAACATACTGTAAAAATGGGAAACCATACACACACAAATATGATATCAAAACCAGCAAACTTGAGAAGATAGTACAAATGCAGCATATTGGAAGTGCATTTGAAAGTAAAAGAACTGCCACTTAAAACAATTTTGTTTATATATAGACTGGTATAACAAAACTTCATAGTAACCACAAATCAACATCTAAAATAGATAAATACACACAAAAAAAGAGAAAGGAATCCAAACACAACACTAAAGTTAATCAGGAAATCAAAAGAGAAGAGAATGGAAAAAGAAGGGAAGAAAAAAGAACAACAAAAAACTCAAACAATTAACAAAATGGCAATAAGGACATACATATCAATAATTACCTCAAAGGTAAACAGATTAAATGCTCCAACCATAAGACATGGACAGGCTGAATGGATTTTTAAAAAAATCCATATATATGCTGTCTACAAGAGAACTACTTCAGATCTAGGAACACATACAGACTGAAAGTGAGGGGATGGAAATGGTATTCCATGCAAATGGAAATCAAAAGAAAGCTGGAGTAGCAATTTTCATATCAGACAAAATAGACTTTAAAAAAGAAAAAAAAAACTCTTACAAGAGACAAAGAAAAACACTACATAATGATTAAGGGATCAATTTAAGAAAAAATATAACAATTGTAAATATACATGCACCAAAAAAAGGGGTACTCCAATATATAAGGCAAATATTAACAGCCATAAAAGGAGAAATCTACAGTGACACAATAATAGTGGAGGATTTTAATATCCCATTTTCATCAATAGACAGATCATCCAGACAGAAAATAAATAAGTAAACACAAGCTTGAAATGATACATTAGACTAGATAAAGTTAATTGGTATTTATACAACATTGTATCCAAAAGCAGCAGAATACATGTTCTTCTCACATGCACATGGAACATTCTCCAGGATTGATCACATCTTGGGTCACAAAGCAAGCCTCGGTAAATTTAAGAAAACAAATCATTTCAAGCATCTTTTCCAACCAAAACGCTATGAGATTAGAAATCAACTACAAGGACAATAAAACTGTGAAAGCACAAACACATGGAGGCTAAACAATATGCTACTAAACAAACAATGAAACACTGAAGAAATCAAAGAGGAAATAAAAAAATACTGAGACAAATGAAAAATAAAGCACGATGATCCAAAACCTATGGGACACAGCAAAAGCAGTTCTAAGACGGAAGTTTATAGCAATACAATCTTTACTTGAGGAAACAAGAAAAATGTGAAGTAAACAACACCCTAAAGCAACTAGAGAAAGAACAGCAAGCAAAATCCAAAGTTAGTAGAAGGAAAAAAAATCATAAAGATCAGAAAAGAAATAAATGAAATAGAGATGAAGAAAGCAATAGCAAAGATCAATGAAACTAAAACCTGGGTCTTTGAGAAGATAAACAAAATTGATAAACCTTTAGCCAGACACATCAAGAAATAAAGGGAAAGAGCTCAATTCAATAAAATTAGTAGTGAAAAACGAGAAGCTGGACTTCCCTGGTAGTGCAGTGGTTAAGGTTCTGCCTGCCAATGCAGGGACACAGGTTCACGCCCTGGTCCTGGAAGATCCAACATGCTGTGGAGCAACCAAGCCCATGCACCACAACTACCAAGCCTGCACTCTAGAGCCTGCAAGCCACAAGGACTAAGCCTGCGTGCCACAACTACTGAAGCCCGTGTGCCTAGAGCCCATGCTCCACAACAAGAGAAGCCACAGCAATGAGAAGCCAATGCACCACAATGAAGAGCACCCCCCTCTCCGAATTAAAGAAAGCCCATGTACAGCAATGAAGACCCAATGTGGGCAAAAATAAATAAATATTTTTTTGTTGTTGTTTAAAGAAGTTACAACAGACACCACAGACGTACAAAGGATCATGAAGGACTACCACAAGCAACTATATGTCAATAAAATGGGCAACCTGGAAGGAATGAATAAATTCTTAGAAAGGTACAATCTCCCTGGACCAAACCAAGGAGAAATAGAAAATATGAAAAGACCAATCACAAGTACTGAAATTGAAACTGTGATTAAAAACTCCCAACAAACAAAATCAAGGACCAGATGGCTTCACAGGCAAATTCTATCAAAGTTTTAAAGAAGAGTTAACACCTATCCTTCTGAAACTATTATGAAAAATTGCCAAGGAAGGAACACACCCAAAGTCATTCTATGAGTGACCTTCATCCTGATACTAGAACCAGTCAAAGATACCACAAAAGAAGAAAATTACAGGCCAATATCACTAATGAACATAGAGGAAAAAATACTTAACAAAATAGTAGCAAACCAAACCCAAAAACACATTAAAAGGATTATCATGGTCAAGTGGGATTTATCCCAGGGATGCAAGGATTTTTCAATATCTGCAAAGCAATCAATGTGATACATATGACAACAAACTGAACAATAAAAACCATATGACCATCTCAATAGATGCAGAAAACTCTTCTGACAAAATTTAACATGAATTTATGATAAATAGTCTCCAGAAAGTGGACATAGAGGGAACTTACATCAACATAATAAATACCATATAGGACAAACCTACATCTAGCCTCATGTTCAATGTGGAAAAGCTGAAAGCATTTCCTCTATGATCAGGAACTAGAAAAGGATGTCCACACTCTCCACTTTTACTCAACACATTATTGGAAGTCTTTGCCAGGATAAACAGAGAAAAGGATATAAAAGGAATGCAAATTGGAAAAGAAAGAATAAAACTGTCACTGTATGCAGATGACATGATAATATATGCAGAAAATACTAAAGATGCTACCAGAAAACTACTAGAGCTCATCAATGAATTCGGTAATGTTGCAGGGTACGATATGAACACACAGACATCTATTACATTTCTATACAATAACAACAAAAGAACAGAAAGAGAAATTAAGGAAACAATCACATTTATCATCACATCAAAAAGAATAAAATACCTAGGAATATACCTACTTAAGGAGGCAAAAGACCTGTACTTAGAAAGCTATAAGATATCGATGAAAGAAATCAAAGATGACACAAATAGATGGAGAGACATACCATGTTCTTGGATTGGAAGAAATGGTATTGTGAAAATGGCTATACTATCCAAAGCAATCTACAGATTTGCTGCAATACATATCAAATTTCCAATGGTATTTTTCACAGAAGTAGAACAAAAAAATCTTAAAATTTGTATGGAGACACAAAAGACCCCAAAGAGCCAAAGCAATCTTGAGAAAGAAAAACTGAGCTGGAGGAATCAGGCTCCCTGGCTTCAGACTATACTACAAAGCTACAGTCATCAAAACAGTATGGTACTGACATAAAAACAGATCAATGGAACAGGATAGAAAGCCCAGAGATAAACCCACACACCTGTGGTCAATTAATCTGCAACAAAGGAGGCAAGATTATACAATAGTTGAAAGACAGTCTCTTCAATAAATAGTGCTGGGAAAACTGGACAACTACATGTAAAAAAAATGAAATTAGAACCTTCTTTAATACCATACACATAAACAAACTCAAAATTGATTAAAGACCTAAGTGCAAGACTGGATACTATAAAACTCTTAGAGAAAAATATAGGCTGAACACTCTCTGACATAAATCACAGCAATAATTTTTGAGCCATTTCCTAGGTAATGGAAATAAAAACAAAATAAACAAATGGGACCTAATGAAACTTAAAATATTTTTCACAGCAAAGGAAACCATAAACAAAATAAAAAGACAACCCACAGAATTGGAGAAAATAGTTGCAAATGTTGAGACTGGCATGGGATTAATCTCCAAAATTTACATCAGCTCATGCAGCTCAATATCAGAAAACCAAAAAACCCAATCGAAAAATAGGCAGAAGATCTAAATAGACATTTCTCCAAAGAAGACATACAGATGGCTAAAGAACATATGAAAAGAAGCTCAACATCACTAATTATTAGAAAAATGCAAATTAAAGCCACAATGATGCATCACCTTACTCCGGTCAGAATGGCCATGATCATATAATCTACAAATGATAAATGCTGGTTTAGGTATATAGAAAAGAAAATCCTCTTACACTGTTGGTGGGAATATAAATTGGTACAGTCACTATGGAGAACAGTATGGAGCTTCCTTAATAAACTAAAGATAAAACTATCATATGATCCAGCAATCTCACTCCTGGGCATATATCTGGAGAAAACTATGGTTTGAATGAATACATGCACCTCAATGTTCATTGCAGCACTGTTTCTAATAGCCAAGACATGGAAGCAATGTAAATGTTCATCAACAGAGGAATGGATAAAGAAGATGTGGTACGTATATACAATGGAATATTACTCAGCCATTAAAAAAGAATGAAATAATGCCATTTGCAGCAACATGGATGGACCTGGAGATTATCATACTAAGTGAAGTAAGTCAGACAAAGACAAATATCATATGATATTGCTCATATGCAAAATCTTAAAAATATAATGCAAATGAACTTATTTACAAAACAGAAACAAACTCACAGACTTAAAGAACGAACTTATGGTTACCAAGGGGGAAGGGTGTGGGGAGGAGGGATAGATTAGGATTTGGGATTGACATAGACTCACTGCTATATTTAAAATGGGTAACCAACAGGGACCTATTGTATATCACAGGGAACTCTGTTCAATATTCTGCAATAACCTACATGAAAAAAGAAATTAATAATGAATAGATACACATATATGTATAACTGAATCACTTTGCTGTACACCTGAAATTTGTACAGCATTGTTAATCAACTATACTCTAATATAAATATTTTTTAATTTGTATGTGTAATGTACTTAGTTTTTAATAAATAATAGCTCCTTTTCTTCCTTCTTTCTTCTTCATATTGATCTTTTCTTTATTACTTCTGAACCTTCTCCAGGTTCTTACTACTGTCTCTGCCATATGAAGTTGCTAATAATTATTTTAATACTGCTTAATCTGTTTCATTAGTTGCCATTTATCACTAATTTTGTTCATTTTTTTCCTCTTTTTAGCAGCTACTGTTGCTTCCAACAAAGGCTATACTCTGGAGGTCTAAGGAAGGAAGTGAGTTAATGGCATAGAAAAATTCTCACTTATCTCCTCAAAGTTCCCCCAGACACTAGGTATCTGGTACTTCACCTCATTTCCATTGTGTTTATTGGACCTGGTGGATGTCTTCATCCCCAACTCAGACTCATTTAATCTTGCCGCATTTGTCCTCAGTAAATTTTCCTTGCATCCCCTAGGGAGAGCTGGTCAATCTTATGCATGATTTCACTCTCCTGGCTGTGCCCTCAAACCACTAGACATCACACTTTCACTCTTAAGTTTTCCAGATAGGAGACAGATCTCACACAACAGTTCACTTGATCTTCCTCAGGCATCTGTATTCATTGCCACTCAACAGCTGAGAATGTGGTTCAAAATTACTGAACCAAAATTACAGACTTGAGCTAAGGGGACAAGAACATTTCCACCCAACTCACATCAGCAATATCAGAGATGGGAGAGAACTCTGAGATTTCTCCAAAGATATTTGCTCATAAATTCACCTCTTCTCCACTTTCTCAGTCCTCTTAGATCCTAGAAGCGGGTAAGGAAGTTCAAAAGTCCTAGAACAGATTCTCAAACTCTGTTTTTGAAAATTCTTATATTGTTATTTAGAATTGAAACTTTGCAACTCTTTTATGCCTAATCAACTCTTCAATTGCAACATTTTATTACATATAGAAAGCTAAAACATAAAGAAAGAAATTAATTATCACTGTGGGAGATTTTGAAGTTTATAAATCATAAAAACAAACATTAAATAAGAATATACCCCTAAAACAAATTCAATGCTATATGTCAATTATATTTCAATTTTAAAAGAAAGGGAAAAATTAGAGGTCAATCTAATAGCTAAATAGTAAAACTTGTCACCAATAAACACATTTTTTGAAATATGTATGATGATATTTATAAACATAGTCCCTGTTTTAATTAGGCCACAGAAGAAGTCTCAACAAATTCCATATTCTCTGATCACAATGTAATATAGTTGAAAGTCAATAACAATATCTGAAATGATTAATATAGTGAGACACTAATCAACAGGGAAATGCAAATCAAAACCACAATGAAATATCACTTCACACTGGTCAGAATGGCTGTTATCAAAAAGATAACAAGTAATAAATGTTAGTAAGGATGTGGAGAAAACAGGACTCTTGTGCACTGTTGGTGGGAATATAAATTGGAGCAGCCACTATGGGCAGAAGTATGGAGGTTCCTCAGAAAAAATTAAAAATAGAACTATCATATGATCCAGCAATTCCACTCCTGGGTATTTATCAAAGAAAGTGGAAACACTAAATCAAAAATATATATGCACCATATATTTATTACACTATTATTTATAATAACCAAGATATGGAAGCAACCAAAGTCTCCATCAATAGACAAATGGACTAAGAAGATGTGGTATATATGTACAATGAAATATTACTCAACCATAAAAAAGAATGAAATCTTACCATTTGTGACAAAATGGATGGAGCTGAGGAGTATTATGCTAAGTGAAATAATTCAGACTGAAAAAGATAAATACAAAGAAAGATTTCACTTATATGTGGAATCTAAAAAACAAAAAATATGAACTAACATAACAAAACAGAAACAGAGTCATAAACACAGAGAATAAACAGTGGTGGCCAGAGGGAAGAGAGTATGGGGATGAGTGAAATAGGTGAGGGAAACTAAGAGGTACAAACTCTGAGTTACAAAATAAATGAGTCACAGGAATAAAATGTACAATGTGGGGAATATAGTCAATAATAATGTAATATCTTTGTATTATGACAAAGGGGATCAAAGGTACAAACCTCTAGCTATAAAATAAAATAAGTACTAGGGATGTAATCACTGGAATTTAAAAAAGGCAATAACAAAATATATAGCTCAAAGAAACCTATGCATTTAGAAGTAAAAATTACAAATATAGCACTGATCAATAATCATAATGAAAATATTATATATTAAAAGATGAAATGTGGCTAAGGAGTAAAAGTTATAGCCCAAGTAAGATATTTTTAATATTTAAAAACACCAAACAATTTGGTTTGAAAAGTTAAGAAAATCACATGAGATTAAAAGGAAATAAAGATTAATGAGGAAATGTTTTTAAATTACTTAAATATTAAAAATAAAAAAGGATCAGCCAAAGCCAAAATCTTTTTTCTATGAAAAGTTTAATAAAATATATCAAGCCTCAGGTAAGACTGATGAAGAGGGAAGTCAAGGATTAACAATATTAGCAATGAAAAAGGTATAGACCACAAACATAGTGGACATTTTTTAAATTCTTAATTACTTTAAACAAATTTATAATAAAATTTGAAAATGTAAGTACAAACAACACTGAATATAGAAGACCCAGAAACAGGTAAGTGATCATTCAATAAATGGACATCCAAGTCAGAAATCCCTCTTCCCCACAATAAAAGACCACACTACATGGTTATATTGTTGACTTCTAACAACCTCTAATGTAAAATAGAGGTATGAATTTCACAAAGTGTTCTAAAATCTAGAAAAATAAACATCTTAATTCATGGGTCATTTTAACCCTGATTCATATTAAAAACAAAAACAAGACAAAAATTTGGAAAAAAAAATGTAAGTCAGTTTCACTTTTATTGTTAGGTACAAAAATCTTAAATTAACTTTTCACTTAGAAGTTCAACAACTTTCTCTAAGGAAAGATTCATCATAAGATTAAATGATCAAGGTATTTGTCATTTTCTGAAACCTCACTTTAAGGAATTCTCAAGCAAATGAATGTAATTGTCAGTCTTTAGATCAGAGGGATGATAAAAAGTCGTTTGCCTTCAGCTCTTTACTCCTAATCACATACAAGTTACATTTAATTTATTTTTTTGAGCTACTTTTTTATTGGAGTATAATTCTTTACAATGTTGTGTTAGTTTCTGCTGTACAATGAAGTGAATCAGTTATATGTGTGCATATATCCTCTCCCTCTTGGACCTCCCTCCCATCCCCCCCCATCCCGTCCATATAGGTCATCACAGAGTATTGAGCCGAGCTCCCTGAAAGGTTTTTCTTGTAGATTTATGTGATTGTAGTTAGCAACTATTGGAAGGTCTTGGAACATATTTCATTGTCAAAAATAGGCACAGATAGGGCTTCTCTGGTGGTGCAGTGGTTAAGAATCTGCCTGCCCATGCAGGGGACACGGGTTTGACCCCTGGTCTGGGAAAATCCTACATGCCGCAGAGCAACTAAGCCTGTGCACCACAACTACTGAGCCTGTGCTCTAGAGCCTGCGAGCCACAGCTACTGAAGCCCGCATGCCTAGAGACCATGCTCTGCAACAAGAGAAGCCACCGCAATGAGACCCCCATGCACTGCAATGAAGAGTAGCCCCCTCTCGCCGCAACTAAAGAAAGCCCATGTGGCAACGAAGACCCAATGCAGCCCCCCCCAAAATAAAAATTTCCTAAAAAAAAAAGAGACACAAATAGCCTTGAGGGAAGTGAGGAAGAGAGTTTCTCACTTTGGGTAGTAAGTGAACTCATGGTTGTATTTCTGCTGTCTGCCCAAATTAGAAATGGCAAAAGAAAGATTTAATTAAAAATAAAACCACAGCATTTGTGATTCATTAAGTGAAAAAAGCAGACTATCAGGTGAACATGCATAGAATAACCTGGTTTTATGTTTTTAAAACTCCTATATAAAGTTACTCATATATACTTATGACAACAGATATCTAGGTAAAAATTTGAAAAAATACACACCAATATATTAATAGTGATTATTTTTTAAAAATTTGCTTGGTGACATGGAATGGATAGTTTCACTTCCTCCTCACAAGTTATTTTTACTTTTCATATTTTTCAATATTTTCAAATAAAACACATCAAAGACAAAATGCAAAAGGAGAGGTACTCTTTGGCTGAAAAAGAGAAAGAGGACAGGGAATGCTAGAAAATAAGAGAGCAAGAGAGGATAATTCTTACAAACTGAGAAATTTAAGTATATAATAGAAACATTATATAATGTTATATATATGTGTGTATATATATATATATATAGAGAGAGAGAGAGAGAGAGAGAGAATAGAAACATAGAAACATGATAAAATTTCTAAAACATCTAATGCAGATGGTGAAATAAGGTAAATTTTATAATCCCACAACCCAATATGGGCAATGAAATGAGTACTGATTTCCACAAAGACAATAAAGGGGGTGAGGAATCATAGTCAGCAATTTCTGAGAATGGAAGTAAGAGCTGAACAAATCATAGGTAACTCGTGAGAGACATTCTGCACAAACGAGTCTTGTCCAGTGTCTGTGTCCAGTGTCCAGTGTCCAGCTATCCCCAGGCCACAGTTGAGAAGTTTTCTATTTAAGAAGTGGGAGATATTTGGAGGTTTTGGGTCAACTGACAAATATCAACTTGGAGAATAAGCAACTCACTTAATAAATTTGATGATGTAGCAATAACAAATTGTATTTTAACCATAAATTGAAATCACCAGTTATTCAAACAGAATGATAAGAATAATTCATGAATGCACTTATTCAGGATTGCACAGGATTCAGCCAAAAGAATGTCCAATGTAGATGTTATAGCATTTTGTTTGTTAGAAAACAAGAATGAATATAAAGTAATTGAGAATGCAACTCATAAAAGTTAAAGAACAATAGAATAAACATAAAGAAAACAAATGGATGATGGAATTGAGATAACATCAGAAATTAACAAAATAGAAAACAACAAAACCAAGTGATTCAATAAAGTAAAACCAAAAGTAAGCTCTCTAAAAAGACCATTAAAAAATGCAACATTCTGGCAAGTCTGATAAAGAAAATTGGTGGGAAAATACAACAGAATAGACAGAGAAGAAAATTGGAATATAACCATAGAATCAAAGGAGTATAACACATTTTAGAAAAATGCTCTGTAGAACTTTATTTCAATAATGTGAAAATATTGGGCTTCCCTGGTGGCGCAGCGGTTGAGAGTCCACCTGCCAATGCAGGGGACATGGGTTCGTGCCCCAGTCTGGGAAGATCCCACATGCCGCGGAGTGGCTGGACCCGTGAGCCATGGCCGCTGAGTCTGTGCGTCTGGAGCCTGTGCTCTGCAATGGGAGAGGCCACAACAGTGAGAGGCCTGTGTACTGCAAAAATAATAATAATAATAATGTGAAAATATAGATATAGTACATAAGCTTCAGGAAAAATTATCAATATTGACAAAAAGAAATTAAAGATTTCAATAGATTGATAACAACCAAAGAAACTGAAAAGATAGTTAAAAACCCATCATAAAATTTCCAGATGTGTTCTAGAAAATCTCAAGGAATATGGAAATTAATCTGCCCCAGTATATGGTAAAAGCTGGTGAGATCCCCCTTTAATTCTACAAAATTGTCAGAACCTTAACTACAAAAGAATAGCAATGGCATTTGTAGTAGCAATAGAAGTAGTAGTAGTGGTAATGAAATTCAATCCCACTAATTAATACAGATTTTCAAAATCCTAAAGAGAAAATTACTAAAAGAATCCAGATGCAAGAATGTAAAGATGTTCTGAAATTAGGAAACACATAATAAAGAAGAAAAACTATAACTTCCATATATGTCCAGAAATTGTTTAATAAAATTTAGTTTTTATTCCAAATAAAATTCTTAGTAAGATAGCATTAAAAGAATGTTTTCTGAACTTATGAAAGTGTTTCTGTCAGAAAGGAACAGCAAAATATCATGTTTTGCAAAAATAAAATAAAATCAGGAACAGAAATATCACAATTACTCAATAATTTTTTCTGGAGATCTCAGCTAGAAGATTTAGATTTTAAAAGTGAAATGCTATATGAATATTAGAAGAAGCTAAATTGTCCTTATTTGTTGATGAATCATTTTCTTCCTAGCAAAGCCAAGCAAATCAACTGAAAAATTCTTAGATCTAGGCTGTCAAAGATAACATCTCCAAGGATTTGATATTGGAAATGAGATCTGTATGGTAAGAAGCTGATTCTACAAAGACTAGAGGTATCTCTGTGTGTGCGTGTGCGTGTGTGTGCCCATGTATCTGTGTATATGTCTGCATCTTTTTGAGTGTCTGTATATGTGTTTGTCTCTCTATCCATGTGTGCCTATATCTACGTACACATATTCATATGTAGATATGTATGTTTGTCTGTGATTTTGTGTGTGTTGGTAGATAGAGGAGTAGGAAACATTCCCTGCAAGAAGAAACAAGAAACTCAAAGGCCTTGAGATAGGAGTAAATGTGGTGTTCTTTGAGAACAGAGAGGGCTCCAGGAAGTTGGAGGTTGTTGATCCAGGGAAATTAGTAGAACATGGGGTCTGAGAGGCAGGAAGAGTCCAGGTCATGTAGAATCCTGTAAAGTATAAAAGGAGTCTGAATTTTGTTCGAAGTGAAGCCACTGATGAATTATTAGCAGGAGAGTGACATAACCAATTTACACTTTTAGTGTGTAGCTTTTACCATGACTATGGTACAGGTAATAAATTATTGTCCTGGAATCAGGGAAACTACTTAGGAGATTTCTGTGGTTGTTCATATGAGAGCTGTGGTGGCCTCAGTTGGATGGTAGCTGAGATAATGGAGAAAAATAACAGATCTGAGATACATTTTGGAGGTGAAATTGGCTCAACATTGTTAGTAAAATGAATGTGGGGGTTCAGGTAAAGGGGGTTTCAATGATACAATGGCAACTAACTGGGTGGATTATATTGTTGCCACTAACTGGGTTAAGGAATATTGGGCTAAAACCATGTAAGTGGGCATGATGAGAGGGGTGATTTAGAGATTAATTTTTGTTGAAATATATTAAGATGCTGATTAGAATTCCAAATGGAGATGTCAACACTGACAGTTGAAGAAATTGTCTGTAGTTCAGAGGAGAGGTCTAGGTTAGAGATATGAATTCAGAAAAATCAGTATTTAAGTGTTTTATAAAACTATATAGCAAAATGAAATCACCCAGAGACCTATAGAGGGAAAATCAAGAGTATCCAAGACTAATCCCAGAGACACTGCAACAATTATACACCTTTCAGATAAAAAGGTGAGAAAAAAAGGAAACAAAATAGTAGAAGGAAAAGCAGACAAATGAACCAGCACAAAAAGCAAGAGAAGAAAGTGATTCAAAATGGAAAGGGATTTAATTAGGTCAAACCATGCTAAAAATTTGAGCTAGATAAATTTGACAAGAAGAAACCAAGGTCAGATTGTAATGTGCTGGAAAGGAAACAGAACATAAGAAATTGGCTAGATACAGCTAGAGTAAGCCATACTACCAAGAAGTTTTGTTACTGAAAAATTTGACAATAGCAGGAGTGTGAAAGTCAGTGTTTCTAACACTTTATTGTGCATCCAAATCACCTGGGACTCTCACTGAAACTCAGTTTAAGATTCTGTAGCTTTGAGATTCTACATGTCTATGAAGTTCCTCCTTGAGATCCATGATACAGGTCAACACATCTAAGTACCAAGACTATATATTGTTTAGTGAAAAATGAAAGTTTCACAAGTATATGTCCAAGTAGATACACAGGATAAGACTATCAAAGCAGACTCACAGGGTTTGGAAATACTCCCTAGTGTTAGTCTTTACTATAATTTCAAAAAATACACAAGTTAAAAAAGCAAATGAAGCAACTGACAAGAGATTAATCTCCAAAATATGCAAACAGCTCATGCAGCTCAATATCAAAAAAAAGAACAACCCAATCAAAAAAATGGGCAGAAGACCTAAATAGACATTTCTCCAAAGAAGGCATACAGATGGCCAGCAAACACATGAAAAGATGCTCAACATCACTAATTATTACAGAAATGCAAATTAAAACTACAATGAGGTATCACCACACTGGTCAGAATGGCCATCATCAAAAAGTCTACAAACAATAAATGTTGGAGAGGGTGTGAAGAAAAGGGAACCCTCTTTCATTGATGGTGAGAATGTAAATTGATACAGCCACTATGCAGAAAAATATGGAGGTTCCTTAAAACACTAAAAATAGAGCTGCCATATGACCTAGCAATCTCAATCCTGGGCATATACCCTGAGAAAACCATAATTCAAAGGACACATGCACCCCAATGTTCATTGCAGCACTATTTACAACAGCCAGGACATGGAAACAACCTAAATATCCATTGACAGATGAATGGATAAAGATGTGGTACATATATACAATTGAATATTACTCAGCCATTAAAAGAAATGAAATTGGATCATTTTTAGAGACGTGGATAGACCTAGAGAGTGTCATACAGAATGAAGTAAGTCAGAAAGAGCAAAACAAATATAGTATATTAATGCAAATATGTGGAATCTAGAAAAATGGTACAGATTAACTATTTGCAAAGCAGAAATAGAGACACAGAAGTAGAGAACAAACATATGGACACCAAAGGGGGGAAGAGGGTGTGGGATGAATTGGGAGATTGGAATTGACATATATACACTACTATGTATAAAACAGATAACTAATTAGAACCTGCTGTATAGCACAGGGAACTCTAGTCAATGCTGTGTGTTGACCTAAATGGGAAGGAAATC
Source organism: Grampus griseus (assembly GCF_964374135.1). Lineage (NCBI taxonomy): Eukaryota > Metazoa > Chordata > Mammalia > Artiodactyla > Delphinidae > Grampus > Grampus griseus. The sequence continues at coordinate 46,620,221 of NC_139012.1, forward strand.
CAAAAAAAGAGGGGATTTATGTATGCATATTCCTGATTCACTTCACTGCACAGTGGAAAGTAGCACAACATTGTATAGCAACTCTACCCCAATTTAAAAAAAAAAGCATACTGAATGCTGGGACATGCCCCACGACTCTTAGGGTTCTTCCTTGCCACATGGAACACTGGCTCTCTGGAACAGAATAATAGATGAGTCCTGTAAGTGGGAATATATGGGTTATTACCACTCTGCTGAGATATTTTAAATTATGAAACATCTCTATCTCATACTCAGAGAGTTATGTAGCCTACATGATATTCTCCAAGGAACTATGTCTTATAAACCCAAACATTCCGGATTTATTAACAGTAGGAAATCCTTTAGCCAGGGACATCCTGTTGATAACATTCTATCAATAAGGTCACTTCCTCCTAGCAAATATCATCAGTCTATTTGTCTGGAGGTCTAGCTGACAAGTTGATTAGACCATCACTTGTTTTCTTATCCTTCCCCTAAGGTCATTACTTCCCAAGAGAAGGGAATGAATGGTTCACAGAACAGCTGCCTTTATTCACTCTCCCTGGCAGGGTTATGATGAAACCCTCATTCTCCATCCTCATTCTCCATCATACATAGAGGACAGGAAACTTCTTTATACTCTCTAGGGAGCAATATGGAAATAAACACTTCCTCTCCTCTCTCTGCTCTATCCTTATTATGTTCTCTAGAAAAGGTGTGATTGTTGTCTGGTGAGACAGGGGAGAGCTTTCTCTTTGCTGGATCTCATCACCAGCTAGTGTAGTCAGTTGTTAACTAAGTCTGGAAAGCTCTTTACTCCCTCATTGTGCCTGGCTCAAGCTTAGCCAGGTTTTCTTCTCCTGGTTTTCTGTCTAAGCCAATTTTGCTTTCAGAACAGAATCTCCCCACACCATTTGAGTAAATTTATTTCAGGTGGAAATTTGAAGGCCCTGAGAGAGTTCAAGAAGAGAAGGAACAAGGCCTCTGGAGAAAAGTTGTGCTCCTAATTTGTCTCCTTGAATTCTCATACAGAACTGGACTGAACAGTGGATGAGTGTAAAATTTCCCCTCTTAACCTCAAGCATATTGTTTCTAAATAGTATGTTGTGTGGGGGGAAGAGATGGGCAGGAGGCTGGGGAGAGGGACCTAATCTTTTATATACATACAGAAATTTTTGGAAGACTGCATTCTTAACTGTTAACGGTTTTCTTAGGGAAGTGTGGGATGAATGCAAATTTCCCATTTTGTTATATATAGATTTTTGTTATTTAATTTTTAAAATGTGCATGTATTATTGACATCTTCAGAAGTTTCAAAGTGTATAGATGCCAAAAAAGAAAGGGACTTAAGTAAATGTCATTCCAGAAACATGGTCTCCACCTAAGGAAGCTGACCCAGCCTTGAAGCCCAATACCAATTCCACCTCCTCTGAAAACTGTCTGTGCTCAGTTGTCAGGGATCTCACCACCCTTTGAGCCCCTGAGCACACATCTATAAACTTACATGGACATCCTCATTTTTGTTTGCATGCTCTGTTTCTTCATGTTTATGCCTTATGCTCCTGTAAGCCACTGAGGGTAGAGACCGGACATCTTGTACATCTTTGGTTTGCCTGTTTGAAACTACCCCATAGGCACTCTAAAAATACTGGCTGATTAACTGACAGAAATGTTTCCTCTAGTGAGAGTCATGGAAAGACCTTTGCTCCATCTTTGTAATTCTTCAGAGGACCTGGCCCAAGTGCAGAGGGCCATGTTGTCAAGATCAGTGAGACCTGAGGGGAAAGCAGCTACATCTCCTAGACATAAGATGCTCATTTATCTCAGGTGCACTCCTTGGGATCATAGAAATTAATAAAATAATAAAGAAAGCAAATAACTAAATCACTGGCCTATGTGTATTAGAAGAAACAAATGACTAGCTCCAAGTTCCTGAAGATCCTAATCTAGTCTAATTTCAGGCTCATGTCTTTGAACTTTTTACAAGCATAAATTTTTATTATGAAAAATAATATATTAATCCAATAATATGCTTATGCATCTTGCACACTGTTCTCCCTAGGCAACATGCATCAGGTCCTGGGACTGGAAAATTCCCTGCCTCCATGATTCAATGTGGAAAACCCCAATTCCCATCTTTGGTGCTAATCAAAGGAAAGTAATATTGGCACCACAAAGCATTTATCATCCTAATATTTCTGGTGCCTCTCTCATTTGGGATGATGAGGAAAAAAAAGTACTCCCTGTTGAGAAGGTGGAATAGAGCTGCTAGGCTTCTACTGAGTTCTTGCTGAGTCCTCACTTTCACTTTTCTTCTCCCTGAGTCCCCTATAACTCTAACTTCTTCCAAAAGGAGGGTCTCTGTTTACTATGTTTCATATACCTGTGTCAGGAAATTCAATCTGGGGTTCATAAAAATATAGCAGGAGAAAAGAAACCCATTAAAGAGCTAAGTTGGTTAAAGATGGTAGAATAAAATGAAATCACTTGTTTCACAGGAAATAATGAACTAGAGTATTTATCACACTATCAAACAATTCAATAATTTTTAATGGCAGAAGAGAAGAGAAAACCTTCAAAATTCTCTATTACTAAAATAATATACTCATGTATGCATCTCACAATTACTTTGGTTATGAAATTGACAGAAAAGAAAAAATGAAAATGGGAAAATATACTTAAATCAATAGAAAACACTGGTTCAAAAATATGAATAATCTATGAGCAGTTGAATACTTAACACAGAATATGCATAATATGGAATACTAATCCATTAATTTTAAAAATGTCACATATATGTGTACTAAAGTGGAAAGATGCTCACAGTATAAGTGAAAATGCAAGCTATACAACACAGTGTATTAAAGGCTAGAGTTATTTTTTAATTCCATGGGAGGGTGTACATAAGAATATTAATAAAATAAATGTTTACACACATTTATAGGAAAAAACAAGGAAGAATATGCAATAAATTGTCAACAGCAATTACCTTTGAAAAGTAATAAGGAGTATCTGGAGAAGTTAGACTTAAACTTTTTTCCTTTATATGCTTTTGTTTTAAATTAGAGAGAACAGTTGGAAAACACATTACCATACATGGATATATTTTCCTTCATTTAATCTGAGCTAGGAATTTTTTTCCCAGTCTTTTTTTATTGAAGTATAGTTAATTTACAATATTATGTTAGTCTTAGGCATATAGCATAGTGATTCAGGATTTTTACATATTGTAATCCATTAAAAGTTAATATAAAATGATGGCTATAATTCCTTGTGCTATAGAGTATATCCTCATTGCTTGTCCATTTTATACACATTAGTTTGTATCTCTTAATCCCATACTCCTATTTTGTCCCTCCCCTCTTTCATCTCCCCGTTGGTACACTAGTTTTTTCTCTATATCCATGAGTGTGTTTTTGTTTTACTATGTGCACTCATTTGTATAATTTTTTTAGATTCCACATACAAGGCATATCATAAAATATTTGTCTTTTTCTGTCTGACTTATGTCACTAAGCAAAATATTCTCTATTCACATTGCTGCAAATTTAAGGCTAAATTCTATTATATATATTATATATATATATATATATATATATATATATATATATATATATATATATATATATATATATGGCACACCTTCTTTATCCATTTGTCTGTTGATAGACATTTGGATTTCTCCCAAATCCTGGCTATTATAAATAGTGTTGCTATGAATCTTGGGGTGCATGTATCTTTTCAAATTAGTGTTTTTGTCTTTTCTGGATATACCAAGGAGTGGAATTGCTGGATAATATGGTAGTTCTATTTTTAGTTTTTTGAGGAATCTCCATACTGTTTTCCATAGTGGCTGCACCAATTTACATTCCCAACAGTGTACAAGGGCTCCCTTTTCTCCACATCTTCTCCAACATTTGTTATTTGTAGACTTTTTGATAATAGTCATTCTAATAGGTATAAGGTGATATCTCATTGTTGTTTTGATTTGCATTTCTTTTCATTTGCCTGTTAACCATCTGTATGTCTTCCTTGGAAAATTGTCTATTCAGATCTTCTGCCCATTTTTTTGATAAGGGTATTTGGTTTTTGATATTGAGTTGTATGAGCTATTTATATATATTATATATTAACCCTTTGTTAGTCATACCATTTGTAAATATTTTCTTCCCTTCTGTATGTTGTTTATTCATGTAGTTGATGGTTGCCTTTGCTGAGCAAAAGCTTTTTAGTTTAATTAGAATGCAATTGTTTATTTTTGCTTTTATTTCTTTTGCCTTAGGAGACAGGTCAAAAAAAACTTTGCTATGATTTATGTCAAGGGGTATTCTGCCTATGTTCTCTTCTAGGAGTTTTATGGTCTTACATTTAGGCTTTTTAATCTATTTTGAGTTGATTTTTTTATCTGATCTGAAAAAACTGTTCTAATCTTATTGTTTGACACACAGTTGTCCAGTTTTCCAAGCACCATTTCTAGAAGAGACAGTCTTTTCTCCATTGTACATTTTTACCTACTTTTTTGTAGATTAATTGCCTATGGGTACATGGATTTATTGCTGGGCTCTCTATTCTGTTCCATTGATCTGTGTGCCTGTTTTTCACAAGTACCATGTTATTTTGATTACTGAGCTTTGTAGTATATTTTGAAGTTTAGGAGGGTTAATTTTCCAGCTTAGCTGTTGTTCTTAGATTGCTTTGGCAGTTTGGGGTCTTTTGTGGCTCCATATGAATTTTAGGATTATTTATTCTAGTTCTATAAAAAAAACATGGATATTTTACAGGGAGTGTATTACATCTGTAGATTGGTTTGGGTAGTCTGGCCATTTTAAAAATATTAATTTTTCCAATCTAAGAGCATGGGCTATCTTTCCATTTCTTTGTATCATCTTCAATTTCCTTCATCAGTTTTTTATAGACTTCAGAGTATAGGTCTTTCATGTCCTTGGTTAAGTTTATTTCTAGGTATTTTATTCTTTTTGATGTGATTTTAAAATGGATTTTTTTTTTTACTTTCTCTTTCTAATAGTTCATTTTTAGTGTTTAGAAAAACGGTAGATTTCTGTATATTAATCTTGTATCCTGCAACATTGCTGAATTCTCTTATTCATTTTAATAGTTTTCGGGTGGAAACTTTAGGGTTTTCTATATAAAGTGTCATGTCATCTACAAATAGTGAGTTTTACCTCTTCCCTTCCAATTTGGATGCATTTTATTCTTTTTCCTGTCTGATTGCTATGGCTAGGACTTCCAATACTATTTTAAATAAATGTGTCAAAGTGGTCATCCTTGCTTTGTTCCTGAATTTAGGTGGAAGACTTTCAGCTTTTCACCATTGAGTATTATGTTAGTTGTGAGTTTGTCATAAATGGCCTTTATTATGTTGAGATATGTTCTCTCTGTACCAACTTTGATGAGAGTTTTTATCATGAATGGATGTTGAATTTTGTCAAAAGCTTTTTCTGCATCTATTGAGATGATCATATTGTGTTGCCTTTCCTTTTGTTAATGTGGTGTATTACATTGATTTGTGAAAGTTGAACCAGCCTTGCATCCCTGGAATAAATCCAACTTGATCATGATATATGATCCTTTTTATATATTGTTGGATTCAGTTTGCTAATATTTTGTTGAGGATTTTTGCATCCATATTCACCAAAGTTGTTACTCTTTAATTTTTTTTTTTTTTTGTACTGTCTTTGGTTTTGGTATCAGGGTAATGGTGGACTCATTGAATGATTTTGGGAGTGTTCTCTCCTGTTCAGTTTTTTGGAATAGTTTGAGAAGGGTAGGTATTAGTTCTTCTTTATATGTTTGGTAGAATTCCCCAGTGAAGCCATCAGGTAATGGACTTTTGTTCGCTCAGAGTTTTTTTTTTTTTTCATTATTACAAATTCAGTTTCACTATTAGTGATCAGTCTATTCAGATTGAATATTTCTTCCACATTCAGCCCTAGAATGTTGTATGTTTCTAGAAATTTGTGATTTCCTCTAGTTGTCCAATTTGCTGGTATATAACTATTTATAGTATTCCCTTGTTTTTTTTTTTTTTCTTTGTATCTCTGTGATATTTGTTGTTCTTTCTCCTCTTTCATTTCTTATTTTGTTTATTTGGGTCCTCTCCTTTTGTTTCTTGGTGAGCCTGGCTAAAGATTTATCAATTCTCTTTATCTTTGCAAAAAAAAAACAAAGATAAAATTTTATTAATCTTTTCTATTTTTCTTTTGATCTCTATTTTATTTATTTCCTCTCTGATCTTTATTATTTCCTTCATTCTGCTGACTTTGTGCTTTGTTTGATATTTTTCTAATTCCTTTAGGTGGAAGTTAGGTTGTTTATTTCAGATTTTTCTTGTTTCTTGAAGAAGGTCTATATCACTATAAATTTCCCTCTTAGAACTGTTTTTTTTCCTGCATTCTACAGAATTTGGAGTACTATGTTTCCATTTTCTTTTGTCTTGATAATTTTTTGACTTCTTCTTTGATTTCTTCATTGACCCACAGTTTTTTAGTAGCATGTTATTTACTGTCCACAAGTTTGTGTTTCCCCATTTTCATTTCTGTAATTAATTTCTAGTTTCACACTTTTATGGTCAGAAAAAACGTTTGTTATAATTTCTATTTTTTAATTTGTTGATACTTGTTTCATGGTCTACCATTTGCTCTATCCTGGAGGAATTTCCATGTGTACTTTGTAAAGATGTGTATTCTGCAGTTTTTGGATCTAATGTCTTATAAATATCTATTAAGTCCAACCAGTCTATTGTGTCACTTAAGTCCATTGTTGTCTTATCGATCTTCTGTCTGGGTGATCTGTCCATTAATGTAAGTGAGGTGTTAAAGTCCCCTACTTTTATCATATTATTGTCAATTTCTCCATTTATGTCTTGTAGTATTTGCTTTATATAGTTAGGTGATCTTGTGTTGGGTACATGTATGCTAATGAGTGTTATATCCTCTTCTTTATCATTTTATAATGCCTTCTTTATCATTTTTGGTAGCCTTTGTTTTAAAGCCTATTTTGTGTGATTTGAGTGTTCTTACTCCAATTTTCTTACCATTTCCATTTGCATGAAATATCTTTTCCCATCCCCTCATTTCAGTCTCTTTTACCTTTAACCCTGAAGTGAGTTTCTTGTAGGCAGCATATTAAAAGTGTTTTTTTTTAATCCAATTAGTCACTCTATTTTTATTTTGATTGGAGCATTTAGTCCATTGACATTTAAAGTAATTATTGATAAGTATGTACTTACAGCCATTTTATTACTTGTTTTCTGGTTGTTTGTGTAGTTCTCTGTTCATCTATTCTTGTTTCTTCCCTTGTGGTTTGATGATTTTCTTTAGTAGTATGCTTGTCTTCCTTGTTTTTAGTTTTTTTTTTTTTAGGTTTTTGATTTGTGATTGCCATGGGATTCATATATGTTGATCCATAATTATATTGATTTGTTTTAAACTGGTATTCATTCAAGTTCAAACACATTCTAAAAGATGTACACTTTTACTCCCCTCCCACACATTTTGTGTTTTTGATGTCATATTTTACATCTTCATGCTTATCCCTATCTGTTTATTGTAGTTATAGTTGCTTTAAAATTTTTTCTCTTTTAGTCTACACACTGGCTTATTTAAGTGGTTGATCCTCAGTCCTTACTCTATATTTTTTCTTTCCTAGTTGGGTTTTCCCTTTCTTATAGATTCTTACTCCTTTATCACTTAGATAAGACCCTTCAACATTTTTTTTAGAGTAGCTTTAGCATTGATGAACTCCTTTATTTTTAGCTTTTCTGAGAATTTCTTTATCTTCCTTCTATTCTAAATGGTAATCTGGCTGGGTTGAATATCCTAGGTTACATGTTTTTCCCTTTCAACACTTTAAACCTTATGCTACTCCCTTCTGCCCTGCAAAATTTATGTAGAGAAATCAGCCTTACGGGTGTTTCCTTTGTATATGACTCTTTGTTTTTCTCTTGCTTCCTTTAAAATTCTCTCTTTAACTTTGATTTTTATAATTTTAATTATGATACTTCTTGGTTTGGATTTGTTAAGATTTTTCTTGTTTTGAACCCTCTGTGCTTCCTGTTCCTGGATATGTTTCCTTCTTCAGGTTTGGGAATTTTTCAACCATAATCTTCTGAAATACATTTCCATTTCCCTTCCCTCTCTCTTCTCCTTCTGGGAACCCAATAATGAAAATATTGGTATCTTAATGTTCTCCCAAAGATCTCTTAAATTAGTTTCATTTTTTTAATGTGTTTTTCTCTCTGTTGTTCTGATTGGTTATTCCATCGTCCAGATCATTTTTGCATTCTTCTATATCACTTAGTCTTCTATTCATTTCTTCTAGTGTGTTTTTTATTTCAGTTTTGAATTATTTATTTCTGAATGGGCCTTTTTTTAAATACTTTCTAGTTCCTTGCTAAGATGTTCACTATTTACATAAATTCTTTCCTAATTCAGTTAACATTTTTATTACCAATATTTATTACCAATGAATTATTTAGCTGGTAAATTGTTTATTTCTGTTCCATTTTTTTCAGGGTTTTTCCCTTGCTCTTTCAATTCAGAGTAGTTTTGCTTCCTTTTCATTTTGCTTAACTTTCTCTGTCTTTATGAATTTACCTATTGCAGTCTTGAAGGGGTGTTCTTATTTAAAAGTGTCTATATACAGACTACGTGTCCAATGCTTTTGTTGAGAGAACTGGATCTGACATGGATGCAAATCACATCTTTCGGAGAAGGAAGGGCTAGAGGGTGTGAGGCAGAACTTTCTCTCTGCTAATTGTTCATCACTGCCCTGTTGAGGACAGGGTCTGATCCCAAGTTCCTGAAGCAGAAGCCCTGAAGGTCTTGCCTGAAGAGGTTCTTCTCTCTTTGTGTGTTTTTCACTTTCCCTGTGCTGGGACCCTTGCTTCAGTAGAGGAGAGTGCTAAAACAAGTGGGGCCCATTCGCGGACAGAGGTCTGATGTGCTGCCTGTTTAGGTGACTGTGTCTCCACTCAGACTCAGCCTCAGTTGCAAGTCCCCTTTATCCCTCACTCAATCGTTATCCCCAGCCTCTGTGTCTCCCTCCTAGTTGTGGAGCTGCTCCACAGGGTTGGCCAGGGCCCACATAAACTGTTGTTGTGTGTCAAGAATTGAACTGTGGTGGTGAAGCTGCCATCAGAGGTCTGGGCAGCTTCTGGAGTACTGTTTAAGTAAGTACCAACAATGGTTGTCTCCACCCCACCCAGGTCCCACCCTGGGACCAGATTCCCTCTGTATCCCAAGGTCGAGTGTCTTCCCCAGTTATGGCTTCCCCAGATCCAATGCTGCACTGTGGCATGGAGTGAGGAGAACTGGAGAGTTTGCTCAGCTTGGGCTGGGATATAAAGTGAGGTGATCCTTGGAAATCCAGCAGCCACTAGAGCAGACCTCTCTCTGCACTGTCTGGGGGAGAGCCAGTGTGCATACTCCTCACAAGTCCAGGTTTCCCACAGCCCTTCTATTTATCCCAGCAGTCCTCCAACCATCCAAGGGGGATTGTCTCCTCTGCATATGACCCCAGGACAGGGGTGCCCAATTTATGGCTTAACCACTCACTCTCCAGGGCAGGTATCCACCTGTGTAATCTCTTTTTTCCTCTGAGTCCCTTCCCAGGGGCACAGGTCTCAACCTTATATCTTTCTTTCCCTTCCTACTTGATTTCATGTTTATCTTTCTTACAGCTTTGGTTGTACAGGAATCCTTCTGCCACTTTTCAGTTAACTTTCAGTGAGAATTGTTCCACAAGTAGATATATTTTTGATGTGGTTTTTTGGGGAGGTGAGCTCCACATCTTCTTCCTCCCACGTCTTGATGTCTCCTCTCAGGAATATTAACAAATGCTATCTAATGTATTCCCTTTCAAAAAGAACCATATGAATCCAGAGCAGTGTAGCCTCTACTACATGAAAAATATTTTTGGTCTTCTCCTCTGCATCAGCTATTCTCTCTCTGACATATTATTTTCATTGGCATCCTAACATGATAAATGATAAACCATGTATATAAAATGCTTCCCTTGCCCTCACATCCCTCCAACAATCACCTCATTTCTCTGATCAATTTTTTCTATTTCTAAACTTCTTGTTTTCTCTTTAGTACACTCCAGGGGAGTTTTTAATCCCCATCACTTCTCTCATCTATGTCACCAGTGAAACCTAATGAACACTTGCCTGTCTTCCTCTTTCTTGACTGCTCAGCAGAACTTAATGAACACTTGCCTGTCTTCCTCTTTCTTGACTGCTCAGCAGAACTTAATAGAGGTGACCATTTCTCATCCTTGAAACACTTTCTTTACTTTACTTCCATGTCACCAAAGGCACTTATTTTCAGTTACCAGCAGCTCCTTCTTGGTCTCCTCTAGTAGATCTTCTTCCTTCTCCCTATTTCTGAATTCTAGAGTTCCCTAGACATAGTCCTTAGACCTCTTCACTTTTCTATCTGTACTCATTCTGTTTGTGTTTAAATTCAACCCCATGGCTCTAAATACTCTGGGTCATAATTTAGAGTAATGCCAGTTGCTTTAACAAACAAGAAACAGACCAAATTACCATAATTAAATAAAATAAAAGTTTACTTCTTACATAACAGCTCAGTGCAGTTTCCTGATAAGTGAAGTTATTTAAGAAATAATTAGGAATCTCATGATCAGAAGAGTTTTGTATGACTTTCTTTCTCTCTCCCTCTTCAATTCTTACTTCTACTCCAGGGGCTTGACATTTTTTAGTTATTCTTTTTTAATTGAAGTTATTATATTCTAACAGTTATTACTGGTATTAATGATATGATTATAGAGGCATGTGGTCTCACATGAGCATGTACTTAACAGGAAGCAGGTTCTACATGCATCACATAAAAGAACTGGTTAGAACACACAGAAATAAGTAGATCCACTGGGAAGGATGCAGTCTGATAGGGGAGCCAAGTTAGTAGATCAATTCAGAGAAGTTACTTTAACTCAAGGCAAGACCAAAGCTTTTGTGAATGAATATTCAAATCCATCTGATACCCTCATGATTTTTGCCAATTTATCAGGTATAAATGGAACAGAAACAGCACATGAATTTAAAATACATTTGTCAGGAAAGCAGAGAGTGTATATTATTTAGAAAAAAATCACCAAAGTTTAGATGGTATAATTTGTTTTTAACTAAACAAATATGTACTTATTTTTTATTTTATTATTTTTTAACACCTTTATTAGAGTATAATTGCTTTACAATGTTGTGTTAGTTTCTGCTGTATAACAAAGTGAATCAGCTATATGTATACATATATCCCCATATCCCCTCCCTCTTGCATTTCCATCACACCCTTCATATCTCACCACTCTAGGTGGTCACAAAGCACCAAGGTGATATCCTTGTGTGATGCACCTACTTCCCACTAGCTATCTATTTTACATTTGGTAGTATATATATGTCAGTGCTACTCTCTCACTTCGTCCAGCTTACCTTCCCCCTCCCCATGTCCTCAAGACCATTCTCTACATCTGCATCCTTATTCCTGTCATGTCCCTAAGTTCGTCAGAACCATTTTTTTTCTTAGATTCCATATATATGTGTTAGTGTATGGTATTTGTTTTTCTCTTTCTGACTTACTTCACTTTATATGACAGGCTATAGGTCCATCCACCTGACTACAAATAATTCAATTTCATTTCTTTTTATGGCTGAGTAATATTCCATTGTATATATGTGTCACATCTTCTTTATCCATTCATCTGTCATTGGACATTAAGTTGCTTCCATGTCCTGGCTGTTGTAAACAGTGCTGCAATGAACATTGTGGTACATGACTCTTTTTGAATTATGATTTTCTCAGGGTATATGCCCAGTAGTGGGAGTGCTGGGTCATATGGTAGTTCTATTTTCAGTTTATTAAGGAACCTCCATACTGTTCTCCATAGTGGCTGTATCAATTCACATTTCCACGAACAGTACAAGAGGGTTCCCTTTTCTCCACACTCTTTCCAACATTTATTGTTTGTAGATTTTTTGATGATGGCCATTCTGACTGGTGTGAGCTGATATCACATTGAATATTTGATTTTTATTTCTCTAATGATTAGTGATGTTGAGCATCCTTTCATGTGTTTGTTGGCAATCTGTATATCTTCTTTGAATAAATATTTATTTAGATCTTCTGCTCATTTTTAGATTGGTTTGTTTGTACCTTTGATATTGAGCTACAAGTGTTGGTTGTATATTTTGGAGATTAATCCTTTGTCAGTTGCTTCATTTGCAAATATTTTCTACCATTCTGAAGGTTGTCTTTTCATCTTGTTTATGGTGTCTTTTGCTGTGCAAAAGATTTTAAGTTTCGTTAGGTCCCATTTGCTTATTTTTGTTCTTATATCCATTTCTCTAGGAGGTGGGTCAAAAAGGATTTTGCTCTGACATAAGTCAAAGAGCATTCTGTCTATGTTTTCCTCTAAGAGTTTAATGGTCTCTGGGCTTACATTTAGGTCTTTAATTCATTTTGAGTTTATTTTTGTGTATGGTGTTAGGAAGCATTCTAATTTTATTCTTTTACATGTAGTTGTACAGTTTTCCCAGCACCACTTATTGAAGAGGCTGTCTTTTCTCCATTGTATATTCTTGCCTCCTTTATCAAAGATAAGTTGACCATATGTGTGTGGGTTTACCTTTGGGCTTTCTATCCTGTTCCATTGATCTATATTTCTGTTTCTGTGCCAGTGCCATACTGTCTTGACTACTGTAGCTTTGTACTATAGTCTGAAGTCTGGGACCCTGATTCCTCCAGCTCCGTTTTTCTTCCTCAAGATTGCTTTTGTTATTCGGGGTCTTTTGTGTTTCCATACAAATTGTGAAATTTTTGCTCTAGTTCTGTGAAAAATCCCATTGGTAATTTGACAGGGATTGCATTGAATCTGTAGATTGCTTTGGGTAGTATAGTTATTTTCACAGTGTTGATTCTTCCAATCGTAGAACATGGTATATCTCTCCATCTGTTTGCATCACCTTTAATTTCCTTCATCAGTGTCTTATAGTTTTCTGCATAGAGGTATTTTTCTCCTTAGGTAGGTTTATTCCTAGGTATTTTATACTTTTTGTTACAATGGTAAATGGGAGTGTTTCCTTAATTTCTCTTTCAGATTTTTCATCATTAGTGTATAGGAATGCAAGAGATTTCTGTGTATTAATTTTGTATCTCGCTACTTTACCAAATTCATTGATTAGCTCTAGTAGTTTTCTGGTAGCACTTTTAAGATTCTCTATGTATGGTATCATGTCATCTGCAAACAGTGCCAGCTTTACCTCTTCTTTTCCAATTTGGATTCTTTTTATTTCTTTTTCTTCTCTGATTGCTGTGTCTAAAACTTTCAAAACTATGTTGAATAATAGTGGTGAGTGTGGGCCTCCTTGTCTTGTTCTTGATTTTAGAGGAAATTGTTTCAGATTTTCAGCATTGAGAATGATGTTGGGTGTGAGTTTTTCATATATGTCCTTTAGTATGTTGAGGTAGGTTCCCTCTATGCCTAATTTCTGGAGAGTTTTTAACATAAATCGGTGTTGAATTTTGTCAAAAGCTTTTCCTGAATCTATTGAGATTATCATATGGTTTTTATCCTTCACTTTGTTAATATGGTTAACATTGATTGATTTGTGTATACTGAAGAATCCTTGTATTCCTGGGATAAACCCTATTTCATCATGTTGTATGATCCTTTTAATGTGCTGTTGGATTCTCTTTGCTAGCATTTTGTTGAGGATTTGTGCATCTATGGTCATCAGTGATATTGGTATATAGTTTTCTTTTTTGTGACATCTTTGGTTTTCATATCAGGGTGATGGTTGCCTCCTAGAATGAGTTTGGGGAGTGTTCCTCCCTCTGTTATATTTTGGAAGAGTTTGAGAAGGATAGGTGTTAGCTCCTCTCTAAACGTTTGACAGAATTCACCTGTGAAACCATCTGGTCCTGGGCATTGGTTTGTTGGAAGATTTTTAATCACAGTTTCAGTTTCAGTGCTTGTGATTTGTCTGTTTATATTTTCTATTTCTCTCTGCTTCAGTCTCAGAAGGTTGTGCTTTTCTAAGAATTTGTCCATTTCTTCCAGGTTGTACATTTTATTGGCATAGAGTTTCTTGTAGCCATCTCTCATGATCCTTTATATTTCTGCAGGGTCAGTTGTTACTTCTGTCTCACTTTTAGTTCTGTTGATTTGAGTCTTCTCCCTTGTTTTTGTGATGAGTCTGCCTTCTGGTTTATTGATTTTGTTTATTTTCTCAAAGAACCAGCTTTTAGTTTTACTGATCTTTGTTATTGTTTCCTTCTTTTCTTTTTCATTTATTTTTGATCAAATCTTTATGATTTCTTTCCTTCTGCTAACTTTGGGGTTTTTTTGTTCTTCTTTCTCTAATTGTTTTAGGTGTAAAGTTAGGATGTTTATTTGAGATTTTTCTTGTTTCTTGAGATAGGATTGCATTGTTATAAACTTTCCTTTTAGAACTGCTTTTACTGCATCTCATAGGTTTTGGGTCATCATGTTTTCATTGTCATTTGTTTCTAGGTTTTTTTTTTATTTCCTCTTTGATTTCTTCATTGATCTCTCAGTTATTTAGTAGCATATGGTTTAGCCTCCATGTGTTTGCATTTTTTACAGTTTTTTTTCCTGTAATTTATACCAAGTCTCATAGCATTGTGGTCAGCAAAGATACCTGATATGATTTTAATATTATTAAATTTACCAAGCCTTGATTTGTGACTCAAGATATGATCTATCCTGTAGAATGTTCCATGAGCACTAGAGAAAAATGTGTATTACATTGTTTTTGGATGGAATGTCCTATAAATATCAATTAAGTCCATCTTGTTTAATGTATCATTTAAAGCTTGTGTTTCCTTATTTGTTTTCATTTTGGATGATCTGTCTATTTGTGAAAGTGGAGTGTTAAAGTCTCCTACTCTGATTGTGTTACTGTTCATTTCCCCTTTTATTGCTGTTAATATTTTCCTTATGTATTGACGTGCTCCTGTATTGGGTATATAAATATTTACAATTGTTATATCTTCTTCTTGGATTGATCCCTTGATCATTATGCAGTGTCCTTCTTTGTATTTTGTAATAGTCTTTGTTTTAAAGTCTATTTTTTCTAATATGAGAATTGTTACTACAGCTTTCTTTTGATTTTCATTTGCATGGAATATCTTTTTTCATCCCCTCACTTTCAGTCTGTATGTGTCCCTAAGTCTGAAGTGGGTCTCTTGTAGACAGCATATTTAGGGGGCTTTTTTTATGTGTATTTTTTTAATTTTTATTTTATATTGAAGTATAGTTGATTAATAATGTTGTGTTAGTTTCAGGTGCACAGCAAAGTGATTCAGTTATGCATATACATGTATCTATTCTTTTTTGAATTCTTTTCCCATTTAGGTTATTACAGAATATTGAGCAGAGTTCCCTGTGCTATACAGTAGGCCCTTGTGGGTTATCTGTTTTAAATACAGCCATATGTATGTGTCAATCCCAAACTCCCCAACATGACCTGCGGTGTGAGCTTCATTCATCATGAGGGTTACACACGGTTGGATGTGGCAGTCACTGAGGCCCGCACATTTGCACAGAGGGTCTCCCAAATGCTCAGGGCCTGCTGAGTCCACTGCACAGAAGGGCCCCACTGGGCACAGGGGCTCCGGCCCTGGGCGAAGGGTCAGGGAACTGTTGGGAACACGGCTCTTAGACTAACAGACTCGGGTGGAGGATGAGGTTTGTCCTCACTGAGGGATGTCACCCATGTCTCAGAGCTTCTGTTTTCTTCTCGGTCGTGGGGAGGGTTGTCCTTGGTCCTTCGCTTTAAGGGGAGGCTTCAGGGAGGAGGTGCCTGCCTGGGGCTTGACATGCAGTGTGGCCAGGGGGTACAGGAGCCCGTGCATGGCAGCTGGGCCTTGCTGTACTCACAGTCATGGTGATTTCAGTTCTCAGATAGAATGACCAAATGGGTAAGGTGGGTGCCATCCAACCCTGCCCTGAGTGCTTCTCCCTCATGAGGTGGTTCTGGGAGGGGGTCCCAAGAGCCCATGGTTTCCAGTTTAGTTAAAGTTGAAGGGGGTTCTTTAGAAACTTGGCTGCTCTGGAGTGAGACTCCCAGCTCTCTGCTGGGCAAAGATACGGGCCAGGGGGGCAGGCGGCTCATTCGGGCCAGTCGGGGACAACTGCTGGGGTGGCCAGCGGGCCAAGACAGGGTCTGTTTGGTGCCCTTAGGTCCTGCCAAGTTCAGGCCTGCTCTTGAGCTCTGGGCAGTTTTCCCAAATTCAACTTCCAGAGATTTTACCTTTTCAGAGACCCAACTGTGTTTCAAATGAGCTGAACGTTCTTTGAATTTGCTTTTAAATCACTGATCTGAGTTTGGGCTTAGGTGGGAGGATGGTTCTTTGGTGTCGTTGGCTGCAACACATCCCATAAACGGTGGCCGTTTAAGGAAATGAGGGCATTGTGGCTGGGGAGGCATCTCAGGAGTGTCCTTCCCCTGGCCGGCTGGGTCAAAGCTGATTCCTTGGCCATGGCCCTGGGCACTGCTCCTGGTATGCAGCTTGTCTCCCAGGAAGTGATTCCTGGCCAGGGCATCAAAGCACCAGGATTCCCAAACGTTGGGGGTATCTTTGCCCAGGGGCGGGGAGCACATATCCCGCTGGATATTGTTTCAGGCCTGACCTCTTTCTGACCACGTGCAACCGGCTTCCAGGTCGTCATGTGGATTAGAGAGACCCCTGTACTGGAGGTGTCCAGCCTTGAGCTTGACAGGTCATCAGTGCCCCTCTGACGTAGGGGCCTTGTTTTTGTATCCATTCAGCCAGTCTATGTTTTTGGGTTGGAGCATTTAATCCATTTACATTTAAGGTAATTATCGATATGTATGTTCCTATTACATTTTTCTTAACTGTTTTGGGTTTGTTATTGTAGGTCTTTTCCTTCTCTTGTGTTTCCTGCCTAGAGAAGTTCCTTTAGCACTTGTGAAGGTGGTTTGGTGGTGATCTTAACTTTTGCTTGTCTGTAAAGGTTTTCTCTGTTGAATCTGAATGAGATCCTTGCTGGGTAGAGTAATCTTAGTTGTAGGTTTTTCCCTTTCATCACTTTAAATTTGTCCTGCCACTCACTTCTGACTTGCAGAATTTCTGCTGGAAGTTCAGCTGTTAACCTTATGGGCATTCCCTTGTATGTTATTTGTTGCTTTTCTCTTTCTGCTTTTAATATAGTTTCTTTGTATGTAATTTTTGATAGTTTGATTAATATGTGTCTTGGCATGTTTCTACTTGGATTTATCCTGTTGGGACTCTCTGCACTTCCGGGAGTTGATTGACTATTTCCTTTCCTACGTTACAGAAGTTTTCAACTATAACCTCTTCAAATATTTTCTCAGTCCCTTTCTTTTACTCTTCTTCTCCTGGCACCCCTATAATTTGAATGTTGGTGCGTTTAATGTTGTCCCTGAGGTCTCTGAGACGATCCTCAATTATTTTCATTCTTTTTTATCTATTCTGTTTTGCAGTAGTTATTTCCATTATTTTATCTTCCAGGTCACTTATCCCTTCTTCTGCCTCAGTTATTTGTTATTGATTACTTCTAGAGGATTTTTAATTTCATTTATTGTGTTGTTCATCGTTGCTTGTTTCATCTTTAGTTCTTCTAGGTCCTTGTTAAATGTTTCTTGTATTTTCTCCATTCTATTTCCATGATTTTTGGTATCTTTACTATCATTACTCTGAATTCCTTTTCAGGTAGACTGCCTATTTCCTCTTCATTTGTTTGGTCTAGTGGGTTTTTACTTTGCTCCTTCATCTGCTGTGTATTTCTCTGTCTTCTCATTTTGCTTAACTTACTGTGTTTGAGGTCTCCTTTTTGTGGGCTTCAGGCTCGTAATTCCTGTTTTTTTGGTGTCTGCTCCCAGTGGGTAAGATTGGTTCAGTGGCTTGTGTTGGCGTCATGGTGTAGGGGACTAGTGACTGTGTTCTGGTGGGTGGAACTCTATCTTGTCTTCCTGTTGGCTAGGGCTTCATCCAATGGTGCGTTTTGGGTTTTCTGTGAACTTAGTATGATTTTCAGCATCTTCTCTGCTAATGGGTGTGGTTGTGTTCCTCTCTTGCTAGTTGATTGTCATGGCACATCCAGCACTGGAGCTTGCTGGTCATTGGGTGGAGCTGGGTCTTAGTGTTGAGACAGAGATCTCTAGGAGAGCTCTCATCTATTGATATTACATGGGTCCAGGTTGTCTCTGGTGGTCTAATGTCCTGAACTCCGCTCTCCCAAAACGTCAGGTCTGACACCAGGCCATAGCACCAAGACCCTGTCAGCCACACAGCCTGGTAAGTGTGGATTTTCTTGCCTTTTGGGAAATCTGAGGTCTTCTGCCAGCATTCAGTAGGTGTTCTGTAGGAGTTGTTCCAAGCATCAGATGGTATAAATTTAAAAATTAGGTCAGCAGCTCAGTGATTTAATTAACATTTCACTGCATAATTACAATAGCTACAATAATGATAGTTATCATCAATATATGCTAGTCTTCATAGCTTTTCATAGCTTACCATACATAATGTTTACAACAATACTAAGAACTAAATTCCATTTATACAGATGAGAAAACTGAAGGGCAGAGCTGTTTAAGTGACATGTTAATGTTCTATAATAAGCTACTGGGGCCATCTGACAGAATTCAGCATCCATTAGTGATAAAAAACTCTTATTATAGTAGGTATAGAGGGAACATATCTCAAAATAGTAAAAGCTATTTATAGCAAATGCACAGCTGATATAATACTCAATGGTGAAAAGTTGAAAGCCTTCCCACTAAAATCTGGAATAAGATAAGGATGCCCACTCTCACCACTTCTCTTCAAAAAAGTATTGGAAGTCCTAGCTCCAGCAATCAGACAAGAAAAAGAAATAAACGGTATCCAAATTGGGAGGGAAGAGGTACAATCGTCATCATATGTAGATGATATGATACTATACATAGAAAACCCTAAAGATTCCACACAAAAACTACTAGAACTTATAACTGAATTCAGCAAAGTAGCAGGTTACAGGATTAACATGCAGAAATCAGTGGCATTTCTTTACACCAACAATGAAATGTCAGAAAGGGAATGTTAAAACAAAACAATACCTTTTAAAATTGCAACCCCCAAAATAAAACACTTAGGAATAAACCTCACCAAGGTGGTGAAAGTCTTATACTCTGAGAACTATAAAACATTAATAAAGGAAATTGAAGTTGTTTCAAAGAAATGGAAAGATATCACATGCTCTTTGATTGGAAGAATTAATATTGTTAAAATGAACATATTACCTAAAGCAATCTACTGATTTAATGTAATCCCTATCCAATTACCCATGACTTTTTTCACAGAACTAGAACAAATAATCCTAAAATTCATATGAAACCGTAAAAGACCAAGAATTATCAAATCAATCCTGAAGAAAATAGCAAAGCAGGAGGCATAACCATCCCAGACTTCAGACAATACTACAAAGCTACAGTAATCAAAACAGTGTAGTATTGGCACAAAAATAGACATACAGATCAATGGAACAGAATAGAGAGCCCAGAAATAAACCCACACACCTATGGTCAATTAATCTTTGACAAAGGAGGCAAGAATATACAATGGGAAAAAGACAGTCTCTTCAGCAAGTGATGTTGGGAAAGTTGGACAGCCGTATGTATATCAATGAAGTTAGAGCATACCATCTCACCATACACAAAAATAAACTCAAAATGGCTTACAAACTTGAACATAAGACATGACATCCCAAAACTCCTAGAATAGAAATAGGCAAGATATTCTCTGACATAAATTGTACCAATGTTTTCTTAGGTCAGTCTCCCAAGGCAATAGAAATAAAAACAAAAGTAAACAAATAGGACCTAATCAAACTTACAAGCTTCTGCACAGCAAAGGAAACCATAAACGAAATGAAAAGACAACCTACAGAATGGGAGAAAATATTTGCTAATTATGTGATCAACAAGGGCTCAATTTCCAAAATATACAAATAACTCGTACAATTTGACAACAACAACAACAAAAAAACCCAATCAAATAATGGGTAGAAGACCTAAAGAGACATTTCTCCAAAGAAGAAATACAGATGGTCGATAGGCACATTAAAATATTCTCAACTTTGCTAATTATTAGAGAAATACAAATCAAATCTACAATGAGATATCACCTCACACCAGTCAGAATGGCCATCGTTAAAAACTCTACAAATAACAAATGCTAGAGAGTGTGTGGAGAAAAGGGAACCCTCCTACACTGTTTGTGGGAATGTAAATTGGTGCAGCCACTTGGAAAACAGTATGGAGTTTCCTCAGAAAACTAAAAATTGAATCACCATATGATCCAGCAATCCCACTCCTGGGCATGTATCCAGACAAAACTGCAATTCAAAAAGATACATGCACCTCAATGTTCATAGCAGCAGTATTCAGAATAGCCAAGACATGGAAACCACCTAAATGTCCATTAACAGATGAATGGATAAAGACGATGTTGTACATATATACAATGGAATACTACTTAGCCATAAGAAATGAAATAATGCCTTTTGCAGCAACATGGATTCAACTAGAGATTATCATACTAAGTGGCATAAATCAGAAAGAGAAAGACAAATACCATATGATATCACTTACATGTGGAATCTAAATTATGACACAAAAGAACCTATCTATGAAACAGAAACAAAATAAGGGGCATAGAGAATAGACTGGTGGCTGCCAAGGGGGAGGTGTGTGGGAGGGTATAGGAGTGGGAGTTTGGGATTAGCAGATGCAAACTAGTACGTATAGAATGGATAAACAAGGTCCTACTGTATAGCACAGGGAACTATATTCAATATCCTGTGATAAACCATAATGGAAAAGAATATGAAAAAGAATCTATATGTATAACTGAGTCACTTTGCTGTACAGCAGTAATTGACACACTGTAATTTAGCTTTACTTCAATTAAAAAAAAAAAAGACTATTTGCCTCACTTCTACAGAAGTTTTATTTGTGCCAAATGGATTCCTGGTGGGCCCTTTCCATCTCTTGTGCAAGCAAGGCTATATGATGGTACACATGATCTGACCACTGTTCAGACTCAGCCTGGACCACTGCTTCTAATTTCATTGTCCCTGGATCTGATATGTTAAACACATGGCATTTGCCATGTTCTTATTTAGATGGAATGAAACTTTGGATCCTATCTGAATTATGAAAAAAAAAATTAAGGGGATGCAAACTTACTGAATATTACTTCCTCACAATAAAGTTGTCAATTGTTCTTAATGAAAAAAAATTGAAAATACTGAAAACGTTAAATGAATTTTAGAAAATTATCATTAATACCCTTGCCAGTAAGAAATAATTCCATATGACTTTCTAAGACTATTGCATATATTTGAAATCATAATTTGTTTATTTTTCTCTTCTATATTTTTACTAAAAATAAATTTTTCAGATTATTAAATTTTCCTTTAAAAATAATGTGAATGCCATCATCACATTCCATTGTATGTATATACCATATTTTACTTAATCCTTTCATTATTATTGAACATTTAGTTCATAATTTTTCATTATTGTAAATAAAACTGCAGCGAACATCTTGAATATAGAAAATGGTCCTCCTTTCTGGTTTTGTCTTTAGTATTAGTAGTGTGGATAAAACCAAGCAACTTAACATTTTCATATTTGTAAATCTTTTGTTCCATTATCTTAAACTTGTGTTCTGGAAAGACTGTGTACCTTTGAATACTCTCACTAGAAATGTACAAAACACCCAACTAAGAAAGCATCATCAACTTTACGCATTTCCCCACTTATATTTTTCTGATTTGATGAATGAACATGTCTCATTCCACGAACTTAAATTTATTTGATTACTCTTGGTGAGAAATGATGTTTTTTAAATTTTTGTATTATTAATATGTCTCTACTTAATTAATCCACCAGAGGATCTGGTCTGAGATACATTCATTCAATCTACTCTTTTCCCTGTTTTCTGATTCATTTACTTCAGCTCGAATTTTATAGTTCAGTTCTTCCTTCGTATCTTTAAGCCTTCTGTAATTGTTCCTTTTCTAAACCCTTGGTTTGAAAGTCAAATATATAAATTTTCTGTCATTGTAATAAATAATTTGCTTTTAAGAACTGCTTTGGCTATGAGGTACTCTGTTTCGGTATTAATTTTTTTTTGTGTATCTGGATCATATGTGTTGATTTGAGAACACCTTTTTAAATTTTTACAGTTTAGATATTACAAATTTAACTTTCATTAATCCCCAGATTTATTGCTTTCTGGTCATAAATTATGGCCTGTATAATTTCTCTTGATCATTTTTGTAAATACTTCAGGAGTTATTTTTTATCTCTTTTTTGAGATTAAAAAAAAAGCCACTCCCATTTTCTCTCACCAAGCATTTTTACTGCAGAGAATCAACACTGTTAGTAATTACGTATTTCTTAGCATTTTCACTTGCTTATTTTTTCCCACACTATGTTATTAGCTCTATAAGGATAGCAATCAAGATGCCTGCTTTTCTCATCATGGATTCCCAGAAGCTATGGCGTTTGTTTTGGTTTTTTTGGGTTTTTTTGGTAACGGAAGTATGTAATTAAATGTCCAAGGAATGGTCATAGGATGAAGGCAAGAAGGATGGAGAGTGATGGAAAATGGCATGGTTGATAATAAATACACCCAAGAGATTGCCATGACTAAAAAGTCAATGTGAGCCTTAAGTGAGAGATATTGGCATTGCTTGCCTTCTGCTTGATTTGGACAAGCTAAGGGAAGAAGGCAGAGAGTTGGAGTGTCTGAATACCAACTTCCTGACTGGGTGTGCTGTTTCATTTAGACGGGCAAATTGTGCAAAAATAATGGATTGATTTCTTTGTTTGCTTGTTTTCTGTGTGTGTGTGTTGTTGATGATGATGATGTTTTGTTTTGTTGCTCTCTCTATATTGACATTTAATTTATAAACCTTCCAAGACTGCCAATCAATTTTATTGTTGCAAGTTTTCATCTCTTTAATAAGTTTTCATCAGTTTTCTGGGGTCTTACTAAAAAGTTGAAAGACTGTATTAGAATTCCTAGTTTAATCTTGTTTTAACCTGAAATCTAGATGTTGCTTCTTATGCTTGGAATTTTGCTGTTGAGATTTCAGTTAATACATTTGTTCTCTCATAAACACACATCAGTTAGAGCACCATGTTGTCTCTTTATTTAACAGCTTTCACAAGCACATTATTATCCACAAAAATTGAAAAACTCATTTTAATTCAAACTGTGGAAAAATTCTACAGTGGATGAGGTGTCATTGCTTGTTACTATCCTTTATTCATGAAGCGTAATTGGGAATGAGTTGACCTAGGAACAAAATTTCCAAGCCTCTCTTTAAGGAATCACTGCAACTACCAATGATAATGACAAAAGAAGGTTTTTAATGATAGGCTTATTTTCTAATTGCAAGTCATTCGTCTTTGTGCAGACTGACATTATCATCTTTCTTTTCCTGAAGAATTACCACTGAGCTTCCAGATACATCACAAGCAGCACCCCTCTGGTTTCCCTCTTCCCAAAGTAGATTAGGTGTCTTCTTTGCTGTTCTCTCACAGAAGATTATTCATATATTTTCATATCACTATTACTTTTCTCATTACACACTGTAATTATCTACTCACCTGTCTGTATCCCCAATGGGATTTTGAACTCCTTGACAGCATTATTATTCATTTGTAGAGCCCCAAAACTTACCACAGTGCCTAGGAAATAGTAACACTCAATAAATACTAGTAAATTGAGAGGAGGGAGAAAAGGAGGTGTGAAAGGACTAAAGGAAGGTGAGGGGAAATGAAGAAAAGAAGAATGATATTTTAAAAAAATAGCTTGAATCAGAATTGATATTGTAAGCATGGGCACTTTTATGTGTGAAAGTGTGTTTTGGCAAGCAGAAATAAACTTATATAGAATAAATGAAAATCATGAAAAGATTGATGACTACTCTGTTCCCTCAGATTCCGTTGTGGAGTTAATAATCCTCATAAAAATATTCTAGTCCTTCCTAGAGAAGCAATTGTTCCCATATCTGCCTCACTTTTGTACCTTATTTGCTTCCTTTTTCTATCTAATTAACCATCTGAAGAAATGAGTAACAGACTGAACACATATTTAGTAAGCACACAATATCTGCTAAATAAATCAATGAGTGAATGAATACCTAACAATAAATGAATACCTAATGCAGAAAGTTAAAGAAAAACTTTGTTTACCTACTCAGAATTTTTTAAATGTGCTTGAAATACTTTAATTCTTTAGTGAAGTGATTGTCGAAACTGCAAAATGAGAGGTATGAATTTTGTAAAACTTTGTTAATTAGATAGGGAAAAATTCACCATAACTCTCCTTTGTGTTCAAAGTGGAGGCTGTTGACAGTCACATCCAGTTCTATTCTAGACCAATAACTTTCTAGACACTGATTTAACTCTGCTGTCTAAAAAGCAAAGGAGTTAATTAGCAAGTGAGAATAATACTTGACTGACTCTACTAAATTAGATTTTGTTGACTTCCCAAAGTGAATTTGTCATTAGCATTTATTAGAAACACACACACACTCCCTCTAAACGACTTAAGCACCCTAGATTGTTAGTGATATTTTCTTTTCACTCACTAATAGTATAACTGAAAAGACAGAGCTTTGGAGTCAAAGGCCTATGAAAAACTGTCACCTTTTCCCATTTCAACTGTTGTCCCTGGACATGCTGTTTAACCTCTCTAAGTCTCAGTGTTCTAATATATAAGATAGTGATAATAGTGCTTTCATTGTAGGATTATTATGAGATTCAAAGGACTTAATAAAAAGAAAAGCTTATCTGTACCTAATATTATGCCTTATATTTATTAGGTACCTGATGAATCCTTTTAAACAAGACCCTTTAGGATTAATTCTGTCATTATAACAGCTTTGAAGTTGAAGAAGGTGTTCTGGCTTGATTCATTAATTCATTTATTCATTGTACATGTATTGTGAGAATATTGTATGAAAGACCTTGATAGACACTTAAATATCCTAATTTCTGTCTTCAAGAGGATTATGATTTACTTAGAGAGATAAAATACATGCAATATGACTAAAATACTATGTAAGATATGATATGATTAGATTATTTTCATCCTTCTTTCTATAGCAGATCTAAGTGTCTTTCCAAAATTGAAGTATAAGGGTGATGGATGAGCTGACAATGAGTAAGAACAGTGCTGGTTGAGAACACACGAGAGGGTTCAACATTTTAATTCATATTTGAGAGCTAAGGCAAACAAAGATGTTTTGAGTTTTGTATAGGAATGCCAGTATGTCAATTAAAATTCTGAACTTCTATAATGTTTAAATAGTTGCCACTAGCCCCCCAAAGTTTGCCCCATGGTTTACTTGTGTCACTATCATTCAAAGATATTTTGCTAAATTTGGTACAAATTACAACCAGTTATATTTATCTCTATTAAGTAAACAGTTGAAAGTGTTGCTGTTACATGTTTTCTTTTCTAAAAGGAATAGTATGTAATTTCTGCTTCCTACAAAGAAAACAGACTAATATTAAGCTGTGGACAAGCACTCATGCTTTACTGAGAAGTGAATATATTAACTATTCTCTTCACCATCCTTCATAACACCACTCACTAGCTCTGTGCACTTATGAAAATTATTTAGCTCACTGAACCTTAGTGTTTATAATGTGGAGATAATGCCTGTCTTTTAAAGTTTGAGATAATAAATGTAACCCAGGGAATATTATATGCATAAGTATTGTTAATATTATTTCTACTTGTTTGCTATTTCTTCACTCTTCACTTGCCATTAGGAACAGCTGTCTGACTACTCTTTCCTACTCTGGAGGAGAGCATGCTGAATAAGTGTAATTATAAGCTACAGCTCCAGAGGTATGGTCCTTACAAATTATAAAGTTCAATAAAACACAGAGAAAAAAACAAATGAGAAAGAAATTGCTTCTTAAATAAATGTTGTTCCTCTCTAGTCCTTTGAAAATAAATAAAAATTTAAGTCAACATCCTCCCATAAAAACAATCTACAGAATTGATTCCATACCAGAGCTATGGAAAGATAAATTCAGTCCTTTGTGCTAGTCTAATCCAGGTTCTAAAGCCAAAATACACAATCTCTAATCTAGAGGGTAAACAGCAAGTAATTTCAAGATACAAAGTTAGCTTGAAGCCAAGAACAAGTTAGATCCAATTGCAATAAGTAAATAAGTTTTTAAAAAGTAAATTAATGGGGCTTCCCTGGTGGCGCAGTGGTTGAGAGTCCGCCAGCCGATGCAGGGGACACGGGTTCGTGCCCCGGTCCTGGAAGATCCCACATGCCGTGGAGCAGCTAGGCCCGTGAGCCATGGCCGCCGAGCCTCGGCGTCCGGAGCCTGTGCTCTGCAACGGGAGAGGCCACAACAATGAGAGACCCGCGTACCGCGGCCAAAAAAAAAAAGCAAATTAATGAATTAAGTTTTTTTTATAAAATACAAATTTTATAATAAAAGGAGCAAGAACTGTTGTAGGGATGAAGGAAAGTATTTTAGTTTATGTAATGTCTATAAAATGTGTTTAATGATATTAGAAAGCATACTGTGGTAGACAGTGCCCTCAAAGAATCAATAAGTTTTCTTGTATACACATTATCGAAGGACACTTTAGTCTTTTAATAGCAGTAACTTTCTTTTAATAGCAGGTATAGTTCTCTAAGAATATTATGAGAAGTTTTTGGCTTTATTTGCCTTTTAACATTATATAAGCCTGTGTACTGAAAGGCAGCTTTGAGCAAAATGCAGGCATATTGTTAAGAAGCTAAAAATAAAGTTGGGAGGCAATAATAGCATATATATGTTTTTAGAGCTTGAACCAAGCACAACTACAAAGCAATAATAATCAAATGTAGCAAGCACTACCACTGTCTCTAAAAGGAAAGCACAGTGTGTGCCGTGGAAAAGCTCCAAACTAATAAACAAATATTCTGAAACCGCAAGACATACTTTCCAAGAAATACACCACACTCAAATACACACATACACAAGAAAATATGACAAAGAGATCATAAGTATTCTGATCACTGAGGCTGCCAAAAGGCTAACTTAATTAGTATAATCTCAAAAGACTTCAGAGTGCTATGGACTTAATGATAACCTGTTATACCAGTACTTCATGAACTGTAGGGCAATTTCTTATGAGCTGAAGAGCTGCGTCTAAGGGAAGCATCATGCCTCCCACCCCCATAGGTTCTGCTGTCTCACTGCCTCTCCTTCATTGCACTAAACAGCTACAGTTGCCCTCTCTCATCGAGAAAGAATAAGAGGTATTAATTTGTTTCAACCACAGCTTGCTACTCCTCTACCCTACTTATAAGAAGGCTGCAAGAGCAACAGTCATCAGAGACAAAAGGCAGCAGCAACTCTAAAATAAGATCCTTAACTCCTCTGACTTACACACCATTCTGTGAGGAACTGAGGATATATTCAAAGAGGGAAATGTAGCTTATTTAAGATTGCACCTGCACCAGAAGAACCTCACCCTGAAGAAATGATTGATTAAGTATGTACATGAATATCCTCAGAGAAAATAGTTACATGTTTTCAACCCTGTATACAATTGATAATATCTATTTATCCACCTATAAGATTCCTAATTATGTCACTGCCATTATAAGCTGTGGGAAAGCACAGGCACATACATAAAGAGCTCTGTGAGAAAATGGTCTTCATTGTTATATGTGTGTAATTCCTATTCTAGAAGTGCTTTCATTATTGTATTATGTAAGAAATAGATACAATTGGATCTGTCATGAAAAAGACAAAATTTGCTGTGACAAGGGCTGATTCTTATTTTCATTAATTCATTAAAACTTATAATATTTACTGAGAGCATTTCATGTGCCAGAAAGCCAGAATATATTACTGGTATTGTTCAGCTCTGAATAAAACATGTATACCTACAAACATATAAAATCAAGTGGAAAAATGACTTGTATTATTATATGTGTATAATTTGTATTATACAAATGGTATCATTATTCTATTATATTAGAAATACAGATATCTGGGCCTGTCAAGATAAAGATATAATTCACTACGAAGAGAGCTAGATCTTACTTTCATTTATTCATGCATTCAAAAATAGTTATTGAGAACCTTCACTCAGCCCAGAATAGTATTCAGTCCTAGAGAATACAATATACAAGATGAAAAACAGTCCCTGCTTTCATAGATCTAACTGTGCAGAGGAACAGTCAGAATTTAAACCAGCAACTGCTGTTCATGGGAATGAGTACTCAGAGATGAGGTTAAGGGGACGATGCGGGTACCTTGGACAGTGAAGATGAATCTGAAGAAATTTCCCTATAGACTTTTTGTCTGGTTCAAGAGGTAAGTGGGACAGTGTCTGGTAGGTATCGAAGTCCTAAGGTAAAAGAGAGAAGTGACTTCATCTAAGAACAGAGATGATATGGTTGGACTAAAAAGTGGTCAGATACGAGGTAGAACAGATCAGCGGGGCCAAATTTGAAGTCCCTTTATCCCTTGATGTGGGGTTTGAATTTTATCTCAAGGGATAGTGGATTCAAGAAAGTTTTCTAAACAGTTGAATGACAGGATCAGATTGGCATTTTATTCCTCTGGTTGTAGTTAGAGAGTGAATTTGAATAAGGTGACCCAAGAGTCAAGAGATCTGGGGGGTGTGAGGAATGTTTAACATATTTAGTTTGCACTGGTGAATGAAGATGCCAGTAAGACATCTAAATAGAGATATCCAAAAAGCAAGTGGTAATATGAGTCTGGAGTTCAGAACAGGGACTAAGTTTGAGAACAATCAGCACTATCAATGTTGTGATGTCACATACAGAGAGTGTGTAAACAAAAGAACAGAACCACAAAGGATATCAATGATTTTAAAGGAAGAGATAAGCACAGAGACAATTGAAAAGTGATGAAGGGGGAGATGGAGTTTTACAGAAGCCAAGAACAGACTTTGTTTCAGAAAGTCTCACTTTGCTGTGAGACCAAGAAAAATGAAGACTGGAAAGGTCCATTCTCAAAGAAGTAAGTTCTGCTGTAGGTGAAACCAGTTCCAGACAGAAATGGGTTAAGAAGTAAGCTGGAGATGGAAAAATGAGAGTGAGTTCTTTTACCAGGTGCTGTATAGAAGAGATAGTCTTTCTCAGAGAAGACACTGGAACTGGTAGATAAACTTAGGCAAAAAGTAGCTTCTCTTCTGGATAAGGACTCTTTTTTTTTATTGGAGTATAGCTGCTTTACAATGTTGTGTTTCTGCTGTACAGCAAAGTGAATCAGCCACATGTGTACAAATACCTTTGAAAGTGTCAGTTCTCTATGGATCTCTTACATTTCTGCATGTCTTAAAAGCAGAGGCACTGACTTCCCTTTGATGCAGAATTTGTACAGTAAACAGCCTTGGATAGTAGAATAAGTCTCTTTACAGCAAGTGGTGGGCATGCTTAATGACCATTATAAGATATTTAAGCTCCCTAAGTTTGGAGTTTCTCTCCTATAACACAACACACTGCATATACGGGTGTCACCTGGCCCTCTTCATACCTCCTTGTGGAAACTGAGTCTCAAGGAACTTGCACAAAAAATGATGAGACTCTGGCTATTATTGTGAATAATAAAGTCCTTTGTCTCTGGCCGAGGAGTCTCTTGTCTTCTACCAGTATCCATGAAATGGTGATAGGCTAACTTGTTCGCTTCAAGTATGGTAAAATCTCAGATTCTTCACAATTCGTGACAGTTTGGCTATTTGCATTTCTGTCCTGGTTCTGCTCAGAACTTTGACTTTTCAGGATTTATACCACCTAAAAAGTCAGAGTAAAACTGTTACTATATAGAGAAAGAGCTTACTGGTTTATGTTGTATTCTCCCAAGTATATACTGTCAACTCCAACGGAAGCTATAGACTAGCAGCATAAATTAGAAAAATAAGAATGCATCCTGCACACCACTGACAAGCTTGCAAGATGATATTTCTTAGTTCTGCATTTGAGTACATCACTTAGAGTGCATATTTCCTGGTTATGTTCACTCTGCATACATATACACAGCGATAACTGCAGTGCTGTCATTCTAATGTCAAGTTACCTATATGACACAGACATATGATTTTGGTAAAACACTGCAGGGTGAATAATTTCTGAATGATGGAGGCTCTTTTGAAATGCATTATAATTCTTCAAAGAATGTTATATGATCTAAAGACTTTTTTTTTTTTTAAAAAAATGAAGTATAATAGACTTTTTCTAAGGGATCTAATAGAATCCAACTATGTCTTGAGTTAAATTCAACACTGACCAGGTATTTATGCTAGCTGGGAGCCTCATTGGTTAAAGTCATCTAAAGTCTTCTCTGAGTAAGTTAGAGTCTATCAATATCTTTTAATAGATTGTATTCCCTTAAAGAGGTATAGACCCTATCAGGCTAAAAATTACAGAAAACAAATCATGTTGATCTATACTTCATTAAACATTCAATAAACAAAAAGTAATTGAAAACAATATAAAGCTAAAAGAACAAACACATAAGGGGCCTGTGTATACATTTAGTTCAAAGGAAGACAATAATAATAAAAATAGAATTGTCAGTTTGAAATCATAATGAATAGCTCAGATATTACCATGAAAAAAATAACCAGAAAGATGAGATATTTGTATTCTTTAATGTCTACTGAGACCGTCATTATGCAGATTTTCCCTATCAGATAGGACTCAGTATTAGGTTTGGCAAGGGGAGATGAGTAATCAACTAAATACTGCAGATTAGGAGTAGAGGGGGAGCATTTTTAAAACCATTTTAAGCTCCAAGTAACTCTGGGCAGAATCATTGCCAGATGCATTATGTCCTGAATTACAAGTAAATTTTCAAAGATAGTTAACTAAAGGTAATATGAACATCCTCTCTGGTGAAAAGTCACAGCTCAAGAGCAGACACATTTATGAAACACAAGATTTTCAGTTTTTATTTTTGAAGAAGTTCTTTTTGGAATGCAGTAGTTAAATGCTACAAATTTCTACTCAGTGGAGAATCTGAGCAAACTCTATAGGTCCTGAGAGTGTCACAACCCTAGATTATCACTAATGGCCATCTGAACAGAAAATAACATTTAACGTAAATTGTTGCTAGAATAATTACTCCTTTTCACATTTAATAGTTTTCATTTGTTAGTATAAGTATGCTATTATGTCAATATAAGGAAATTTTCCTAGATGGTCAAATAACACCTTTGAAATGCCCACTGACATTTCCAAACTCCCAAACAGTATCTTCCAAACAAATTGATCAGTATGGGGAGTATTTAATAATCACACTTAAGACAGGTAAGCTGACAACTGATTCCAGAGATAAGACAAGTTATCAAGAGAGTAATAGCTATACTTGCAACTCTTTTAGAAAATTATTAGCTTCAGTTCACAGGATGCAAA
Organism: Grampus griseus; assembly: GCF_964374135.1. Lineage (NCBI taxonomy): Eukaryota > Metazoa > Chordata > Mammalia > Artiodactyla > Delphinidae > Grampus > Grampus griseus. The sequence goes on from NC_139012.1 coordinate 46,651,733, forward strand.
GGACAACCTAAAGATGACAGTGATAGAAGTTTTCATTCCATTTCACCTGTGACAATCTCAAGTGGTTCAATTACCTAGTATGTGTGTGGCAAGAATTTAAAATCTCTACCTCACTGTATTGAAGAGAAAAGCAAAGTGGCCAACTCCTGCATCAGCTTATCTGTCTGCAGAATCACAGCAAAAGTATTAGGCTTATTCATTCTCCAAGTACCGTAGCATCTAACTTGTTTCTACCCAACTTGCTCATCTGTTTCATCATCTTTTCATCAGAGAGCACTGTTTTGAGTAATGGGCAAACATAATTTACCTAGGATAAGCCATCAAGGAGATGCTATGGTTTACCATTATCCATTTTAAAAGGTAGGTTTATGTGTGTCTGGGTTGTACTGTGCAGGTGTATGAGTCTGGATGGCGTATGAGTGTGTGAAGGAGGGCAAGCAAAATCTGCTTTCATGGGCATGGAAAGAAATTCATGGGAAAGTTGTTAATATACATGATGAAAAGTGTTACAATCTTAAGCCAGGAGAACATCTTGGATGAATCATTTAGCCTATTCTCATCACATCTTCCTCCAAATATAGTTTTTTTTTCCATATTTTTAAGTCTTCAAAAAATAACCCTTAATACCATCAATATAATGTTTCACAGCTGGTAAAAGCAAAATTTTTATCCCAAACTCTAAACTCCTTCTCTACTGCTTTATAGGCATACCTCCTTTGTCGTGACCTCCAGAAAACCAGAGAAAAAATTAGTCAACATTATCCTTAAAATATATTTCTACAGTTACTAATGTATCTAAGTTATCATCAAGACAGAGAGAAGGTATGGTATAAGGGAAAGAAAACTGTAATTAAAGGTTAAAAATAGCTAAATTTAAGTCACAGCTCTAACAGTTACTAAGAAAACCCAGGGAAGTCACAATTTAATTGAACCTTTGTTGTTTCAGCTGTTACTTGGAGCTACTGAAATCTCTATTAGCAACTACAAAGAGATGTTATTTCAAACAAGATAGTGGAAGTGATAAAGCTTCTAAAGGTCTATAACACTTTTAGTATTTCAGCAAAGAAATCAGTACTATTCCAGCCAAATATGGATTTCTCATCTACATAATTGCATTAAAAATTTCTTTCTGACCAATTTAATTTTAAAATTATATCTAGAGAACATAATATAAAGTAGCTGGCTCAATAAAATAGCTCAATATGTTTATATAAAGCCACTGCCCCATACAGATTACATAACAGATGCTCAGTAAACAAAAATTATTGCTAATAGTAGCATTAGAAGTGGCAGTAATGCTGCACCTCAATTATGCTTTCACTTTATTTATAGGAGAAAGAATTGGAACAGTTGATTTATTGAGCGCCTTATGTGCCAGACACAATATCTGATATCATTTAGAACATCTTAACACCAAGAATTAGATATTAGTTTCCCCATTTTGTACGTGAAGAAATGGAGACTTGTGCAGGTTTAATAAATTGCCAAAGGCTCAAAGCTCAAACCAAGTTATGTTCAATTCCAAAGGTGCTCATGTTCAATTACAATCTATTGTCTCCCAGAAGTTCAAAGTTAAACTTCCTGGTCTTAGAAAAGTGTGGCTAGTGCTGAATAAATATGTGTACCGGAAGGTAATCCCTCTATCTCTACAGATGCTTTAGCCATTTACATAGGATTTACAATTTTAAACTAACCTCTCAGATTCTTAAAACATGCTGAAGGATGAAAGAAAAAGTTAATTTTATTTGTTAAACAGAACTGTAATATTTTGATTTCTCTAGTAAATATGAAGAATTATGGTAATGCATGCAATTAAAATTTCCTTTGTTAAATAATTCCATTACTGTTTTAAATTGCTTCATTAAGGAGAACTACATTTCCTTACACATTACAGCATGTGTGTTTTGCCACATCCTACTTGTCAATATTGTCCTACTAATTATATACCAAAAATGTCTCTCTCTAAATAACTCATAATTATTTTTTAAAAAATAAATAAAGGAAATTGTCTTTGGAGTGTAGCATCTTGTGGTCCTGCTGCTCTTTTAAATTTGTAAAAATATTGAGATTGAGATGCACATTTAAAGCTTTGAATATTATGTCCAGACTATTTTCAACAAAGTTAACAGACTAGGATCCAGTAATTCTAATTACTCTAGTATCAGATTTCTGGAGACTTGTAGCTTATCATTTTTATAAATTTTTCATATTTGTCATTAATGTAATGATATTGTGTTTGTCCTTTACCCTTATTACTTACAAAGCTCCAATAGATTGTTGTCAACATTTTTAATAATTTAGCCCATTTTGTAAAAATCTTTATATTTTGCATACTAGCTTAGACCTACAAGCTTTTAATATGTATTTTGACTGGGCACTTACTACAGCAATTTCTAGGTAAATTATTTACTTATACACTAATCAAATGTAGTCTTACTACAAGATAGCAATGGACAATGAATTTATAGAAACAATACATTTGCAAATTCAATTCAAAGTAATTCTTTTGAGAGTTAACAAAAAAATCTAATTACTTGTTTTAATACTGAGTCCATAAGAAAACTTGTAACACAGAAAACAAAACAAAACAAAACCTCATTTTGACCCTGCCGTAGCTCTGTTGCTGTTGGCTCCTGAAGAAGGAAATTCTATTATTCCATCCATACTGGTATGAACTCACAGCCATCCTAGGCTCTCCTGCCCAACTATTTCACCAAAATGCACTATTTCTTACCACTGGATCTGGTTTGATTTTGTTTTATTTTCCATTACAGACTCATTTGATCTAAGCTAGTCATTACTCTCATTTTAGCATCTGACCAGATCTACTTATAGACAAGCAAACTCAAATTCAGATTATCCCAGTCCAGTCATAGAAGCATGAGCCTCATGCATGCACTCAGGTCCCATGGAATTGCTGTCTCACACAGGTGTGTGCACAGTGCTAGAGCTAATATTAGGACTGACTCATGGTCAGTGTTCCAGTGCCTAGGACATCTAAGGTAAGCTACCACTACCTCCGGCGACACACCTTGTTCAAAAAATAGCCAGATTAGAGCTTCCCTGGGGGCGCAGTGGTTGAGAGTCAGCCTGCCGATGCAGGGGACATGCGTTCGTGCCCCGGTCCAGGAAGATCCCACATGCCGCGGAGCGGCTGGGCCCGTGAGCCATGGCCGCTGAGCCTGAGCGTCCGGAGCCTGTGCTCCGCAACGGGAGAGGCCACAACAGTGAGAGGCCCGCGTACCGGAAAAAAAAAAAAAAAGATAGATTAAATAAAATAAGGATAGACTTGCAAATTTTCATGGATAAACATGTAGATATTCTCATTCATACACTGACACAAGTCTCATCTGTGATAACCAAAGAGGGAGGCATAAAAGATAATATTTATGGCCAAAAAATTAATCTATCAGGGTGAGACTGTCCAGAGTTATCTGGGGGAGAAGGTGGCATACTTGTGAGGAATTCTTTTAAATCTCCATGACATTATGAAACTCTTTAATGACATCTTCCACATTGTTTCATATAATTGTTCTTTACCTCTCTGTCTTATTCCCAGAATTACCTGTGTTCCCAATCAAAGTGAGAAAGAGTCTCAGATGCTGCAAGTGGCTAGATTTTCAGGAGCCAGTTCTTGTCAGCAGCTTTAGGACATGAAGTAAAAGGGAACTGGAATCTCCTAAGAGCAGGCACAAGAAGAAAGGAAATGTCCAAAGCACCATATCTGAAGGTTGACATCAAGACTCAGAACAAAGAGAAACTCAGAAGGCAAAACCCGGCAAATTTTTCTGAGATACTGTTGCACTGGGGAGGAACATTTTAAAGAGTGTCGCTGATGTTCCCACAGGCAGGAAAGCACCTGTTACAGACATTGATACAGTTCAGACATTTTGTAGACTGTAAACTTTTAAATGTTAAGGATAATATATGTGTGACTCATCTTTCAAAGACAGCTCAAATGTCACCTACTCTGTGAAGGCTACTCTGATAGACCCCCATATCAGAATTAATTTCCTGCTTCTTAGTGTTCCCGCAGCATTTTGTTTTTGCCACTAGAATGGCCCCTACTTTTCTTTAATGGCCAAATGTTTATTTTCTGCCTCCTCTAATAAAGCTTCTTGAAGTCTGGGTCCATATATATATATATTTTTTTTACTGGATCCATATCTTATTCATATTTTTATCTACCCTGTCTTGCAAGATTGGCACAGAAGAAGCAATTAACAGATGCTTGTCAGACTGGTTTTAGGTCCCTGTCATACACAAGAGTGTGGAAAGATTTAATTAGATTAGAATAGAAAGGACTAAATATAGTAAAATAAATAGAATATATGAAATTTGATCCTATGTCCTGGGAAGATTGAGATAGCAATAAAGAAAATAGGGGTCATCAAAACAAATGCAGATCAGTTGTGAACAATAAAGAAGTGCAGGAGGATATTGAAAGTTCAGTGCTGTATCTTGGGAAGGAAGCCAGTGCGGGAAACATAAACTTGAGACTCATCCAGTAGAGATGATAATTTAACCTGTGGGAACAAATTAGATTACCAAGGGAAAAATGGGTTGAAGGTTAAGACAAAATTTTAAAGAATCCTTATATTTATAGGGTGAGAGGAAGAAAATGTCCCATACATGAAGCAAAGGAGAAACCTGAGAACTGGGAAACAAAATAGAATAATGCCCAATATGAAAGTCTAGAAAGGAGTTCTAAGAAACTATAGGGACAGAGGGCCATAAGGCAAGGGAGTGGATTTGAAACTCTGAAGCTGGCAGGGAATAAGGTGAATTTGAGCTTCTAAGTTGAGAAGAGATACACAGAAGTGGAAAATGTCAACAATTATCCTTAAAAAAAAATGTATGAATGGTGTAAAGAATATACTGCCTGAATCTGGCATCGAATGAGTTCAAAGGAAGAACCTGAAACAGAAAGGAATTCGTAACATTAGGAGAAAGCCAAGTCTCAGTTAAAGGGAATCATGTAGGAAAAACTGGTTCAAGGCTGTAAGCAACTGTTGATATGATGAAATGATCCACAAGGTACAGTGTAAGAGGTTATAGAAGAGCTTACAGAGAATGGATATGGAAGGAGGGCAGGCTGAGTTGGGTAGGAATGAAGCTATGGGAAGAGACAGTACCAGAGTGGTTTGTGTTGTTGCCATTGGAGATATGGTGAGTGTCCTAATTGTCCCAATTCTTTAACATTATCTGTATCCATGCCCTTGGTTATGTGGCTTTCCAGTTCCACCACTAAAGTAGTATATTTCACCACTCCTGACTTTGGTTTCACTCACGTGACTTACCTTGACCAATGAAATGTCAGCGAGTATAATGGAACCAAAGACTTGAGAATCATTCAAGCAGTTGGGTTAGCTCTCTTACATTCTGACATCCCCATGAGAAAACCAAGCTCAGGCAAACCCTCTGATTCCTGGAGGAGGAGAAGAAAACATGGAAGAGAATCAATACACAGATACTTGAAGAGACACATCCGCTAGCAGCAGAGACACTCAGCCAAGCCCAGCCTAGGTTAGCTGACTTCCAGCTAAGAGCTTTGTGAGCTAAATCAATGCCTATGGTTGCATGCTATTAAATTTTTGTTTATTTTTGTAACCATATTGTAGTGATAGCAAAATGATTTAGAAGATAATAAATATATTAGCCAGTATTTATTGAGCAGCATTGTGTCAGAAACTATGTGTCAGGAGCCATTTTATTACATGGATAATCTCATCATATTCTGAAAACTATCCTATGAAATAGACATTGTCTCATGTCCATTTAAAAATTATAAACTGAATTCAAAGATCATACTGCAATAAAGCAGAGAGATCAGGATCCAAATTCAGACACTCTGACTCTACAAACCATGATTTTCACCACCATTCTTTGCTGAAAATATCAGAACACTGCTGAAAATATCACAATATAATCACAAATTACTATATTAAAGTAACATTAAACTATTCAATGGTCTTTCCAATAAAACAGAATTTACATGAGTATCACTATCTATGTGTGAAAGAAATTATTGATTACATTTTCCTGGCAAGTACTCTATAACATTTAATGCAATGCTTTCCGTCAAAGTGTGGATTGGAGAAAGTGATTGAGATTCGAGTCACTTGTGCTGGATATCATATTTCCTACCCTAACTAAATATTGGCATGCTCATGCTTAGGTTTGTCTGTACACTGAGAGATGACCAGGTTTACAAAGCGGGATCAGAATTCATCTATTCAACCAAAGACGTAGAAAAGATGGCAAGCTTGATTTACTTGTCTAGCTGAATAGGAAACAGAGACAGGAGAATGAACAGGCAGCCTCTAGTACAGTGAATGTATTGGACAATGAGCTGCCAGAATCCTCCTTTCAGAACCCAGACCCTCATTCCTCTCACTGTCAGTAGTGCCTGTGGCACACAGTTCAGAGTTGAGTCTCTCTCTGAGAATTGCTCTCGGACAAAGAGAGCCATATTGTCCAAGACTGTGCTTTCTCCCAGCAGTTATGTCCAATGACTGGCTGATAGTGAGGTGCAAAGGCCTGGAAAACTTGCTTTGATTTCAGACAACGCTGCAGAGCCATTTCCAGCTAGATTCATAGGCTCAGGTGAGGCTTCTAAGACAGCTACATCATAGTTTCACATCTTCCTCTGCTTATCCTGCTTCCCAGTATACCTCCTGCTCAAAGGTTTGCCTTGGAGGAGTCTGTTTCCCAGAAATCTAAGACACTAGGATGTACTACCACATGGAGAAAGGAAATGAAAGGGGTCTTGCATTTCTGTGCATAGAAAGTGAAAAAGGAAGGGAAAACATGGAATCCAGTCTTTAAGTCATTACATCTTCCTATTAATAAACATCTCAATAAATGTCATGTTGTCTCCAGATTAGCAACTCTCTCCCAGAAGAAGAGATGACTACAGAGGGGACATAATTGTCTTAATAATACCCAAAGTGTAAAGAAGGTGCTTGCATAAATTTCTAGCTTTCCTTGCACAAAAGTAAAAACAGGTAATGAAGGGGAATTGTTTCCTCCTATAAAAAAAAATTTACTGTCATTAAATTATAAGGCGTATGTGCTTGCATTTTCTTAGAAGCAAAATGCAGTATCCAGAAAGCCTTTAAGATTTTACAGCAAATCATTTTTTCAAGCATTTAAAAACTATACAATAATTTCCATGATAGAAGAGGGAACAAGAAGAAAATAATTGATTAAAACCAAAGAAAGCGAGGAAGTACACAAGCTAGCAATTTAAAATCAGGATACAGGAAGCCCCTAATTAATAAGAGAATGAAGTCTCTGAAGTACAATTGTAAGGTCAATGTTTAAAATGGCAAATACTTTCCTGTGGTAATAGTTTCACAAGACAGCTCACTAAAACTGTTTGAAACTCATAATATACTGACCCAAGTGTTAAAGAACACAGGTACCAGATGAAGCTATGTTTCATATAGGAAAGTATATTCAATGATTTCAGTTCAAGATACCAGGCATACACCTTGTTTCCATGGCTTTCGAGCAGAATCTTCGCATCATTTCAATGCCTGCCTTGTAAGTAGACCTGTAGAGCTACACCTACAGACATGGCATTCAACGAAGTATGATGGGATTTAGGTTCGGTCAGGTATTTTGACCAATGTAACTCCTTGGAGAAGGCAAATAATTCTTAGCCACCTCTCTTATTCTGGCAGAAAGAAAGAAAGAAAGAAAGAAAGAAAGAAAGAAAGAAAGAAAGAAAGAAAGAAAGAAAGAAAGAAAGAAAGAAAGAAAGAAAGAAAGAAAGAAAGAAAGAAAGAAAGGGAGGGAGGGAGGGAGGGAGGGAGGGAGGAAGGAAGGAAGGAAGGAAGGAAGGAAGGAAGGAAGGAAGAAAGAAAGAAAGAAATGGACTTTCTCTTTCATGTTCCATTGCTATTGACTATTGCTTCTTCCTAGAGCTCATATTACCTCAATAAACATTCACTGAGAACCTGTAAAGGAAAAAACCTAAATTACATTTCTGTTTCTTTCCTTTTTTCAACGATTGATAAACAAAATGTAGTTTCCCATCTTTGCTTGCATTTTCATGTCCTTAAGGAAGTACACAATACTTTTGAGGTTTTCTAAAAGAGTAAACTATTACGGTAAGGGGAAATACATAAGGGGTAAAACTGTAAGTGTGACTAATACAGTATCTGGGATTTGTTTCATCAAACTTTTACCAAACAAATTTTATGGACCAAGAACTATAAACTAAGGTTATAGAGGGGAATGAGATATAACACTTTGGAGAACTTACAGTTTAAGAGGACAGACAGATGAGTAAATGAAAATTACAAAATAGTCTGATAGTGCCTGACTGGAAATGCTGTAGTGGAAAGCTTCTCCCTCACCCTCATTGTTTCCATCCAGGTAGAAGAGCTCATCCAAATGTCTGGCCTCTCTCTGTCTCTATACGCCTTTGCTTCAGGAAAGGGGGCATGACCTAACCTATTTGATCAATTTGTGAATAGATTGGACATGTTCAGCTCAAATTCATCTATTTCTTCCATTTAAAAGAGATCCAGGTTTCCCCTGCTCCTTCACCCTGTAAGACAGTGCACAGGGAAGATATCCTGGTCTAGTGCTGCCTGTGATTGGGTGACTAAATTTGGCTAATTATGAAATTTGGTTAGCAGGTCCATTTGGCTCTTACACTGAGCCATGTCCTCCAATTTACTATTTATCAGTTGAAAGGCTTCGTCTTTTATATTGCTTCTCTTATTTTCTACCCCAGGCAATAAGGAAGGATGGTGTTTATAATTTTGCCTTGAATTCTCCACCAGTGTAAATATTTTGGGCCAAGGGAGCTTCCAGGGGAAACACTTAAACCAATGTTGCAGGTTCAGGAAGTCTTCCTCTGTGAAGGAAGGGATATTAAACTGAAACCTGAAATTATTATCAGGTTATGCAGGCAAATAGCTAAGGAAAGATATTCCAAAGAAAGAGAATGACATATGCAAAGGTCATAGAAGAAAAAGAAATTTAGTATCTTTTATTTTTCCTGTCCCACACTATCTTCTTATGCTGTAATCTTTGTTGACCCTGAATTTTAATCATACTTTCCTCAAAAAGGTATCAGTAGTATACCCTCAGTTTTAATGCTTAAAATTATTCTGTTCTCAAATATTATAATTCTGATACATTCTCTTTCCCCTTATTGCTATTGATTGGCTTTATTCAAAAAACAGATTTTCTTTAAACACTTGTATTCTGATTGCATTAAACTGCCAAATGCCAGGTTCCCAAATAGCACCAATACAATCCATTGATAAGACAAAGTTGAGTTTATTATATACTGAGGTAGGGAAGAATACCTCCTCAGCAGTGTTGTGACTGTGTCTCAGAGAAAAGAAGGCTAGGTTAGAATTTATTAAGAATTAGGAGTTTGGCTTAAGGCAGTTCTATCAGGGTAGAGGACTTGCTTAGAATTAGGTTAGGATCATGATACATTAAACCAGGGATGGTAGAAATAGCAAGACTAGGATTTTGTGTCCAGTGATTCAGAAAATCTTAGAGCCCCAACTGTCTATTAATGCTTTCCTTTGAAGAGTTGATAGGTCTTTCAGAAGGTCTCAGTAATGAACAATCAAACCACTTACCTGAGCAAGAAACTCCAGGAAAATGTTAGGACATGCTAATGAAGACAGTGGAGTAGCAAAAATAATGTTAATATAGACAATAGGTATAGTTTTTCAGGGTTAAGACTATATAAAATACTTCTTTATATCCTGAAAGCTTATCATAGTGCCCAGCATTTGTAGTTGTTTTCCATAAATGCCTATCAAAAAAATGAACTTATGTCCATCCACCTCACTACAAATAACTAAATTTAGTTTCTTTTTATGGCTGAGCAATATTCCATTGTGTAGCACAGGGAGATCAGCTCGGTGCTTTGTGACCACCTAGAGGGGTGGGATAGGGAGGATGGGAGCGAGATGCAAGAGAGAGGAGATATGGGGATATATGTATATGTATAGCTGATTCACTTTGTTATAAAGCAGAAACTAACACACCATTGTAAAGCAATTATACTCCAATAAAGATGTTAAAAAAATTTTTTTTAAAAGAACTTATTTTTATTTCTGCAGGTGACAGTTCAGCTGAAAAGAAGGGAGGCATGTAAAACATGCATCCATAAACAACAAAACAAATCAGCCCAGCTATGTAAATATTGATCAGTTTTTTGTAAAAATCACTGTCATTTTTCTATGAAGAGTTATGCCTTTCCTTCATGTCAATGTTTTTTTAAAAAGTGCATTTTGCATTAAAATATCTTTTAATTAAATAAAGAAAAGGAATTTGTGTGAATCTCTTACTCAATTTTTAATAAATATATATGATGAATTTAAGCCTTAGGACATTAAATAATAAACAACCATTAAAAATCATCTTCTGCAACAACTAAGTAGTCAGTTATTATTTTTCTCAGCAGTATTTACAGTTAAATCATATTTCAATATACTTTAGGTGAGGTTTCAGAAGACTGCCTGGCCTTTCTAGAATCGCTAAAGTCATACCCACTTTGCTGTGGTTGATACTTGTGTTATTTCAATTCATTCTTTAACACAACTCTATAAACAGAGGTAAATAATAAGAGACCTACTCATGAAGTGGACTTTTAATAATTACACTCCTTGGAATACTTTTGAATCTACAGTTTGTAAATAATGATAATATTTCTGAAAATAATGATAGCAATAATGAGGGTGATATTTGTTGAATACCTACTACATTTCAAATAGCATAGAAAGTGCTTAACATTAATTATCTCATTTAATTCTCAAAACAGTCCTATAAAGTATATAATATTAGTATCTCCACTTCACAGGAAACCAGGGTTCAGAAAAATTGAATAATTTGGCGCAGCTAGTAAGTGACTGAACCAGAATTTGAACTGCAAGTTTTTATCAGATTCCAGGAATTGTGAGACCTTTGAGGTCAAATGTTACATCTCATGTATTTCTATATCCTAGGAATTATGACAATGACTACATGTATTGAGAACTTAACACATATTTGCGAAGTGAGTGCTATTTTTGAAGAAAGAATCAACAATAATATAAAACAAAAAATAAACTGGTTAAACCGGTACAAATATAAAAATGCTCAGTTTTCATATAAGTGCTAATAGAAGTTTAAAAAAGAGTTTGACACGACACTTACATAACATCATGTTACATTGGCCAAAATATTTTGTGCATAAAATGATAGCATCATATCAATTATATTTTCCCCTAATGTTTTATAACAAAAATGTGGCAATATGTGTTTTTCTCATATAATAGAAACAAAGCCAATGAAACATATTGAGACATGGTTGTTCTTATCTCAAGACAAAATACTTTGATTCTCTTATTTAAGTGTTCTTTTGTGCTCAGAGTTTCTCATTATGAGTTGAGATTATACCCTTTGACTTTAGAGATTATGGAGAATGAATAATTTATCAAATAAGCTGAAATATTCTGCCAGAATGCAAAGCTCATACAAAAGTAAAATGATAGCCACCAATACAAAATGCAAAGTAAAACAGCACCCAGCCCAGCATAAGCCCCCAATACACATCACACCCACACAGTCTCTCAGCAAATATCAAGCAACACATTGAGATAATAGACTTGTCAGGAAAAACAAACATCCCTACAGACAAAAATAGTCACTTCGTTAATAACAGTCAAATTGTGACATCCATAAATTTTATCTGAGGTCTTATTAAGCTAATCATAGCCTTCATTCAATTATTTGCTGCCTTAAAAGTGGCAGATCACAATGGAAGGTCACCAGGAATTATTTGCATCTTGAACATCCTTGCCAAATGAAAATAAAAGAAAGTTGAAGTGTTGTTATCTCTCATCAATTGTTGTAACTATCTTTTCTCTCTCTGTGCTGAATGTAGAGTGTTGGCTGCATTGTTACATTAATGTTATACACTGTTATATATATGTTATAGTCTGCTGCTGATTGTAATCATTTCCCCACTAAGATACTGAAGAAAAGATGATGGTAAGTAATATTAATTTAAGACATGATTGTTTATGCTTATTAATTTTCCCATGACATTCTCTTTTTATCTTTGGAAAATTTTGCAAATTAAAATGGACAGAGGTAGTGTACTTCAATCTTTGAAAGATGTTACAGAAGGGGACCAGCCTCAAGAATCCTTGTAATAGCAAGCAATAAAGCAGTGGCATATTGAACAGAAAGCTTCGGGGGATAGCCCTGTAGGAAAAGAAGGAGAAAAAAGTCTCATGGACTCTCATCCATGGTAAGGTAACTGTGAATTATTCATTCAGTTGTTTTAACAAATTTATATTGAAGGCTTACTAATGCCAAAGCATAATGGTAAACAAAGTAATAATAAACAAACAAAAAAATAGTCATTATCCCTAAATCCTGGAGATTAGGGTTTAAGGTAGAGGGTCATCAGACAACAATTAAGCACACATAAATATAAGTGGAGAGTTGTGATCAGAGGGAAAGCTTCATGACAATAGGAAAACATCAAATGATGTGACTTACAGTGTCAGGCAGTCAGGGATGCTGCCTTGAGTAAATAATGATTAAACTGAGGTCTGAGGGAAGAGTAGGAGTTAGCTAAATAATACTGTTTATCTGTTTATGGTATAAGAGCATTCAGGCATAGGGAAGAGCATTCAGGAAATGTCCTGTGTTAAAGGAGCAGGGAACATTCAAAGAATTGACAGAAAAGAAGGCTGTATGACTGGGGCACAGAGAACTGGAAGGACTGTGGGGCAGGATGATGCTGAAGAGGTAGATAGAAGCCAGCTCTCCATTGCCTTGAAACTCCAAGATATTTTTAATCCCAAGAACAATGGAAAGCCACAGATTATAGAGGGAAGGTGCATGTCGGGTATGATCCAACTGCATTTTGAAAGCATCTCTCTGCTGCCGTGTGAAGAATAGATTGTCACAGGCATGAGTAAGTGCAGAGAGAGCACTTAGGAGGGCATTTTAGTACTTGAGGGATAAGATGACTGCCTCAGATTAGAGTGGTAGTAAATGAGATAGGCAGAAGTGAATAGATTTAAACTATCTATATCTACAGACAAATAGAAATATAGATAGTTTATACTTATGATGATGACCTAAGGGGCAGTATATAGACTAGATGTGGAAGGGAGGAAGCAAAAAGCAGCAGGGTTGATCAATAGGTTTCTGGATTTCATTAATGGGTTAACTGAAGTATCATTGACTGAGAGAGTGAGATGTGGGACACTGGAGAGGAGCAAACTGGATTTTGGTTGGTTAAGTGTGGAGCTTGGCGTGTTCTTAAGACATAAAAGAGGACAGTTTGGGAAGGAAATTAGTTATGTGGGACTCTAGTTCAAAGGGGAGGAGATCTGGGATGGCAGTTCACATTTGACAGTCATCTGTGTATAAATAGGAATTTGGGGAATCTTCTGTGTTTTGTGTTCTAGCTGATGGTTAATATGTAGGGGTTTTCCCAATAATTTTCGTTTCTAATAGACTATTTATAAATCTAGTAGTTATCATTAGAGTACACTTATTTAATTTAAATTTAATCTTTAAAGAATTAACTCTCTTCTTTTTCAACTCACTCCAAACACCTTTAGATGTAGACAGGCAGGAAGGCACCTGCAGCACAAAGGGTGGGTACTAAGGATGTCAGAGCCTGGGAGGAGTAAGGAGGGGCTGGTAGTGGTAGCGGCCCTGAGTCAACTATCAGAGTCCAGCATGGTGAAGAGGCTATTTGCACAGGGTGCAGCCCTGACGTGGAATGTGGGACCCCAGGAAGGATGAAGAGGACATCTGCACATGGGGGACAGAGTGGCCCTCTGCAGGATGTGGGACCCCAAGAAGAGTAAGAAGTGCTTCACCACAGACTGGGGACAGTCCAGAACATCGTTTCAGAGCCTGGGAGGAATGAAGTGAGTATGCAAAATAGGGAAGGGGCTCAGTGTAACCTATGATGGTAAATGAGGGCTCCTGAAAGGATGGCTAAATGTCAGGGTTAGGGAAGAGAGTGTATAAGATGAATCTGGAACAAATTATTGTGCCTGAAAATAAGAAAGTGCTCACAGAATGATGGGAATTGACAAAAGGACAGAAAAAAAAATAATCTTAAAGAACTGACCAATATGGGAAATTTTGAGTATCAGAAGAAATAATCATAGTAATAAATTATAACTCATTGAATAAAATAGGAATCTGACAGTACTTACTAATAGAAATAAATAAGTGAATAAATTAAATGTTGAGTGAACAATGGATTATTTATATAGCACCAAGTATCTCCCCTCAAAATGCTGTTTAATTACTAAGGGAAGAAAAGCCTTGCAGAATTACCTTTACCACCTAAAAATCAGCATCACCAATAATGAAACAAATCATGTACTATGAGATTGGAAACATTATTTCTGTGATAGTCTTGCCAAAGATGCATAACCTGCTGAAGTGAATCATGAGGAAGCATCAGAGAATCCCAAACTGAGGGTCATTAATACAAAATGGTATGGAATCTCCAAATCAAGAAAAGATTAAGTAATTGCTCCAGACTGAGGAGACTAAGGTGACATGACAACTAAATACAACATGTGAACTAGAGCTTGCTCTTTTTGTTGTAAAGAATATTACTGATACAGGTCGTGAACATTGGAATCTGAGTGTCAGATAGTAGTAATATGCTATTGTTAATCTCCTGATTTGTTGGTTGTCTTGGGGCTATGTAGGAGAAAGTCCCTATTTTTAGAAAATATGCTCTAGCCTATTCAGAATGATAGGGAACCATATCAGCAACTAACTTTTAAATGGATAAAGAGAATAATGTTATTTGTACAATACATTTAACTTTTCTCTAGGTTTGAGACTGTGTGTTTTGAAGAGTACCAGATCATCTGGAATTCATAAGTAACCAATTGTGAAAAGTAGATTTCTGTTTATTTGATAGAAGAGCCGAAAACAAAATAAAACATTAAATGGAATAAATATTGTGCTTCCATAATTTTTGTCTGCCTTTTAATCAACAGTGCATCTGAACTCATTTTTAAAACATGCAAAATTTGACATAGGAAGATGATGAAGAGCATAAGCAGTCGAGACACAGTGCTTACCAATTTGAGATGCTTTCAAGTCAGAATAAACCACTGAATGAAACATTAGATTTTAGTCACTTGAAAGCCCTTGATCTTAAATATAGCCTCTTAAGAGTGTGATGTGCCATTTATTTTTCTTTTACCCAAGTTTTACTATTGGATATCTGATTACCTAAAAAGACAGGATGGAAATATTTTAAGATGCTTCTCTCTTCTCATCTATATTTATTCTTGATTTCTGTCACTACTCTAAAGTAAACAATAAATCCTGCAGGGTTAGGGTCCTGAGACCTAAAGACATAATAATTCTTCTGTTGGAACTTAATGTACCACCAAAGATGAGCTCTGTCACTGGAATAAAATGGTGCGATGAACTAGCTGACTACCTTCTAAAGTTATCACTCTAACTTTTCACATCATGATCCTAACACTTCATTCCATTGTAGAAAAGGAAAACGCGGAGGAAGTAAATATGTGAGGAAGGAGAGCTTAGATAAAATTCTTTCAAAAAGAAAGCCATTGATACAATTAATAAATGTAAAACAGATGTTAAATGGCAAAGATTTATTACCATTATTATTAGAGTAAATCTGTCTATGGCCTTTTGATTTTACAGATTGCACTAAAATAACCAGACGTGTGAACTCTTTCTGAAATTAAATAATAAATAGTATATGCAAAATGAGGGTAAGGGCAATGTGTAATTTGTGTCTCTTCAATCCACGTTCATGTTATCACTATTAATGGTATCATCGGTAGTTATCTGTTCCTGGTCAGAACAGCTAAATTAGTTGAATTGTGCCTTTCATCTCCCTTCCATCCCCCACACCACTACTTCAGGTATTTGTCCATATAAACAAATACACTCTGCTTCCATGTGGCATCCTGTTTTCTTTAGTCTTTTCCTTAAAAGGTACTCCCAAAAAAAGGGAGAGTAAAATCTCACCATTTTCCCCTTTTCAGCTTGAACTATCTTTATTAACGCCCACCATCTCTGAAGATCCAGAAGAGTCTATGTACCACTTCCAAATGAAGCCTAGAGTTGCATGCACACCAACTGCTTTAACTCTCACGGAAGATGAAAGCTTGAATCTCATTAAGATCTTGAGGTTCACTATGTCCTATGTCCACTAAAGTCCACTAACTCTACTGCTACTTCCTCCACCAGGTGCTCTGCATCCTTATGATACATCTGTTTGCTCCAGCAGTGTGATTGTATTAGAAGCCCTTGAAATGTCAAAAACAATAAGAACAACAGAAAAATCTGTCGTGCTTTCTCCCAAAGAGGAGGGAATCTCTGTGTCTCTCTCTTTGTTCCCTTTTCTCACCTTTTTGTTCCTACAGCACTTGGCTCTCATTAAATGTCTGCCATGTACTTCAAATACCAATCAGAGTATTTTAAAGAAATAACCTCGTCAGGTTGTATTTACCACCCTCAGTCTACCTAGGACTCACATACAAAGACAACAGATCAATCTGAGCGCTAGAATTCTGCTATCAAAACTATTCCCTCTCTTCTGAATATTGGACATGGTAATTGGAGCAACTGTCATGTGTTGAAGCCTGATGCTTTCCTCCCTTAGTACGATTTTTTTTCCAAGAAGGCTCCTTTACAGCCAGCTCATTCATTTGTCTAGTCAGGCTCACAAATGTATGAATCCTAAGTGGGCAAATGTTAGTCTCAAACCAACAACTTTTTTATTCTGTGCAAATATAGAAAAGGTTGTTAGATTCTTGTTTCCTCCATTTTAAAATGTTCTTGTCTTTAATCCACAATTGACACTAAGTTGAGAGAAGGAAAGAAGTTAGACAAGGTGACAGAGAGAATATCTGTAATAAAACATAGCAAAAGAGAATTATGCTAATAAATCAACCCCCCACTGATGTGAATAAATTCTTTCTGTGACCCTATTTTACCTGCCCTAAAACCTTATAGCTAAATTAAAATTAGCAGGTTTTCATTGAGTGCTGTGGTAATTTCATGTTTCTAGTCACAGTAGCATGACGTTTCCTGGTGGAAGGGCATTTGTTCATTCATCCCTTCACTCGATTATAAAAGTCCACTGTGCTCTAGACAGGCGTGTATATAAATAATTACCCTGTAGTGGGTAAGGGCACCTTGGCAGTTTGGACCAGGACCAGGCAAGTAGAAGGGAAAGTATCATCAATTCTGCTTGGTTGAATGAAGGAAAGCTTAACAGAGGGGAACACACATGAGATGGTCTTGCAGGATGAAAGTCTCGGTCTATCAGGGGAACGATAAGGAAGAGCATTACGGAAAAATAAAAGTTTGTGCGAAGGAATGAAATAATGAGACTTGTTCAGGGAACTGTAAATAGTTCTACATACTTAGAGAGTCCCAGAAGCCACAGATTTTGGCATCAGAAAAGGTGGATTTGAACTTAGCTCTGATGTTTACTCTCTGTGTAACTTAGATCAAGTCACTTAAATTTTCAACACTTCAGTTTTTTCAATTTGAAAAAATGAAAATAATGGTATTCACTTCAGGTTTTTTTAAGGATGAAAAATATATATATGGCCTTTTATAGAGTCTTGCCACAGTTCCTGGCATATGGAAAATACCCTGTAATTGCAAATGGTCATTATGGTCAACACTGTCATCATGACTGTTGTTGCTGTTAGTATAGGGAAAAGAGGAAATAAAGTTGAAGAGGTAAGCAAGGATCAAGTCACAGAGGACTTGGATGTTCTGCTAAGAAATCTGATCAGCACATTTCTAAATGTTAATTTCACTGATAATAATGTTTTTCAAAATTTAATGAAATCCATCTTTAAAACTTACCATCCTTTGTCTGCACAATTTAACCTTCCAGTTATATTTCTATGATCCCTTCCTTGTCACACATTCTTTCAAATGCCACTTTTCTTTTATGTCTAGCTATGTAATTTTAATTGTCTTTCAAAGATACACAAATTAATTTGCATTTGCATCTTCACTTACAGTCATTTCTGTGAAGGAAGAATTTAAACTTTTAACTTGACACTTTTATCATAAAGCCTCCCAAACTTCTTTTCTTCATCTTAATTTTCTCTTTAAACTCACTTGCTTAAATGATTAGCTGTTAAGAAAAGGGAAAAAATACTGTTTTATCCACATGCTTTAATGGAGCTACAAGACTGACATAACTATGTTAATTATGAAGTATAAATAGAGCTTTCATTACATGCTGTCAAAAAACTTGTTTTTTTTAACCTATGCTATAATTTACAAATGTTGACAGATCATTTGATTCAGATTTGCCAGTCTGAACAGAAAAAAGGAAGCTATGTATGGAAGCTATCTGGAAGATATTTATGCATGAAAATGAATTTGAGTTTGAATAGCAACCTGTAAAAGTATATATTTTTTGCTATATTTCAAAGTAGTCATTTCCATAACTCTCACCAATGATATATTTGAATTGCTAAATCCCTCCTACTGAACTAGCAGTAACTGAAAAATTCATCAGACATAAAATGATGTTTGAAGAGAGTTACACTTTGCAAGCTGAATATGCCAGAATACTACCTTTAAATTTTTCTCATAGTAAAATCATTAAAAAATATATTTTTGGAAAAAAAGTCATATAAAAAGAGATCAGATTTGTAGTTAAGGGAGGCTGGGGTGGGGGGAGGAGGAACTGGAGGAAGGTGGCCAAAATGTACAAATTTCCAGTTATAAGATAAGTGAGTAAGAAGGATATAATACACAACGTGTTGGCTATAGCTAACATGGCTGTATGGTATATAGGAGATGTGTTAAAAGAGTAAATCCTAAGAGTTCTCATCACGAGGAGAGAAATACTTTTTTTTTTTTTTTGTATCTATGTGAGATGATGGATGGTAACTAAACTTATTGCAGCAATCATTCCATGATATATGTAAGCCAACTCATTATGCTGTACACAAACTTATACAGTGATGTATGTCAATTATATCTCAATAGAACTGGAAAAATTTTGAAGAATAAACTTTTTTGAAATTAAGAGGAATGAACTTTTAAATATTAAGGCATTTATATAGTAGGGACATATTTAACATCTTTATTGAGATATAATTTATAAAGTTCACTCATTGAAAATTTAAATTCAATAGTGCAACCACCACCAAAATCTAAATTTAGAACATTTTCATCACCCCACTACCCTGTATCCATTACAGTCTCTTCCCATACCTGCCCCAACCCTAGGCACTATATCTACTTTTTGTCTCCATTAGTTTGCCTTATCTGGACTTTTCATATAAATGGAATCATACAGTATATTATTTTTTGTAATTGGCTTCTTTCACTTAGTATGTTTTCAAAGTTCATCCATTATGTAGCATGTATCAGTAATTCACTCCTTTTATTAATAAATAATATTCTCTTGTATGGATATAGCACAGTTTGTTTATCTGTTCATCAGTTGATGGACATTTGGGTTGTTTCCTTATCTCGCTTATTATGAATAATGATACTGTTAACAGTAAAGTGCAAATTTTGTGTGGATATATGTTTTTATTTAACTTGGAATGTACGTATGAGAGGAATTGCTTGGCACACAATTAACTCTATTCTTTATCTTTTGAGAAACTGACAAGCCATTTTCCAAAGCACTGTACTGTTTTAAATTTCATCAGCAATGTAAGGATTCCAATTTCTTCACCTACTTTCTACCTTTTTGATTGTTTCTATGCCAGTAGGTGTGAAGTGGTATTTCATTATAGTTCACTTTGCATGTCTGCAATGACTAATGATGATGACACACTTTTTGTGTGCTTATTGGCTATTTGTATACCTTTTTGGAGAAATTCAGGTCCTTGTCTCATTCTTTAAATTGGGCTCTCTCATTATTTAGTTGTAAGAGTTCTTTATATATTCTGAACACCAGTTATTTATCAAATATATAGTTTGCAAATATTTTCTCTTATTCTGCAGATTATATGTTTACTTTCTTGGAGGTATTATTTGCAACACAAAAATTTTTAATTTTGATATAGTCCAGTTTATCTATTTTTTTCCTTTGCTGCTTGTACGTTTGGTGTCCTATCTAAGAAACTATTGTCTAATATTTGGTCACAAATATTTACTCCTATGTTTTCTTCTAAGAGTTTAATAGTTTAGTTCTTACATTAGGTTTATTATTTATCTTAAGCTTTTGTTCTGTTTTGTTGGTACAGTATAACAAAGGGGTCCAATTTTAGTTTTTGCATGCTGATACCCAGTTATCCCAGCCCTATTTGTTGAAAAGACTTTATTCTTCATTGTATTGTCTATGAACTCTTGTCAAAAATCAGTTGAGCATAAGTGTAAAGACTCATTTCTGGACTCTCTGTTCTATTCTATTGATCTACATGTCTATCTTTATTCCATTACCACATGACTATATTAATTACTGTAGCTTTTTTTGAAACCAGGAACTGTGAATACTCCAGTTTTGTTGGGTTTTTTTCCCCCCAAGATTATTCTGGCTATTTGGGTCCCTTGAGTTTCCATATGAATTTTAGGATTAGCTTGTCAATTTCTGCAAATAAAAATATGGTAGCTGGAATTTTGATAGGTATGCTGTTCAATCTCTAGATCAATTTGGGGAATAGTTTCATTTTGAAATATTAAGTCTTCTAATTCATGAACATGGGATATAAGTTTATTTAGAACTTTTTTTTTTTTTTTTTTTGGTGGTACACGGGCCTCTCACTGTTGTGGCCCCTCCCGTTGCGGAGCACAGGCTCCGGACGCACAGGCTCAGCGGCCATGGCTCACGGGCCTAGCCACTCCGCGGCATGTGGGATTTTCCCGGACCGGGGCACGAACCCGTGTCCCCTGCATCGGCAGGCGGACTCTCAACCACTAGCGCCACCAGGGAAGCCCTATTTAGAACTTTTTAAAAATTTCTTTCAACAACATAGTATTTTTCAGTGTACAAGCGTTGTGCTCCTTTTGTTAAATTTGTTCCTAAGTATTTTGATATTTTTGAGGCTTACTGTAAATAAAATTATATTCTTAATTTCATTTTCAACTTGTTCACTGCAGTGTGTAAACATACAATTTGTATGTGTATATTCATCTTGTATCCTGCAGCATGATGAATTCACTTATTAGTTCTAAATGGGTTTAGTGAATTCCTTATGATTTTCTTTATACAAGATTACATCATCTGTGAATGAAGATAATTTTAGTTCTTCCTTTACTATCTGGATAACTTTTATTTCTGTTTCGCATGTATTTGTTCTGGCTAGAACCTCCAGTACAATATTGAGTATAAGTGACTAGAGAGGACATTGTTATCTTGTACCTGCTCTCAGGAAGAAAATATCCAGTGTTTTATCATTAAGTATAGTGCTAGCTATGGGGTTTTGTAGATACTATTTATCATATTGATGAAAATCCCTACCATTTCTAGTTTGTAAATTTTTTTTTTCACATAGGATGTTGGATTTTGTCAAATGACTCTTCTTCAGGACAAGAGTTGACCATTTGATTTTTGTCCCTTTTTTCTATTAATATGATGTATTACATTGATTATCAGATATTAAACCACTCTTGCATTTCTCTCTTGTTTATGGTGTATTATCATTTTCATATCTTGCTGGATTATGTTTGCTAGTATTTTGTTGAATATTTTTGTGTAGTGGGGGAGCAAAATTTGCCACCCTAAAATGTATCTCTTTGGCATGAGGATTAATTTAACCTGATTATTTTTAAGAAACAGAAGACTCAGGAAGTTTTTCTTGTTACCTCTCCTTTAACTGCCCAAAGGAATTTAGATAAAGGGCCTGCTTCTCAAATAGAACTAGCACCAGAGATATCTGCAAAGAATTAGGGCTGGGGTAGAGTGGGCAGGGGAGAATCAGACTCCACTCTGTATCTTATGTTCATTGCATGGTAAATATTTGTTAACCAAACACTGCTTTTTTCATCTTCATGAGAATTGCCTTTGAAGTCTCAAACCACTACCCCCAACATTCTCATTTTGTCTTTAGCTAAAGGTGGTATTTATGGTAAGGGGGTTGGCCATTTGGCAAGTTTCTCAGTTTTCCTAGGTCTCTCCCATGGATACCTGTTATTAAACTTTTGTTTGATTTTCTCCTTCTAATCTATTTCATGTCAACTTAATACTTAGACTAGCCAGAAGAACCTGGAAGAGTAGAGGAAAATTTCTTTCTCCCTGACAGTGTCTATATTCCTAAGGGATATTGTTCTGTACTTTTCTTGGGATGACTTTGCCTGGCTTTAGTGTCAGGATAATATTGACCTCATGGAATGAGTTGGAAAAACTACAAAATCACCTTCTAGAGTTGGTTTCAGTAATTTGTGTTTTTCTAGAAATTTGCCCATTTTATTTAAGTTATCTAATTTATTAATGTTATTATTCACAATATTCCCTTATAAACCATTTTATTTCTGTAAGGCCAGTAGTGATGTCTCATCATCCTGATTTTGGTCATTTGAGTTTTCTCTCTTATTCTCTTGGTCAATTTAGCCAAAAATTTGATAATGTTATTGATCTTTTTAAGAAATCAACTTTTGATTGTTTTATCTTTGATAATGTTGTTGATCTTTTTAAGAAATCAGCTTCTGATTTTTTTATCTCCTCTATTATTTTTATGTTCTCTATTTCATTTATTTCCCTTCTAATCTTTATTACTTTTTCCCTTCCATGTGACTGGATTTAGTTTGCTCATTTTTGCTTAGCTTTTTAAAAAAATTTTTATTTTATATTGAAATATAGTTGATTAACAATAGTGTGTTAGTTTCAGGTGTCCAGCAAAGTGATTCAGTTATACATATACATGTATCTATTCTTTTTGAAATTCTTTTCCCATTTAGGTTGTTACAGAATATTGAGCAGAGTTCCCTGTGCTATACAGTAGGTGCTTGTTGGTTGTCTATCTTAAATATGCCTAGTTTCTTGATGTGAAAGGTAAGGCTATTGATTTTAGATTTTTCTTCTTTCTTTAATATAGGTGTTAAATTTCCCTTTTAGTACTGCTTTCATTGAATCCCACAAGTTGTGGCATATTGTGTTTTGCATTCATTTATCTCAAGGTATTTCTAATTTCCCTGGTGATTTCCTTTTTGACTCATTAGTCATGAAGGAGTGTATTGTTTAATTTCCACAAATTTCTTAATTTACCAAATATCTTTATTGATTTCACTCCATTATACTTGGAAGACATAATTTATGTGATTTCAATCCTTTCAAATTTAATGAGACTTGTTCTATGGCCTAACTGAGTAGAAAATAGTCAGTTGAAAACTTACATAAATAAAAATCAAGTTTAAAAAAAAATTCTGTTTCACAACTTAAAGGAATGTAGCAACCCCATTTACAACATTAAAGCACTATTGTTGCTTTTGATAACTTTGAATGTATTTATTCTTGCAAAAAAATTATGACTTAAATCCATAAATACCTCTCCTTTTTAAATTTTATGTTTGAAACAGGCCCTCTGACTTTAGACCATACAACAAAGCTACAGTCATCAAAACAGTATGGTACTGGCACAAAAGCAGAATATAGATCAATGGAACAGTATAGAAAGCCCAGAAATAAGCCCATGCACCTATGGCCAATTAATCTATGACCAAGGAGGTAAGGATATACAATGGAGAAAAAACAGTTTCTTCAATAAGTGGTGCTTGGAAAACTGGACAGCTGCATGTAAAAAAATGAAATCAGAGCATTCTCTAACACCATACAGAAAAATATACTCAAAATGAATTAAAGACCTAAATGGAATAAGACTGGATACTAGAAAACTCCTAGAAGAAATCATAGGCAGAACACTCTTTGACATAAATTGCAGCAAGATCTTTTTTGATCCATCTCCTAGATTAATGAAAATAAAAGTAAACAAATGGAGCCTAATTAAAGTTAAAAGCTTTTGCACAGCAAAGGAAACCATAAGCAAAACAAAAAAACCACCTACAGAATGGGGAAAAGTATTTGCAAATGATGTGGCCAACAAGGGATTAATTTCCAGAATACACAAACAACTCATACAGCTAAATATCAAAAAAATAAACAACCCAATCAAAAAATGGGCAGAAGACCTAAATATACACTTCTGCAAAGAAGATATACAGATGGACAAGAGGCACATGAAAAGAAGCTTAACATCGCTAATTATTAGAGAAATGCAAATCAGAACTACAATGAGATATCACCTCACACTGGTCTGAATGGCCATCATTAAAAAGGTTACAAATAATAAATGCTGGAGAGGATGTGCTGAAAAAGGAACTCTCCTACACTGTTGGTGGGAAGGTAAATTGGTATAGCCACTATGGAGAACAGTGTGGAGGTTACTTAAAAATCTAAAACTAGAGTGACCATATGATCCTGCATATATATATATATACACATACACACACACACACACATATATATATATCTGAATCACTTTGCTGTACACCTGAAACTAACACAACATTGTAAATCAACTATACCTCAATAGTTGAAATAAATAAATATTATATTGATATCATCTTCTTCTTTAACAATTGAGTGTCTGTATTTTCTCTGAGATACTTTCACTTCATCAGAAGCAAGTACTAAACACTAATTTATTCACTGTTTTTAAAAGTAACATTGACTTTCCTTGCAAATACTTCCACATTATGTTAAAATTTTTCAAAGATTACTAATGGAGAAGATGTTGTGAGAGCAACATTGAACGTTCTATGATCTACTGATAGCTAAAACTAGCTGCAACAAAATTTGTAGCTTCCTCTACCCATAACCTTCTCCCTTACCTCATGTATGGGTGTAACTCTGCTTAGCATATAATGTATGTCCAATAAGAGAAAGCTTATTTGATTTTTTTCACAAAGTTGGTATCATACTGTAACCAACAGGAGAATACCTAGAATAGCCAGGAGTTTTCTCATAAAAAGGAAAGGAGAACTCTCTTACATTGCATACTTCCTCTAGGAATCATTGGAGAATTTGTAATTCCAATCCAAGGCCACAATAGTTTTGCCTAAAAAGAAGGAAAATGACAATAA
Source organism: Grampus griseus (assembly GCF_964374135.1). Lineage (NCBI taxonomy): Eukaryota > Metazoa > Chordata > Mammalia > Artiodactyla > Delphinidae > Grampus > Grampus griseus. Next base: position 46,676,810 of record NC_139012.1, read on the forward strand.
GGGATAAAAAACAGGGTGGCTAGCAAAGGTCAGGAGGATAGAAAATAGGCACAACAAAGAGAGCAATCAAAAAGCAAAATTGTGTTCATTTTAGAATAGAATAGCAATAACCTCACATCACAAATCAGTAACTCTTGTAGAAAAGATAAGGAGTGCAGGAGAAAAAAATTAGACAAAGCAACTGGTACCAGATGAGACATACTTCATTCTAGCATATATTAAGAGTTTTTATTAGTAAAATATTTATTCTATGTACAGTACTAGCAATTTAAAATATATTTCTTAGATTATGCATTTCCAAATTTATTGCAGCTTATTGATTGTTCACATACTATACTTCTATTTGATTAGTGTTAAGGTATTCATTCTTTGTTCCATTTCTAACCATTCTTATATTTTCCAAGAGCCTTTGACTATCTTTCTGTTCCATTGTGGTGTTACTTGTATATTCTTCAGTGATTTCTCCAAATCAGGAACTTTTATACCTGATTCAGGAACTTTTATAATTCTTAATATTATTAAACTTTTGCTAGATAAGTAAATACTCAAGAACACATTAAATTCTTGGAAGAAATAAACACTAAGAAATGTACATTTTACTTATAAATGCTTCTATACTCCATATTAATATTAAAAGAGATGACACATAGGAAACAATTCAGGCTATAGACATCCTAATTATATTTTCAAAAAGATTAATAAATATTTGAAAATGTATTAAATATTATAATACCTATCCATTAGCTTTGTCAACATTTATGCATTAAGCATGGTTTTTACCTACTCATCATAGCCTTCTGTGAATACTGAAGTAATGCCATAAATACGTACTCACCTAAACATTCAAGAGAAAGATAATAAGAGAATTCTGTGCTTTATGGGGACATGAAAGTTGGATCATAAGCAAAACTTTAAAGCAAACACATGGACTACAAATGACTGCTGATAAAGGAAGCTAAAGAAGGGAGCAATTCTTTTTTTTTTTTTTTTTTTTTTTTGCAGGTTTCAAAAACTCACTTTATTCCAATGTGAAATGAAGACATGATGGTTTAAAAACAAATTTAGAATATGATACTATGTAAGCATAAGAGAAGAGCTTTTTAAAATGGACAACTGGTATAATTAGTAGTTAAAGTCAATATACAGTTGTTATTTTGTCACTAAAGACTTTTTCTAGAGGGGAGATATGGGTTTCCAACAGCCACTCAGAAGAATAAATGAAAGTGTCTTTACTGCTACTTATCAAAAGGCTACATCCTATTAAAATGGGAACTGGGTTAACTTACACTCCCTTCATGCTCTCTCAGGTAAATTCTTAAAGGGGTGAGGGCTGGAGGATGACTAGATTTGGCTAATCTCTAAGCAGTGTTTCTCAATCTTAGCTGCTTATTCGGATCCTGCGGCATTTGATTCCCACCCAGATTCTGATAGAACTGGTCTAGAGTACAGGTAGGGATTTTTTTAATCTCCCTATTGATTTTAGTGCAGCCAAGGTTGAGAACCACTGCTCTACAGGTAAGTCGAGAGAGAGAGAATTTTTTTGTTATTTCTGGTCTAGGAGAGATAGAGAGAATCATGTGGGAAAACAAGGGAGAGCGTGAAAGAAAAACAGAAAGAGAGAGATAGAAAATCTGTGGTGTATTTTTCTGTGTATTCTGTTATTTTCATGTCCTATGGTCTGACAGGATAAGAATCAGTCAGAATACTAAAAGGTTCCAGAATCTTTGGGTTTTGTTTTTTTAATAAATTTATTTATTTATTTATTTATTTATTTATTTATTTATTTTTGATTCTGGACTTCTCACCTCCCTCCCACTGGAGTGAATACAAGAGAAGAGTAGAATGAAAGAGGAGAGATGAATGGTCACTAAAAAAATGTTCTTCTTCATAATTTTACTCAAGAATTGCCCTACCTATGGAAAATATAAAATACCTGAGAAAAGCACAGTGCATCTCTTTCCTTTGCCTACTCTCTTCTCAATGTGACACCAAGAATAGGTAGTGAAGGTTTATTTTCATCTATGAAAAAATTGCTCTATTCGGCCAGTTGGTTGTATCAAAGCAAAAATTGAACTGGACAAAGTTAAACAGTAAGGAAGATTTTATTTAAGATACAATGAACTGGGCTTCCCTGGTGGCACAGTGGTTGAGAGTCCGTCTGCCAATGCAGGGGACACGGGTTCGTGCCCCGGTATGGGAGGATCCCACATGCCGCGGAGCGGCTGGGCCCATGAGCCACGGCCACTGAGCCTGTGCGTCCGGAGGCTGTGCTCCACAATGGGAGGGGCCACAGCTGTGAGAGGCCCGTGTACCACACACACACACAAAAAAATGGTACAATGAACTGACTTTTATTCAAGGTACCCAAAATTCATATTTGAAACTTTAATCCCCAGTGTGACAGTATGTGGAGATGGGTCCTTTGGGAAGTAATTAAGTTTAGATGAGGTCGTGAGGGTAGGGCCCTAATAAAGGAATTAGTGCCCTTTAAGAAGAGACATCAGAGAGCTTGTTTGCTCTTTCCCTCTGCCATGTGAGAACACAGGGAGAAGGCAGCCATCTGCAAGTCAGAACAAGAGCCCACTTGCTGGAACCTTCATCTTGGGCTTCCCAGCCCCTAGAACCATGAGAAATAAATTTCTACTGTGTAAACCACCTAGTCTATTTTGTTAGGATGGCATGAACTGACTAAGATACAAGGTTATTGCAACAGAGGAAAGAGGACAGAATTTGGCCTGAACTTAACTTCACTAAAACAAAAGGGAGAGGGTTTTTAAGTGCTGGAGTAACTAGGGGAAAAGTACTGGAGTATGTTAGGAGGGGAAGGTTGATCAATGGGCTGTGTTAAACAGGTTGAGTTATTCCTGAATTTGCAAATCTCTTTGATTAATCCATCTGTGTTTGCTAATTTGCTCCTATTGAAGGTAGACAGGGAGATTAGGGGTGTTATTTTCTTGATGATTACATTTTAAATGCATGGCTCCTAGGTCCTTGGGAAAGACATTCCTGGGTTGTAAAATTAGCAAGAATGTTTTAAGAAGTCTTACATATATCTAAAATGGTCAGAAAAAGTATTTATAATTACAAGTTTTCTAAAGTAAATCCTCTAAGAAAAAGGAGGTCAGGGCCCTGTCTAAAATTTAGTCAACCTGGGGAGAATGTAAAGCACTCGTGCTCAATTGTCATTATCATCACTTAACCACATACCCTCTTAAACTGTTTACATAGAAATAAAAATATTGACCCTATCAGATCCATCTGAGTCATCTTCATTTATTCTTTATATCAACTTGTCTTACCTTATTGGGATTTCACAATTTTAGTTCCATTAAAATGTTGATTGCTCTTCAAAGTCCTCTTGCACAGAGGAGTTTCCAAGCATTGCAATTAACCAAAATATAAGATTATTGATTTACAATAGTAATATAAAAATAATATAATAAATAACATAAGATGCCTGTGTTTGCATGGGTGTGTATATATATAAAGAAATTTACCTTTGGAATGAAAAAAGCATTCATAAATAGAAATTAACAGTAGTGATTTTTTATTTAACACTGTATCCTATGACATCTTGCTAACATTTATTACATCAAATAAGGAAAGATTCCATATCCCATGGATCAAAGTTTTTCAAGTGAGTTTGGGTTTACCAAACAGATAAATCTGTGCTTCTGATTCTCATTTGTGAAACTGTTTATTGTGTTGTTGTTCAAATCAAGAAATAAGGGCCTTTGTTCAGGTGTATCAGCTCTGTCAAATGAGCTAGTAAAGGGGAGCTGAATTTGCAACCCCAGATTATATCTCTTGGTCAAAAGGATTACTTTGAGCCTGTTATTAAGAAACAAAAACAAAACAAACAAACAAACAAAAAATCAGACGCTATGGGAGAAGCTCTGAAATTCAGGTAGAAGTTACACTTTTGTAATAGGCATTTCCATTTATAAGTGACATTTCCATTTGTAAGGGTGTTTCCCTCTCTGTACCAGGAAGAAAAGGATGACTTTTTATTACAGGGGAAGGGTCTCAACCAAGAACTTTGAAAGATAGAGGTAAAATTATTTTTCTTCCCCCACACTGATAGTAAATAAAACAGAAATTCATGCAGCATGCATTTGTAAACTCAACTAAATCTCTCCTGATTTTTGTCAAATCATATAGAAACCATCTCATCAAGTTCAGAAGCAAACAGCAATGGAGGATTGAACCAGCATTAAATATGAAAAAGAGTTTTTAAAAATCCTAGAAATTACCATTAACTCTATTTATAAAGAAATAACTTTTCACGAGATGACCTTTTTCCTTGAAAAAGGAAACACATGGAGTTCACTCAAGTGATGTATTGCCAGAAAGTCTAAATATCACTAATTTTCTTTACCTGGGAAGAAAGAGCAGCCATGTTGACTTTAAAACTGTTGGTAAGTTGCAAAGTTACCAAGGTTAAAATATTGACCTTATAAGCCCTTGTTAAATCTATGAGTGGAGGGATGTCTATATTATTTAAGTAAAAAATGTATTAAAGCAAAGTCTAACCTCCATAAAAATTAAAAAGGAAGAAAAATGCTAGGGAAGAATATGCTAAAATGGAATATATACAATAACCCAAAAGTACTGAAGATGTAAATTAGTTTCATTTTAAGATGCTGTGTTTGGGTAGATTATTTTCTAACTAAAAACAAAATCATTTTTTTCCCTCCCTATTTGAGGACACACTGGTATAAGGACAAGTATATTACTGAGCACCATTTATTTGCAAGAATCAGAATCTCCTTAGAGAAACTAAAAGGTTGAAAAATTTGTAAGCAACTTGTCTTTCATACTTTTATTATTATTTATTTATTTTTCCTACCATGTGAAAGAGAAGAAAAAATAAATCCACAGTTGATGTCATATTAGGTTCAGAGGCAAAGGACATCAAGGCTACAACAGAAGGGAAAGCACTGACCCCAAACCCTGGCCTGGATGGCTACAGAGATCTCAAGACCTTTCTGCACCACAACTTATTCTGAACACTGAATAACTCTAGTTACACTGAAGTGCAGAATCATCTTAAGGACTATTTTGACTAACTAAATTCGGTTTATTCAAAAACTTTTGATATTGTTTCTCTTTTTAAGAACTGGCTATTCCTTATCTTAAGAAGAATTAAAATGTATTCTAGATTTAGATTCATGAAAAAGAGAAATTGGAAAATTTATTTATGGTTCTACATAATTCAATCTTGTTTTAGTCCAAACACTGAGTAATAGAAAATAAATCTTATTCTATTCTGGTTGGATTGAAGAACAGAAAGAAAAAGCAATTATACTGAAAAAAAAAGTGGGGAGACAAGAAAAAGATTTGGTAGACAAAGAGAGATTTTCTCTTCACAAAGCTCTTCTCTACATGAAAACCTTGGTTTGGAGAGCTAATCCAAACCAAGCTCCATTTCATTTGTATATATAAATGTCTGGGATAAACTAGTGAACTTCATCCTGATCTAAATACTTATCATCCTCAGGGATGAAACAGAAATAGAATCTTATCAGTGTAACTTCACTCTATTAGCTTAAATATGTCAGGAAACATAATATCTTTCTGTAGTGTACAAACCTTGCTAATTACTTGTATTATCTTGTTATCCAGGTTTCACAACAGTTAGTAGATAAATTATAATTGGCACATCCCTAAAGACTATAGATTAAGGACTAAAGAGAATAGAAAAATAAATCTCTTCTGATTACCTTCAAAATCCTCAATGAATGTAGTTAAGAAATGCTTTTAAAACATTCCCTTCTGACAGTAATGGAGCATTTGTCAGTTGCTATTGTAAAGCGAAGATAGAGTTACTGTGTAGCAAAGTCGTTAGTACTGCTGATTTTTTGCTGCTACTTATACCTTGGCAATCTTTGGAGATAAGACTGAGAATTGGAACTGGAACAGAGATAGTTAGCTCCTTCATGAAAAGGCTGTTTTATTCTGAAATTTTTTTCACTGAGTAGTACAAATCAAATGATAAATTTGGAGATCAACAACTCTGTGACAAAATTCATATCCGAAAATCTAGACGTCGGTGAACTCCTGCTGGTTTCTTTTCGGGAATCACAGCAAAGTAAAAGCAGCCACAGAAGCATACTAAGATATTTGCTTTTCAAATCATTTTGTATTTCAAGAAATATTTTATTTTCTGTATATTGATGTGTGAAACTTTAAAATCATAAATAAAGTTTCTCTTGAAAGCTTAATGATATCTAAAATTTGCCCTTTGATAAGGAAGCTCTCATTACTTCTTACATATATAAAATTTATAATTGGGAAAGATGGATGTAGGTCCCTTTAAATTATTTTCATATAAGTATAGTTAATTACATGTATTAACCACATTATATTAACTAATAATTCTTTAATTATGTTATACATGTACAATAAATGTTAATTTTATAAATTTAATTCTTGTATCTTATATCTCATATTATCTCACAGTTAACACCTTAATTTTTTTTTCTCAGGATAATATAGAAGGTTTGTAGTTCTGAAATGTACAACCCAAAAAAAACTAAACCACAAAGGTCAAAGAATCGAAACATATTTAAGTATAACATGTATGGGTACACTTAGACCTTCCAATAAAATAGGTAATGCCAGTTCAAAAGAGGACTTAGGCCTCTATCTCTGAAATGAGTAAAAATACCAACATTTTAAAGTGGCTTAAGTAAAATGACTGAGTCAACTTTGACCAATGTCTATGTAAGCATTTCAACTAAGGATTTCCATGAGTTAGCAAAAGATATTTTAATGAATATTTAACATTTCACCTGACTCTTAAATACTGAAATTACCCTCATCATCAAGAGGGCAGTTATTTCTCAAGGCCTAAAATTATAGGAAAAAAATTTAAAAACAAAATTCCAGGCAAAATATTAATCCCTTAGGCACTCCCCAAGTTAAATAGACTTTCAATTTCAATGTCAAAATAATTAATCTTCAACCTCAAGAGAAAAACAAAACAGTCTTCCTCTGATGTATACATGTTACCCAGAGACAGAAACTACAAATAATATAATAAAATTATTTTGCTCCATAATAATAAGTAGAAAACTTCCCATATCATATTATAAAATTAACATACCTTTGATACTCAAACTTGGCAAATATAGCACAAGAAAGAAAACTGTGGAGCAATTTCATTAAAAAATACAGACACAAGTGCCTGATAAAATATCATACAAATCTAATGTGACAGTTTATTAAGTAGAAAACAAAACATAACCAAATATAAAATATTTAAAAATATAGATAGATGGCTCAAAATTAAGAAATCAATTCAGAGAACATATGTTATCAATAGGTCAAAGCTTTTCAAAAACACATAATTATCTCCATAAATATTATTAAATAAATATTTCAATAAATTTTTAAGGCTTAATATCAACCATGGTTATTTTTAAAATCTTTATTAGCATAGAAAGAGAAGGAATTTTTCTTAAAATTATTATGAACTGGCTAAAATCCAATAACATTCTTAGTAAAGAAATATTAAAGGAATTATAACAAATAGAAAAAAGCAAGGCTGCTATCACCAATACTGTTGAAAATATTCTGGTCAAAACAATACATAAAAAAGGAGATGTGACAGAAGCTGTAATTATCTACAGAGATGACAAAACTCTCAATATTTGTAGATGATACTATTGTCAACCTAAAAAAAAAAATCCTGTAAAATGATTAAATAACTGATAAAGCATCTGAGAGAGTTTGCCATGTTTAATCTTTTTAGAATAGATATCAGTAGCTCTTTCATAAACCTCAAATAGCCCATTAGAATGAAAAACATAAAAATGGATAGACAGATAATGAACTTAAATAGTGATTCCAATAATAAAGCCACATATATAGAATGTATTATATAAAATGTGAAATTTTAAATTAATGTGGGGATACATGGTTAATATATGGTTAATAAACATTGTTGGATCATTGGGGAAAAGATAGAGTTTCAAATAAATTATTACCATATCAAAAATTTCAATGTAAAAAATATATAAAATGCTGAAAATTATAGAAAAATATTTACATAGTCTTATAAATGGAAAGATACTAAACCTAGGATGATAAAAAAAAAAACAGGTTTAACTATAAAATTTTAAAGAACTATATGATAAAATGCACCATAAATAAAATTAAAAGAAAAGCAATATTCTAGGACAGGTTGGCAAACTATGGCCCATGAACTGGCTGTCAATTTTTGTAAATAAAGCTTTTTTGGAACACAGCCACACCTGATCATTTGCATATTGTTGATGGCTGCTTTCAACAAGGGTAGACTTGAGTATTGTGACCAAACCCACATAGCCCACAATCTCTAAAATATTCGTAGTCCCTGGTCTAGAAGAAAATATTTGCAAAGTACATAATAGAAAAAAGGTTGTTATTCAAAATGACCACCAGAATAAATTGTCAACTATCCAAAGCTGAGTTTACCACTTACTCATGGCACCAAAGCCTACTTTGAAAGAGTGTCAGTAGTGTCAGAAGTTGGCAGTAAAGGGTGGATATTTTCAGCATTTTGAATTCTGGCCTCCAGTGATTAAGGCAAGTCTTTCCATGAAGAAATCTGATTGTAATTAATAATAATAACTTTATTAAAGTATAACCGGCATAGGATAAACTACCCATATTTGAACTATACAACTTGATCTTTTGATGTATGCATAAACATATGAAGCCATCATTATAATCAAATAGTCAATATATCCATCACCTACTGAAAATTCCTCATGTTCCTCTTTGAAAACCCTCTTTTTCTCCAGTCAACAACAAGGGATGTCACTACATTAATTAGATCTACTTTAATTTCTTTTGGCAATATCTTGTAGTTTCTGCACAACTTTTATCAGATGTATCTGAAAGTATTTCATAAATTCTTACAATCTTCCAAGACTGAATCAGGAAGTGCAGGGTTGATGGTATAGTGGTGAGCACAGCTGCCTTCCAAGACTGAATCAGGAAGAAATAGATAACCTGAACAGACTAGTAACTAGTAAAGAAATTGAATTAGTAATCAAAAAACTCCCAGCAAAGTCCAGGACCAGACAGCTTCACAGGGGAATTCTAACAAACAAACAAAGAAGAGTCAATATTTATTCTTCTCAAACTACTCCAAAGAATTGAAGAGAAGGAATATTCCCAAACTCATTCTATGAGGCCACTATTACCCAGATACCAAAGCCAGACAAAGACTCTACAAATGAATATATTTGTAAAATCCTCAATAAAATATTAAGAAATTAAATTCAACAATATATAAAAATGATAATACACCTTGATCAAATGGGATTTATTCCATGAATGCAAGCATGGTTCAATATCTGCAAATCAATTAGTGTAATATATTATATTATCTAAATGAATGATAAAAGTCACATGATCATTTTCATAGATGCAGAAAAAGCATTTGACAAAATGCATTGTCCATTCCTGATGAAAAATCTCAACAAAGTTTGTGTAGAGGGCACATATCTCGACACAATAAAGACCATTTATAACAAACCCACAACTAACATCATACTCAGTGGTTAAAAAAAAAAAAAAACTGCAAGCTTTTCCTCTGAAATTAAGAAAAAGACAAGGATGCCTACTCTTTCCATATTTATATAACACAGTATTGAAAGTCTTAGTCACAGCAATCAGACAAGAAAAAGAAATAAAATGCATCCAAATTGGAAAGGAAAAATTAAAACTGTCACTATCTGCAAATGTCATACTACTATATATAGAAAACCCTAAGGACTCCCCCCAAAAAACTATTAGAACTAATAAGTGAATTCAGTAAAGTAGCAGGATAAAAGATTAATATATGGAAATCTGTTGCTTTTCTATAACCTAATAATAAACTATCAGAAAAAGCAAGAAAACAATCTAATTTACAAGCACATCAAAAAGAATAAAATACCTAGGAGTAAACTTAACCAAGACGTGAAAACCTATACTCTAAAAATTATAAGACATTGATGAAGGAAATTGAAGATAATACAAATAAATGGAAAAATATACCATGTTCATAGACTTGAAGAATTAATATTTTTAAAATATTTATTATACCAAAGCAATCCACAAGCTTAATGCAAGCCCTATCAAAATTCCAATGGCATTTTTCACAGAAATGGAACAAACAATCCTAAAATTTGTATGGAACCACGAAAGACCCCAAATTGCCAAACCAACCTTGAATAAGAAGAACAAAGCTGGAGGTATCATGCTCCCTGACTTCAGACTATACTACAAAGCTACAGTAATCAAAACAGTATGCTATTGGCATAAAAACAGACATATAGATCAATGGAACAGAAGAGAAAGCCCAGAAATAAACCCATGAACATGTGGTCAATTAATCTATGACAAAGGATGCAAAAATATACAATGGGAAAAAAGTATCTTCAATAAATGATGTTGGGAAAACTGAACAGCTGCATGTAAACAGTGAAATTAGAACATTTTCTCACACTGTGCAATAAAATAAACACAAAATGGATTAAAGACATAAATGTAAGACCAGAAGCCATAAAATTCTTAGAGGGAAACATAGGTAGAATGCTCTTTGATCTAAGTCTTAGCAATATTTTTTTGGATCTTTCTCCTCAGGCAAGGAAACAAATGCAAAAATAAACAAATAAGACCTAATTAAACTTAAGAAACTTTTGCAATGCAAAGGGAAACATCAACAAGAAAACAGCCTACTGAATACAAGAAGATATTTGTAATTAATATGTCTGATAAGGGGTTTATATCCAAAATATACAGAGAACTCATACAACTAAATATCAAAAAAAACAAACAATCTAATTTTAAAAATGGACAGAAGACCTAAATAGACATTTTTCCAAAGAAGACATGCAGGTAGCCAGCAGACACATGAACACATGCTCAACATCACTAAGTATCAGGGAAATACAAATCAAAACCAGAACAATATATCACCTCACACCTGTCAGAAAGGTTATTGCCAAAAACAACAAGTAATAATCGTTGGCAAGGATGAGGAGAAAAAAAAAACTAGTTTATTGTTAGTGGGAATGTAAACTGGTGCAGCCACTATGGCAAACATTAAGAAAGTTCCTCAAAAACTTAAAAATAAAACTACCATATGATCCAACAATTCCACTTTCATGTATATAACTGAAGAAAATAAAAACACTAATTAAAATAGATATATGCACACCAATGTTATTTGCAGCGTTATTTACAATAGTCAAAATATAGAAGCAGACTACATGTGCATCGACAGATGAATGGATAAAGAAGATATGTATATAATTGAATATTACTCAGCCATAAAAAAATTAAATTTTGCAGTTTGCAGCAACATGGATGGAGCTGGAGGGTATTATGCTTATTGATGACAGAAAAAGACAAATACTGTATCTTTTCACTTATATGTGGAATCTGAAAAATTAAACAAAGAAATATAACAAAAGAGAAGCAGACTCATAGATACAGAGAACAAACTTGTGGTTACCAGTGGGGAGAAGGATAGAGGGAAGGGTAAGATACAGGAAGGGGATTAAGATGTATATAATAAATAAGGTACAAGGATGCAATGTACAGCACAAGGAGTATAACCAATATTTTATAATACCTTTAAATGGAGTATAATCTATAAAAATATCAAATCACTATGTTGTACACTGAAACTAAGAACATTATAAATCAACCATCTTCAACAATAAAAAAAGAAAAAGAATATTGCAACAGTTCAATGATAACTATGTGTACTAATTTTTAACCTGAGCAGAAGATATAAGCCAACCAATTGCCTTATTAGTAAAACAGCAAACAGCACAACACACTTGCAATCTATAAAAAAATACACTTTGGCAAAAGAATTCAGGAAAATACTCAAGAGTTAGGAGTGCGTAAATTAAAACTCAAGTTAATTATACAAACCATTCATAGCTCACTGATCTAATATAACTTAAATATCAAATAAATGAAAAATGAAGAGAATTAATATAGAAACTTATTAAATAAAGACTCTTTAATACTTTGAAGAGATTCAGAGATGCTAGAACATAACAGGGGACTTAACTCATTCCTGATCTCTCAATGATTCCACTACACACACAAAGCCTTTGGAGGCCTCCAAGAGCAACTATGTTTCAGTCTTACATATCAATTAAATCTATATTTATAAACTATGGAGTATAAACCATTGTTTTATCATCTAACAATTTGTTCCAATTTGCCTGATATGCTTACTGCTACAGGGTTACTCCATTTACACAGGATAATACTATTAATAATATTATATTATTATAATAATATATAGTATTATATTATATATATATACTATTATTAATAATAGTATATATATATACTATTATAATAATACTATTGCCATATTTGGGTGTTTTAACCTCTTTTTTCATGGTTCATAACTTTCTCAAATCTTTACCTTTCTATCATTTCCAAAGCCATAAAATAAATCATGAGTTGATCTGATTTTAATCACAAAACAGATGTTCACAAAGAGCATCATATACATGTTAAGTTCTAAACCTCATCTTAAAAAGTATACATAATCCTTAATTTAACAAATTGAGATACTGAAACACATGGAAATTGTTGTCCCTTCCCCATAAGCCTTTAGGTAGTAAACGGCCTCGCTGGGATTTGGACCAAGGTCTATCCAATTCCATAGCCCCTGTTGCATCCAAATTAACTGCCTTCTGTTTCCAGACTCTCTTTTCCAAGCCTAAATAAATGAATAACAAAAGTCACTTTCTCTAAGGCCTCTTGATATCGTCATTCTCCATTACAGAATTCCAGCTTAGTTTTCAATCATCGTTTACTCATAAATTATTCTTTCCCCAACTTGCCCTGCTCTTAAGTGTATTTATGTGGATTTTGTAGTCTCCACTATTGTCAAGCAAATCTGCATCACTAACTGATTTAACAATATGTGTTGATTTATGTGCTCAATTCATCCATTATGATTCTCAGTCCCTTTATTTTACAGCTCTATTAAAGTATTTATCTCTTTGATACAAGTTTTCTTAACACACACTAACAAACCTCAAGGTCACCTATAATAAGCACTCCAAGAATCATTTGGGATTCAGGAATATCATTTCTGTACAGCTGCAATTCTTGCATGCATGTACTCAGTTTACAGAGATGTGTCCATCTGTTTGCTCATTTGTGTTTATTGTGCCTTTGTTGTCTATCAGTACTAATACGTGCATCCTTTGGAATTCTCCATAGAAATTGATACAGTGGCCAATCAGTGAATGCTTATGCTTTACTCGCCATTGCTACATGTACTGAAAAATATGAGAATCAGGTCATACATACATGCAGAGGATGGTTAAGCATAGGAAAATAATGTTTTATCTTAACTACCCATGTGAAGCTAAAATGTGGTATATTAGGATACAAAGGCAAGGGTCTCAAATATATTAGAATCTATCTACAATCAGCAAATTCTGATCACTAAAATTACACTGCATTCCTGGGGTGGGGTTGGAGGACTATAATACTCAAATTAAAAATAGCAATACCCTATAGTACCGGTGAGAGACAAATATGATCATTCCAGAGTTAAAATATGATTAAGATGGCTAACTTTTGGGAGGCTTTCAACAAATGTTTATTGATTGAATAAACGTCTAAAAGATTGTTGCTTTTTAGTTTTAATGCTGTGATTCTGTCTATACAGAAATGGGATAGAATAGAGTTGAAGGCAATTTTGTTCTCTACAGATTTTCCACACATTTTATCTCAGAGTTACACTATATAAACTTAGAAATCCAAACTTAACAATTTGGTCATATACAACCCAATAAAATCCTAATGTCATGTAATAAAAAGCATATTATAAATATCATCTTTATTAATGTTGTATGATTTTCAAGGAAAATACAATATGCTGGTCTTATTGAATGCAAGTAAATTCACCAAAATATCAAGAGTATATAATTGAAAGGAATAGCTAACTTGCTTGATTTTGCTTATGATAAACAATGAAAATAATAAAAATATGAACATAGTCTTTCTTCTAAGAAACATTAAAATCCTAATAACTTGGTACTTTGCCCAACCTCTAACAAGTCTTTTCAGTTCTTTACTTTTTAGCAAAAATTGCAGTTTCCAAAGACAAAAGTCTAACTGCATATTGTTAAATCTGTTTCCTTTCAAATTCATTAAAAAATAAAAATAATTTTAATGTATGTAACTGAAAAATAGCTACTTTGCAGTTAACACAAAGCATTATTAATTTCAAACAAACTTTTTATCCCTTTCTGTTGCTAAACCATCAGCATTTTATTTTGTACTTAATTTATATTCCTTAAAGTGCTTTTTGAAATTCAGCATAATATCTTTAAAATAGTAATCATTTTTCTTTACAGTGACTAAAGCTAAAAGCTACTCAACTCTTGTACTAATTATTTTATTTTCCTCCTCAGCAAATTAGTGAGCACTAGGCACCTAGCTAGGAAAGTGGTTACAAAATCTGTCACCAAAAGATTTCATTTATTAAACAATAGTTCTAGATTGAAAGCCATCTTCTAATTGCAAACATCAACCCTCCCCCAAATTTATCTCATTTAGTTAAGACAGTGTCACAGCAATCTGTAAAGCTCAAATAAAAATTCAGTTGAAATTCTCTGTAATGTATTTATCAGCTTGGACAGTTATTAATTCATCCATTCTTACCATGTTGATAAGTCATATTAACATTTTTCTTAAAAATTGAGGATGATGACTGAGGTCCTAAAATATTACCAGTCTAACATCCCTGATAATACATTTTCTTTTTTTATTGAGATAAAGTTGACATGTAACATTATATTAATTTTAAGTGTACAACGTAATGACTCAGTATTTGTATACACTGAGAAATGATCACTACTATAAGTTTAGTTACTGTCTATCATGATAACACTGTTACAATTTTTGTCTTGTGATGAGAATTTTTGAGATCTACTGTCTTAGCAACTTTCAAATATATAAGACAGTAATAATAACAATACATTTTTTTTAGACAGGACATGATAAGGTTGAAATAAGGGATCCACCAGTAATTGCAGTGAAACAGCTGGTAAAGGAATGATTTAAGGACTCAATCACAACTTGAGCAATTTATCAGAGCAGTACACAGATTAGGAACAATAAGCCAGGCCAATAACTTTGCACTCAGCAATCAGAGATGGAGTACCTCTACTGAAGCAAAGACTTCAAACACATCATGAAGTCAAATGTGAAAAGAGCAAAAAGGCAAAAGCATGGGGTGGATGAAGGTTTCTTCGGTTTCAGCCTTCTGTACCTCATTTGTTTCTCCGGATGTTTTGCCCCAACCTTATTTCTGCTTCAGGCGATCAATCCTAAAATGTGCATTTGGTTTCCTCTAATACCCTCAGGTCCACCTTTACCCTCATTCCACTTTATCTTTTCTACCTGGAAAATTTAAGGAATATCAAAAATTACCCCCAATACCTATCAAAAAATAATCTCCTAGCCCATATCTTGCATTCTGTAATTTCAATTATCAACACATAGAAAGCAGTTCCATAACACATTTGCTCTAGAATGTTCATGCTGGGGAAAAATCTTAAAGAATATTACACTCAGGAGCATTTGCATTTTTACAGCTCTCTAATAATTTTACCAATGTCTAAATGTTAAACTTAAGGAGATGGGGTGTTAAAAATGAGAGTGAATTTTTTAACGTTCCAGAACCATTTTGATGTTAACTATTGAGACCATCAATCATTTTTTTTCACTTACCTATCAAAAGTTGATTCTTCTACTGAAAGTAACTGCAGTAATAAACCAAATAAAATCTACATATACACAGAGTAGGAGAGACTATTAATAACTTGTCTATCTTTTCAGACACAGCCAAATGAACATGTAAAAATAATTGTCTCTTAAAATCATATTTCTCAATATGAGGGTCAATTCCTATGTACAAATTATACATGAGGAGTTTACAGAGGGTCTGAAACTTCTGCAGCATTATATTCCCCAGGATTCATGTTTTAAAAAGTAATCTAACATTAAGGAATTTAGAACATTTTGGTGAAGAAAAAAAGCAAGAGAAAACATCTTACTTAAGTGTTGAGTCAAGTAAGATTTAATGACTATAAATATGTAAACTGCTGGGGCTTAAATAAGGATAAACCTGCATGGAATATCCCTTACTTGCTGAAGTTTTCTTAATGGGTTGTTATTGGTTTTAGGAAAATTAGAAGTTCTAGGGTCATAGGTAAGGCTACTTATATTTAATTCTTTTCAATTGCCATAACCATTTCTTTATATCATCACTAGAAAAAGTAACTACTCTCTTGATTATTTTCAGATGTAGGACAAGTTTATGAAAATGTGAGCATCAAGATACATAATGATATGCATTCCAATTTATGTGATGAAATAAGAATCTGTGAGTCCATGGAGATATTAATTAATTAATGGAAAAATGCTTCTTTACAGCAAAATATTAACTAATGAATATGATTGATGAAGTTAGGAAATCATCTATGGTGGTCAAAACTAATAGGTAAACATTTGACCCAGAAAGTAGCAGGCTGAAATTAAAATAGATAGATATTCCTTTTTAAATATGGGATAATCAGTGCCTAGCACTCTTTTACAGAAACTCTTTGTGAAATTAGTTATGAGAGTTTATAAGTATTTGTACTCACTACTCAGATCAATATTTAGAAAATTTTATAGCATTTTTTTAAGTCTGGCATGATTTGTCAAGTGTTTAAAATTAGACAGCATTACAGTACTAAAAAAACTAAGGAGAGAAAACAATATCTACAAAATATAGGGATATGTTTAAAGACTTACAAAGATAAGTAAACAACATGCTAGTCATCAATATAGATTAATTTGATATCTTTTGTACAAACAGTACAAAACAAGTAGGAAAAATGTCTCCACACCTCTATTTATCATTGGCTATGATCACTGATTCTACAACCTCTCAGTGGATTCATTAGAATTCTTACTTTTAAGAAAGAGGAGGAGAGAGTGTGTCGAATAATTTTACACTGCTTTATTTCTCTGATTTTCTTTATGGAAGCAAGAGACAGTATATCTAGCCTTCTGGGCTGCTTAGGTGGAGAAGAGGTAAAGCCAGACTACAGTCTGTTAATGTTCTACTAGAACATTTCCCAGAAAATTCAACAATTGAAGTACAATAAAATGTACACATCATTAAGTCATTTACAGAAATAGAAAGGTACTCACTCCAATTTAACTTTATATTCGTAAAATTTCTTTTTTAAAATTACGTATATAAACAAACCCTGGCAAATTAATACTGAAGAGCAAATTAAATTGAAAGGTGGAATGGATTCCTTGCACCTCATCTAAAATATCTATCTTATGATTGCTAGTTTGCTATTCAAGTAAAATTTCCTTAGGCTCTACCAATATCTTTTCATTTAAAAATATTATATTGCGGTGATAAAAGAGCAGACATTTTTTTTCTTTTGGTTCAAATAGTGTTCCAGAGAAATAATCTATATGAAAAGAATGTCTTGAGCCCACATTTACCATGAATAAACTTTGTGAGAAGTGTACTATGAATATTTAAGTCCCCTGAGCTTCCCTGGTGGCGCAGTGGTTGAGAGTCCGCCTGCCGATGCAGGGGACATGGGTTTGTGCCCCGGTCCGGGAGGATCCCACATGCCGCGGAGCGGCTGGGCCCGTGAGCCATGGCCGCTGAGCCTGCGCGTCTGGAGCCTGTGCTCCGCAACGGGAGAGACCACAACAGTGAGAGGCCCGCGTATGCAAAATATATATATATATATATATATATATATATATATATATATATATATATATATATATATATATATATATATATATATATTTAAGTCCCTTAAATTACTAAGTCAGCTATTATTGTCAGATACTAAAACAAAAACTGCTGAATGCTGTCAAATCGGTGCCATCAGCTTGAAGGATAAAAATTAACTTTTGTAAGATATATATATATATATATATATATATATATATATATATATATATATATATATATATATATATACACACACACACACACAGTAAGATATCTAGTTTACATTGTCAGGAAGCTGATTATGTATTAACTGAAATACATTTTCATTTCATAAAAAGTAGATCAGAAACATCCTTTGATATTAAGATATTAATGAGATTATTCTATATTTACCTTTATCAAAATTGTTTTGCTATATAACTGAATAAGGAAAGGATGTAGTGCCCTCAAAAATGGTGCATTTGTTTCTTAAAATCCAATTCCCTTTCAATAAAATGTCAGTAAATTCTGAGAGTAAAGTTGATTAGGAAGACCTTGGTGTTTACTTCTCAAAACAATCCCCCTTTTGTTATTCTCTTGGGACAGTCTAATGCTGTCACAGGTGGTGTGCTTCAGAGACTAAACAGGTCTCTTCAGGGGCAAAAGTTGACTTTGAAAAGCAGTCTCCTACCTCAACTACCTCAACTACCTCTCCTAAACTGGCGGTTCTTTTTCTCTCTTGAAAAGAAAAAAGTTTAAAAACATGATTAAAATAGTAATATATTAAGATGGTAATATAAAATAGGCATTATATATAACATGTAGGCAAGAAATAGATTTTTTCAAAGAGAGATAAATGTTATCTTAGAGGTACACTTTATTCTATCAAAGAGTTAAAAGTTGTTTTTAATTCCCCAGACAACGTGGAGATGAAGCCAGAATGCTGTTAATTTGAACCATGTTTGATTTCTTGCTCTATTCCAAGGAAACCCTTCCAAGCTTCACAAGGGCCCTTCCTTTTCCTGGGAGGGAGCCAATGGCTTATATATTATATTCTTGGTGACATTTTACCTCTTCTTTCATTATTGCTAATATTGACTTCTTTCTACTTAGTAAGATGGAAAAGAGTTCATTCCCCTTAGACTTACAAACCCAAAGGATACTCAATATTTCAATTGTTTTTCAGCCACTTACATTAAATAATTGATCAGGGATTGCCTGGAGCTGGGTTAGAGTAGAGCTGATTGGCACCTCAGTGTCCTACTCTGTTAATTACAAACTTTGTTCTCTGAACAGACATTGAACTAGACATTTCAACTCTCTTCAGGTAGGATAGGCTCAATGCAGTCCTCCTTCTTTAGTGTCAGTTGTCATTCCTCCTTGTGATTCAGGTCTTTTGATCCTAGTCAGATAGCCATCATTCATTCTTGTACTTCAATTATTTTAATCCCTGTGTTACAAAGCCCATCAAAGAACGCCACAGTTCTCTTCATTCTCTCACCCAAGAGGTCTCTGATCAAAGAGATAAGTCATTCCAGAATTCCAGAGTTTCTCAAGTAGCCATGCAACTGAAGAAACCTCAGGACTTTTAATATTCTAAATATATATGCATTGCTTAGATATTCTAGTAGCCCACAGCTCTTCCACGTTGACAAGTAGAGCAATGTCCAAACTTAGTATTATTTTTCCATTTTACTTGTGGTCTTTAAAACTTTGTAGACAAATTTAAGTTCTTAAACCCTTATTATTATTGCTATGATCTAGATCTACTTGGATATAAATGCAAATAACAAAACAATTCTCAGAGTTATATTATTTTCTCAAAATTTCCTCTTTATTAACAGAAGAAAATTAGAAAAATGACAAGAGAATTTTGATTTTCTTAGCAGAAAACTGAAATAAATATCTCAACATATGTTCTGTGAAATTAAATTTAAAACTATAAATTCCATTTTAGTCAGCAAATGTAAGAAGTTACCATTGTGCATTTACCTATTGCCTGAGAGGTTTGATTGGAAGAGTTACACACCAAGAATTTGTCCCCAGGTCATGGAACAACAATAAAGGCCACCATGAATGTTGATCCGCTCTGACCTGAAGGCAATGAAATTTATTTTGCCCACACCAGAAGCTCAATCTCCTCTGCTTTCTGGTGTTTCTCCCAGGAATAGCCACCTTAGTGGTCCACCTTAGAGACTTTTATTTCAACCCTACCTGAAGAAATTCTTTCTGTATTGAATCTAAGACTCTCCACTACAATCTTATTTGGGGGCATCTTGCTCACTCAGTATTCCAGAGAAGGCAAAACAGATTGCACATACTGGTGTTGGTCAGTTGAAATAAATTTCATGAGAGATTATTCCTTACAAGTAAGAAAATGATATGCAGTGAAGTTGAGAAGTATAAAACAACTCTGGAAATGGTTAATCCCAATGCTTCCAATCAGATGAATGGATCAGTGTGACAGGGAATTTAGCTGGCTGTCAATACACAGGACTTGGGTAACTGCAGCAGGCAAGACCTGGAGAGTCTAAGACTAGCAAGTTGGTATGGAAAAACCTCCCAAAGAAGAGGAGTTATAAGAGTAATTCAGGAAGAATGGGTCCAAGGAAGAAGGAGGAACAAGGCACAGCACATGGTTATATTTAAGAGTGGAAACCAATGCAGAAACCCAGTGCTTTGAACATGTTCAAAAGACAAGTTGTATTAGCAAAACAGTTAACTATGGATAACTGATACTACAACTAATAGAGCCTTAAACAAAGAAAAGTTTCTTTTTCTCACATAAAAATAGAGGTGGGAAGTTGCTGGAATTACTTTGTCTGTTCATTGAAACTACCTTGACCCCAGTATATTTTCATTCTGTTCTGCCATCTTGTATTGGCTCTTATTCACATACATGTTTCCCAGTGGTTGCAAGATGACACAGAAGCTCCAGACAACATGTCTATATTCAAAGCCAGATAAGTGGGGTAGGTACTGTACCAGCTTCATATGTCACTTTGGAATGCAAAACCTTTCCCAGAAAACATGAGCAGAAATCCATTTATATCTCATTGGACAGAATTTTCACATGGCCAATTACTAGTTGTAAGGAAAACTGGGAAAGTTAACAGATTCTGCTTTGTTATGTGTTTCTGTTACATAAAATAGCTAATACATGTTTGGTAAATAAGGTAATAATGTCATTGCAAAGCAATAAATATGTTGTTACATGTGGAACTCTTCCTATGCAAAGGGAGCTAGAACAGAAGCAATAAATACGTCAGGTATGGATTGAAAAACGCAACTTTTAACATTCTAACATTTATGAGACCAATGGATTTTATAACTGTGTGGACCAGGCAGAATCGTTACAAATTGCCATTGTCTATGTATGTGCATGCAAACTAGGTCATAATAGTATATATTGTCATACATTCAAATGAATTGTATACTGTTGGTACTATAGGCCAAGCAATACAACTGAAGGCAAGACAAAGTGCAAAATTCATCAAAATCAATGAAAGACATTTCAAAACAACCAAGGGCTGGTATGACTGATATCAACCAATCATGTAAAAGGATCATTAAGAGAGAAAACATCAGTTTGTCAGAAATTTAATGCTGATTTTTAACAGAAGCTGTTTAATGCCTAGTGATACATGGTTCAGTGAAGATAAAATAAAGCTATAAATTAGTCAAATAAAAAAATAACAGCCTCAGAAGTTGTAAGTTAGTAACTTGTAAGAAAACTTCAAAGTGCTTTTAAGAAAAGCTACAGTGCTTTTAATGGCATATGTTATAAAACAATGTGCAAAAATACAGAGGACACTGATGAGCTGAAATGTGATACAAAAGAGTTGGCCTCCAAATGTGAGCAAGTTTTAGGAATATTTACCAATTTTCTTTACTTGTAACTTTTGGCTTTAGATATGCACAAGAGTGATATATTTTTTTAAATTTTGTGACCAAATAAGTCTAAGAGAATTCCTTCAATGAGTAAACAACAAAATTCTACTTTGAAAATAAAACATGTGTCATTCCTTAATTAGCATGTATCACTATTATTAGTGCATAAAATAATGGAGTACCTTGTCTTACAATCAAGGCATCTTAATGAATTTGATATAGTCAGCAAGAAAGAGACGAGAAAAAATCTTCATATTGGCAACTGCACTAGAATCAGGAACCATCTCTGAATAATTTTGAGAACGTTTAAAATGGGCTACTCAGCAGATGGGTCCTCTCCAGAGAAGTTCGCCCAAATCATGACTTAATCTCGGCTCCTGGCAGCTGCATCACATTCCTTGGTTTGAAAATGGCGGCCCCACTAGCTCAGAGCTTCGTCTCCATTTTCATTGACTCAGTATCTCCTACTTCTGCTCTGGCTGGGGTGTTGACAACATCTCCTCGGCTGCTTTTGTGAATTTTTAATATTCCCCATGGTTGCCTCTGTTTGCTTCTGGTTTTCAGAATACATTTGTGAATATTGGCCTTGGACATACAATCGTGATAAATTCCCTTATTGTTTCTCATAATTTACTTATGAATTATTTTGGAATTTCTGTGTATACAATCATTTAATCTCTATTAATGAAAGTTTTATTTCTTCCATCCCAATCCTTAGTTATGGTTGTTTCTTAATTACTGTACTAAATAAGACTGAACAGAGTTATAGTTAAAAACAGTGAAAGTGTGTATCATTGCCATGTTCCTAAACTCAGTGAGATAGTTCATTATTTCATCATCTGTAAAGTTTTATTTGCACATTAGTTTTCAAATATTTGATTTCTTCAATAGTTAAGGAACATTAATTTTTCTATACTTACGTCTATAAATTTATTTATTTCATCAAAATATTCAAGTTTACAAAACAGAGGTGTTCAAAATACCTTCCTTCTCTTTTTAGTGTGTCTGCAATATATTTTCATTCCTAATATTGGTCACTTGTTCCTTTGTTTTTTTTTTTTTCCTTTGTCAGTCTCACTGTAAGTGTGTCAATATTTTTAGCTTTAAGGAACAAATTTTACCTTTGTTTATTCTTTCTGCTGCAAGATGCCTTTTGATTTCTTTAATTTCTGTTCTTTTATCATTTCCTTCCTCTGTTTCCCTTAGACTTGTTTCCTTGTTCATTTTTCTAAATTCTTTAAATGGATGCTCAACTAATCACTTTTAGCTTCTTCTCTAATATGTGCTTTTAAGTCTATAAATTCCCCCTCTAAACTTGGTTTTAACTACATCCTATAAGACAAACGAGGAAGTAGAGAAGGAGGGCATTGCCTCCAACATTACTTGAAGACTTTTTTTTTTTTTTTTTTTACATCAAGATCTGCAATGACATCCATCTTCCACCTATATTAACTTCTCTTTAAATCTATTTGACCTCCACAGTTTGGGACATATTTGGCCCCCGAAATGCATTGACTTTTTGGGTGCTGTGATGCTAGTGTTTCGGTTTTCTACACACTTCACTAACTGTCCCACAATTGTTCCAGCTGAAAGTTTAGGAATTATCTTTGTTCACTCTTAACTGTGCCCATCTCAAAGTGTGCATGCTCTCACATGCCTGTGCATCAGCATGTGCACATACACACATGCCCAACCATGTAATACACTGACAAATCCTATCAATTCAACCTCAAAGACATATTCAGAGCCCATGTATATACTCTCTCATTTCCACAAATATCATATTCAAGCCATTATTGCCTATTGAGTTAACCATTAAAAGACCCTCTTAACTGGTTTCTATGTTCCATTGCTTGCTTCACTATAATCCACCTGCCAAAGGAGCAGAGTGATTTTTAAAATACAATAACTTCATTCAAAACATATCATCATTCCATTTAGAACTCTTCAAGGAATTCTCATTGCACCAGAACAAAAACTAAATTTCTTCACCTGGTTGGTCCACCCTATGCAGCCTGGACCCTGCCTACCAGTCTAGCTCATCTTGCTCCATGGTTCTGTCTCTCTCACTGTGCTCCAGCCTCTTACTATTCCTTAAACACAATCAGTTTGTTTTTGCTTTAGTACTTGGCTTTAGCTGTTTTCGCTATCTGGAATGCTCTTACCTGAGGTCTTTGCAGGGCTGGTTCCTTCTCTTCTTTTAGATTTTATTTTTGCCACCTAATTTAACCACACAGTCACTTTATCACATTAATCAATCATAATTTTGTGAAAAAATTTTATACCTATCTTTTATTAATACTTGTTTTTCTGTATCTTTCAGAATTTAAGCATAATAAAGATGTTGTTTATCATTGTTCACTACTTTATCACCAGCATCTAGAGAAGTACCTGTCACCTGTCATTTTCAAAATGGGACTGAAGTAGTTTTGTTGATTAGCATAATAATAGGAAAGCTGTGTAGTCTCAACTGTCATTATTAACATTCTAGAATAAAATTGGACACCAAAGCATCCTCAGTCTCTTATAGTCTTCCCAGTGAAGGAAAAAGGTGAGCTGTAGGTTCTATGGAATCAACGGGCAAGTCAATGTTTCTGCAGAACATTCATAGTTGTGTGCATGAGTGTGTGTGAGTTTTTCTTTTCCGTCATTACTTGACCCTGCTGCATGTGAAATGGATCTATCAGTATACCTGCAACAATATTGCTGGTACTTCAATAAATATAAACAAGACAAATTAAATCAGGTGAAAACTTAATCCAAAATATAGAATTTATCCAGCATCCTGAAGGCTTAGCACTTTGTGGGAGCTCAATAAATATTAAATCAAGGTCGCAAGATTGAAGGCTTGTTGAATCATAGGGAAAAACTAATTTCAAAGTCCTAGGCTACCTATAAAGGATCCCCTGCTTCCAGGCTCTGAATTTCTATTTTAAGTTAGGCTTTAACAGATAATGCTTACAGCAGCCTGCATAGGGAGAGATATTATTTGTGAGGCGAAGAAGAATAAAACATTATAGAATATAATGAATGAAACTCTTGCACTGTGACTGGGAGCAAATAAATAGAGCAGATTGATGACTCTAGGAATGAATAAGTCATCAGATCAATTGGTGAATAATTTTCTTTACTCTCTAATTGTAAAAATGATTTGAAAACTAATCAAATTTTAGGCCAAGTTCCAATAATTTAATAGGTGAATTGAGACTTATGTGGGCTAGAATTTTTGGAAGCAAAACCAATGAGCACAGATTAGCTCAGGATAATATTACTCCACTCATTTCTGGAGCTTTCCTTGGAAAATCTAAGTTTAGTTAACAAACCTAGTTTTCATAGTTACTATTTTTATGTGTAAAGGTGATTGAAACATCTTGAAGTTGTTTTTGAAGTTTGAAGTTGTTTCTAGGCAATTTCCATAATGATCTTGAATAAGACCATGTTCCTATTAAAGACTGGGTAGCTAATGATCTGGTGTAACCCAATCATTCAGCTGATGTGTGACATGTCATTTAACCTCTCTGGTTCTTGGTTCCATCACTAATAAAATGGAAATGGTAACACTGATGTCAAAAAGTCTCTGTTCAGAATAAGGAAGAAACTATATGAAGAAGAAACAACAGGACAGAAGCATTGAATAAATGATTGTTGAATCTAATAGAACTGGTGGTTCTCTAGATGGAGCAGAATGGGCCAAGGAAGCTTTTGGCTGCTCTGTTGGCTGGCTGCAGATTGCTGGGGTATATGAGCAAACAGCGTTGGGTTATTTGGTACTCCCTGCCAGCCCCCATCCATGAATAAAAGGAAGATCTTGGAGAGACTCTGAGATAGCTTTGGAGGCTTGAGTCAAATAGGGACTCCTAACACTCAGGCTTTTTACAGCTTCCCTGGGATGTCACACCATATTCAATTTCCTAGGACAGAAAGATCTTTGATAGATGAACCAATTCTGCACCACCCACAGATGCAGATTACTTTAACAATTCATTAATCCCCATGACATTTTTGCCTGTTGAAATTGTTCAAGGCCTGGCTCAGACATTGATTCTCCTAAGCATTTGCTGATACCAGTCAAAGGTATGATTTCCCACCACTGAAAATCATGTTGCATTCTGTATCTCTTCATAAAAATATCTCAACCTAACTTATGTTATATTATGTGTATATCTGTCTTACTGCCTGTATTAATCAACTATCACCATTCTAGTGTTGCATAAAAAACAACTCTAAGTCTCAATGGCTTAAACCATAACCACTGATTTTTCTCTCATGTGTGTTTTCATCATTCTTCTATGACCAGTAGTACAACAAGGCAAGACAAACCACACAAACACATCTGAAGCTTCTGCTGTATCCTGCCCACTGACATTCCAGTGACCAAAGCAGGTCACAAGGTCAAGTACAGTCAATAGGGCTGTGGTATATATTTCACATATACTAGTGGGAGGCATGAACATGGCACAGACAAAGGAATGAAAAATCAAGAACAATCATCCAGTACCATATTACTCATAGGGTAGAGGGAGCTCTATTTTTCTAAATATGTGTTGTTCACTTACATAGTCCAAAAGCCTAAGTAAGTACTTTAAAAGCACTTGCTAACTCAATCAGTTCACAGGTGAATACTGAAAACTCAAAGTAATCCTATTCCTAGCACAGTGTCTGGCATACAGCAGACATACAAGCAACATTTACAGAAGTAATTTCTTCAATAAAGAGGAGTTGAGAACTTCCTTACACAATTATTTAATGGATATCAGACACTGAGAGGGAATTCTCTACACACTTTGTGTCCTCCCTGTAGCCACAAATTTGATCTGAAAAGCCTGTCAAGAACCCTTCAGTGACCCCATACTGTAGGCTGTGAGAACCAGGCAATGTCTGGAGTGATTAAAAAGGATTATCACCCTCATGGTCTCTTAAACACACCAAAGTTCAGTCATTTCTTCTGTAATTTATCACACAAAGCAGCACATTACATCAACAAGAGAGACAAAAGTTGAGCTCTGCCTTTCCTTAGATGGACCTTAACACCAAGCCAGATATGGTCCTCTAGATGCCACTTCTCTTTCACTTTTCTCATTTTTGTTTTGAAATTTCCTTTAAGCATGAAAGTCTACAATATCTGAAGAGGTGAATTCGTTTGGTGAATCAAAAAGAAACTGTTGATTCTTTACTTGCTGACTGTATCCATGGAAAAATAAGTTTCACTAAATTTCTCAGATGATTTAGATTACTCACTCTGAGCCAATATCAACACAACGTAAAACTTATTCCTCTGTCTCTTGCCTACATAGTAACAGTGAAATTTCAACTATAAAAATGCCTCAAGGCCCAGTGATTGTTTAATTGTCTCCTGGAAAATAATTTCCAAATGTGACAAGGGTGTCAATCATCCTCTCAAGCCTACTAAATTTATTTGTTCCTTCACCTTGTCTGCACTCTCTCTTGTTTACTACCCTGCAGGAGCAGATCAAGTTTTTGTGGAGCCTAAGGTTTATATAATTAGGGAGAAGACTCTTTAAAGAAAAAACTGCAAATTACAAATACAACATTAGCTTAAAAAAAAAAAAGCCTTCAAGTGAGGAGCCCTAAAAACTTAAGCTACATTAACTTCAGGATTAATCCACGTGTGCTCCCATTATAACTAGGGTTGCCAGATAAAATATAGGATGTCCATTTAAATTTAAATTTCAGATAAACAACAAATAATATTTTATTATACATGTACAGTCTTTGGGATATATTTATACTAAAAATTATTCTTTGTTTATATGAAATTCATATTTAACTGTACATCCTGTATTTTTATTAACTAAATCTGGCAACTCTACTTAAAAGATGAAGAGTAAAGATAAACACTTAAGTCACCAAAAGAAACCCATCAATACCCACATGGATCTCCCCAGGCCTTCTCTGACCTCCCTAAATAATTAGCCCCATGATCTTTGTGTTTAATAAATATTTTAGAATTGATTTTTTTTGCTGATCCTTGGGAAAATAGTATGAATTCCAAATTAATCCCCACATTTAAAAAAGTCTATATGGAAGAGATATAGCATGAATAAATGCTTCTCATTTAAAGATAAACTTGGTATCAGAGACTATGATGATTTGAAATAAATGCCAACAGATTGTCACATTGAAGAAAAGTTAACTTTATCACATTCAAATTCCCCCAGTAATGTATTCTAGCTTCTCATGGCCTTTACAGTCAAGAAGAAGGATTTAACAGTGTTCAAGTCTAGAAAGCCATATGTTAATGAGTGATATTTTCCATCCAGTTTAAGGAAAGGACAAGAGGGTTAAACATAAGAAGGAGGGTTTAGGTAGAAATTCTATTGGCATCTAGTGGGTAGAGGTCACAGATGCTCCTAAATATCTACAATGCACAGAACAGCAACAAAGAATCATCTGATCCAAAATGTCAATGTAGTTCCAAAGTTGAGAAACCCTGCCTAGCACTTTCAAAAAACAACCTCAACTAGCTGCTAGTACTGAGTATTCAAAACAAATCTTTACCTATGTAGCTAAGCCTGAAAACAATTCTGCAAGGTAGACATTATTATAATTGTATTACACATGTGGAGACACCTAATTAGCTAAGCTGTGATTTGCCCATAGGCACATGACTAGTAAGAATCAGACCCAGGATTTATGTCATCCGTGTGGCCCTCACGATGCTACCTCACCCTCCACTAGAAGCCATAAATTCTCCTATGTTCACAGTCAGCTAGATCTCATTTGCCTTCTGTACACAGGAACTATCTTTGTCAAATTCTTTCCTAGAATAGCATTATATCTTGCTTCTGCTTATTGAGAGTCTTATTACACACACTCACCTATTTGGGAAGAATGTATGTTTATGGGTAGGCAATTAGAGAAAACATCCAGAGAAAACTGTAGAAACAGTCTAGTTCCTCAGTAATCATTAAAAAATGGCAGTAGATTCTACCAATTTCCATATATTGCTCAACTGTGGTGAGTGTGTACCTGTGGCTAGGGAAAAAAAAGGTAAAATATTTTCTGCCTTTAATTGTTCCACACTTACAGCAATCCACTGAGAAAAGGTAGAATTTCTTTTATATCTAATTAAGATATGCCTTAAAAATGCAGACAGAAGTTTAAAACTGAAGTTCAAAAAAATATATAAGGCAAATATTACAAAATACTTTTATATACTTTTTTATTTTAATGTAGGCAATGGAAATATGATGTCACTCTTCCTTCTATCCTTGATAAGGTTGAAATTTTTTGTAATAAAAATTAAAACAAAATATAAAGCTTATGAATTGGAAATACATGTTTTTCCCCTAGAAGTAATTTTTCTTTAAAATATTTTCACTATTAACATAGTTCAACGTAATTTACTCCAAAATATTTTTCTCATATGTAATTCTTAAAATTCATTAGATCTCAACCTTTAAAAGACAATCAGAATTCCAATTAAACCCTCATTGCAGTCAAAGCATAAAATCTGTCATTTTTACTTTCAAGCTTTACTAACCATGCTACCTTTGAGTAAAGTATTAAATTCATATTTGATTTATTATCAGATGCAGTGTGCTTCAATTTCATTTTAGATCCCTCACATTTAAATAACATTTAACAGAGCTGAAATCTATTGCTTAGTTTGACAAGTGTTGGCGTAGCAAATAAATGAGACAACTGCCATTTTTACATGTATGAATTATTTGGCAGTATTATGAGCCAGTCCTACCCTGAAACTATAGTTAATTACTGAGCTAGTTGTAAGTAAAATAAACTACTCTTGCAGTGAGTTTGAAGGAGAGGTATTAAAAAAAAAAAGAACTCCTACTTTCCAGTCTTTCTTAAACCTTTCTAAATCTTATATTTTCTTGAAAAAGGAAATATTGCCAAAAAATATTGAAAGAACCAGACACCTTCATTACTATTTCATCACTGTAGGCTTGTCCAGATGGCAGCAAGGTGTCTGTAGTTGATTCCCTGCCTCACACAGGTGAGACAGAAACTAAGTTTTCACAGCTTCTTGAAATGCGCACTAGCAGAGAAATAACTATTAGCAACCATATGCTACATGAACTTGATTGCTTCCCAATATCAAAGAGCAAATGGAGCCTCACTCCAGTAGAGTGCCAAAACTACTGTGTCAGCATTAGGGAGCTATGATTCCATTGTTAATATTGAAGAGGTGGTTTGAAAAAATAATTCATGCACATAATAACTATCATTTCTTGAGAGCTCAGTATGCTAAACCCTTTATGTACAGTAATTCCTGTAATCCTCATCACTATTTGTGATGGTTAATTTTATGTCAAATTGACTGGACCACAGGATGCCCAGATATTTGGTCACATGTAACTGTAGATATTTCTGTGAGGGTGTGTTTGGATACTAGCATTTAAATTGGTAGACTGAGTAAAGCAAATTGCCCTCCCCAATGTGGGTGGGCCCCATCCAATCAGTTGAAGGACCAAATAGAGCAAAAAGACTGACTTTTCCCCAAGTAAGAGAGAATTACTCTTGCCTGACTACCTTCAAATTGGGACGTTAACTTTTTCCTGATTTCAGATAAAAACTGAAACATTGGCTCTTCCTGGGTTTTGAACCTGTCATCTTTTAGACTGGAACTACACTATTGACTCTTCTCGATCTCTAGCTTGCTGACTGCTGATCTAGAGACTTGTCAGCTTCCATAATCACATGAGCTAGTTCCTTATAATAAATTATTCACATATATTAAACTCATCTTATATATATAGATACATATATATCTATACACACACACATACATACATACATATATATACACCCTAAACTATATATACATTCTATTGGTTCTGTTTCTCTGGTGAACCCTTACAAATATACCATCTTATGAAATTGTACATTTATTCCCAATTTTCAGTTGAGAAAACTTAGGTTTGTAGAGTATATCTTACTTTTCCAAGGTTTCTTCTCCTGTTAGGCTCTAAGCTCCTAAAGGACAAATATTTTTGTCTATTTTATTCCCTGATGTGTCTTAGGTGCCTAGGATGGTGTGTTACATAGCTCAATCTGTTAACTAAGTGAATGAATTCAGCTGGAAAGTGCCTTGAAATCAGGCGTGGCTGCTACCCATATCTGCTCTTTTAACCTCTATGATTAACTGTCACTTAAAACTTCTTTCAGAAGGCAATGTTTGAAAGACTAATCCTTAAAAGAACATTACTAGCTATTTGAGCTCAGTTGTAAAGCTATTAATTCCTGAAAGATGATGGAATAGGATTCAGAAAGACCCCCCAAAATGGAACAATGCCCTTGTTATATAAAATTTTATTAGAAAAAATGTAAAACCACTTTCTTTATTCCAAATATCAACAAAACATATGGCTCTCAGAGGCATAACTTAGCAAGAATATAAATTTAAATGTCTCAGTAGGATTAAGTGACAGGGAGCTTGATATAAATCAACATTGAGTAGTGGATGCCGAAGGAGCTAATGCAATTCTTGGCTGCAATAATAAAATATTTGGTCCAGATCAAGGGAAATAATTCCATTCTATTATGCCTCTATATCAAACCACATTGAAGCTACACACTTCAAGAAGTGAGGTAAACTGCAGTACATTCAAAAGAGAGTCACCAAGAAGATGAAGAGAATCAAAGCCACATTGTACAAAGATGAGCTGAAGGAGAAGATACTTGCCAGAAGAGGAAATTCTGCCAATATCTTAGATGCCTTCAAACTTTGTATAACTGTTGTGTCTAAAACATACTAGATTTTATTTTCTGACTGGCCTCAGAAGATAGACTTTGGCCTAATGAATACAAAGTTAATGCTAAAGTAGACTGTTTCAATTTTCCAAAAGTGAGATGGACAAACTCATAAAAGTAGTTAAGTTCTCAATCTCTGGTGTTGTTCAAAACTGACAAAACTATAATTTGAATTTAGTTGGCAGCTAAGTTTCAGACAGATTGTTGGAATAGAAGACCATTATAGTTCCTTCCAGACATAAATGCCATAGTTCTCAAAAAGCATATGAAAAGTGAAGAATCAATGTGATCACGATGAATGAAATGGGAGAAAATAATTGCAAATAATTGAAAATAATTGCAAATATCTGGTAAGGAGTTAATATCTAAAATATATAAAGGACTCAAAAATACAATAGTAAAAATAATAATAATCCAATTAAAAATGGGCGAATAACCTCAATAGCCATTTCTCCAAAGAAGATATTAAAATGTCCAATTGGGGCTTCCCTGGTGGCACAGTGGTTGAGAGTCCGCCTGCCGATGCAGGGGACACAGGTTCGTGCCCCAGTCCGGGAGGATCCCACATGCCGTGGAGCGGCTGGGCCTGTGAGCCATGGCCACTGAGCCTGCGCGTC
The DNA here is from genome assembly GCF_964374135.1 of Grampus griseus. NCBI lineage: Eukaryota > Metazoa > Chordata > Mammalia > Artiodactyla > Delphinidae > Grampus > Grampus griseus. The sequence continues at coordinate 46,708,820 of NC_139012.1, forward strand.
CGGAGCCTGTGCTCTGCAACGGGAGAGGCCACAGCGGTGAGAGGCCCGTGTACCGCAAAAAAAAAAAAAAAAATGTCCAATTGCTAACAGATACATGAAAAGATGTTCAACATCACTAATCACCTGGGAAATAAAATTAAAACTATAATGAGCTATCACCTCACACCTGTTAGAATGCCTGTTATCAAAAAGAAAGGAAATAACAAGTGCTGACAAGAATGTGGGAAAAAAGGGAACTTTTGAATACTGTTGGTGGGAATGTAAATTTGTATAGCCAATATAAAAAACAGTATGGAGATTACTCAAAAAGTTAAATAATAGAACCACCCTATGACCTAGCAATTCCACTTCAGGGTATAATTCCAAAGGAAACAAAATCACTGTCAAGGAGAGATATCTGGGCTTCCCTGGTGGCGCAGTGGTTGAGAGTCCGCCTGCCGATGCAGGGGACACGGGTTCGTGCCCCGGTCCGGGAAGATCCCGCATGCCACGGAGCGTCTAGGCCCGTGAGCCATGGCTGCTGAGCCTGCGGCTCCGGAGCCTGTGCTCCGAAACGGGAGAGGCCACAACAGTGAGAGGCCCGCGTACCGCAAAAAAAAAAAAAAAAAAAAAGGAGAGATATCTGTACCCTATGTTCATTGCAGTATTATTTTAAATAGCCAAAACATGGAAACAACCTAAGTGGCCATTAATGTATGAATGGATAAAGAAAATATGGAAGATATAAGTATAGATATAGATGAATATTTTTCAGCCATAAAGAAGAAGGAAATTCTGTCATTTGTGGCAACATGGATGAACTCTGAGAGCATTATGCTAAGAGAAATCACTCAGACAAAGAAAGACAAATACTGTATGATTTCACTTATATATAGAATCTTTAAAAACCAAAGTCATAGTCCTAGCCACAGTAATCAGAGAAGAAAAAGAAATAAAAGGAATCCAATTGGAAAAGAAGTATATCTGTCACTGTTTGCAGATGGATACATGGAAAATTCTAAAGATGTTACCAGAAAACTAAGAGGGCTCATCAGTGAATTCAGTAAAGTTGCAGGATACAAAATTAATACACAGAAATCTGTTGCATTTCTACACACTAGCAATGAAAGATAAGAAAGAGAAATTAAGGAAACTATCCCATTTACTATTGCATCGAAAAGAATAAAATACCTAGGAATAAACCTACCTAAGGAGGACAAGACTTGTACTCCAAAAACTCTAAGACACTGATGAAAGTAATCAAAGATGACACAAACAGATGGAAAAATATACCATGTTCTTGGATTGGAAGAATCAATATTTGTCAAAATGACTATTCTACCCAAGGCAATCTACAGATTCAATGCAATTCCTATCAAATTATCAATGACATTTTTTACAGAAGTAGAACAAAAAACTTTATGATTTGTATGGAAAGACAAAAGACCCTGAATAGCCAAAGCAAACCTGAGAAAGAAAAATGGAACTGAAGGAATCAGACTCCCTGACTTCACACTATACTAGAGAGCTACAGTAATCAAAACAGTATGGTACAATGGAACAGAATACAAAGCCCAGAAATAAATGCATGCATCTATGGTCAATTAATCTATGATTAAGCAGGTAAGAATATACAATGGAGAAAAGACAATCTCTTCAAATAAGTGGTGCTGGGAAAACTGGACAGCTACACATAAAAGAATGAAATTAGAACTTTCCCTAACACCATACAGAAAACTAAACTCAAAAGGATTAAAGACCTAAATGTAAACTGGATACAATAAAACTCTTATAGAGGAAAACATAGAACACTCTTTGACATAAATCACAGCAATATTTTTTTTAGATCTGTCTCCTAAAGTAACAGAAATAAAAACAAAAATAAATAAATGAGGCCTAATTAAACTTAAAAGCTTTTTCACAGTAAAGGAAACCATAAACAAAACAAAAAGACAACCTACAGAATGGGAAAAAATATTTGTAAATGATGCAACCAACAAGGGATTAATCTCCAAACATACAAACAGCTCATACAGCTCAATATCAAAAAAAAAAAGGAAAAAAACAATTTAAAAATGGGCAGAAGAGCTAAATACACATTTCTTCAAAGAAGACTTCCAGATGTTCAAGAGGCATAGGAAAAGATGCTTAACATTGCTAATTATTACAGAAATGCAAATCAAAATTACAATGAGGTTTCACCTCATACCAGTCAGAATGTCCATCATCAAAAAGTCTCCAAACAATAAATCTGGAGATGATGTGGAGAAAAAGGAACCCTCTTACACTGTTGGTGGGAACATAAACTGGTGTACCCACTATGGAGAACAGTATGGAGTCCTTAAGAAACTAAAAATAGAACTACCATATGATCCTGCAATCCCACTCCTGAGTATATATCTGGAGAAAACCATAATTCAAAAAGATGCATGGACCCCATTGTTCATAGCGACACTATTTACAATAGCCAAGACATTGAAACAACCTAAACGCCCATCACAGAGGAATGTATAAAGAAGATGTGGTATATATATATGCAATGGAATATTACTCAGTTGTAAAAAAGAATGAAATAATGCCATTTGCAGCAACATTGGTGGACTTAGAGATTATCATACTAAGTGAAGTAAGCCAGACAAGGAAAAATATCACATGATATCACTTATATGTGGAATCTAAAAAAATGATACAAATGAACTTATTTACAAAACAGAAATAGACTCATAGATATAGAAAGCAAACTCATGGTTAGCAAAGGGGAAAGGGTGAGGAGGGATAAATTAGGAATTTAGGATTAAAATATATACACTACTATATATAAAATAGACACAAATGAGGACCTACTGTATAGCACAGAGAACTGTACTCAATATCTTTTTTTTTTTTTTTTTTTTTTTTTGCTGTACGTGGGCCTCTCACTGTTATGGCCTCTCCCGTTGCGGAGCACAGGCTCTGGACGCGCAGACTCAATGGCCATGGCTCACGGGCCTAGCTGCTCCGAGGCATGTGGGATCTTCCCAGACCAGAGCATGAACCCGTGTCTCCTGCATCAGCAGGTGGACTCTCAACCACTGTGCCACCAGGGAAGCCCTGTACTCAATATCTTGTATTAACCTATAATGGAAGAAAATGTAGAAAAAGAATATATATATTTATATATATATATATATATATATATGTATAACTGAATCACTTTGCTGTACATCTGAAATTAACACAACATTGTAAATCAACTATATTTCAATAAAATTTAATAAAAACATAAACCAAACTCATAGAACAGATTGGTGGTTGCCAGAGGCAGGGGGCTGACAGTGAGGGAAATAGGTAGAGGTGGTCAAAGGTTACAAACTTCAATTATAAGATGAATAAGTCTTGAGGATATAACGTGTAGCATGATGACTATGGTTCACAATACTACATTTTATATTTGAAAGTTACCAAGAGACTATATTTTTAAAATTCTCCAAAACAAAATAACTTGTAAATACTTGGGGTGATATATGTGTTAGCTAGCTTTATTATAATCATTTTGCAACATATACATCTATAAAATCATTACACTGTACATCTTAAACTTATACAATATTTTAAGTCAATTGTATCTTAATAAAGTGGGAAGAAAAAAAGGAGATAATAATGCCCCATCACAAGATTAAATAAAGTTGTAAGGAGAGATGTGGTTCAAGACGGTGGCATAGGAAGATCCTGAACTCACCTCCTCCCATTTACACAAAATATCTACAGCTACATATGGAACAATTCCCTCTGAAAGGAACCTGAGAACTAGCTAACAGCTACTCCATAAAAAAGAAAGGAAGGGACACATTGAGACAATAGAGGCAGAGATACAGTGTTACCAAAACCCCACCCTTGACACAGCAACCAACAAGTGGGAGAGATCTCACAAATATAGAGCATCTTCCTGAGTAATGAGGGGTTTGTGTTCCACATACGGCATCCCAACCCTTGGGACCTGCACTGGAAAGGTGAGCCCCCTAACCATCTGACTTTGAAAAACAATGGTGCCTACATCAAAACACTCTGTTCTCTATAGGGAATAAAGATCTGACTCTTGAAGGGCTCATGCAGAGTCACTCACCCTGGAATACAGTGCAAAAGCACCAGTTTGAAAAGAGCCTAGATCATGTGTGAAGGAGACTCAATGGCTAATCTTAAAGTGTCTGTAAGAGGGTAAGAAGCCTATATAGGACTGTCTCCAGGGACAGAAGTGTTGGCAGGAGAAATTTTACCTGCTCCCTCTATCTTGCTAGCACCACTGCTGGTGGATACCATTTTTACATTCTCACTATAACCAGCTAGTGCAGACAGGTGAGTGCTCCACTCCCTGCACTACTCCCAAGGTCCTGCCAAGGGTAATGGGCAAGCACTCCACCCTCCAAGATGCTTGTGGGGTCCCTCCAGAGGTGGTAGGCTTATGCAGTCCACAAAGGGGATGCCCCTTGAGCATCAGGTTGTGGTGGCAAGGGGAAATTGCATTTCTGGGCCCCACAGGTCTTAAACAATGGGAGAGACAATTTGAGAGACAACCAAAAACTGGACAAAGCTAAATAATAAGGTTCATCTCCTACACAAGGCCATTCCTTTAAGAATGGGAGAGATAGCTATCTTGCCTAATACATAGAAACAAACACAGAGAATTAATAAAATGGGAAGTAGAAAAATATGTTCCAAATGAAAGAACAAGCTAAAATCACAGAAAAAAATACTAAATGAAATGGAGATAAGTAATTTACCTGATACAGAGTTAAAGTAATGGCCATAAAGATACTCACTGTACTCCAGAGAAGAACGAATGAACACAGAGAGTACTTCAGCAAAGAGAGATAAAATATAAGTAAATATCTAACACAAGTCACAAAGCTGAAGAATACATTAACAGGACTGAAAAATACACTGGAAGGGTAGAAAAACAGACTGCATAAAGCAAAGAAAGAATCAGTGATCTGGAAGACAGGGCAGTGGAACTCACCCAAATAGAGCAGCAAAAAGAGAAAAGAGTTTAAAACAGTGAAGCTAGCTTAAGGGGCTTATGAGACAACATCAAATAGAATAGCATTTGCATTATAGGTGTCCCAGTAGAAGAGAGAAAGGGGCAGAAAAGTTATTTGAAGAAAAAATGGCTGAAAATGTCAGTAACATAGGAAATGAAACAAACATTCAGGTAAAAGCATTAAAAAACAAAAAATAGTAAAAATAGCTATAACTATAAGAATTAGTTAAGGGACACACAAAATAAAAAGATGTAAAATGTCACATCAAAACACAGGGAGTGGAGAGTAAAAATGCTGAGTTTTGGAATACGTTCAAACTTAACTTGTTATCAACTTAAAATAGAGTCATATATGTGAGCTTCATGGTAACCACAAAGCAAAAACCTAGAATAAATACACAAAAGACAATGAGAAAGGAATCTAAGCATAACACTACAGAAAACTATCAAACCACAAAGCAGAAAAGCAAAATAAGAAGGGAACAGAGACGAACAACTTAACAGCCAGAAAACAATGAACAAAATGATAATAAGGACATACCTATCAATAATTACTTTAACTGTTAATGGACTAAATATTCCAATACAAAGACATACAGTGGCTAAATGGATTAAATTTTTTTCTCTTTTACTTTCAATCCTCTTTTTTTTTTTTTTACATCTTTATTGGAGTATAATTGCTTTACAATGGTGTGTTATTTTCTGCTTTATAACAAAGTGAATCAGCTATACATATACATATATCCCCATATCTCCTCTCTCTTGCATCACCCTCCCTCTCACCCTCCCAATCCCACCCCCCTGGGTGGTCACATAGCATGGAGCTGATCTCCCTGTGCTATGTGGCTGCTTCACACTAGCTATCAGTTTTATATTTGGCAGTGTATATATGTCCATGCCACTCTCTCACTTTGTCCCAGATTACCCTTCCCCCTCCTCATGTTCTCAAGTCCATTTTCTGGTAGGTCTGCATCTTTATTCCCATCTTGCCCCTAGGTTTTTCACGACTATTTTTTTTTGATTCCATATATGTGTGATAGCATACGGTATTTGTTTTTCTCTTTCTGACTTACTTCACTCTGTATGACAGACTCTAGGTCCAACCATCTCACTACAGATAACTCAGTTTCATTTCTTTTTAAGGCTGAGTAATATGCCGTTGTATATATGTGCCAAATATTCTTTATCCATTCATCTGTTGATGGACACTTAGGTTGCTTCCATGTCTGGGCTATTGTAAATAGAGCTGCAATGAACATTTTCGTACATGACGCTTTTTGAATTATGGTTTTCTCAGGGTATATGCCCAGTAGTGGGATTGCTGGGTCGTATGGTAGTTCTATTTGTAGTTTTTTAAGGAACCTCCATACTGTTCTCCATAGTGCCTGTATCAATTTACATTCCCACCAACAGTGCAAGAGGGTGTCCTTTTCTCCACACCCTCTCCAGCATTAATTGTTTGTAGATCTTTTGATGATGGCCATTCTGACTGGTGTGAGATGATACCACATTGAAGTTCTGACTTGCATTTCTCTAATGATTAATGGTGTTGAGCATTCTTTTATGTGTTTGTTGGCAGTCTGTATATCTTCTTTGGAGAAATGTCTATTTAGGTCTTTTGCCCATTTTTGAAATGGGTTGTTTGATTTTTGTTATTGAGTTGCATGAGCTGCTTCTAAATTTTGGAAATTAAACCTTTGTCAGTTGCTTCATTTGCAAATATTTTCTCCCATTCTGAGGGTTGTCTTTTGGTCTTGTTTATGGTTTCCTTTGCTGTGCAAAAGTGTTTAAGTTTCATTAGGTCTCATTTGTTTATTTTTGTTTTTATTTCCATTTCTCTAGAAGGTGGGTCAAAAAGGATCTTGCTGTGATTTATGTCATAGAGTGTTCTGTCTATGTTTTCCTCTAAGAGTTTTATAGTGTCTGGTCTTATATTTAGGTCTTTAAACCATTTTTGAGTTTATTTTTGTGTATGGTGTTAGGGAGTGTTCTAATGTCATTCTTTTACATGTAGCTGTCCAGTTTTCCCAGCACCACTTATTGAAGAGGCTGTCTTTTCTCCATTGTATATTCTTGCCTCCTTTATCAAAGATAAGGTGACCATATGTGTGTGGGTTTATCTCTGGGCATTCTATACTGTTCCATTGATTTATATTTCTGTTTCTGTGCCAGTACTATACTGTCTTGATTACTGTGGCTTTGTAGTATAGTCTGACTTCAGGAGCCTTATTCTTCCAGCTCTGTTTTTCTTTCTCAAGATTGCTTTGGCTGTTTGGGGTCTTTTGTGTTTCCATACAAATAGTGAAATTTTTTGTTCTAGTTCTGTGAAAAATGCCATTGGTAATTTGATAGGGATTGCATTGAATCTGTAGATGGCTTTGGGTACTATAGTCATTTTCACAATGTCCATTCTTCCAATCCAAGAACATGGTATATCTCTCCACCTATTTGTATCATCTTTAATTTCTTTCATCGGTGTCATAATTTTCTGCATAAATGTCTTTTGTCACCTTAGGTAGGTTTACTCCTAGGTATTTTATTCATTTTGTTGCAATGGTAAATGGGAGTGTTTCCTTAATTTCTCTTTCAGATTTTTCATCATTAGTGGATAGGAATGCAAGGAATTTCAGTGCATTAAGTTTGTATCCTGCTACTTTACCAAATTCATTGATTAACTCTCATAGTTTTGTGGTAGCATCATTAGGATTCTCTATGTGTAGTATCATGTCATCTGCAAACAGTGACAGCTTTACTTCTTTTCTGATTTAGATTCCTTTTATTTCTTTTTCTTCTCTGATTGCTGTGGCTAAGACTTCCAAAACTATGTTGAATAATAGTGGTGAGGGTGGGCAACCTTGTCTTGTTCCTGATCATAGTGGAAACAGTTTCAGTTTTTCACTGTTGAGGATGATGTTGGCTGTGGGTTTGTCATGTATGGGCTTTATCATGTTGGGGAAAGTTCTGTCTTTGCCTACTTTCTGGAGGGTTTTTATCATAAATGGGTGTTGAATTTTGTCAAACGATTTCTCTGCATGTATTGAAATGATCATATGGTTTTCTCCATCAATTTGTTAATATGGTGTACCACATTGATTTGCATATACTGAAAAATTCTTACATTCCTGGGATAAACCCCAATTGATCATGGTATATGATCATTTTAATGTGCTGTTGGATTCTGTTTGCTAGTATTTTGTTGAGGATATTTGCATCTATGTTCATCAGTGATATTGGCCTGTAGTTTTCTTTCTTTATGACATCTTTGTCTTGTTTTGGTTTCATGGTGATGGTGGCCTCGTAGAATGAGTTTGGGAGTTTTCCTTCCTCTGCTATACTTTGGAAGAGTTTGAGAAGGATAGGTGTTAGCTCTTCTCTAAATGTTTGATAGAATTCGTCTGTGAAGCCATTTGGTCCTGGGCTTTTCTTTGTTTGGAAGATTTTTAATCACAGTTTCAATTTCAGTGCTTGTGTTTGGTCTGTTCATATTTTCTAATTCTTCCTGTTGCAGTCTTGGAAGGTTGTGCATTTCTAAGAATTTGTCCATTTCTTCCAGGTTGTCCATTTTATTGGCATATAGTTGCTTGCAATAATCTCTCATGCTACTTAGTATTTCTGCAGAGTCAGTTGTTACTTCTCCTTTTCATTTCTAATTCTATTGATTTGAGTTTTCTTCATTTTTTTCTTGATGAGTCTGGCTCATGGTTTATCAATCTTGTTTATCTACTCAAAGAACCAGCTTTTAGTTTTATTGATCTTTGTTATTGTTTTCTTCATTTCTTTTTCATTTATTTCTGATATGATCTTTATGATTTCTTTCCTTCTACTAACTTTGTTTTTTTTTTTCCGGTATGTGGGCCTCTCACTATTGTGGACTCTCCTGTTGTGGAGCACAGGCTCCAGACGTGCAGGCTCAGTGGCCATGGCTCACGGGCCCAGCCGGTCTGCAGCATGTGGGATCTTCCTGACCGGGGCACGAACCCATGTCCCCTGCATCAGCAGGCAGACTCTCAACCACTACGCCCCCAGGGAAGATCAACTTTGGGGTGTTTTTGTTCTTCTTTCTCTAATTGCTTTAGGTGTAAGGTTAGGTTGTTTATTTGAAATGTTTCTTGTTTCTTAAGGTAGGATTGTATTGCTATAAAATTCCCTCTTAGAACTGCTTTTGCTGCATCCCATATGTATTGGGTCGTTGTGTTTTCATTGTCATTTGTTTCTAGGTATTTTTTGATTTCCTCTTTGATTTCTTCCGTGATCTCTTGGTTATTAAGTACTGTGTTGCTTAGCCTCCATGTGTTTGTATTTTTTACAGATTTTTCCCTTTAATTGATATCTAGTCTCATAGTGCTGTGATCAGAAAAGATACCTGATATGATTTCAATTTTCCTAAATTTACCAAGGGTTCACTTGTGACCCAAGATATGATCTATCCTGGAGAATGTTCCATGAGCACTTGAGAAGAAAGTGTATTCTGTTGTTTTTGGATGGAATGTCCTATAAATATCAATTAAGTCCATCTTGTTTTATGTATCATTTAAAGCTTGTGTTTCCTTATTTATTTTCATTTTGAATGATCTGTCCATTGGTGAACATTGGGTGTTAAAGTCCCCTACTATGATTGTGTTACTGTTGATTTCCCCTTTTATGGTTATTGGTATTTGTCTTATGTATTGAGGTACTCCTATGTTGGGTACATAAATATTTACAATTATTATATATTCTTCTTGGATTGATCCCTTGATCATTAAGTAGTGTCCTTCTGTGTCTCTTGTAACAGTCTTTATTTTAAAGTCTATTTTCTCTGATATGAGTATTGCTATTGCAGCTTTCTTTTGATTTCCATTTGCATGGAGTATCTTTTTCCTCTCTCTCACTTTCAATCTTTATATGTCCATAGGTCTGATGTGTGTCTCCTGTAGACAGCATATATACGGATCTTGTTTTTGTATTCATTCAGCCAGTCTATGTCTTTTGGTGGGAGCATTTAATCCATTTATATTTAAGGTAATTATCCATATGTATGTTCCTATTACCATTTTCTTAATTGTTTTGGGTTTGTTTTTGTAGGTCTTTTCCTTCTCATGTGTTCCCTGCCTAGACAAGTTCCTTTAGGATTTTTTGTAAAGCTTAGCTTTTGCTTGTCTGTAAAGGTCTTAATTTCTCCATCAAATCTGAATGAGATCCCTGCTGGATAGAGTAATCTTGATTGTAAGTTTTTCCCTTTCATCACTTTAAATATGTCCTGCCACTCCCTTCTGACTTGCAGAATTTCTGCTGAAATATCAGCTGTTAACATTATAGGGATTCCCTTGTATGTTATTTGTTGGTTTTCCCTTGCTGCTTTTAATATTTTTTTCTTTGTATTTAATTTTTGATAGTTTGATTAATATGTGTCTTGACATGTTTCTCCTTGGATTTATCCTGTATGGGACTCTCTGTTCTTTGTCAACTTGATTGAATATTTCCTTTCCCATATTAGGGAGGTTTTCAACTATAATGTCTTCAAATAATTTCTCAGTCCCTTTCTTTTTCTCTTCTTCTTCTGGGACCATTATAATTAGAATGTTGGTGTGTTTAATATTATCCCAGAGGTCTCTGAGACTGTCCTCAATTCTTTTCATTCTTTTTTCTTTATTCTGCTCTGCAATAGTTATTTCCACTATTTTATCTTCCAGGTCACTTATCCATTCTTCTGTCTCAGTTATTCTGTTATTGATCCCTTCTAGGGAATTTCTAATTTCATTTATTGTGTTGTCCATCTCTGTTTGCTTGCTCTTTAGTTCTTCTAGCTCTTTGTTAAACATTTCTTGTATTTTTTCAATTCTCTTTCCAAGATTTTGGATCATCTTTACTATCATTATTCTGAATTCTTTTTCAGGTAGACTGCCTATTTCCACTTCATTTGTTAGGTCTGGTGGGTTTTTACCTTGCTCCTTCATCTGCTGTATGTTTCTCTGTCTTCTCATTTTGCTTATCTTACTGTTTTTGAGATCTCCTTTCACAGGCTGCAGGTTCCTAGTTCCTGTTGTTTTTGGTGTCTGCCCCCAATGGCTAAAGTTGGTTCAGTGAGTTGTTTAGCCTTCCTGGTGCAGGGGACTAGTGCCTGTGTTCTGGTGGATGAGGCTGGATCTTGTCTTTCTGGTGGACAGGTCCACGTCTGGTGGTGTGCTTTGGGGTGTCTGTGACCTTATTATGATGTTAAGCAGTGTCTGTGCTAATTGATGGGGTTGTGTTCCTGTCTTGCTAGTTGTTTGGCATAGGGTGTTCAGCACTGTAGCTTGCTGGTCATTTAGTGGAGCTGGGTCTTGGCATTGAGATGGAGATCTCTGGGAGTTTTTTTGCCATTTGATATTGCATGAAGCTGGGAGAACTTGGCTCTCCCACCTGAGAGGCACAGCCCTGACACATGCCTGGAGCACCAAGAGCCTGTCATCCAAACAGCTCAGAAAAAAAGGGAGAAAAAAAAGAAAGAATGAAAGAAGATAAAATAAAACAAAATAAAATGAAATAAAATAAGATAAAATAGTTATTAAAATAAAGAATAATTATTAAAAAAATTTAAAGAGTAATTCAAAAAAACAAAAGAAAGAAGAGAGCAACGAAACCAAAAAACTAATCCACCAATGATAACAAGTGCTAAAAACCATGCTAAAAAAAAAAAAAAGAAAAACACAAGAAAAACCAGACAGAGAGAACCCTAGGACAAATGGTAAAAAAAAAAAAAAAAAAAAGCTATACAGAGAAAATCACACAGAGAAACATACACATACACACTCACAAAAAGAGAAAAAGTGAAAAAAATATATATATCATTGCTCCCAAATTCCACCTCCTCAATTTGGGATGATTCGTTGTCTATTCTGGTATTCCACAGATACAGGGTACATCAAGTTGATTTTGAAGATTTAATCCGCTGCTCCTTAGGCTGCTGGGAGAAATTTCCCTTTCTCTTCCTTGTTCTCACAGCTCCCGGGTTCAGCTTTGGATATGGTCCTGCCTCTGCATGTACATCACCTGAAGGTGTCGATTAACCACTCAGACAGTGTAGGGTTAAAGGAGCAGCTGCTTCGAGAGCTCTGGCTCACTCAGGCTGGTTGGAGGGAGGGGTACAGAGTGTGGGGCAACACTGCAGCAGCAGAGGTCGGCGTGACGTTGCAACAGCCTGAGGTGCACTGTGCTCTCCTGGGGAAACTGTCCCTGGATCACGGGACCCTGGCAGTTGTGGGCTGCACAACCTCCCAGGATGGGAGGTGTGTATAGTTTCCTGTGCTTGCACACAGGTTTCTTGCTGGCTGCAGCAGCAGCCTTAGAGTCTCATGCCCGTCTCTGGGGTCTGCGCTGATAGCCGTGGCTTGTGCCCGTTTCTGGATCTCGTTTAAGCTGCACTCTTAATCCCCTCTCCTTCTGCACCAGGAAACAAAGAGGCAAGAAAATGTCTTTTGTCTCTTTGTTAGCTCCAGACTTTTCTCCGGACTCCCTCCTGGCTAGCTGTAGTGCACTAGCCCCCTTCAGGCTGGGTTCATGCAGCCAACCCCAATCGTCTCCCTGGGATACCCTGAAGCTGGAGCCTCAGCTCCCAGCCCCCACCTTCCCTGGCGGGTGAGCAGACAAGCCTCTTGGGCTGATGAGTGCTGGTCAGCACCGATCCTCTGTGTGGGAATCTCCCCATTTTGCCCTCCACACCCCTGTTGCTGCGCTCTCCTCTGTGGCTCCGAAGCTTCCCACTCCACCACCCACATTCTCCACCTGCAAAGGGGTTTCCTAGTGTGTGGAAACATTTCCTCCTTCACAGCTCCCTCCCACTAGTGCTCATCCCATCCCTATTCTTTTGTCTCTGTCTTTTCTTTTTTCTTTTGCCCTACCCAGGTACGTGGGGAGTTTCTTGCCTTTTGGGAGGTCTGAGGTCTTCTGTCAGCATTCAGTAGGTGTTCTGTAGGAGTTGTTCACATGTAGATGTATTTCTGTTGTATTTGTGGGGAGGAAGGTGATCTCCATGTCTTACTCTTCTGCCATCTTGAAGCTCCTCCCCTAAATAGATTAAATTTTAAAAGACCCATCTATATGCTCCCTACAAGAGGCTTACCTCAGATATAAGGATACACACAGACTGAAAGTGAATGGATGGAAAAAATATATTTGATGCAAATGGAAACCAAGAGAAAGTTGGTGTAGCTATACTTATCTTGGAAAAAATACACTTCAAATAGACTAATAAAAGAGAAAGGTAGACAATACAGAATGTTAAAGAGTCAATCCAACAAAAAGATATAACATTTGTTAATATATATGCACCCAACCTAGGAACACCTAATTACATAAAGCATATATTAGCAGACCTAAAGGGAGAAATTTCCAGTAATACAATTGTAGTATATTTTAATACCCAAATTACATCAATGAATAGATCATCCAGACAGAAAATAAATAAAGAAATTTCAGCCTGGGATGGAATCAAGAAAATGGAGTAGGAGAATGTGGAGCTCATCTCTCCCCATGATCACAACAAAAATACATCTACATGTGGAGAAATTTTCACTGAAAACAAACTGGAGACTGGCAGAAAGACTCTTACACAACCAAGGCTATAAGAAAGATCCACACAGAATTGAGTAGGAAGAGAAGAGAAGCTATCATGTTGGGACTTGCACCCCTGGGAGGGGACACAGAAGAACAGGGGGGTTACATGGGCTCATAGATCTTCCCTGAGGAGTGGCTGTTTGAACCATGGGCTCCCTAGCCCTGGAGTCCAACACCAGGGCATTGACTCCCCTTTGCTTGTTTGAACTGAGACTGACAAAGGACCTGTAAGATACCAAGACTCTGCTCATGAAGAGTGTCCACTTGCTTGCTTACTCCTGGGAACAAACCAGAGGAAGCAGATTGAAATTTGCTGCGACTACCTTGGCACACACCCCAGCCTGAGGCGAGGGCCCTCTCCAGCTCCTCTTGCTCCACAGTGAAGCTCCATACTAGGGCAAGGGCAGCTGCAGCTGAAGGGAGTGCACAGATGTGAAAGAAAGAGCCAGCTCAGACCTGGAACAGCATCTGAACAGGGCCAGGGTGGCCACTGCTGGTGCCTATGGGGGCAATGGATCAGGAGCAGTCTGGAACTCTGACTGGTGCCAGAACCACCAGAGTCACACCCTGCTCCATGCTGAGGGCTCACTCCAGCCCCTCTTGCTCCAGCATTGCTCCCTTCTAGGCTGAAGCTTCCAGTGCTGGGAGGGGGAGCAGAGCACACACTTAGAGGAAATGGAGACAGGTCAAACTCAACCCTTAGGGTTTCTTCTCTACCAACTTGGGACCCACCCCTTCCCCCAGTATAGTGCTGTTGGCCACTGAACAGAAGAGAAGCCACAGCTCACACTTGGGTCTGACTTTAGCCCCTCCATCTCCAGCTCCAATTCCTACCAAGGTGATAGCTGCCAGCACAGTATAGGGGAAGATGTGACTTGTGGTCACCTTAGATCCAGTTCTCCCATTAAATCCACTGGGCACAGACTGTATAGGTACACTCCTACACAAGAAGACCCTTTCAAGACTGCAATAGGTAATTGTTTCACCTAATTTCACAGGCACAAAGAAAGTTAAGCAAAATGAGAAGGCAGATGAATTTATTTCAAATAAAAGAAAAAAAGCCTGAAAAACAACTAATAAAATAGAAATAAATTATGGACCAGGTAAAGAGTTCAAAGCATTAGAAATGAAAATACTAACTGAATCAGGAAAAAGAATGGATGAACACTGAGGGGACAAGAAAATATAAAAAAGAACCAATCAGAACTAAAGAATACAATAACTGAAATGAAAAGCACACTAGAAGGAATGAACAGCATACTAGGTGATAGAGAAGAATGCATAAGTAATACGGAAAATGGAATAACGGGAAACACACAATCAGAACATCAAAAAGATAAATTTTAAAAAGTGAAACTGTTTAAGGGACCTCTGGGACAACATCAAGCATACAAAATTCACATTATAGGGGTACTATAGGGAGAAGAGAGAGAAAGAGGTCAAAAATGTATTTGATGAGATTATGGCTGAAAATTTCCTGAACCTGAAGAAGGTAACAGATATCCAAGTACAGAAGCACGGATGGTTTCAAACAAGATGAACCTAAACAGACCAGCATCAAGACATATCATAATTAAAATAGCGAACCTTAAAGATAAAGGTAGAATTCTAAATTAGCAAGAGAAAAACAGAGTCATAACAAGGGAACTCCAATAAGGCTATCAGCTGATTTTTCAGCAGAAATTTTGCAGGCCAGAAGGGTGTGGCATGATATATTTAAAGTGCTGAAAAGGAATAATCTGAAACCTAGCATAATCTATCCATCAAGATTATCATTTAGAATTGAAGGAGAGATCAAGAGTTTCTGTGACAAGAAAAACTAAGAGTTCATTCATACTTAACTGATCTTGTAAGAAATGTTAATGAGTATTCTGTAAGTGGAAAACAAAGGGCTACAACAAGGAACAAGAATATACATGAAAGGAAAAATCCCATTAGAAAAGGCAAATATATAGTAAAGGCTGTGTATCAACCATTTAAATAAGCTAGTACAAAGATTAAAAGACAAAAAAAATTGTAAAATTAACTCTAACTACATAAACAGTGAAGGGAAAAACATGGAGAGAAAGAAATATAAGCATCAAACTAAAGAAAATCATTAAACCACGAGAGAAGAAACTAAAAGAAGAAATGAATGGAGAAGAACTGCAAAAACAACCAGGAAACAAGTAACAAAATGGCAATTAGTAGATAACTATCAATAATCACTTTAAATGTTAATGGACTAAATTCTCCAACCAAAAGACATAGGGTGGCTGATTGGATAAAAAACCAAGACCCATCTATATGCCACTTACAAGAGACTCACTTCAGAGCTAAAGACACATACAGACTGAAAGTGGGAGGATGGAAAAAGATATTTTATGTAAACAGAAATGACAAGAAAGCTCAGGTAGCAATACTCATATCAGACAAAGTAGACTTTAAAACAAAGTTTGTAACAAAAGACAAAGAAGGACATTCTATAATGCTAAAGGGATCAATACAAGAAAAGAATATTATACTCATTAACATATATGCACCCAATACAGGAGCAAATAATAGCAGACATAAAGGGGGAAATTGACACAACACAATAATAGTAGGGGACTTTAACACCCCACTTATATCAATGGACAGATCATCCAGACAGAAAATCAGTAAGGAAACAGTAGTCAAATGAGATATTAGACCAGTTGGACTACATAGGGCATTCTATCCAAAAACAGCAGAATACACATTTTTTCAAGTGCACATGGAACATTCTCCAGGATAGATTGAGAGTAGGCCACAAGCAAGTCTCAATAAATTTAAGAAGACGAAAATCATATCAAACATATTTTCTGACTACAATTAAGAAAACAATACCCTTTACAATTTCATCAAATAAAAGTTTCTAGGAATAAGACATTGTATAAGACATTGATGAAAGAACGTGAGGAAAACACAAATGAATAGGAAAATATTCAGTACTCATGGGTAGAAGAATTAGCATTGAAAAAAATGTCCGTATTACCCAAAGCAATCTACAGATTCAATGCAATCCCTGTCAAAATTCCAATGACATTTTTCACAAAAATGGAATAGACAATCCTAAAATGTGTATGGAACCACCAAAAATCTCAAATAGCCAAAGCAATCTTGAGAAAGAAGAACAAAACTGGAGGCAACATGCTCCCAGTTTTCAAGCTATATTACAAAGCTACAATAATCAAAATAGTATGATACTGTCATAAAAACAGACACATGGATTAATGGAACAGGATAGATGGCCCAGAAATAAATCCAACACACATATGGCCAATTAATTTATGACAAAGGAGACAAGAATATACAATGGAGAAAGGACAGTTTCTTCAATAAATGATGTTGGAAAAACTGGACAACCACATGCAGAAGAATGAAACTGGGCCACTATCTTACACTATATATAAAATAAACTCAAAATTGACTAAAGACTTGAATTTAAGGGCAGAAACCATAAAACTCCTGAAAGAAAACAGGCAGAAAGCTGCTTGACATCACACTTGGTGATAATTTTTTGAATCTGACCCCAAAAGACAATGGCAACAAAGGCTAAAATAAAAATTAGGACATCAAACGAAAAAGTTTCCACACAGTGAAAGAAACCATCAACAAAATATAAAGACAACCTACTTAATGAGAGAAGATATTTGCAAATCATATATCTGATAAGGGGTTAATATCCAAAATATATGAAGGACTCATACAACTCAATAACAAAAAACCCATCAATATGATATAAAAATGGGCAGAGGATCTGAATAGACATTTTTCCAAAGAAGACATACAGATGGCCAACAGACACATGAAAAGATGCTCAACATCACTAATCATCAGGGAAATGCAAATCAAAAGCACAATGAGATATTACCTCCTACATGTCAGAATAGCCATCATCAAAAAGACAACAAATAACAAATGTTAGTGAGGATGTAGAGTAAAGGGAAGACTAGTTCACTGTTGGTGGGAATGTAAATTGGTACAGTCACTATAGAAAGCATTATGAAGTTTCCTAAAAAAACTAAAAATAGAACTACCATATGATCCAGGAATTCCACTTCCAGGTATATATCTGAAGAAATCAAAAACACTAACTTGAAAAGTTACATGCACACCAATGTTCATAGCAGCATTATTTACAATAGCCAAGGTACAGAAGGAACCTAAGTGTCCATCAACAGATGAATGGATAAAAAAGATGTGGCGTGCATATATATATATGAATACTACTAGCCAACAAAAAGAATGAAATCTTGCCATTTGGGACAACATGGATGGATCTTGATAGTTTTATGTTGAGTAAAATAAGTCAGAAAGAGAAAGACAAGTATTGTAAGATTGTACTCATATATGGAATTTTAAAAATAAAACAAATGAACAAAAGTAAAATAAAATTTATAGATACAGAGAACAGATTTGTGGTTGTCAGATAGGGGGGCGTAAGATCAAGAGGTATAAATTTACAGTTTTAAAATAATAAGTCATGGGATGTAATATACAGCATGGTCACTATAATCCATAATATTGTATTACAAATATGAAAGTTTCTCTCATCACAAGAGAAAAAAATTCCATAATGTTTTATGATAACAGATGATAAGTAGACTTACTATGTCACCATTTTGCAATGTATACAAGTTTGAATCGTTGTTGTATACTTGAAACTAATGGAATGTTGTATGTTAATTATACATCAATAAACAAAACTTTAAAACAAAAATTTTTTAAAGATGGTCAGAATGAGAAGAATAAATAAACTGAAATCTGTTGTTTGCTTTGCAGTGCCAGTACTGTGCAGGGAGCTTTCATTTACATTATTTTTTTAAAAGAATCTTCACAACATAATGAAATAAATTATTATTTCCATTTTTTAGAGAGGAGAAAACTATAGTTCAAGAAAGTTAAGGAATTCACTCATTGTCACAGACTTAGTGGACAGAAGAATATAGATTCCTATGATTCCAAAGTTCTTCCCTCCAAAATGTAAAACTTCTGGATTGACTACTGGCCACACTTTTCAGTTGCTCTTATCAAATCATTAGCAATCCTTTCCAAAGGGGGCTGCTGGTGCTAATGTCTAAGCCAGCACCCAGGAAAGAAAATGGGCTACTATTATACTTGAGTCTGTGAGGGTCCCCTCTTTTAGATCATCTACTACACTCCATTTAGGACCCTCCATATTTTGATCCACATTATGCCTATTAAAATAAAGGAACAAAATAACAATATTATCTGTATATGGCAGGTCTTTAAAATTTTATTACATCTAAGTTGTGCATAAAATATATAAGAGATTCTATATAATCTATTTCTGATAATAATACCAGGGGAAGTTTATAATAAAGCTTCATACCCAAGAATTCCAAAGAATTAAGATTTTGGTTTTAAACAATCTTCCCTTCCTTAATAACTCTGTTGATTTAATAAGCTACTATATTTAGTTATTCTAAATTATTAAAATGTACCATATTTTCAGCCTATATAATCTACATTCAGAACCATCCAGTGGCTTCCCACCTCATTTGGAATAAAAGAAAAAGTTCTTGAAATGGACAACATGGTGTTACACAACCACCTTCCTTGCCTATCTGACCTTACCTCTTCTACTCTCCACCTTCTCACTCTGCCCCAGCCACACCAGCCTCTGCTGGTTGTCTCTGCTAGTTGTCAAATAGCTCTTACCTCTCAGTGCTTCCTGGTCCACAGCCCAGGATGTTCATCCCTCAGAGAGCTGAATGGTGAGATTCCTCACCTCCTTCAGGTCTTGAATCAAATGTCATCTTCTTAATAAAGCCTTTTTGGATTACCCTGTGTAAAACTACTGTACCTGAAGCTCCCTATCACCCTCATCTGCTTTATATTTTCCTCAGAAATTACCATAATTTACATTCTATGTGTTTTATTTATTTTGATTATCATATGTTTCCTACCCACTAGCATATTAATTCTATGAAGGAAAGGAGCACTTTTATTCACTGCTACACCCAGAACTTAGAATGAATCCTTGTTGACTGAATGAATAAATAAATGAATGAGGTAACAGTAGTATTTATACAGTAATTATTCTTTAAATAAAACTAATATAACTCTATTATATAAAGATAGTATAATACATTGTATGTATTTACTGCCTCTGTATAGACACCTCTCCTAGCATTATGTAAAGATCTCTTTAAAAATGTTTTGAAAACAGTGAAATAGTTATTAAAATATAGCAATTACTCTGAAATTTAAAAGAAACAATACAATTTATGTATTTTCTACAAGTATAAACAACATGATTACAGAGAAATATGGCAGCTTTCTTTCTGTTAAAAACATCACTAAAAGATAGATGTATTAGATTAAGTAATGCATAAAGTCATATTTAAGTCTATTAGATTAAGTAATGCATATTTAAGTCTTAAGATCATACTCTTTCCAAAGAATGAAAATGAAGTCTTCTTATTCCCTCATTCACAAAATGTGTCCTCAGAAATATTTCCACCAATATTATCAACTGTATTTACAAATCCCTCTATGTAGAGCCCTGTGTCTCGTACTAGTCACGTAGGTGAAGCAAGTGAACAAGAAAGCCCCGCCCTGGAAGTGCTTCTGATTATAGTTGGACAGAAGAGGAGAGGAGGAATTGATATTTACCTACTGCCCCCTTGGAATCAGCAGAAATACAGCAAACACTCTTGCAGGTGAATGATACACAAGAGGATCTGAAAGATTTTAGTTGAAAAAGCTCCTTGAATAATTGAGAAGGGATTGCAACTGGATGAAACACATCCATATTAGTTATAACTTGTTCTCAGTTGTTAGCTATTTCCTCTAGTGCCTCTGAAGGATTAACAAGGTTATCAAGACAGAGTGTCATAACAGGTAAGTGTTTTAACCCTTACTGCAACTTGCCTGGCAGCAACCATGAAACTTTAATAGTATCTAAATTGTTTGGTGCTGGAACATGTCACTGATTTACATCTGAGTATGCTATCTCATCCTTTTATTCCCCATGACTAAAGAACTTGACAATGTTTTTTATTGGTGTCACTGCAGCTGTAATATTTGATGTTGCAGTATTCTGAAGGTTTATTTTACATAATTTTGAGCTCTCTACTTTTAAATCTCTCACTTAGTCATACTTTTAGATCTTCATCTGAAATTCTCACCTTCTCAGGTTCATTTCCTAGTCAATCCAGTTATAGAAAGTAAATACCTAAAACACTGTGCAATAAAGCCAAGGCAGACATACTGGGTTTAAGTTACATCTGCTTCTAAAAGAAAATACCAGAAGCACAATTTAGAATCAGCACACATTCTTTTTGTTCATGAATTTAGATAAGGATTTTTTTCTTAAACTTGCAAATTTTTAGCTAGATCATGCCAATAAATTAAACTTATTATTTCAGGTTGCCTCTTAAAATGTGAATGATCTAAGAAAAATATCATGAAATATCTAAGAAAAATATCCCTTCATGACTCAGAATGAGAACAAAAGTTTGTCTCTTTTGACCTATTCTAGACATCCTGTACCTAGCATACCACAGTTCTAGGACATTATAAGATAAAACTAAGGCTGTGGGGAGAAAAAAGCCAGCCATTGTTGCTTACCACCACCTGTCAGGGAAAGTTATGCTGGTGGTGTATATCCACCCTCCCCAGATTAATGACACTTGTAGAGATAAATGCAACATGAGCTACAAAGGTAATAGATGTTGCATCTTGATAAGGTTTTAATGGATATGGACATTTCAAGGAAGCTATAATAGTTGACAGCTTAAACTCAGTGTCTGAGAAAGCCTTTAATTAAGATTTATAAGGTCAGCTACTGGAAGCAAATATAAGATGATGGTTAGACATGGTAAAAAAAAAAAAAGTGATATGACTGATGGTCCCAGTGGTTCACAACTAACCCTCATTCTAACCTTGTTGATTAATAAAAATCCCAAATCTGAAGAGTTTTGTAGCTCTGTGTCACAGGAGATGGGGAACAACTCTGGAATTTCTCAGCCTGGAACTAGAAATTTCACAAGGGCCAGCTCATAGCCTGGGTGATGAATACCAATATTAAAAGCATCCCACTGGCTTTTGATGATCAGAAACCATTATTCCCAGCAGTAGCCATACCCAACAGAGTTCAGTCTCATTCCCTAAAATATCAAACAGGCCTCCAACACTGTTCCTCAAAAGCAGGGTCAAAAATGCCTGTGCAATCATTAGCAAAACTAAAACTCTTATAGATCCAAGTTAGAATCAATGTTGTTGACCTTCTTGAGAGGTAGTCCAAAAGAAGTGACCACAACCTAGCTCAAAGAGCATTTACAGTGCACTGGCAGCAACATTTGCCTAAAAAGCGGTCCACATACTTCTACAGCTGGGAGGCCATAAGGGAAAACACTACATGTACACTTTTGATAGAATCATTGTTGAACAGGCAGCTTTTATTTCAACTGGAAAGAGGTCAATATCAAAGGAGCATAGTAACTGTAAGAACCAAGAAACAGAAAAATACTGAAAAAAAGAATCACTGCACCAATTCCTACTACGTACTATTAACCTGGTCTAAAAGTTTCTCTGTATATCTTAGAGTCATAGAATCTCAGATTTGGAAGAATACTAACAAGTATTTAGTTCAAAGACATTTTGAATTTAAATGAGTCTATAGACTGAAATTGAGCAAACTATCAAATCATTTGTCATTTGTCAAGACATGGCTTCTTTTTTCAAATAAAATGAGGGCTGTGGAGAAGACAGTACAACAACATGAGACGCATAATAAGACATAAAATATTAAATTATTATTTTTTATTTCATTGCAAAAAAGTTAAAAGAGTTAGATATCTGAATTATAGTGCCTAACTTGGGCAAAAGTTAGAATTAGTAAGTCTAAAGATTTCCATGCAGTTACTCAATATATTTTCATATGTAAAAGTAAGATATATTTTTATTATAAAAATAAACTAACAATGAAACAAAATATTTAGAAAATGCTATTTATTCATCTGTTTTAACTCAACAAACACAAATTGAACACATTCCCTACTTTGTAGTGCCATCCACAATCTTCTCTCATAGCAGAAGAGTTTTTAGTTATTTACCTATAGACGAATTCCTCTATTAGTCTATATGCTTGCCAAATTCGGAGATTGTTCCTTAGCTACTTTTATATTCCAGAGCATAAAGTATTGCCTGTAACATAGCAGGCACTGTGAATGAAGAACACCTTTTGAATGAAGAAGAGGTAAGTGAAAAAATGGATGTATGCCAAGAACTGACCAGGCCTCCAGCAAAGCAAGATGAGTGACGCTGGGCCTACTCTAACATAGCTTCAGTTTATTCAGTGTCTTACTCTGTTTAGGCTACTATAACAAGTACCACAGATCAAGTGGCTTAAACAAGCATTGATTTCTCACAGTTCTGGGAGTTGAGAAGGCCAAGATCAAGGTGCTGACAGATTAGATGACTGGTGAGGACCCTCTTCCTGGTTTGCAGATGGCCATCTTCTTGCTGTGTCTTCACATGGCAGAAAGCACAAGAGAGCAAGCTCTCTGGTCTCTTTTTATAAGGGCAATAACCCCATCGTGAGGGCTGCACCCTCATGACTCAGTCTAAACCTAATTACCTCTTAAAGGCCCCACTTCCTCATACCATCAGTTTGGGGGTTAGGGCTTTAACATATGTATTTGGGGGAACACAATATTCAAGTCACAATAGTTGGGGAGACATACATGTAGAAAGGAAATTATGGTTATAGAGAAAGAAAATTATTTTAATAGTGATACTAAAAAATATGTAATAGAGCATCAAGATCAGCAAACAATTAGGTCCAGGCAAAGAAACACATGAAATTTCATACATTCTTTTTCATTCATTCAACATATTTATCAGCTATCAATATATACGGCATTCTTTAAGATGCTAGAAATGCCCAGCTGAACAAGCAACACTAGTCCCTGCCCTTGCAGAGAAATGAATTGAGATAGTGTTGTAAAGAGCTATGATCTCTCTCTCTCTTTATCTCTATCTCTATCTCTCTGTCTCTCTCCATTCTGTCCTTTAAAGATGGGAGGAAGATGTGAGAAAGAGACTTAAATTCAAATTGTTTGTGACAAAGTCTTAAACTTGGGGGAAACTTTAGAGATACTAATTTTTGCTCTGTGTCTAAGCCAAGATTTTCAAACTGCATTAGGAGTAATAAAAATATTTTTATTTCTGTTGGATTATCTCCTACATTTTATGCCTCAATTGGTTCTAAGCTCTAGACTTAAGTTTCTCAGGTGTTAGTTGCGAATGTAGAGAGAAGTGGCAATATTTAGATTATTTTTTCCAAGGTAGCCCTTACTGATGAACTCAGGACAGAAAAGATGTGACCTTAATTTTTCGCTCCAGAATCTTGGTAGCTAATGATACCATGGTAAGATGGAGGAAGACTGGGGAGTGGGATAAGAAGATGGTGGTCCTATAGGCAAAAATAAGGAATGAAAAAAGAAGCAGATTTATGGAAAAGAAGCAATTTTACTTTCAGGCATGTGAAGAATGAGGTAATATAGGATTTCCATGTGGAATGTTCCAGTGGAATGTTCTAGTACACTCAGGACAAAAAAAGGCTCCCTGGAGCCAATACTACCAACTTGAAAATTTTCTGCTTATAAGCTATATCTGAAACCATGAGGGCAGATAAGATTGTTCAGGGGGAATATATGATGTGAGAAATGAAAGTCAAACTTAGGAGAGATCAGCTTTAAAGAATGAATAGAGAAAAAGAAACAAATGAAATTGAAGAGTTTCATTCAGAGAGGAATGGAAAGAGTCATTGAAGAAATGTCAAGGGAGGAGAAACTTTTAGGAACAAAGGCTTGGTTGCATCATTGAATACTGTGAGAGGCCACATAATACGAGAACCTAAGGCATTCTGCAGACTTTTCAATTAAGGGGCCACTGGTGACAAATCAGGTAGAGAAGAGAGCTGAAGACAGAGAGAATGTTGTTAAAGAAATAGTTGAAAAAGTTTAGACTCAGAAAGAGAAAATAAGGTTTAGACAGGAGTTAAAGTGTTCTTTTCAAGAGTAACACTAAAATATCAAATATTTCTTAAAACACATTATAAATATAATTGTGTTAGTGAAAATTAGGGTAGTTTTTAATTTTTAAATAATTACTAGTATTTTAAGTTAAGGAGAGCCAGGACCTTCTAAAGCAGGTCAGGACTTTCCGTTTATAATTACTAAGGGCAGAGCCCCTTGAAGGGAGATTTGTTCATTTCCAAGTAAATACTTTTTCTTTCTAAAATATTTCACTTATTTATTTGTATTATTTCTTCCAGTTTTATTGAGATATAATTGACATACAGCACTGTATAAGTTTAAGGTGTACAGCATAATGATTTGACTTACAGGTATCATGAAATGATTATCACAATAAATTTAGTGAACATCCATCATCTCATATAGATACAAAATTTTAAAGACAGAAAAATATTTTTTTCTTGTGATGAGAACTCAGGATTTACTCTCTTAAAAACTTTCATATGTAATATAGAGCAGTGTTGATTATATTTATCATGTAGTACATTACATCCCTAGTACTTATTTATAACTAGAAGTTTGTACCTTTTGACCATCTTCATCCAACTTCTCCTTCCCCCCCCCCACTTCTGGTAACCACAAATGTGATCTCGCTTGGAAACACTCTCATCACACACACACACACACACACACACACACACACACACACACACACACAAATTCTTCCTCACCCGGTTCTTGCTGACCATTCTAGAAGTGAAGTTTGATTTAAATTGTCACAAAAGTGAAATGCCCTTTCCCTTCTTCAAGTTTGTTTTGAAGGATGTTAATGGGACCTTGGGGAAAATTTGACTTGTAGCTGCTGGGCCAGTATTTGTCCCATAGATAAAGAATGAATCTCATTTCTTGGGGACTAACACGTCTATGCTGTTCTGGAATGTGTCATTATGCTTTAGGAAGTAGCTCTGCATTTTGAAAAGAAAATTAAAATGTCTCATGTAGATATAGAACATTTTTCCCCTTAAAAACACATAAAATGTGGTGCTGAAGCCATCTGTCCCTGCTGCCTTTGCCGATTTTAAATCAGCTCTAACCCATTTAGTCTCCTCGGATGTTAAATTACCACTACCACTCTATTTCTCCAACCTTAAAGCTACAGTCATATAATTGATTCCTTTTTCAAACCTGGATTGATATTTAAAGTAGTTAAGTCATGTGGGGAATATACTTGCCTTTTAAAAAATGATATAATGTGAATTTACTAGTTGAATACTTGAAGGCCCTAGGATAAGTTGAACTGATTACACATAACTCTCCAAAGCATTCTCTGCAGCCCTGTCAGTTCAAGGAGGCTGCTGTGACATCACTCAGGTCTGGCAAATGCATGGCACAACTTATAATGGTTCAGTTGTTTCCCAAATTCAGATATGTCTCACACTCACCTGGAGTACTATTTTTAAATATATCTTAATATAGTGGGGCTATTTCAAATAGTCTTGCTCTATACCTACCGGTTAAGAATCTCTAGAATTCTGTATTTTAAAAAAGAATCACTGAAGATACAATGCCACTAACCCAGCAATAGTCTCCACCAAGTCTGGGCTAAGGAGAGAAGGTTCTTGGAAACTTGCAAGGAAAAAAAGCATCCATATAATCTGGGATCTTGAAGGTATTTTAAAAAAACATTTGAACTAAAATACAAAGCCGTCATTTAACAGAAAAGAAAACTGAGGCCAAAAGAAGCTGAATGACTTCCTCACAGCAGTAAACTTAGTTAATGGTCAAATGGTTCTGACTGGTGAACTGAACTGTCAAATAACTAGTTAGTTGAAATAACAGAGATCACCAGATGGTCTTCTAGTTCTTTTGATTATCTTCCAGGTAATAGAGTTCATTGTGCCATATCTGTCAGGATAATCTGAACAGTGCATGAAATGGTTTGATAAGAGCTCTTCAAGTTACAGGACAAAAATTTCAAAGGGTACAAGGTTATTGACAAATTACTGTTCTTTTCACAGCAACTAAAACTGGGTGCTTTTTAAAACTTTTTTGAAGAAACTCCATACTATTTCCCACAGTGGCTGCATCAATTTACATTCCCACCAATGTTCCCTTTCTCCACATCCTCACCAACACTTGTTATTTCTTGTCTTTCTGATGTAATCATTCTAACAGATGTGAGGTGATACTTCATCATGGTTGCTTTTTGCATTTTCCAGATGATTAATGATACTGAGTATCTTTTCATATACCTGTTGATCATTTGTATGTCTTCTTTGGAAAAATGTCTCTTCAGTTTCTCTACCATTTTTTAATCAAATTATTTGGGTTTTTGCTATTGAATTTTATAAGTTCCTTGCATATTGTGGATATTAGTCCCTTATCAGATGTACAATTTGTAAATATTTATTTCCCTTTCCACAGGTTGCCTTTTTATTTTGTTGGTGTTTCTTTTGCTGTGCATAAACTTTTAGTTTGATGTAGTCCCACTAGTTTATTTTTGCCTTTGTTGCTTGTGCTTTTGGTCATATTCAAAAAATCATTGCAATAAACAATGTCAAGTAGTTTTTCCCCATATGTTTTATGGTTTCAGGTTTTATGTTTAATTATTTAATCCATTTCAAGTTAATATTTTGTGAGTGGTATAAAGTAGGTTATCCAGTTTTCCTTCGACACCATTTATTGAAGAGCTATTCTTTCCCCCTTGCATATTATTGAATGCCTTGTCAAATATTAGCTTATCATACATGTGGTATTTATTTCTGGGCTCTTTATTATGGTTCATAGGTCTATGGGTCCATTTTTATGCCAGTACGTTACTGTTTTGATTACTATAGCTTTTTAATAAGGTTTGAAATCAGGAAGTGTGAGGCCTCTGGCTTTGTTCTTTCTCAGGATTGCTTTGGCTTTTGGGATTCCTCACAAATTTGAGGACTGCCTTTTCTATTTCTATGAAAAATGCCATTTTGATAAGGATTACATTGAATCTATAGATGACTTTGGGTAATATGGACATTATAACAGCAATCCCACTTCTGGGTATATATCCAAAGGAAACAAAATCACTATCTAGGACAGATATCTGCACTCCCATGCTCATTGAAAAATAGCCAAGACATGGAAACATCCTAAGTATCCATCAGTAGATGAATGAATGAAGAAGATATGAATAAATACACACATACACACCCCACTGGAATATTATTCAGCCATGAGAAAGAAGGTATTTCTGCCATTTGCAACAACATGGATGAAACTTGAAGGCATTATGCTAAGTGAACTAAGTCAGATAGAGAAAGACAAATACTTGTATGTATCACATGTGGAATCTTAAAAAGCCAAACTCATAGAAACAAAACACAGTGGTGATTACCAGGGCTAAGGAATATGGGAAATGGAGATAATATTGATCAAAGGATTCAAACTTCCATTCAGAAGATGAATAAGTTTTGTCTATCTAATGTATAGCATGGAGATTAAAGTTAATAATCTTTATTAATCTTTAATACTGTATTATATACTTGCAAGTTGCTAAGAGAGTAAGTTTTAAATGTTTTCACCAAAAAAAAGAAAGAAATGGTAGTTATGTGACAGGTTGGAGGTACAAACTAATGCTATGGTGGTGATCATTTTGCCATATATAAATGCATCATATTAACTTCTTGTACACCTTAAACTTACATACTGTTATAACTCAATTATATCTGAATAATAAAACTAGATGCTATGGGAACATATTGCTATCAGGGTCCTGTGGACAAATTGAGAGGTGACACCCGATGCTCCCTACTCCTCACCCCTACTTTACATAGTTACACTGGCTACCACTTGCTTCACCTTCTAATTTGTTATCCATCCTGCTCCTACTGCACCTCCACCACGTATTACCATTATTCAACTCAGAAGTAAAACAGAGATGAGAAAACTAGCCAGCCATTGGGAAGTTTGTGGAAGTACCCATCTTGACCAGAATAATTTTTTTCCCAGAGAGAAGTGAAAATATATCAGAATCTTAACTATATTACTACTAGCATGTCTTTACACATTTACTTTTACTCAAACAAGAGTATATTAGCCTCAGAGCTTGCTACAGCTCTATAGGAGGAAGGAGCTTTGTATGGTATATAATGACTAAGGGAGGATGGAGGTGAATATCTAATTCTACAAGTCTTTCTAATTCATAATGTAAAACATATGCAACTTTCAAATATATATTTTTAAGCAGGCCACCATAAAAGTGCTATATAGCTGCTTAAAACTATTAATAGCAAGAAGATCAGTGACTATAATGTGAACGTCTTTAAAGAGCAATTTTGCTATTAGAATCAAGGACAATTTTATACAACCAGGTGCACTGCAGATTATTTTTTCCTTTAAATATTTGAATATGTACCAAGAGACTTTAATAATGACACATTTTAAAGAAGAAGCTCTAAAATAAGCAAGTGATTTTCACTTGTAATAGCATTTTCACCAAAAATATTCATTGCAAACTCTATTTCTGTGGAAAACTTAGACTTCAAACCATAATGATGCTGCTTTTTATAAAAACATCTTGGGCATTACATGCATCAATTTTCAAATGATCCCCTTTACTTGCCTACTTAGACTCCACCTAATAAACATAATCTGAATTGCAGATAAAACATATTGTGGTTTAGACATGCCCAATTTTGTATGATAAATATAAACACACTCAGTACAGTTTTAATCTGTTTAATCATTGTTTTAAATAATTTAAAACTTTCGTTACTAGTTTCTATATTCCTTTCTAATTTATCTTTCTTTATTTCAAATACATTTGCTGACCCCAAATCACACTATTTCTTTTACCAATAACTTTATAGCAACTAGTTAAATATGGAATTAACTGTGAAAAACAAAAAAGTGTACTAGATGAGGTGATCCCGTACAGTGATCATGTCTCACTCATATTTAGAATACTCTACTTGCAGTTGTTGGTACAATGTCTTGCAAATAGTAGGTGTTCATAAAGATTTGTTGAATAAATAACTAAACAAAGCTCTTCAAAAATTTTAGGAAGGAACTTCAGCATCATTGTTCTACAAACACGTGATCAGGGTACGGCTGCGACACCACCAGTGCTGCCTAATGGGCTGGAAGGCCATTCTGTATCCGAGAGACAATTCCCAAGCAAGAAGCAAAGACTGAATAATCAACTGGGTAAAGGTTTTGGTGTCAGATGGTGAAAAAATTTAGGAAGAAATTATTTTACCAACTTGCAAAATCCAAAAGACTAAAATTTTAGTTTACCCAGTCAGAGCCAGGGTCTGTCCTTCTCCAAAGCTTATGTTATTTATGTCTCTTCTGTTTTGCCTTGAGGAGACATTCCTAGTGAAACTAAAACTCAAAGCATAAAATGTTACTCTCCCTTTTACCCTCCTACACGTTGTTGTGACCCTGCCCTCTGTAGTGTGGTATTATATAATGGGTCAGCCTGAGAGTCAAATAAACCGAAGTCAGCCATGAAATGTCTGTGCATATTTAGATAAACCACTTAAACTATCTGGGTCAGTTTCAGCTCCCTAATTTGTTCTATTTTTCATCTTACTTTCATACTTGAAGCAAACAATCCAATTTTGATATTCTACAAAAATTAATAAGGTGGGTGACACAACTCAATAAAAAATAATTTATAATTGAACAAGCAAATAAGTGAAACTATATAACATGTCTAGAAATTGAGTCATGTTTCTTACTAGATAGTTTCAATCACCAAATAGTTCAATTATGACTAAGTTTCTGCCAACACACTAAATAATTTATTTCTCCTCCAGCTCTCATCGTTAAGGAATTGTCTTTAGGTAACACAGGGCTTGCAGAGTAGATGGACTTGTTGATACTTTGATATATATCAATCTAAATCATTTCACAGAAAGTTATTTCCTGGAACAAACAAAGAAAAAAAAGAAATGAAGAGGTGAAAATAATTTGCCACTGGATACAAACACAAATGTAATTCCATTAAAGTACTGTCCCTCTATAAATATATTTGTAACAAGCATTGCTTAATTTTGTTGCCACTGTGAAAATACAAGAATTTAAGATCTCATGTTTCCACTACTGGTACTAATAAATAATCAGTAGTGTATGTCATCTCTGAGTGTGACTAATCCAAATATGTAAAAATTTCTAACAAAATAAGAAAAAGGAAAATGATAAAGATGGCTTTTATCCTCTTCTGAGAGTCCTCCAAAGAGAAGGGCTCCCTAAGAACCTAATCTTTCTAAATTGTTTCCTATTGCCTCTGGTTATTTACCTCAAGCTGTGTTAACTAACAGAGAAGACTTATGTCTTAAAGAATATGACTTCCCAACTCCATGGCTAATATGACAAGTAAGATTAGAGGCTTATTCAGATTCTCTCCTAAAGGGGAGAAATACCTGGTTATTTATATCATTGTATACATTTTTCAAATGCAAGTTGAATACATGATGAGAGTCAATATAGGAAAAGATGTAGCCTGACTGTAGCTGTCCTGACAAATAATGGTTAAGAGGAGAGCTGAGGCCCTGTGATGTGGTTAAGTCAAAACTAAAACTGCTAGACAACAGGTTCAGACTTTCTGGGTTAGAGAGCAAGAAAATGAGGTTCGCAATTTAGTTGGTTACTCAATTTTTAACTTGTAGTGTTTTGTAGGAGAAATGATGGTGTAACCTCATTCATTTGTTTTTCCAATAAACGTAACTGAGCACATTCTATGTGCCAGAAAATGTGACAAAATGTTCATTTTCTTGGGACCACTAGCTTATAAGTTCCCTTTCAGGTATGGGCAATTCCTTGCTTTCAGAAATAATATGCTAAAAGCATCTTTAAAAAGGTATATGAAAGTCCAATCACCAGTTCCCATGTTAAAAGAATGATTCCAGTCCCAAAGAGCTAAAAAAAAATTATGAAATCCCTAGTTAAATATCTATTCTATTCAGAGTATTTGACAATATATTTCTGGCATTTTGCTCATGTTTTTCCATCATCATTTTCTTTCTTAATTTAGGTCCACTGAGCTTTCAGTGAAGCTACAGATTTGCTGTTCTCTCAACAGCCTTCTGCCAATTATAGTCCATAGATGAGGCCTATTCTCATGAGGACTATCATTAGCAATTTTATTTTTTCCTTTTTCCAACCTAAAGAAAGGTAAAGGAAATTTCAAATTCAAACAATAATGTAAATACTACTATGTGGACAAGATAACAATTCTTAAAGACCAAACTTGCTTGGCAAGCACTGGCACCTCACAACACCTCAAAATGTTCTTTTCCCAGCTGCCATATAAATGTCCAAATTCAGCATACGAACGATTTTTCCATGTTTGATGTATGAAAATGTAGATTTTAAGAATGTCTGAAAGTCAGGGACTGCTTGTGTATGTAATTGTTTAGAAGAAATTGATGGTCCTTAATTAAGTAGGTTTTAGATTTAATGCTGGGAAAAGTATTTACAGAAATCATTTGGCTCTTTTGGCCATCCCAGGTTGTTTTAGCTATGTATTCATTACAACTTTGTGATCCAGCTTTGAGAGACTATACAGCCATATTGCTGCTCTTTTTTTCTTTTTGAATTTATCTACCTATTCTTCAATTCCTTCTCTCCAACTCCTCTCCATTCAATTATTTGGCCCCTTACTAATCCATCAGCTGCAGTTAGGATTTATGTCTATACTCTCCCTGGTATCCTTTGGTAGATTCTAGACACAGATGTCTCCACATTCACACACACTCTATCTTCTACTTCCATCCTGTGTTGTTCACCAAGGAACAAAACTAATCAGAGGAGAAAGCAGGTTCATGTGCAAGTACTAAGTTCCAAGACTCCGAAATGAAGAAAGTCTTTTCCTTCAATATCAAGGAATTTTGAAACTTCTGTATGTTTAAGATACCTACTGTGCTGGCTTTGTATTGATAGTATGGGCTCTTATCAGTGAAGTAGACAGCTACCAACATGGCATGTTTTGGGGGGATGAGAAGCTGCTATTCCTTCCTGTGCATTAAGTCTGCAGTGATACTAAAATTACTATCTATGGTTGAATGATGCTAACATTTAACTCATGAAGCATGTGTGAAGCACTACTGCTGAAGTTCCTAACATTAGAATTCTGCCTTCATTGAAGGCAGAAGGCTGTAATAAAATGCAACTACCTTACCCAAGAGGACAAATCAAGTGTGAATGAAAAAAACTGCAAAAAGCAGGCTATGATAACAAGTTAAATTGAAAAGATCAATAAAACTCATAACCATAAATAGGATACTTTTTCAAGTTCTGTCACTAAAATTGGCTCAATAGTAGTAGAAACATTATTTCTGGTTCTCGTTAACTCTCATGTGTACCTTCTTTTGTCGATTTTTTCTCTAATAGCAGTCTCCACTAAAAGAAACAAGAATTCTGTTGAGGGTAACTGACAATTTCAGAATATCCTAGTGATACTAGTGAATAGAAAGAGTCACAGCTGTAAGGGAAATGAAATCAACTTAAAAGTGATTCCTTTGGCCAAGTAATAACTAATATACCTTCTAGTATAAGTTCTGGGACAAGATGAATCTGTAAAATGACATTAGTACATTATTACATGGTGAGATTCAAATGAGAAAGGTTAATATAAATTGTACAGATAAATGGTTGTAGAAAAAAAGGCAAGTAAGTTTGGATGACTATTTTAATAAAGAAAGCCGTGTGTGTATATGCACATTTGATGTATTTATTCTGTTAATTATATATTTCTAAATTATAGACTTGTATGTGCTTCTCTTTACAAACCCAGGTGTCAGCTGAAAAAATTCATAACCTAAAAGTTGAGAATTATGTTTTATTCAGTCCTTCCTGAGGACTGTAACCCAGAATACAGCCTCTCAGATAGCTCTGAGGAACTGTTCCAAAGAGGTAAGGGAGGAACCAGGATATATAGGAGTTTTTGCTGAAAATAAAAAATGTAGTCAAACATCAAATGATTACTGCTAATCACAAAAACAGACATCTCAACTTAATGATTTTACTACTTTTCTACATATAGGAAAATGCAAGAGTCTGGGCTTACTGAAATCATTCCTTTGATATGCATTTTAACTATCTAGGATCAATATTCTGTCTATCTCCTTTCTGAATCCTCTCAAGGTGCACAGCTGCACTGGCCGATAGCTATGGCCACAACATTCTTTGTTTACTGAAATGGCAGGCATTACTCCCGAGCAATACCAGCAATTGAGGTTTCCTCTCCAGGAGATAGCAGCCTGTCATCATGGCTCAAGCATTTGTGAACAGCAAAATCCAGCCTGGGAAGGTGGTTGTGTTCATCATACCCACCTGCCCCTACTGCAGAAGGGCCCAGGAGCTCCTCAGCCAACTGCCCTTCAAACAAGGGCTTTTGGAATTTGTTGATGTCACAGCCCACGGTGACACCAACGATATTCAAGATTACTTGCAACAGCTCACAGGAGCCAGAACGGTACCTCGGGTCTTCATCGGTAAAGAGTGCATAGGTGGATGCAGTGATCTAGTAAATATGCATGAGAAAGGGCAGCTGTTGACACAGCTAAAGCAAATTAGAGCTCTGCAATAATTATAGAGCAGACCCCAGGCTGATATCCCCCTTGAGAGCTGGATGGCGTTGCAGATAATGACAGCACTTCCTGGTGGATGGACCTGGGGCTATGTTTACACAGCTACAGCAACTGTTTACTTAAAATTTTGAAATATGTTAATGCAAATAAAGTTGGGGGCAAAAACAGCTTTTTTTTTCTTTTGACTTAGTATTAAAAGTGGACCAACTTGCCCAAAACAACAGGTCTGAGAAGTTTGATGGATGTCTCGGGTTTCTTGTGGATTGGCCCTTTGAGTTCCAAAAGACCAAGACGAGATATGCTTAGGATTCACTCACTGACCCAAAAGATGTTCCTTTTCTTTGGCACGTGTTCCTTACTATGTATTCTCCACATGCTGGGGCTCCTCTACCTCAACACCAGTGTTTCTCAACCAAGTATATCCCAGACCCCCTGGGTTGAATCTATAGTTGGTTTTCTGCTACTGTCCAAAGATTATTTTGTTGAGTTTGACTTTATAGAATTTGTATTAAGAAATCAATAGATATTTTGAATATGCTTTTTCAGAGGGTGTCTCCCTAGCCACCATCCCCACTCCACCTCCTACCCCCTCCTACTTTGAGAATCACTGCTGTGAACCAGTGTTCTGAACTGTGACAATTCATAGATCTCATAGGAAATATTCAACAATTCCGTGAAGGGTCTGAGCACCCAGTCTGAGAGACGCCACTGAAAAGTTAAGCATGGTTGGTCTTCATTTTGGGCCACAGGGATCAGAGGTATAAATGCAGATGCTACCATCACGTGGCAATTCTGTAAGATGGTTGTCCAGGGAATCCTGAACAAGTGTGTATTAGTTTGTTTAGATTATAAACAAAAGTAAAACATAAAATTTTTAATGTTACATAGAAAACTTGTATCCCCTACTTCCAAGAATATGTCTGTGAAAGTAGCCAAATTTGGGAAACACTGTTCTAAATGATTTTCTCTCTCTCCTTTTTGTCCCCCTCACTCTATGAAAACTTGAGAATTCCTTATTGTGAAAGTTGTTCTAGAATTGCAAGATTAAGTTAATTTCCTTCTGTAGTCTCTAGTATGAATGGTTAATTTCTTCTCTAATAAAGTACCCATGGATCAAAAAAAAAAAAAAAAAAAAAGAAATGGCAGACAACATTCTTTGTTCACACAGGAAAGTAAAAGTAATAGTGAATAAATAAGATAGTCTTGGAAAGGGTAGGGATTACCAAGAATGGAAAACACTCAGGTCTGTTGGTCATACATCACAAGGAGTTGAAGAAAAAAAGAAAGGGGCATTCAAGACAATCAGGCCAATGACAAAATAGGCTTCAGCCATGTGTTCTAAGGTGATTAATAAAATAAATATACTATAAACAAGGTCTAGGTCAGCTCACTCAATCCTTAATATCCTATGAAATTTAGAGAATCTAAATGGCACAAAAACTGATAAGCCACACATATATTTTTAATAAGGTCAACATATCATAATGATGAAACAAAGGAGGTAGCAGCTTGTAAATAACGAAAACATATGTCAAAGGCATAAATTTGAAAAAAAAGTATTATTGACCTAACAGTGAGTGACATTACAAAAACATGCTCCATTTGAAGATCAATGGCTCAATTTTGAATCCCCTTGGGAGAAGCAAGGCAGATCCAGGTCCCAACCAAGAATCCAAAACCTGACTCTTTAGAGAAGGTATCCTTTATTCCTTTAAGTCAATAAGGTAACTACAACTTTGGAATTATATGAAGGTAACATCACTAAAATCTTTAAAAGATATCAAAGTAAGCATAGCTATGATACTTGAAAGCTATGCAAGCAAATAGAGAACTAATAAAAAATTTATTAAGTCATAGAATTGGTTTGAATGTAAATGAGGTAATTAGTTTAGTGATAACTGCTTCTGTGTCCTTTGCCTTCTGTTTAAGGTATATGAATCAGTTGTAATAATTTCATAATAATAGTTTAAGATTTTAATGGAATTTAAAATATACAATCCATTTTTAAAATCTACAAATGGTTTTAAATGCTCTGTTTATTACATTTATATTTTCAATACACTGAGCATTAAACAAAAAACAAATAATCACGGATGTGCTTCTGCTGTACAAAAGCCTCAGACATAAAAGAACATTTTGTCAGGAAATGGAGTGTGCCCATTAACACCTATTGTCACATTAACAGAGATCATTTCCTTGATAATAAGAGAGGGCAATCTCAGAAATACCATTCACAGAAAACTTTTAATAAAAAATGAAAGATAAGAGCCAGAGGTATTATCCAAGGAGGACAGAATCCCTAAGTTTCAATTTTTTATCATCAGTGTGGGCATATTTATATCTAGTGTAAATGTGAACAGGATTAAATATACAAAAGTGCTTGATAGAAAGTAACTGATTCATAAATGCTAGTTGTCCAAATTTCATAAGTGTGAGGTGCAAATAGATATAAATAATGAGTCTAGTTGTCCCCTGGCAATGGAGAGATGTTTCACCTTGGAAGATGACAGTGACCATGAAAAATCCCCCCAGAGGGAGCATAACTGACCCACAGCTCCAGCTGCCATGCTCTGAAATCCATTACTACTTTTGCACTAAGGCTACCTTTCCAGTGATGCTCCCAGACAATGATAGAACAAGGCAAGCCTCCTAAAGCAGATCTACTCCTAAGAGATGGGGGACTCTTCCAATGGGGGTGTTTGGCTTGTGGGCTCCCCATTCGCCTTGCTGAATTCTATCTGAACAGTACTGCAGTTTAAGACTCTTACATCGAAACTTCCTTCTTTATTTCTCTCCTTCACAAGGTCACACCTGCACCACAGTCTAATGTTCTCTCAGCTTCTCCTAGCTCCTTCCCCATTTTGTCTCACAAGCATTTCCCCTAAGAAATCTCTTACATGTATAATGCTGTCTTGCCATCTATTTCTCAAAGGATCTGGACTAACACAGGGACCCAGCTTGCTTTCGTCAGGCCAATAATTTATAATATTCTAGAGCTTTTAGCAAGCTGAAGAATTATTTCTCTTCTGAAGGAAGACTTTCACTCACAGGTAGAAGTAGAGCCAATTGATTTAAAGGACATAAAAGTTCTAACATTAAAAGACTATATTAAATCCATAAAAATAACCCATTTACAAAGGCTAACCGTACCATTAGTGAAAATAATGAAAAATCCTTGTGTAAATGTATGTTTGGAATTCAAGATAATCCTTGGTCAAGGCCATTTGGCCCTGTCTTAAAATCAATTGTAAAATGTATTTTCTGAATTATGTGGTCATTTACTTAAAAAAACAAGTGCCCCCAAAAAGCCACAGTACAGATGAAAAAATCTATAATAGGTGTAAGATTATGTATTCTAAAGAGGCATACACTGAAAAGGTTTCCCATACTACCTATTTAAATATTTTCTTAAATTCTTTGAAAGCTGGAGAGTATAAAGCAGGTCTACAATTCATTTCCTTAGCTATTCTTTCCATATTGCTTTCATTCTCATCTTGAGTTTTAAAATATACATTTTTAATTCTTATAACTATTATGGTAATCTTTTTAGACACCTGGATTCCTAAGAGACCAAAATTTAACCAAATTGAATAAGAAAAAAAAATTAATCCCTTTTCAAAGTGCTATCTCTGCTAGTTTTTTTCCAATCTGTCTACTTTTGCTCAAAGGTCATATATGAACTCTGATGATGAACCCCAAAAGAATCACTAAATATCCAAATACTTATTGAGCACCTCACATAGGGAACACATCATAACAAACAGGAAAGTATCTTTCTTGCAAATTATTCCTATATTTTCAGCATTACAATGTATCTAAATGCTAGAAGATTCTGTCCTGCTTGAGGAGTGGGTTCAACTACATAGCCCAATAAATTATTCAGTTGTACTTCTTTCCTGACATTTGATGTTTTTCCTTACTTCAATCTTGCCATATTTTCTTTGTCCATTTACTCACTGAATGCAACTCTTTGCAAAACTATTTAGCTTTCAAGTGTCATTTTTAAACATTAGTTTTTTCAGTCCTTTAATCACTTTTACTGAAATAGATGGACTCCTGCACATTGATGACATTTGTTTGGAATTCAGTTCGCAAAAAGATTTTAAAGTATTTTCTTAAGATATAAATTTACATGGGTTCTATGATACAGACAAAAAAATCCATCATCTTGTTTTTTCCTCAATCCAAGGGTGATTATCTTCAGGAAAGTCATGACTTACAGCTAGAACTGATAATCTTACTTAACAAACACTTATTCAGTGCTTACTATAAGAAATAATTACCTTCTATTTAGAAATTTATAAAGTTCCTTCAACAATCCTATGATGTAGGTATTATTATTATTCCCAATGTTGCAGTTGAAGTTATCTCAAGGTCACCTAGTCAGAGTTTAGATTTGAAACCAGGTAGCCTTGAACCAGAATCAATAATCTTAGTACAGCCTATGCTGCCCACAGCATGACTCTGGTGACTACAAACTGTAAATTACATAATTCCATGCTATAGAAAGGAATGATTAGCTCTCTATAATTTGGATGACAAAAGAATGTCCTCCTCTTTCCCACTGGAGAAAGATCGATGGTGGTTGCTTGGAGTTGTGAGTTTTGAAGAATTTTGAATATGAGTCTGCACCCAAAAGGAAAGAGTACTGAGATCCACCAAGGGTGTCTGACAAAGGCACAGGGAGATAAGGTGTACTCTCTAGACACACATTAGCCATCTCTGAGTCAGACTTTCCCAATTTAAGCCTACAGCTCCTTCTAGACTTTAAAATGTATGAGGTTTTAAAAGTAAGACCAAAGGGGTTGAGGAGTCACAAGGAGCTTTAAATGAAGTTTAGTTTTTCATTATCATAGCCTAATGATATTTTGGGGAGTCAAAAATCCTCCTTAAAGAAATCAGTAACTTTGTATATTTAAAGACCATGAAAT
The DNA here is from genome assembly GCF_964374135.1 of Grampus griseus. Taxonomy (NCBI): domain Eukaryota; kingdom Metazoa; phylum Chordata; class Mammalia; order Artiodactyla; family Delphinidae; genus Grampus; species Grampus griseus. The sequence goes on from NC_139012.1 coordinate 46,747,902, forward strand.
AAGAAGAGCAATTTGTCCAACAGAGACTGTCTTCCTAGATAAGTTGGCTTCTACTGTACCCTCTGAAAAAGGGTGCCATGGCTGAGGTGAGCTTGGTCTGTTGGCGTCTACCTAATTAGCCTCCAGATAAAATCTAGCTGAATAATTTTGACAAAACAATCTTGAGGAAAGGAAAGCACATATTTACTGAAAACAATAATCTTTCTTATTTCCTTGTCTCAGCAAACATCTCCCTCTTTTGAAACAGTACACTTTCAAAGATTTTTCTCTAGTTAAGTGTCTGATAAATAAATTTCTCATTATTTCAAAGGTGTTTTTAAAAGTGTGTTATGAACAGAAAAGGTTAGTCCCTTAACTAGAAACAAGCCACGTAAATGAAACAAAAATCTGATATATACCTTTTCTAGCTATTCATCCACCCATTCATCAAGTGTTTACTGAGAACATGCTACATATGTGTGTGACATTCTATAGGTGCAACTGAAAAAAGAATATAACAAAGATTCATACTCACATATTCAAAGTGCAGCATGGGGGAAGATAAGTAAAGTTTGATACAAAATACTAGGTGATTAATAGAGATATGTGCAAGATATTTTACTGGGCATAGATGAAAGTATATTTAACTTTTTCTCCAAATCAAGAGAGGATTAAGTAATCCTTCAATGGAATTACCTTTGTTCTGAGTGTTAAAACATATTTAGGATTTGTCCAGTGGACAAGAAACAGAGGAGGCAAACACAGAGGAAAAAATTAGCATGCCATGAAGCAGTTCTATGGAAAGGTGGGGATGGTAGAAGTGAAGGCTAGGAAGGTAGACAGGCAGAATTGAGCTCATATATACCACAAGAAGGAGAGAATTGGGGCTTTCTCCAGAGCTTAGTGAGAAGCCCCTGGGCAAGAAAGTTTTACTATTAATATGACATGGTTGCAGCTGTTTATTTTCAATACATATTTTATACACAGACTTTTTTGTCTATCTGAAAGCATGATGGAGGATAGAACATGGGAGAAGACTGGAGATAAAGAAACCAGTTAATTATTTAAACAGTAAAGAAGATGTGATGAAGGCCTAAACTTCAACAGAAAAACTCAGATTCAAAAAATATCTGTGTATATAACAGTTCAAATTATATGGCTCAATGGGCTCCAACTGATTTATGCATTAGTCATATTTTTGTTCCGCTTTATATGTATTTGTACTTTCACATATTATTCACAACAGCTTTATAAGATTAAGAATATAATCTCAGTTTTACTGATAAGAAAATGAGATCAAAAAAAATAAAAAAAAGAAAAAAAAAAAAGAAAATGAGATCTAGAGAAGTAACTCACCCAGTGACATACTACTAGAAAATAATGAAGGCATAGGTCAAATCCAAGATTTCAAACCCCATTCTTCTCTCCCACAATGGCTTTGATAGAAAATTATTTATCAAAGTAACTAAAAAGTTGACTTTTGTTGTTGTGATTGTATTTTATATTCAATGACTATTTTGTCATGCTAATGTTCAAGATCTATGATTTTCCATACTGTTAGAGACACTATAATCCTTGCAAATATTTAAAATGCCAATCAAGGAGGTAGAACCAACAATAGAAGTGTGAAATATATAAATAATGTATTTTATTACCCGGTAAAAGAAAAATTTCTTATATAATCCACAAATTCTCCTTATTAGCCATCAGATAGAAAGCTCCCTATTACTTATTACTTGAAAATTAAGATAAAATAAAGGTTTTGTTTCTCTTTTCTAGCTACTTTCTGTTAAGATTTGCATGCAGTGAAATGCATAGATCTTAAGTGTACACTTCTACATAAGGCTATTGTACAGAGAATTTGTTGCTACCAACTTTCCTAATCTCCTAATGGAGCATTAATTATTTTTTTTCCTTTTTATAAGCAAAGAAAAATCATTTTTCTTCATCCCTCGTCCATACAGTGTCTAGCTACTCTTGTAGAATATTTGACACCACTTTCATTGTGTTACTTTGGGGTAATCATGTCTTGCCTGGGACAAAATGGGGTGGGCATCAACACCTTAATTATTTACTGTGGGGTAATTAATAAGAATTATATCTCTGGGTTAGAGTACCATGTGTGCACATCCAGGAGAAAATTAATGAAGATGAATACTAAAAACCCAACACTGTTTACATTATTATTTATGCTTTTAACTGTCAATTATCTTTTAAGACATTTTTACAATAACGCAAAAGTCTCTTTATTTATCCTATCTACATATTTACTATTTCCATTCTCTTTTGGTCTTTGTGTAGATTCAACTTTCTATCTGGTATTATTTTCCTTCTGCTTGAAGAACTTAAAAAACAAACAAACATTTCTTATAGTATAGTCGGCTGCCAGTGAATTCTCTCAGCTTTGTTTTTCTTTGAAAAAAATTTATAGTTCACTTTCATCTTTGAAAAATACTCCTTGGGGTTTACAATTCTAGGTTGACAGACTTCTTCACAAACCTTTTCATTTGCAGAGTCTAATCTACTCTAAATCCCATTCTGTGAAATTGCTCAGTTTATATGCCTCCCTCATCCAGAAATTATTCTTTTCTGGAAGTTGCTCTTTTCCTGGCCCTGGAGCATTATCCTAAGCATGCATATTCAGTCAAACATTAAGGGGACACCTTTACAGATTTCTAGACCCCTTTCTTTCTGTAGCTCCCTTTTGTTGAGTACCTGACCCCACAAATTTTAGCCATCTTGACTTCTGCAGATTCTGAACTTTATCTCCTCAACTCAGCAAAATTGCCAAGCTCAGTTTGGTTCTTCACTCCCTGCACCACAGAATGAAAATTTTCTCCAGGCAGAAAGCTGTTTCAATTTGGAGGGATTACATTTTTCATATCCCTTCTCCCAGGGATCATGGTCCCATGCCACAGTATGAAAAGAGCTCTTTCTAGTTGTTTACCCTGTGGTTCTGTAGCCTCTTACTCCCTCATGGATGGAAACAGACTTACCTAATACTGTTTTTGAGTCTCACCCATGGTTTTGTGTTCAATTTTTAAAGCAGTATTCCATTTTTTCAATATACCAATTTATTCTCCAGTTAATAAATGTTTTGGGGTTTTTACAGATTTTAGCTACTGAGCTAAAGCTTTTACAAACATCTGTGTATCAATACTTGTTTGGAGATACATTTCCATTTCTCCTGGACATTTATGTAGAATTGCTGTGTTATAGAATAAATGAATGATTAACTTCATAAGAAACTGCACAGCAATTCTCCAATAAGAACAGTTATATCACTTTGCATTCCCACTAACAATGTATGAACAATCCAGTTTTCTACAATTTGACATTTTCAGTCTTTTTAATGTTAGACATTCTAAGTGGTATAAAATGGTGTTTAATCATGATTTTATTTTGCATTTTCCTGATGACTAGTTACGTTAAGTATATTTTAAAGTGCTGATGGGCAATTCAAGCATATTCTTTTGTAAAGTGTTCAAGTGTTTTGCCCATTTTCAATTGAGTTTTTCTTTTAATTGAATTTTCTAAGTATGTCAGGTTATTTTTTTTATTATATGTTGAATATTGTAAGGAATATGGATGATGTTGACTCTTTTAAAGGCTGTGAGATTGTTGTTGGCAGTAGTTAAATTACTGGCAGCTTTTTTCAATCATGTTAGACTTGGTTTTCTGCTTTGAAACTATCACAGGTTTGTCCTTAGTCCTATCCATACAGTAGTAGGTTGTCCTTTCTCCAAAGGATTGGCATCTCTGGGGTCTCAACTAAATGCCTGTGGAGCTCTGGAAGGTCTTTCCATAGTTTGAAACCCCAGCAACCTCTGATATCTCAGTTCTGCTCTCAGGTCACCAGCAGCTACTGCTGGTTAGGACACATGGAGACCTACCCTGTATGTGGCACCCCTGCCTTTGGCCAAGAGCTGGCAGCAAGCCCCGCATAAACTTTTGATTCTCCCCTCTGTACAGCTCCCTCCTTTCTAGCACCCTGCCTTACAAATACCAGCCACTTCAGCAGCCCTAAACTCTAACATCTGCCTCCTCCATTCAATGAGGCCACCATGCTTTGCCTGGACTTCATCTTCCTGTGCTGCAGTAGGGAATGCGCCCCAATCAGTCTTTGCAAACGTAGACTTGTCTCCTGTTTTCCTCTTATCTCAAAGATCTTGAAAACAGTTGGATCATTGTGTTTAGTCTTACAGTTACAGGTAGAAGGGCAAGTCTGGTACAAGCTGCTGCATTATGGCCAGAGTAAAGTCTTCTAGCTATTTTTAACCCTTAACCAAATATCAAGAAATCCTATTCTACCATTACCTCTCCAGTTAGACTGTTTTCAAGTGTCCTGTAATAATTGGAAGAATTTCTCTTTCTCTTCCCATGGTTTTGAGTAGTCTCTAGAAAGAGGTATTAGCTAGAATCTGCCTAAAGATCTCAGATCCATGGTAAAACACTAAGTAAAATTGCAAAACATATTAAGCAAGTTCTTAAATTATATGCAACATTAGTCCTCAACTACTATAAAAAGTGTGAAGAATATTAATACCAAATGTAGAACTATTTATTTAATCCCAGACTTTCAAAATACATACATATAGTAATAAAATGATCTCAAGTATAAAAATCTTTCATGTCAATCAAAAACAATGTTATAGATGGATCTGACATAAAATCTGTGTATAACAAGGCATCTGACAGATGCTTGAGGAACTGCAAAAGATATTAAAACGTTATTTTTAGCAAATCCCAATTTAGTTTCAAAATACATATTATAATTCAGAACATCTATATATACGAATTAGTAAAATCAAAGGATAGATAATATGTTCTATTCTAAAATAGAATGAGTGAGTGATGTGAAAATGGAAATTACAGGAAGCATATATTCATTTTACAAATGTTATTTTATTAGCATGTTTTTTAATTTAAATCCATGCCATATAATGCAATTTAATGTTTGACAAAAGGATATTAATTTTGTATATATTAAAATTAGAGAATCTTATGAGAAAAATCATCTGTAATTTTGTTTACATATAGTTGTGTTAAATACATTAAAATATTTTATATTTTCTTAACCATTTTCTGTCACCAGTTTCTATCTATACAGTGCTAAAATGTCTGTGGATATTTTGAGTCCCTTCTCCTAACCTTCCCTTTGTGGTTCTTGGAAATCTGAGAACAGGGTGGTACTGAAAGGCTGACTGCCACCACATTTCTAAGTATTCATTTTGGTCATTATTTGTGGACTGGAAATCTAGAAAATTCTTTTGTGGCCTCCAATATGTTAATATCCACATTCTATGAAGCATTTGGTAAAGATGAGAACTGGGAATTAAGACACTCAAAATCGCCTTTTATTCACTCATCTGCATTAAGATATTATTTTTTTTAATTATCTGAGCTCCTGAATGCTTCCTCAATAATTATGGGTGCCACGTAAATAGGAATCAGAGAGTAGAGGGGAAAATGTGACAGAATGAGCTTGTAGAGATGTCTCTCAGGTACTTTCTATTTCAAATATTCTTGTGTGTGTGTGTGTGTGTGTGTGTGTGTGGTGAAAGAAAGCACAGTGTTTATTGCAGGTGCCAAGCAAGGACATTTCAAATATTCTTTTGTTCTAGGAATGCAAAAATTTTTTTTTTCAAAATTATTTTAATCGATAATCCAAGAGTCCTTGGGAAGGAAGTAAGGCCATCTAAAATGATTACTTTGTAGGTTATAACATTCATTTGAAGGTAAACATTGCAGTATATTAAAAAATATTAGTAACTAATTTTTATTAATGTTTTATACTTATGATTCACATATTATAATCAGAAATTAGCCAATAATTTCCTTGTAAAAGTTGTTCATACTCACTGTCTTCAATTCATCTCTTCCTCTTCTCTCTTTAACCTACTGCAGTCATACTTCTGGCCCCCATCACTCTACCACAATGATTTCCCCGTTCTAATTCCAATGGTCGATTCTCCAGTCTTACCTAGTTTGACCTAGCAGCAGTATTTAACATCCTTAAAACATGTGATTCTACAATCAGCTTCCAGGTTCCTTCATTTTCGAAGCTACTCATCCTCATTCTCCTTTGTAGCTTCTTCTCATTTTCTCTAATTCTCAAAGTTAGAGGTCTTTGAAAGTCAGTCCTTGAGCCTCTTCTCTTTTGTTTTCTAATACTCTACTCCTTGGGTGATTTTATCCAACCTTATGGTTTAATCTCATCGCCATAATGGCACAGCCAAATTTGTATCTCTGGTACGTACTCTGCAAATTTCTATTTAACTAATTCCATCTAAATTAGTTTAACAGCATCTCAGATTTAATAGATCCAAAAATAAGCTTTTGATCTTCCCTACAAAACTGCCTCTCCCTCCGCCTTTCCCACTTTAATTAATGACAGTTCAATTCTTTCAGTTGTTTGGGGCAGAAATCTTAATCATCTTTGGCTCTTCTCTTTTTCTGTTCCATTGATTTTAGTCCATCAAATCCAATGACTCCACCTTTGAAATCTATCCAGAATGTAACCACTTCTCACCACCTTCACTGCCAATCTAGTCCAAGCACCATCCTTTTTTCCTAGATCATTACATTACCCTCCTAGCTGGTGTCCCTTCTTCTACCTTTACACCTGCACAATCCTTTCTCAACAAGGAAGCAGAAACATTCCTGGTAAAATTCAAGACAGATCATGTCATTGCTTTGCTCAAAACTACCCAATGACTTCCCAATTCATTTCAAATTAAAGCCAAATTCTTTACAATGGCTAAAAGTTCTCACATGGTTTACCTTCCCACAATTCTTCCCAAAATTATTTCTTACTTTTCTCACAAATGTATCTCCTTGCTCTTCTGGGAGCACATCAAGTATGGTTCTGCTTGAGGGTCTTCCCTTTGCTGAGGTTTATCCCTCAAATAGTCTTCCTCTAAATATCCACAGACTTCATTCCTTTAATTCCTTTCAGCTTTTTACTTATGCTTATCCTGACCACCTTATTTAAAATTTCAATAACATCCTTAACTATTTAATTTCCTCTATGCATCTATCATTAACTTTGAAAATATTTGTTATTGTCTTTTCACTGAAATGTAAGATCCCAAAGGGCTGAAATTTTGTCAGTGACTGTGATTTTTATCAGTGACTGTGTCTCCAGGACCTAGAAAAAATGTCTAGTAACACTCAATAAATAATTCAGGGTGGATGAATGTTTCTTTACCAGAAAATAAGTAATATCCCTGAAGTAATGAGTTGTTTAACATTACAGATAATGCAGGTTGACAAAAAAAAGAAAAAGAAAAAAAAACACTCACCTCAGGATTTTTAATCTTCTGGGCAGAATAAAAAAGACTAGTCTAGTAGAGTCTGGAAAATTGACTTAAAACGTAAAAAATCTTAAGGAAGAAAAACGAAAGTGTCATATTTCTACTTATTGGATGATATATACAATAAAATACTAACTACAACAATGACATTGGGAAAAAACTGAGACTATGAACTTACATAATTAAGGCAGAGAAAAGTGTAAGTATATTTGCCAAACTTTCTCTTACAATATCATCTGTTCATGGGCAATCCAAATTTCAAATATGTTAATAGTATAAATATTTCTTCATAAAACTGATAATGGTAGGTCATACATATATTTGTCTGGGAGAGGGAGTCTTCACTGATTTTAGTGCAAAGCTCAAATGTCTAAAGGAGAAGAACAAGACTTTCTGATAGATTGGTTTCACCCATCCTATTCAGCTTCATTTCCTATTTAACTTCCAAAAGACCTTCCACAGATGCATGGTTATTTCCTTCAATAGCATGTCCATACCTGCGATTTTGATTTTTTTTCATATTGTTTCTATACACACATATCAGCATACATGCACCCCCATATATACATACCCATACACATTCCACTTTTTTTGGTCCCAATCTTATGTATTCTTCAAGGTTCACTTCAATTTTCAGTTTTTCCAGTTTGCTTTTAGCTGGTTTTCCAGTTCATTCCAATTCAAATTGCAGTCCTCCTTCCCAAGACATCTAAAATCTCCTTATCCCAATTTTGCCTGCCCATTTCCTTCCAGATACTCCAGAAATATTTATTAAATACCCACAATGCACAAGGCACTATGTTAAGTGCTTCAGATATAGAAATAAGGTAAACATGATTCCTGCTGTCATGGAGTTAACATTCTTACTTCAAGATTAATGGCATACTTTCTCTGCAGTATTTTCCTAAAAATGATATTTTACATATAAAGTCACTTCATATATACTACAGACTGCTATACATAAGGATTCTTTCAAACAGTTATTTTGTATTATCTATAATAGTTCATAGGCAGTATACATAAAAGGCAGGTGAGTTAAAAAGAAAAAATACACAGGGCTAAATTTAAGATGAAATAATTTTCTCTTTATTCCTGTCTCTTTGTACTTCAAGAAGGTTTAACAATACAAAAGGTTGTATTTGAATTCCAGGGTTCAAAACAGCCTTTCTAATAGATCTCTATTTAAACTTTTGTAAAAAGTGACTTTAAAGGCTAATATGTCTAGTATATGGTCATATCCCTCTAGAGAATATAGTTCTTCAGAGGTTTTCCAGCATTTTATTAATATACCTCTTCCTGGAAGTTATCTGCTATCTTATTTTTTGTCTGTAGTTTAATAAAATTATCTTAAAAATAATTCAGAAATAACCTAACTAAATAAACTTTATTGTGCAAAGGACTTCTTTAAATAAATCATAACTTAAATGTCTACAGTGTTATTTTTAAATAACCCAATAGTTTTGGGAATTATGACTATAATTGACATAAATATGTTATATACCATGGGGTAGAAGTGTTAAAAAGTGTTAGAAAATCTTCACCAATATTCTAGTTCATCAATCAAGTAAAACTATGCTTCAACCATTGTTCTGAGATGGGTTTCTGTCCTGCTTTGACCCTACATTTTCAGAGCTGCCTTCTCCTAAATCATTGTTTAAATACAGAATATAATGCACATAGCCTTGGGCAAATACTTCAAAATAATGATATTATTTGGTCCAATATATTTTATTTACTCTTTTCAATTGTGTAGAAAAGGAGGGTAAATTAAGACAGTGTTGGAATATGGCCAATGATAGCTTTAGGGTGTTGAAACACACACACACACACACACACACACACACACACACACACACACACACTCCCATTCAAAGGAGGAAATAAATGTTGGGAGCAAACATGGAAAACAGTGCATAGAGTGTTACTCCAGTAAATCCCTTAGACATAATAAGCTGATTTATTTCCCAAATGTCTGTTTTAGTGCTCTTATTCTCTAAGCCAAGATAAATTTAAAACATACTCATTTTTGAAAAGAATAACCCTCTTAGCCTCTGTTCACATTTTACTATAAAGGGACATGTGTGTTTCTTTTGTATTTTCTCTTCTCATTACCAGATTCATGGGACCATACCTAGGCCTGTTGATCTCCAACATCTCTATACCCTTCAGGGCCTGATTTTATGTATTTGTCTTTCTCTTTGACTCAAGGAAACCCACTTCTAAAGCCAATAGGCAAATGGTTAATTGGTTTTGGCCTCCTTGTAACTAGAACATAAACATTTCTCCCATAGCCAATGTGATTTTTCTTGCATATCAGATTATCTTTTCTTCCCTGTGTTATCTATCTAGGGCTTTTCACTAGTACTCATGCACTAAAACACATATGCTGTAGCATTTCATAAGGCTCTAGAATGTAAGAGGAAAAACCTATAAGACGAAATAGTAACCTTAAGCAAAGTATCTAAAGAATATGAAGTCAATAAAATATAAATTCAAGACTATTTTTAATGTAGAGACTTTCAGCCTTATTTGCATATTAGAATCACCTGGAAACATTTAAAAAAATTTATGTCCAGATTGCAACCTAGAATGATTACAAAAGCTCCTGAGAGTGTTCCAATATTCAAAGATGACAATCACTATCCCAACAAGGAGGTAACAACTCACATGAAAAAGCTAAAGAAAGTTTCTACTTTCTTCCTTATTGGAATGACAGAGCAGCTAAGTGGGAAAGTCAGGTAATGTGCCAGACTTTCTTCAGTTAGGAGGAGGATCTGGGAAGCAGAGGAAAAGGATCCCATTACCTCTATAGGCAACATTTTTTTATTGAAGTATAGTTGATTTACAATATTGTGTTAGTTTCTGGTATACAGAAAAGTGATTCAGTTATACATACTTTTTTTCTGATTCTTTTCCAGTATAAGTTATTACAAGATATTGAATATAGTTCCCTGTGCTTTACAGTAAATCCTTTTTGTTTATCTATTTTATATACAGTAGTGTGTATATGTTAATGCCACACTCCTAATTTATCCCTCCTCCCCCCTCTTTCCACTTTGGCAACCATAAGTTTGTTTTCTATGTCTAAAGTCTGTTTCTATTTTGTAAATTAGTTCATTTGTACTAATTTTTAGATTCCACACACAAGTGATTATATAATATTTGTCTTTCTCTGTCTGGCTTACTTCACTTAACGTGATAATCTCTAGGTCGGTCCATGTTGCCTCAAATGGCATTATTTCATATTTTATTATGACTGAGTAATATTCCATTGTGTATATATATATATATATATATATATATATCATATCATATCTTCTTTATACATTCATCTATCAGTGGACATTTAGGTTGTTTCCATGTCTTGGCTATTGTGAATAGTGCTGCTATGAACATCGGGGTGAATGTATCTTTTTGAATTAGAGTTTTCCAGATATATGCTCAGGAGTGGGATTGCTGAATCATATAGTAACTCTACTTTTAGTTTTTTAAGGAAACTCCATACTGTTTTCCATAGAAGCTGCACCAATTACATTCTCAGCAACAGTGTAGGAGGGTTTCCTTTTCTCCACAGCCTCTCCAGAATTTATTATTTGTAGACTTTTTGATGTTAACCATTCTGACCAGTGTGAGGTGGTACCTCATTGTAGTTTTAATTTGCATTTCTCTAATAATTAGCAATGTGGAGCATCTTTTCATGTGCCTGTTGGCTATCTGTATATCTTCTTCAGAGAAATGTCTGTTTAGATCTTCTGCTCATTTTTTGATTAGGTTGTTTGTTTTTTTGATACTGAGTTGTATGAACTGTTTGTATATTTTGGAAATTAATCCTTTGTTAGTCTCATAGTTTACAAATATTTTCACCCCGTTAGTAGGTTGTCTTTCCATTTTGTTTATGGTTTCCTTTGCTATGCAAAAGCTTATAAATTGGGTTAGATCCATTTGTTTACTTTTTCTTTCAATTCTTTTGCCTTGGAAGACTGATCTAAGAAAAATCTGCTAAGAATATTTTGCCTGAGTTCTCCTCTAGGAGTTTTATGGTGTCATGTCTTATATTTAAGTCTTTAAACCATTTTGAGTTTATTTTTGTATATGGTGTGAAGCAGTGTTCTAACTTCATTGATTTTCATAAGGCTGCTCAGCTTTCCCAATACCACTTACTGAAGAGACTGTCTTTACTCCATTGCATATTTTTGCCTACTTTGTCAAAGATTAATTAACTGTAGGTGTGTGGGTTTATTTCTTGGCTCTCTATTCTGTTCCATTGTTCTATATGTCTGTTTTTGTGTATAGGCAAAATTTTAAAAATTGGTGTCATGGGTTGAATTATGTCTCCCCCAAAAGAGATACGTTTAAGCCCAAAGTCCCAGTACCACAGAATATGAGCTTATTTGGAACTAGGGTGTCAACAGAGGAAATCAAATTAAAATGAGGTTGTTAGAATGAGCCCTAGTATGACTGGTGTCCTAATAAAAAAGGAGAAATTTGGACACACAGACATACACAACAGAGGGAAAACAATGTTAAGATACATGGAGAAGATAGCCATATGACTGACTAATGCATCTATAAGCCAAGAACACCAAGGATTGCCAGCAAACTCCAGAAGCTAGAAGAGGCAAGGAAAGACTTCCCCCTAAAGAAATCAGAGAGAACATGGTCCTGACCACACCTTATTTCAGACTTCAAGCCTCCGAAACTGTGAGACCATCAATTTCTGTTGCTTTAATCCATCCAGTGTATGGTACTTTATTATAACAGCCATAGGAAACTGCTACAGTTGGGAATTGGGATTATAGTGTTCTGAGAAAGTTTACACTGGTTGAAGGAAAACTATGCAAGGGGTAAGGGAAATACAAAGTAACATTAAAGACTGGCCTCTATTCCTGTCCTGCCCCTAGTTTCTTCAGAACCTTTTTTATTGTTTTTAGATTCCATATATATGTGTTAGTATATGGTATTTGTTTTTCTCCTTCTGACTTACGCAGATGTAGAGAATGGACTCGAGGACACGGGGAGGAGGAAGGGTAAACTGGGACAAAGTGAGAGAGTGGCATGGACTTATATATACTACCAAATGTAAAATAGATAGCTAGTGGGAAGCAGCCACATAGCACAGGGAGATCAGCCCAGTGCTTTGTGACCACCTAGAGGGGTGGGATAGGGAGGGTGGGAGGGAGGGAGATGCAAGAGGGAAGAGATATGGGGATATATGTATATGTATAGCTGATTCACTTTGTTATAAAGCAGAAACTAACACACCATTGTAAAGCAATTTTACTCCAATAAAGATGTTAAAAATTTTTTAAAAATTAAAAAAAAAAAGACTGGTCTCTAAATAGTTGGAATTGCTTGGCACAATGTTTATCAAGGACTGACAATTACTGATACATTTTTCTTTTCTTCAAAATTAATTGTCTTGTTATTACTAATGTATGACAATGTACAATAACAAGCCCAGCTATTTTTTCCTTTTAAAAAATGTCTTTTGCAGTATTAATTAGATCAGCATGCACTTTGTCTGAGACAGTTCAAAACACCAAAACAACTGTTTTAGATCTGATGTTTCTTACTGAAGAGACATACACTTTGTCCAGCATAAACATCTTCAACATTTTTGCAGCAAACCCAAACATTTCCATTTTATTATGGGTGGAAAATAACTATTTTGGAAACAGTCAAAACCAAACCCTAAGCACTGACAGTGTAAATGTGAGTGATAAAGATAAAATCCAGCCATAGTTTGGTTCTTAGATTGACTATCAAATTTTATTTTTATTACTGTTGTATAAACATACATGTATATACATGTGTGTAAATATATGCATTGTAATATTACATGTATACATATATAATGTATATTACAGACATTTTTCTATTATATTTCTATTCTGTTACCATGTGTAAAATAGATAGCTAGTAGGAACCTGCTATATAGCAGAGAGAACTCAGCTCCATGCTCTGTGGTGACCAACATGGGTGGGATGGTGTGGTGGGAGGGAGATCCAAGAGGGAAGGGATATATGTATACATATAGCTGATTCACTTCACTGTACAGCAGAAACTAATACAACACTGTAAAGCTACTAAGCTCCAATTAAAAAACAAACATTGAAATTCAATATTTGTGCTATAAAAATGAATTTTAAAATTAATCAAAAGGCAAAGAAAAAAAAGATTGTCAAACTATGAAATTAATTATCTCTTGCTTTACTAAAAAACTAATTTCTTCTCCTAACTTCTTATGATGGTTCAGAGTAACATGTCTATTATTCTCAGCTTAGATAAGACCCTTACTGATTTTATTGGCTCTATAATAGGGATGGAAACACCCATTGATAACCTTCTTCCAACTCCTATAGGATTTATAACCCATACCACAGCATTGATATTTATAGTATTCAGTATCTTGGTTGTAAATTCCATGAGGGCAAGAATCTAAGAGAGGGACATGTGCATAAGAGAATGTTGACATAAGGTAGTTGGAAAAGAGCTAAGTCAGCATGAGTCAGGAGGCCTGTGTTGGACGGCCAAAGCTGCTACTGTACCAACTTTGTTTCAGACATATCATAACTTTCCTGAGATTTTGCTGCTCATTAAGAGAAAAAGTATTAGTAATCAATAGCAATAATGTGAAAAAATAGAGTAGAACTATCCACTAAAGCATCGGCAATTGATGCTTTCCCTTCCTTTGCCTATACTTTAAATGCTAAAGATTCTTGTGGGTCTGTTGTGATCCCTTTCTTTTTCTAACCTAAAGCACTCTCTCTGTACAATTACACCTACTACCCCTCTAAGCTTTGATATCCAAATTTGTTGATTAAACATATCAGTTAGTGAAAACCAACTATATTGTATCACAGATCTCTCTCTTGGGAGTCACATGTGTGCACCCAACCTCTGGTCATACATCCTCACTTGGCTGTCTCAGAGATAGCCCACACTCACAAAGTTCAAAAGAGGAGTCATCTACTCCTCATTCATGCCTCTCTTCTCGTGTTCTCTATCTCTATGACTGACCCCCACTAGAAAAACCAGTCCCTGGATAAACCAAGTCCATAAGTGAACTCTTTCTATGGGTTAATTTATATATGGGCATCTGAGCTCTGCTAGAAGCAATGTCATGAATTAGTGTCAGAATAATTTGACCACCTTCAACCTCAAGCTATCAGCCTCTCTCTAGCATATCCTTTCTTCTGAGGAACATCAATGAGTTTCAAGGTAAAATATGTTTGAAAAACACTATTATACAAAGTTAACTGTTTCTCTACTGAAGGAATTCTTGTTTTTAAATAAATTAATGAACCTGTGAATCTACAAGGGGTGAGGTAGTTGTAATGTGCAATATTTCTGAAGTTATTTGCCCATACAATCCTTTCCCACAGAGCATCTCACAAAGAAAATATTCACAAGAACACATTTTGATTAGCTCTGGTGTGGCAGACCCAGGATATGTTCAGACATTGCCAAAGCCAGCCCTTTAACCTCCTGGGGCCTCACTTCATCTTCACCACAAGAAGCAATTTGGACTTCAGAAGAGTAACTTGCTTTACATTAAAATAGCTCCTAACAGTTTTTTTGTTAAACCAACTGAACCCAATTATTTTATTTTTAATTTTATGAAGTGTTATCTCTATTTTACAAAGAAGAAAACAGGATCCAGAGAGCTCAAACACTCACTCAGAGAACACAGCTATAAAGTAACATAGATAAGGATTTAATTTTTTTATAAATTTTATAATAACCAGGCCAGTATTCTTACCCTTGTATTGAAATTCTGAGACTTAGGATTTTTAGCATGAAGGAAAGACAAATAAATGACAATCTCTGGAAAAGAGCACTCATTTGTCCTGAGTTAAAAGTTTGTTTAAATCATAGGAAGTCAAAATTAACAGATACTTTCAAAGAAATATGGTTGTGTTTTAAGCACATAAAGTAACACTAACGGGTAAATTTTTGAATTATACTTTTATGGTACATTAGAACAATTTGTAATAAAAGTATCACCTGTTTTAGAACACTTCCCTTAGACTTTCTATACATTACTAATTTTTTTTTTTTTTTTTTTTTTTGCGGTACGCGGGCCTCTCACTGTTGTGGCCTCTCCCACTGCGGAGCACAGGCTCCGGACGTGCAGGCTCAGTGGCCATGGGTCATGGGCGGCATGTGGGATCTTCCCGGACCAGGGCACGAACCCGTGTCCCCTGCATCAGCAAGCGGACTCAACCACTGTGCCACCAGGGAAGGCCCACTAATTTTTTTTAATTAATTCATTTTATTTATTTTATTTTCAGCTGCGTTGGGTCTTCGTTGCTGCGTGCGGGCTTTCTCTAGTTGTGGTGAGCGGGGGCTACTCTTCATTGCAGTGCATGGGCTTATTGTGGTGACTTCTCTTGTTGCTGAGCAGAGGCTCTAGGTGCACAGGCTTCAGTAGTTGTGGCTCGCAGGTTCTAGAGCACAGGCTCAGTAGTTGTGGCACATGGGCTTAGTTACTCCATGGCATGTGGGATCTTCCCGGACCAGGGCTCGAACCCCTGTCCCCTGCATTGGCATTTAACCACTGCACCACCAGGGAAGCACCAGATTACTAATTTTTTAAAGAATGTTTTATATCATGAAGTAAACTTCAACCCTGACTGTTCTGTGATGTAATGATAACGATAACAATGTACACTGACCTAACATGAACTGTGGTGAAAGCTTGACAAGTATTATCTTACTTAATCCTCACAACCAAGATCTGAGGTAAGTTGTTATTATTTTCCCACATTACAAAGGAGGACAGTGAGTCTTGAAGAAGCTATAAAACCTTCCTCAAGCCATGAACTAGTAGACAGAGCTGGATTCAAACCTCTGACCATCTGACTTCATAAATGTATTTGCAATAAATATATTACAGTGATTTCTGAGTAAAATAAGACTTAATTGAAGATATAACATTAGTAATTTAGGAAGAATACCTGTGACCATTCTGGCAAGAAATTTTGTATTAAATTTGTGCATTTTAGGAATAGGTTGAACAAAATTCTTCTGAAAGTTCTCCCTAAAAATGAACAAGGTCAGGATCACACCACTTGTCTGTTGACATTAAAGAAGACAACACAAAGCCCACTCACCTAATCATGACTTGACAGCTCCCATCCAGAATTGGCCTGGAATTTCCTTCCTGGTCAAACAGAGGAAAGGAGTGAATTTAGGATGATGCCAAAGCTACAAGGCTGCCTCTGGGATTGGAGCTGCATGTAATATTCCCGTCTCTCCTGTGCTCCTCTGGCCAAGGCCTATATTGATGACTGCTCAAAATTCCTTCAAACTATGCTATTCTATGATTCTACTAGTAAACTACTCCCTAGTTGTGAGGGAACAACTCTTCTAACAGACACATTACTGCTTCAGGCTCCCAAATTGCCAATTAGTGTACTGGAGATGAAATGTAATGTCCTGAAAGAATTAGTGTTCCAAAGAGCCAACAAGGTGTTTCTTATTCACTTTGAGGGCTGGCTGATGGAAGTTACCTATCCAAGAACCAGTACACCATTTTGAAATATGTATCCTGAGAGTAAAGTTGGGTTCACTCACCTTTGTCTAAATCTGTAGCAAAACTACACATGAAATATGAAATAAACCACAGTGTGTTTATGAGAGAAAGTGACATCATCTGAAGGAAACTAATTGGAAAACTTCTTTTTTTTTGAAAAACTTTTTTTTTTTGAAAAATCCCCTGAGGATATCATTTATCAAATAAATTTGTGTCCTGAACTGTTATATATGATGTTTTCCAAATAGTGAGGTGTTAATTCACTGTCTTATCTCCCTAAACCTACTCACTTTTTTCTCATATTTTAGTTTCTCTTGAATGTGGTAATGAAATGGGAGGCTGTGATGGTTACATGTGCCACATGATACCTGGCACTCCTGGGCCCATCCACCAAACCCTTGGGCTCCCCTCCTGCTGACATCACTGTCATTCCAAGGAAGTGGGACCAAAGTTCAGTTCTCACCCCTGCTCTTCATTGCCGTCACCTCTGGTGGTCCCAATCCTACCTCATGTCACCCCTAATCACACACACAGGCAAAAAGGACATTTAAACTTGACTTCAAGGTAAGAGAATTTCAAGGTACAATTAACTGCTGTTAAGGAATATGGTGGTTGTAATATCTAAGTTTTCAGCTTATTCTGTAATTTTTAAGACCCTCAGTTACTCAAGATCAAGGTTGTTAGAACTCAGGCCATAAAAGTCTGTCAAATAATTTCATCAAATTGTGCTTGTCAATCATTTGCAAATAGTTGTTGAGGAATATCCATGTGCTGGCATTGGGAATGCAGCAGTCCCAAGAAGGATGTGGACCTTCTCTCCCAGACATTCAGGATGAAATGGAGATGAACACTAGTACACAAAATGTCCATGTGGTATGTTCAGTACCACAGGAGGAAGTGAGAGTGCTGAGTGCACAGGTGGGGGCTCCTTGCTCTTCTCTTTCCCAGACCCACCTTCTGTTGGCTCTTATGAGTGCTAACTGAACTTGATGATCTGCCATCCAGAGCAATACTAAGTGTACTGAGTTACTTACCAGGTCTCAGGACTATCGGAAGCACACAACATGTGTTACTTCATTTAATCACTCCAACAACCCAGTAAAGCTAGTATTATTTCTAGATTCCCCTTTAACAAATGAGAGAGCTGTGGCAAGAATTGTCCAAGAACCTACAGTTAGTAAGTGATGGAAATAACGTTTCATCCTGGGCAGTCAGTTTCCAGAACCCATATGCTTAATCACTCCACTAAACTATTTTATAAAATAAAATAGTCTATTTTTCTGTTCCTTTATTATGAAAATATTCTCCAAACTATTCCAGTCATCCACCAAATGTATCTATCTGTTTACCCAACAAACATTTATTAGGTGCTTACCAGGTACAAGGCCCTATGAGGCCTTAAAAATAAATTTCCTGGAGATTTAAAGATAAGGTTGGGAAACAAATGACTTAGAAAGCAAGGTAAATACAATTCCATCAGAGACAACATCTAACTACTCCCAGCCTTGGGGGGACAGCAAGAACATTTTCTCTCTGTATTTAATCTCCTTCATATCTGAAGAGTAACCAGACATTAGCCAGTGAAAGGGCTTTGAGGCAGTGAGAAAAACATGCCCTGAGCATGAGCAGAGGGAGAGTTTAGTCCTGGAAAGCAGTGAGGTGGGGGCTTGCAGAGTCCTGTGAGCTGTAAGTGGGTGGGAAGTCAAGAGTTAGGGCATGCGGGGAAAGTGTGTGTCACATCATGAAGGATGCAACCCTCCTACCCTAAGCAGACAAGGAGCCACCAAACAATTGAGGAATTTTAATCAAAAGAGTGACAAATCAGAACTATGTTTTAGGAAGAAAACTTTGACTATACATATATCACTTCCCATCTTTTTAATATCACCATCTGACCAAGTTCTCCATCTGAACATAGAAAACAGCAAACCTCTCCCCCTCTTTCTCTTATTAAGTCTGTAGAACCTCACCATTGATTCAAAATAGTTGCCTTTGAGAAAGTTATTTTGTCATAATACTGCAATAAAAGAAGTTTGATTCTTTCTCACAAATTCTCTTTTTTCTTGGGCTTCACAAAGCAGAAATAGAACACAAAAATGAATAGAATGAGAAAACTGCTGCTTTGGATATGATAAATGGCAATATTATGTTTAATGTTGCTCTCCTGGAATGTTTTGATTTTTTTAAAATTATTAAATAGCTAATAAAACATGCCAAAGTCAAAGCATATTAATTTAACTCAGTTCGATCACCTAACACCTGTATACAGTTCAAGCTTTTAATGGTATTACAACTTCACCCTAGACCTTCGTTCTACTTCAGTTTTAAAATGCAATCCTCCTATGCCTTTTTTGGGTTTCAGAAAACTTAACTGCATTTTAGTGACTACAATTTTTCTTTTTTGCTCTTTTGTATGAGTCATGTAGACAAAAGAGTATATCATGTACATGTATATATATGTATTTATATCCATCTTAATAAAAACTGTAAAACAAACACCAGTGTATCTATCCCTAGCATAGTATATAAAAGATTAAAGACAACTTTGAAGCCCCTCTTATGCTTCTTTCCACATCCCTCTCCCTCTTCCCCAGAGTAGCTACTATTCTAACATTTTTGTTATTTGCGCCTTTGTTTTCTGTATGGTTATAGTATTTCTGTGGGACTCTCTAAATCATATAGCTTAGTTTGACCATCTTGAACTGTATATATAAGTGAAATGAAAACAGACTAAGAGTCTGCCATGAAGCTCTCACAAATCAAGGAGTAGTTTCTGTGAAGCTTCAGGGCTCTATCCCTCAGCATTCAGCAGGGGCCCAAGGGCGAGAAAGCATTATCTTGAAGACACTTGTGCAGTTTTTGTGGAATGAAATGAACCCCATGAACATATAGAGAAGACCTACAAAGTTCTTAATAACTATTTTTTTGCAGCAATATCACTGGTTTGGCCTGAGGAGAACAGAGACAATATAGAACCAGGAGAAGCCTTCGGATCCCCAGAATTTTACTAACAGGAAGTAGCCTGGGAGAGATGCTCAACTACACATATATGCTGCCTTTTATGAAAAGTGAAATATGGAGGTGGAAACAAGAGCCCAGAATCTGTAGCTGGGAACCAGGGAAAATTATTCCTAAGCTTTGAGGCCTAATGGAAGAACTTCCAATATTTGCCTGGTTGGATTTCAGAATTTTTATGGACTAGAGACTCCTTGGAGGCTCCTATTTCATCCTTTTTGAGTGACAATATCTAAAGCGATTATATGATGTCTAAAGCCTGTCCCACCATTATATCACAGGTGTGGGGGAAGATAACTTGTGAGTTTTGTTTCACAGGTCTATAGATCAGGATGAACTGTACTCAGGGAGCCATACTTAAGGAACTGAACCAAAGAATGTCATTTATACCTGGTCCTGGTTTAGAGACAAAATGTTGGATTTTCAACCAGGATAATAGAATGAGACAGGCCTTGGGAGGGGGGTGTGTGTATTTTGCATGTGGGAAGGACATGAGTTTGGGGGCCAGAAGACAAATTATGGCAGGCATCCACTTAGATGGTCTCTAATAGTACCTGCTTTTTCATACCCTGGTGTAATCCCCTTGACTATGGGCTGGACTTAATGATTTTTTTCTAATTAATGGAATATGGTAGAAATGATGGACTGTCACTGACAAGATTAGATTATAAAACAACTGTGGCTCCCATCTTGGATTGGTGCTCTCTCTGTCTCTGTCTCTCTCTTTGTCCCTCTGTCTTTGTGTCTGTCTCTTTCCCTGTCTCTCTCCTTTTCTCCTTCTCTCTCTCTCCCAAATTGCCTGTCGCGGGAGCAAGACCTGCCAATAAACATGTGAGTAATCTTGAAAGCAGATTATCCTCTTCCAGTTCAGCCTTAAACTGAGACCACTGCCTCAGTCAACAGCTTGACTACAACCTAATGAGAGACGTTGAGCCAGAGGCACCCAACTAAGATTCCCTCATAATATTCCAGATCCACAGAAACTGTAAGATAATAAATGTTTGTTATTTTAAGTTGTTAAATTTGGGGTTAATTTGTAGTACAGAAATAGACAACTAACACAGATTTTGTCATGTGACAATACGAAACTAATGTATTCTTAACTCAGTTCCTCAGACAATGATGTTTTTAATTATCTGATTCCTAAGCCTGGATGGTTTATCAGACAAAACCAATAATTCTGTAAGACTAACTCCAAAGTATCTGAACCAGTAGGGCTGGACAACCAGACTTTATATAAAAATTTTCATCCTTGGTGATAACGGTTTAAAGAAAATGGATTGTGGCAGTAATAACAAAGTGATAATTATAATAGTACCTTACATTTATGTAGGGTCCTAGAGTTTACAGAGCAATTTCACATAAATGACCCAACTTTATTCTCAAAAATGACTCAGAATTTCATCATTATTTCAGTTTTTAAGATAAACAAAATGCATAGCAAAAAAATTAGAGACAAGCCCAAACTCATCCTCTAATAAGTGCCAAAACAGGCCATGAACTTTTGTCTTCTGATTACATAATCCACCCTCACCATGTCTCTGGAATCTTTCTGATTTGTTATAGGTGTGGGCAGTCTGTGGTTGTACCGACCTAGAAGAATAATTCTAAAATGCCAGATGTTACTTGATATCTTATAAATTACAACTAAAGCATCTCTGATAATGTACTGGTTTACCCAAGTTAAAATAGCTGATAATTAAATGGTTCTATAGCATAACAAAATTATCAGGCTTTATTAACAGATCAAAGTATTATTAGATGAGCACTTTATTTCACTAGGAATAGTCTTGACATAAAAGAAAGAAAGCAATTTCACATTCAGAGCCGTGATGTTTTTGCCTCTGACTATAAAATTGGTGTCTAAAGATATGATAAAAATCCCATTGCATCTTCTTGCATTTTTTGCCCCTACAGTCATCCTAAAATATTCAGGGCTCCAATTTACCTCAACTTGCAGAAGGCATTGAAAGTAATTTCCTGTAAGGAAAGAGTACGTGCCAAATTATCTCTATCACGTACATTAAAGTAATGTAGCATTCCATTCTCAAGTTAAAATAAACCTGAGACCCTGTGGTTTTGTGTAGAAAAGGATTGAAAAATACCCAAAAGAACGTACCTCAGGACACACAAAAAAAGTGTTTTCTCAAACAAAACTTCCTAAATATCACTGTACAGTTTCTGGGCTCCCAGTCATTTCAGGAGACAAATAAGCAAAAATTTCTTATGTTTGGCTTACACATCACACCCACCCACCAAAAGGCCTTTTTAAATTTATTTTTCATAGATTTGTTAATAATAATTTTGAGATCGAGGTGTTAATATAATTTTAACTTTTAAGATGATAAATCTATAAAAGTCATTTTCATAAAACAAAAATTGGTATTTCAAATCTTTTAAGGTATCTTTTTTAAGTTCTTCAAATGAGAGAAGTTGACATTTATTAAGAGTTTCAGATGCCTAGTGAAAATTTGAAAATTCGTTCAATTTAGACATAGCTACTTATATAGCATTTTTAATGGACAAATACTTATATAGTATTTTAAAACTAAAGATATTTGCATAAAAATATCATCTGCATTTTTAAGACTTCATCTATTCCTCATTCTTCTTTACTCAAAATTGTAATATTTTGTTTACAATATCATAATCCTTCCCAGGGAACAAAATCTAATGCCGTAAATGACCATTATGATTTCAAGCGAGCATTAAGTACATGCAGCAAATAAACTCTTTCATGAAAAAAGTCTTTGTCTACAAAAGAATTTCACAGCATTTGACATAATAGTCAACATTTTACTCCTTTTTTTTCAGCAGATATCTGACACATTTTAAATTTCCAAATGGCCACAGAACAATAGCACCGCTTTAACATTTTAAAAGGAAGAGACTTACTCTTGATATTCTGACAGAATTATCATTCCTTTTCACAACTGAAAAGAGAAACTTCTTTAACTTTTAGCAAAAAAAAAAAAGTCTGCTGAAGATATTGTCTCTTTGGAAATATTAAAGGTCGTACATTTAGCTGATTGTTGTTTTGAGCACATGGATTAGGTTGGATTTTTTCTCCACATTTTTGTTAAACACACATCAGGTCATGTCATTACTTTTCTTAAAATTCTTCACTCTCCTATCACTCTCAAGACAAAGTCTGAATTCTACTTATTCTTTTATTCTTATTAATATTTATTTTATATTCTTTATCTTTTATTCTTATTTATTATTCTTATTATATAAGAACATATATATATAAGAATATATATTCTTATTCTAATTATATGTTATATATAATATATATTATATATAATTATATATCTAATTATATATAAGAATTATATATTATATATATAATTAGATATTATATATAATTATATAATGATTATATATATAATCATTATATAATTATATATAATATATAATTCTTATATTCTTATATATAATTCTTATAAGAACCTTCATATATTGGCCCCTGAATATCTAGTATCATCTTTCACATCTGCACTTTTCCTCCTCCAATCCCCTTCTCTATCTACTCATTGACTTACAGTTTCTTTAACATAGCAAACTCTATCACATCTCCAATAGCTTTTAAAGCATTTATTACTTGAAAAATTGTTCTTTCCTCAGCCTCATTTTGGTCACCTGGCAAAAGTATTTTTTGATAATCAGACAGAATATGTATTCCCTCTTCTGGATTCACAGAAGTTTGGTCAATGATAGTATCTAATTAACTGAGTTTTAATCATTTGTTTCTTTACTTATGTCTCCTTACTAGAAAGTAAGTGCCTTAAAGCTGTGTCTCCAGGACATAGCAAATAGAAGATAAAGATTTTTATTATTTGAATGGATAAATAAAGAAAGGAAGGAAAGATGGAATGTCTGACTTCATGATGGACTATATTTACTTATTTCTAACTAGAGATCAGATTTGTGACCCAAATTCTGATACAAAGGTAAGGAATAAATGATGCTTTATGATTTTATGTTCTTCCTTATATAGGTATTAAAATGATTATTTTAATATTTCTTGTAAAAATAGAAAAAGTATGTAAAGTTCCTCAAACAGGGTAGATATTATCATAGCTAACATTTAATGAACTAATTTTATCTAGAAGGCATGATGAGCATTATCCCATTTAACTGTCAAAGAAATTTTGCAAGGTAGATTATCATTAGTCCTATTTCCCAGGTAATAAAAATTAATGCACGGCAAGAGGGTCACAGCTAATAATTAGGAAGGAATTTTGACTAGACCCTTGGTCTGTCTGTTTTGAGCACAAGCTCTCACTGCTACACTGGAAGTCAACAGATAAGTTAAAACATAAATCTCAGCAAGATCTTTTTCAATGTACCTCCTAGAGTAATGAAAATAAAAACAAAAATAAACAAATGGCTTAAACTTAAAGGCTTTTGCACAGCAAAGGAAACCATAAACAAAACAAAAAGACAACCCTCAGAATGGGAGAAAATATTTGCAAACAATGCAACTGACAAGGGATTAATCTCCAAAATTTACAAACAGCTCATGCAGCTCTATGTCAAAAAAACAAACAACCCAGTCAAAAAATGGGCAGAAGATTCTAAATAGACATTTCTCCAAAGAAGACATACAGATGGCCAAAAAGCACATGAAAAGATACTCAACATCACTAATTACCAGAGAAATGCAAGTCAAAACTACAATGCAATATCACCTCAAACTTGTCAGAAGGGCCATAATCAAAAAATCTATGAAAAATAAATCCTGGAGAGGGTGTGGAGAAAAGGGAACCCTCCTACACTGTTGGTGGGAATGTAAATTGGTACAGTCACTATGGAGAACAGTATGGAGGTTCCTTAAAAAACTAAAAATAGAACTACCATATGATCCAGCAATCCCACTCCTGGGCATATATCTAAATAAAACCATAGTTTGAAAAGACACATGCACCCTAGTGTTCACTGCAGCACTAGTTACAATAGCCAAGATATGGAAGCAACCTAGATGTCCATCAACAGAGGAATGGATAAAGAAGATGTGGTACATGTATACAATGGAATATTACTCAACCATAAAAAGAATGAAATAATGCAATCTGCAGCAGCATGGCTGGACTTAGAGATTAACATACTAAGTGAAGTAAGTCAGAAGAGAAAGACAAATATCATATGATATCACTCACACGTGGAATCTAATTTTTAAAAATGATACAAAGGAACTTATTTACAAAACAAACACAGACTTACAGATATTAAAAACAAACTTATGGTTACTGAAAGGGAAACGTGGGGTGAAGGGATAAATCAGGAGCTTGGGATTAACATACACACACTACTATATATAAAATAGATAACCAACAAAGACCTACTATATAGTACAGGGAACTATACTCAATATTCTGTGATAAACTATATGAGACAAGAATCTGAAAAAGAATGAATATATATATATATACATATAACTGTATCACTTTGCTGTACACCTGAAACTAACACAACATTGTAAATCGACTATAATCCAATAAAATTTTAAAAGGAAAAGAAAAGAAAAGGAAAAGCATCATTTGTACTTTATGTATCATAAAAGTGATTGCATGAATATTGCATTATAAAAGTGACAAAATAAAATTTTTCCAAACATGAATAATCCAAGCCATATATTTCTTTGATAAATTGAAAAGACCACAGGAGATAGCAGGAAGCAAAATAGGAGCTCATTACATCCTTGATTACAATGATACCTAAAACAAATCTGTCCTTAAGTAGTGCCAGAAAAAAACATGCATCGCATTATTTGCTACTTAGCCAACCTCATAGAATTGTTGAGTAAAATACTGAGTTTATTTTTATGACACTTTTCAGATAGTTAAATTAAATATTTAGATTCAGATAATGTACACTGTAATTATTATTAGCAATAATACTGTTTTGTCTTACAAAAGAAAATGTTTGCTACTTTAACAGGAGTTTGATCTCAGGGATTACTTTCCTACCATTTCATTCAGGTGAATATTTATTCTAAATGACTTGCCGTAGACAAACCTTCTAAAGTTCAACTCAAATTTATGCATCTCTGACATACATAAACAGACACAATAGCTGCCATTAAATGACACCCTTAAACATCCCTCAGAAATTTCCTGCACACAAATATCTTCCAGGCAGATAAATGGCTTTTGCAGAATTTCTTTTCCAGCAGGAAAACTACAGAAATTATTGGGCCTCGTTATGCTCATAGCATGTAAGTGTGAAGGAAACAACACACACTGTCTACCCCGGATATTCTCAAAGTGTGGTCTCTATATTTGCAGCATTAGCATGGCCTGGGAACCTATTGCAAAGCAGATTCTTGGGCCTCCCCAAACCTACTTCATCAGAAACTAGTGAGTGAGTTTGTGTCTCCAGGTAAATCTGCTACATACCAAAGTTCCAGAACCATTGACTTACCGCTGCTTTTGTTTCCCAGGTGAGGAAACTGAGGCCTCAGGTTCTCTAATTGACCAAATTCACCAGACTGAGACATAATAATTTATTGTGCAAAGGCCAGTAAACTCTCCTATCCCTGATTTCCATCTCAGGGATTTCTATAGGAGTCAAGCCTAGAGAGCCACAGTATGAAGAAGCCATTGTTGATTTTCCAGTTAGCAGTGCAGTTAAAGCCTGTTTCCTAAAGTGGAAGCAACACCTCTGAGCATTTTATTCTTCAATTAAGACTAGAGAGTTGCTTCAGTAAGAATCTACAGTTCTGATAATTGCCCTGCACATCAATAATCTCATAGAGTTCTTCAAAATGAGCCAATTTTAACTTCCCTATAGAATCAAAGGATAAAGACCAAATTTTCCCTTTCTTACAACAATCTTTAAATCTGTCTATTTCCACTTGACACAACCCATCTATAAGACCCATATACTGTGGAAGTACAAAGTTAGAACCTTGGCATGTGTGGGGACTTTGATGTGTTGGGACAGTTTGGAACCCATGGATCTTTGGGTTGTCTGGTTTGAGCCCTCACCCCATCTTGATTCCCATTCCTACTGTGGTCACAACCCTATCACTGTCTCTGGGCATTTATCTAATCTAAAATCACTTGCTCCTTTTTTACAATGAGGGAGAGGAAATTTTTTCCTCATTGAGTATCAGCATACCAAAACTTCTCCATTTTTCCACAAGGATCCCCACATATGCTCAGAAGTATATTTCCAATATGTAGATCTCGAAGTAGAATTTGTATGAACATAATAATTTTACCCAAGAATGAAGAGAAATGTTCTTCTACTTGTTGAAAGAAAATATTTCTTCTAGAATCAGAAATTGTAGCTCAAGTCAAAAGTGTACATGAAATGCAGAGGTCTGATAAGAATTGCCCTATGCCAGTTCCTCTTTCCAGATTTGTCAACTGCAATACCTGTGTCTGTGTCCAGGAATTGCATGTTCATGATCTGACTATTTCCTATGTTGGTCAGGCATCTAGGTTTGAAAGACAGTACTTCTTATTCTTAAGAAGATGTATATTACCATAATAAGGATGTGTATTTAGTGTTTTGTGAAGATATTAATGCTTCCTGAGGACTGATCTTTGCCTTCTAATTTCAACCACCTGGTGTATCAATATATTAACTAAATTCTTGCTAAGTTTTCTAAGGCAAATAAACATTTTCTCATCCCCAGGATTTATTTGTTTACAGTATTTTAAATTACTAGAGATCATAAAGAATAACCCTTTATCTCCCTTATTGCCATGACCTTTCAGAATGAAGAGCGCTATAAATTTTTTTGAAAGAAAGAAAGAAGAAAAAGAAAGAAAGGAAGGAAGGAAGGAAGAAAGAAAGGAAGGAAGAAAGAAAGAAAGAAAGAAAGAAAGAAAAAGAAAGAAAGAGGAAGAAAGAAAGAAAGAAAGAAAGAAAGAAAAAGAAAGAAAGAAAGAAAGAAAGAAAGAAAGAAAGAGAAAAAGAAAGAAAGAAAGAAAGAAAAATGCCTCTGCTGCAGCATTTCAAGTCTTTATGACAGTGTCTGGCTCACAGTTTTCTCAACAGATTGCTGCTTTCCTAATGATCTCTTTTTCTGTTTTATTTCCTCAAATCCATTTATTTTCAGGTCTGCAAGGTCACGTACTCTTTCTCTCTCTCCAGATACATCATACCCATTTCCAGAGATTAAATAATATCTAATCTCAAATCTAATGAAATAATTTAGGAATAGATTGCCTATTTGTAGGCACTCACCCAACAGCTCTTCCCTCAGACACTCAGAAAGTCATCAAGTGCAGACTTTCCTTCCCACACCTACGGTCAGACACAGGCTCATTTCACAGGAATGACACATAGCAATTCATTCTGGGGACAGCCTTTGTTACCACAGTTTTACACACTATTAAGAACTGATAGTGGCAGCCTATATTACCATGCTTACTGAACTACCCACATAAGGTGGGTTTGTTATTGTTTACTTTGTTAAAAGTTATTGATAACATAGAAAGGAAAACAAGAAAGAAACGTCAGACCAATGGTAGACTAAGCTAGCTTTAGAAAATATACCATCCTCTAACCACATACATGATTTTTGTATTAGTTTGTTTGTGTATAAGAGAAACACTTTACTCATACACAGTATTTTGACACAAGATGTGTGGTTTTTTTCCCCACACCAACTAATTCTCTGCAACACTGGTTGGGTGTCCTAAAATTTAATTCAATTCTGATACTAACTGGAGTTAGCACAGACCCCAAAGGTGAAGGGCTCAGTCTCATAAGACAGCCCTCCACGTCAGATGCCAATCACAGGCAACCAGGTTATCCACAACTTCTGCTGACTTGGCTACAAATTGGAGTTCCTATTTCCTCCTTCTTAGATTTGATCATTTGTAAGCACAGCTCACAGAACTGAGAGAAACTTACATTTACCAGTTTATCATATAATAAGAGTATGATAAAGAATATAGATGAACTGCCAGAGGAAGCACAGGGCAAGTTCTGGAAGGGTCCCATGTGCAGGAACTTATGTTCTCTTGAAATTCGAGTGGGTCACCTTCTTAGCACATAGATGTCCTCATCAACCAGGAAGCTCTACAAACCCCATACTTTTGGGATTTTTATGGCTCTTTCATTATATAAATATGATGAATCAATAACTCAATCTCCAGCTCCTTTCCCCTTCCCAGAGGATGGGATGGTGGGACTAAAAGTTCCCAGGTTCTAATCATTCCTTGGTCTTTCTGGTAACCAGTCCCCTGGTTATTCTGAAGTTATCTAGGAGCCCAGCAAGAGTCACCCCATTAGAACAAAAGACATTCCTATCACCTAGGGAACTCCAAGGGATTTAGGAACACTTTGTCAGGAACACGGGTCAAAAGCCAAATAATAGAACAAAAGATGCTCCTAGTGCTCTTATCACTTTGGAAATTAAAAGTGTTGGGAATGCTATGTCAGAAAACAGGCAGAGACCAATATAAATATTTTGGCATATGTATAGACCAATATAATAGATAATATATTTTCTATTATTTCACAGTTTCCTTATTGGAATTTCCACATTTTCTGATCAATGAAGTTCCTATTTTGGATTTCTTTGTAGTTGTCTACAATATTCTCATTGGCTTCCATTTCTGCCAAATGGTTCTGTGACATTTGCTGTATGTTTCCACATTAGGAGCAGACTCAAGAAATGCTTTAGAATGCCACATCACTCACAAATACAATAAATATTCAATTTTACAAAATGAGATATTCATTATACTAGAGACTCACTGTGGATACAATTATTTTCATTCAGTTATAAATATTTTTGAGGGCTTATAATATACCATCCATATTAACTAAACACTTGGGAAAACAAAGATGAAATAACCATGAAATCTACTTTACACCATCAGCTATATTTAAAGAATGAGTCAAATTTAATGTTTCCCATGCTATCTTAAGATTGTTATTTTATTTTATTACCTAGAAATAAACACCTTTCCCAAAGAAATTTATTTCTAGAAATATAAGAATTATCCATCCACCTTCATAAGTGAATGACTCCTCAAAAATTCTCATCTCCAAAATAATCCTCAAACCTCAATAATTTTCACTTTTATCAAAGGAATATCACTAGTTTCTTTGTAAAAGGAAGATATAGCTTTGGGGAATATAGTCTTCTGTAGAAAAGTGCTAGTTTCTGCTGCTGCAACTCTCTACTTCTATACTTTCCTTGTTCTTCCCAGAGCCTCACTGTTTCCAGGACAGCAGAGGCACCTCAGGGAAGCCCCACCCAGGCCTGCCCATCTCGGCTCCTCACAGATCTTCCACTTCCTTACCATGAGCCAGATTAATACAGAACCATGAGAGCTGCCTGCTCAGGTTAGAACAGACCATCTGCACTAATGAGGCAATAACTTTTTTTTTTGCGGTACACGGGGTTTTCACTGTTGTGGCCTCTCCCGTTGTGGAGCACAGGCTCCGGACGCGCAGGCTCAGCAGCCATGGCTCACAGGCCCAGCCTCTCCACGGCATGTGGGATCTTCCCGGACTGGGGCACGAACCCATGTCCCCTGCATCGGCAGGAGGACTCTCAAACACTGCGCCACCAGGGAAGCCTGAGGCAATAACTTTTAAAGTGCAAATTTGTTACTCCTCTTAAAGAATTTATTTGTAATTTAAAGACACAATTCCTTAAGTGAAAGAATTGCTCTAGGTGGGAAATTAAGCCCTTTGTCATATCAGCAAATGAGATATTTGGGGATGGGGGTATCTTACAGTGTTCAAGTTTAGATCAGCTTCTGGAATCCTCTCTCTCTTCACCTCTCCAGTCTCTACAATCTTTAAACATCATCTCAAGTTCCATTCCCTACATGAGTTTCTCCCCACCACGTCAGTCCTGAAATTATACAACATTTTGGGTCTGTTCCCTAACTTAAATGAAAGCTATGTTCATTCATTCATTCATTCAACAGATATTTATTGAGGGCCTCTTTACATGCAGCAGAAAATTTCCTAGCAGCAAGAAAGAGCAAGCCCCAGTGTACAAGCATTTTTCAAGCCTATGCTGGTTATATCCCATTGGCCATAGCAAGTCTTATAACCAAGCTAAGTGTCAATGTGGGAAACACTACACTAGGGTATAATAAGAGCAGGAGGGGTTCACTGGGGACATTACTATAACAATCGATCATATTAGACCAAATAGATAAGGCTACCTGGAATTTTGGACCTAGACTGAGTAACAAAGATGAAAGGGCAGTGAAGAATTTTTTTTTTATGATGTTGGCTTGGCTTTCATAAACACCTTAATCTTAGTATTTATAATTATTTTAAACTATATTTTTTTATTCACTTACTTTTTAATATCTGTCTCCTGCTCTAGATTGTAAGCTTAACCTAAAATGGGCAGGAATGAGACCCTCCCACCAAACAGCCTGCACAAACCTCTTAGACAATCTCATCCACAAAAGGGTAAACAGCAAAAGCAAGAAGAACTACAATCCTGCAGCCTGTGGAACAGAAACTGCAATCACAAAAAGTTAGACAAAATGAGACGGTAGAGGAGTATGTTCCAGATGAAAGAACAAGATAAAACCCCAGAAGAACAATAAGTGAAGTGGAGAGAGGTAATCTACAAGAAAAATAATTCAGAGTAAAGATAGTGAAGATGATGCAAGATCTCAGAAAAAGATTGGAGGTACAGATTGAGAAGGTACATAAATGTTTAATAAAGACCTAGAAGAACCAAAGAATAAACAAACAGAGATGAAAAATACAATAACTGAAATGAAAAATACACTAGAAGGAATCAATAGCAGAGTAACTGAGGCAGAAGAATGAATAAGTGAGCTGGAAGACAGAATAGTGGAAATCACTGCTGTGGAACAGAATAAAGAAAAAAGAATGAAGAGAAATGAAGACAGTCTAAGAGGTCTCTGGAAAAACATTAAAGGCACCAACATTTGAATTATAGAGGTCCCAGAAGGAGAAGAGAGAGAGAAAGGACCTGAGAAAATATTCGAAGAGATAATAGATGAGCACTTCCTTAACATGGGAAAGGAAACAGTCACCCAAGTCCAGGAAGTACAGAGAGTCCAGGAAGGATAAACCCTAGGAGGAACATGCAGAGAGACATAGTAATCAAACTGGCAAAAATTAAAGGCAAAGAAAAAACATTAATAGCAACAAGGGAAAAGCAACAAATAACATACAAGGGAACTCCCGTAAAATTATCAGCTGATTTCTCAGCAGAAACTCTCCAGAAGGGAGCAGCATGATGTATTTAAAGTGATGAAAGGGAATAAGCTACAACCAACAATGTTCTACCTAGCAAGGCTCTCATTCAGATTCAAAGGAGAAATCAAAAGATTTAATGACAAACAAAAGCTAGGAGAATTCAGCACCACCAGACCAGCTTTGTGACAAATGCTAAAGGAATTTCCCAAGCGTAAAAGAAAAGGCCACTACTAGAAATAAGAAAATTATGAACAGAAAAACTCACCAGTAAGAAAAATATAAAACAAAGTTAGGAAATCATCTGCACAAAAATATGATATCAAAACCAGCAACTGTGAGGAGAGCATAAATGCAGGATATTGGAAATGCATTTGAAATTAAAAGACCAGAAGCTTAAAACAACCTTGTTTACATACAGACTGCTATATCAAAGCCTCATGGTATTGGCAAACTGAAAATCTAGAATATATACACATGCAAAAAAAGAAATAAGAATCCAAACACAACACTAAAGTTAGTCATTAAATCATGAGAGAAGAGAACAAAGAGGAAAGGAAGAAAAAAGACATACAAAGCAAACCCAAAACAATTAAGAAAATGGTAACATGAACATACATATCAATAATTACCTTAAATATAAATGGATTAAATGCTCCAAACAAAAGACACAGACTGGATGAATGGATACAAAAATAAGACCTGTATATATGCTGTCTACAAGAGCCTCACTTCATACATAGGAACCCATACAGATTGAAAGTGAAGGGATGGAAAAAGGTATTTCATGCAAATGATAATCAAAAGAATGCTGGAGTAGCAATACTCATATCAGACAAGATAGACCTTAAAATAAAGACCATTACAAGAGACAAGGAAGGACACTACATAATGATCAAGAGATCAATCCAAGAAGATATAATTGTAAATATTTATGCATCCAACATAGGAGTACCCCAGTACATAAGGCAAATGCTAACAGCCATAAAAGGGGAAATCAACAGTAACACAATAATAGTGGGGGAGTTTAACACCCTACTTACACCAATGGACAGATCATGCAGACAGAAAATAAATAAGGAAACACAAGCTTTAAATGATACAATAGACCAAATAGACTTAACTGATATTTATAGAACATTCCACCCAAAAGTGGCACAGTACACTTTCTTCTCAAGTGCTCATGGACCTTTCTCCAGGATAGATCACATCTTGGGTCACAAATCAAGTCTTGATAAATTTAAGAAAATTGAAATCATATCAAGTATCTTTTCTGACCACAGTGCTACAAGATTAGAAATCAATTACAGGAAAAAAAACTGTAAAAAATACAAACACATGGAGGCTAACCAATGTGCTACTTAATAACCAAAAGATCACTGAAGAAACCAAAGAGGAAATCAAAAAATACCTAGAAAAAAATGACAACCAAAAACACAACAAACCAAAATCTATGGGAGGCAGCAACACCAGTTCTAAGAGGGAATTTATTGCATTACAATCCTGCCTCAAGAAATAAGAAAAATCTCCCATAAACAACCTAAACCTACACCTAAAGCAACTAGAGAAAGAGGAACAAACAATACCCAAAGTTAGTAGAAGGAAAGAAATCATAAAGATAAGAGCAAAAATAAATGAAATAGAGACAAAGAAAACAGTAGCAAAGAACAATGAAACCAAAAGTTGGTTCTTTGAGAAGATAAACAAAATTGATAAACCTTTAGCCAGACTCATCCAGAAAAAAAGGAAAAGGGTTCAAATCAATAAAATTAGAAATTAAAAAGGAGAAGTTACAACAGACACCACAGAAATACAAAGGATCAAGAAAGACTACTACAAGCAACAATATGTGAATAAATTGGACAACCTGGAAGAAATGGACAAACTCTTAATACAATCTCCATGGACTGAACCAAGAAGAAACAGAAAATATGAAAAGACCAATCACAAGTACTGAAATTAAAACTATGATTAAAAAGCTCCAAACAAACAAAAGTCCAGGACCAGATGGCTTCACAGGAGAATTCTATCAAACATTTAGAGAAGGGTTAACACATATCCTTCTGAAATTATTCCAAAGAATTTCAGAAAAAAGGAATATTCTATGAGCCACCATCAGCCTGATACCAAAGCCTGATTTCAAGAAGTTTTTCAATATCCACAAATCAATCATTGTGATACACCACATCAACAAACTGAAGAATAAAAATCATGTGATCACCTTAATATATGCAGAAAAGGCTTTTGACAATATTCAACACATATTTATGGTAAAAAGTCTCCAGACAGTGGGTACAGAGGGAACTTACCTCAACATAATACAGGCCATATATGACAAACCTACAGCTAACATCATACTCAATGGTGAAAAGCTGAAAGCATTTCCTCTAAAATCAGGAACAAGACAAGGATGTCCACTCTTGCCACTTGTATTCAACATAGTTTTGGAAGTCCTAGCCAAAGCAATCAGAGAAGAAAAAGAAATGCAAATTGGAAAAGAAGAATTTAAACTGTTACTGTTTGCAGATGACATGATACTATACATAGAAAATCATAAAGATGTGGCCATAAAACTACTAGAGCTAATCAATGAGTTTGGTAAAGTTGCAGGATACAAAATTAATACACAGAAATGTCTTGCATTTCTATACACTAACAACCAAAGATCAGAAAGAAAAATTAAAGAAACAATCCCATTTACCATTGCATTAGAAAGAATAAAACACCTAGTAATAAACCTATCTAAGGAGACAAAGGACCTGTGCTCAGAATACTATAAGACAATGATGAAAGAAACCAAAGATGACACAGACAGATGGAAAGATATACTATGTTCTTGGATTGAAAGAGTCAATACTGTCAAAATGACTATACTACGCAAGGCAATCCATAGATGCCAAGGCAATGCAATCCCTGTCAAATTACCAATGGCATTTTTCACAGAACTAGAACAAAAAATCTTAAACTTTGCATGGAGACACAAAAGACCCCAAATACCTAAAGGAATCTTGAGAAAAAACAATAAAGCTGGAGGAATAAGGCTCTCTGACTTCAGACTATACCTCAAAACTACAGTAATCAAAACAGTGTGGTACTGGCATAAAATCAGAAATATAGGTCAAAGGAACAGAATAGAAAGTCCAGAGATAAATCCATGCACCTATGTTCACCTAATCTATGACAAAGGAGGGAAGAATATACAATGGAGAAAAGACAGTCTCTTCAATAAGTGGTTCTGGAAACACTGGACAACTACATGTAAAAGGATGAAATTAAAATACTCCCTAACATCATACACAAAAATGAACTCAAAATGGATTCTCCCTGTCAGAAATTGCAGCAAGATATTTTTTGATCCACCTCCTAGAGTAATGGAAATAAAAACAAAAATAAACAAGTGAGACCTAATTAAACATAAAAGCTTTTGCACAGCAAATGAAACCATAAACAAAATAAAAAGGTAACCCTCAGAATGGGAGAAAATATTTGCAAATGAAGTAACCAACAAGGGATTAATCTCCAAAATATACAAACAGCTCATACAGCTTAATATTACAAAAACAAACAACACAATCAAAAAATGGGCAGAAGATCTAAACAGACATTTCTCCAAAGAAGACATACAGATGGCCAAGAGGCACACGAAAAGATGCTGAACATTGCTAATATTAGAGAAATGCAAATAAACGTACCATGAGATATTGCCTCTTACCAGTCAGAATGGCCATCAACTAAAATCTACAAACAATAAATGCTGGAGAGGGTGTAGAGAAAAGGGAATCCTCCTACACTGTTGGTGGGAATGTAAATTGGAACAGCCACTATGGAGAACAATACAGAGCATCCTTAAAAAACTGAAAATAGAGCTACCATATGATCCAGCAATCCCACTCCTGGCCATATATCTGGAGAAAAACATGGTTCAAAAGGATGCATTCACCCCACTGTTCAATGCAGCAGTTTTTACAATAGCCATGATGAATGGATAAAGAAGATGTGGTACATTTATACAATGGAATATTACTTAGCCTTAAAAGAAGAATGAAATAATGCCATTTGCAGCAACATGGATGGACCTGGAAATTAACACACCAAGTGAAGTAAGACAGAGAAAGACAAATATCATGTGATATTGCTTATATGTGGAATCTAAAAAAATATGATACAAATGAACTAATTTACAAAACAGAAACAGACTCACAGATTTAGAGAAGGAACTCATGGTTACCAGAGGGGAAGAGTGGAGGAGAGGGATAGATTGGGAGTTTGGGATTGACATGTACACACTGCTGTATTTAACATAGATAACAAACAAGGACCTACTGTGTAGCAGAGGGAACACTGATCAATATTCTATAATAACCTAAATGGGAAAAGAATTTGAAAAAGGATATATACCTGTATATGTATAACTGAATGACTTCGCTGTACACTTGAAATTAACACAACACTGTTAATCAATTGTGCTCCCATATAAAATAAAAATAAAATAATAAAGTTGCTGGCACATTTAAGATAATGCAGTTATTAAGAATCATTAAGGGGACTTGCCTGGTGGTGCAGTGGCTAAGAATCTGCCTGCCAAGGCAGGGGACACAGGTTCGATCCCTGCCCCAGGAAGATCCCACGTGCCGCAGAGCAACTAAGTCCGTGTGCCACCACTACTGAGCCTGCACTCTAGAGCCTGCGAGCCACAATTACTGAAGCCCGTGCTCCTAGAGCCCGTGCTCCGCACAAGAGAAGCCACCACAATGAAAAGCCCGCACACGGCAACAAAGAGTAGCCCTCGATCGCCACAACTAGAGAAAGCCCCGTGAGCAGCAACGAAGACCCAATGCAGCCAAGAATAAATAAATAAATAACAAATTTATTTTAAAAAAATAGAAGAATCATTAAGAACACAAGGAAACAAAATGAACCATTGGATTTTCTTAGTTCCAAGCAAAATACCACTCTAAAAGCTCTGTTAATATTAATAAGTCCATAGTTAGCAAAATAAATTTGGATTACTTAATGTATTCCTCATATATAATTTCTGTTCTTTGGACAACGGTATAAACTCAGTGATCTTTGCATTTTCTCCTTTGGACCTTTCTAAAAACTGAAAACAACTCTACAGACAGCTCTTTTGTTTTCCAACAGAATCATAATATTATATTAATTATAAAATAGTAACTAAAATTTCTTAAGTGTTTCATGTTATTTTAGGAAATTCTCAGTAAACCATTTTATTTAATGCTCAAAACTAATATCTGAAGTAGGTACTAGTCTCATTATCATTTTATAAATGAGAAGACTGAAATCCACTGAGATTAAGTGATATACCCAAAGTCATACAACTAGTAAAAAACAAATCTCAAACTTTTAACTACTGTTCCATACAGCTTCCCTATTCATGAGTCTGGTAATAGTAACAATATTTTCTACTGTTCTTCCTATCAACCGCACAGTTTTCATTATAGCTTTAAATGTCTTTGGACGTCTAGTCTGAGAAACTCACCTTGTTTTCAAAATCTTACCAATGTAAAAGTGTGTATCCCACTGTATATCCCTCATGGAAAAAGACATTTGGACCACAACACATTCCTGTACTCACTGCTCTGCTTCATTCCAAGCAATTTCTTCTAGATCATTCCTAAAACAATACCACCTCCACTCCAGCTACTTATTTGGTCATCCTTTTCCTCCCTATTTGAACTGTTCAGCATCACTGAAGACAGTTTGAAAACGACCCTGACAGTAACGTTGAAGAATCTTCCAATAGCCTGATAGCCAATATCATCAAGGATCTGGGACAATCTCGTGGCATGTGTCACACCTTTACTATTCTGTTCAGAAATCCTGTCAGCAACTACTTTCTGCAGATCCTTGTGACTTAGAAAATAGCCTCTCTATAAACTGTGTAAAAATGAATAGTAGATGTGTGCTAGCAGCCCTGGGAAATTCTGAAGTGTCAGTTTAATATCCTGGGTGTTGTTGCCTGAACTTGAAAAGTCAATTCAGGTTATAAAAATTTCAGTAAATTGTAACAAATCCCTGAATGTTCTCCTCAATTCATGTAGAGCAAAGGTAATGGTCCACAGGAGAAAAGCAGGGGAAAAAATAATGGATCCCATCTCATTAATTGAGAGCTGGCTTTTGTAAAGGATAATGATATAAAATCCTATTTCCTCCATAACTCCCTATTTTAGGGTAACAAAAATATACATTACACACTCCAGTGTTATCATACACAAGTCAGAATTAAATCATAGAAATACTATTTTCTTCCACTATTGCCTCATTTATACAAGATAAAGTATACAATTTTTGCCTCTCAGGTTATAATTCAATTAACAAGTATTTTAGTCATCAATTATCTATACTACAAATGGGATTATCACTGATTCAACTTTTGAAAAAATTGTAATGCCAACTTAAATAACGGAACAATATTCTTTTTATAAGAAACTTTTCTTTAGCTTAATACATTAGAGCATTATACATTGTTTTTGTCAGTTGAATCACTTTGTCAATATGACATCATAGAAAATATATTCACTTATTACTAAAATGATGTAACTATGTTATTTTGGCATGAATGTCCTAAAAGAACCTGGCTTTCATGAAGTATTCAGGAAAATGAGAATAACCAAAACATTTTTTACTTCAGTTACGTATGATTAATAAAATCTATTATCACTGAGCTGATATCAAGTTATCTAATATAATGCAGTGTTTTAGCTGATACCTACCTTGAGTACTTAAATTAGTTTGTTCATTTATTTATTACACAATCGTTTAATAAACATCTACTCTGTGGCAAACAGTGTGGCAGATGCCGGAGCTATGAAGATTGATGGGTGTTGGTCCTTTCTCTCCAAGAGTTCACAGATATATTTAGTAGACCTACATGTGAAGAAATTAAATACATTGCAGAGTGATATGTTCTATAATAAGAGAAGGGACAGATCATGTATGGGACCACTGATTAAGAATCTAAACTATGCATAGAAAGATTAGGAGGAACTTCAAAAGTTTTTTTCAATGTTCTTCTGAAATCAAGTTCTTTTACCAGTTGGTTTGTTTTATTATAACACAAAGCCTCAAATACTACATCATTTGACTATCTATCCATAAATAGATGCACTGGCAATCAAAGCAGCCTGACCAGTTGAAAAATCTGTCCTAATAATAATATTGTTACTGTTGTCACAAACACTCTATGAGGAAGTCAGAAATACCTTCATTTTACAGATGGGCAAAGGGCAATGCAATGAGATTAATTAACTGCCAAACACTGAATTGTAGTAACTGTTCTACCTGGAATGAAAACTGATTCCTAAGCCTAAGATCTTCCTGCTCTGCTAGACTGCCCAGCTTAACTAACCTGCCCCCAAAGCTATCAGAGATGTGCTCTATGTGCATACTCAAACATGCATTTCAATGACTTAACTAAAAACAAAGTTGAAATGTTTGAGCATCTGAAAGATAGTATCACCTTAGTGAGAAGAGTGGCAGCATAGAAACTCTGGAGGCTAGTAGTGAAGAATAAGACTGGAAACTACTCAAATACGTGTATTGCATTTGAACACACATATTACATGATTGACTTCAAAACTGCTTGTTTCTTGGTAAGTTCCTGACATACTTCTTATATCTACATTTCCTTATGACATACTCTAAAATGAATTTATCTTCCAGGCAAGTAGAAGAATAGAATAAACAGTACTGAAATTATAGTTGACTATAAATGGGAACTACATTGGTTAAGTAATCTGTTACAATGGGAAAATTAATGTAAGTTGCATAGAGGTAAATAGTTAAGATCATGTGTGTCCAGAGAGGCAATAGGGCATAGAGATTAAGGGTTTAAGCCTTGGAATCAGATTGCCTGTGCTCAGTCCTTGCCCCTAGTGCATAGTTGTTGCGTAATTTGGGGCAAACTTAAGTTCTCTGTGTCTTACTTTTATCACTGTAAAAGAGGAAAAATAATAATAGTGCCCACCTCAAAGCACTGCTGTGAGGATAAAGTGAGTTAAACTTGTTAAAGCTAAGAACGTACCTGGCTCAAAGTAACGTTCCATAAATATGTGCTATTATACTAACACAAAGCACATTTTTATTACTGCAGTATTAGTATGTGGTCTAAAGCTATCTAGTTCAGAAAGAATATGTAATGTAATTTCTACCCTTACAACAGTTATGTACACTTCCAACCCCCTCGTACACCACCTAAACACCCATTATCAGTGGCAGAAAACATATTTGAGGGCAAAATGGTGAGAACATCATGCAATTATTTAGCAAATATGCCAAATAGGAACTTAACCTCCAAATTTGACTCCTGCAATGGTTGCTTTCCATCCATTTCTACCAGCTGCTTTAATTACTCTGTTAATATGTGAGTTATTAGGTCCTTGACATTTGCAATCCTTCCAATTTTATAGACAAGACTCAGACTATTTTAGTAATAATCCTTTATTTGTATTCCTTTAGGGAGTAAAAGGACAAGAATGCAATTTTGAGAAAGAAAACATGGATTTTATTTTGGGCTCCACTACCTTTGCATTGCACATCTTTAGAAAAGTTATTCAGCCTCTCTGAGCTTTAAAGTTTCTCATCTGCAAAATTTAAATGATAATAATAATATCTACCTTACTGGACTGGTATGAAATTAGAATAGATAATGCCTATATACATTTGTAAATATTACCCATCCCCCAAAAGGGGAGAATTCTGGTATTGTCTGGTATTGTCCTGATCTTTCTGGGGAAACATTGTAACAGACATGAGTGATGAGCCAAACATCTACTTACACTACTAGGCTTGGCATGTAATGACCTGGACCTGGAACTGCAAAAATGTGAATTATGTGCTTCTCTTATTTCTTCCACTCTATTCACCTCAAGAGAAGAGGGACTATCTGCAAAAATTCTTTTAGGAAAGACAAAAATTATTGTGCAAAATGATGCTATAGAAAAACATCTAACAGCAAGAGTAAATATATTGTTTGTTACTGAATGACAGATGGAGGAGGAGCTTACCAGTATGTAGGTGAAATATGCCATTTTGAAAACACATATGGGTCAGATAAAATATGGAAAAATTAATAGTTGTAATCTCTAAGAAGTGGAATTACAAGTATTTTTTTCTTCTTTAAATTTCTCCCATTAACATGTTTCCTTCTTTTAACATGTATTACTTTAGTAATAAGATAAAAAGGTTATCTCAAAAAGAGAAAGATTACAAAATCTTAATATTCTGTTTGTGTTTTCCTATGTAGCTTTAAGTCCCAAAACTCAGTTGTTTTCACCCTAACTTTCCTGTCTACATTTCTTCACCTAATCACTTTGTAAATACTCACATCATTGCATTTTTTTCCCCTTTACATGTCTGCCAATCCCCTAGCATTTACCTTTACACTCCTGGCCCTTGATTCTCTATGATCATTCAAATGTTGTATCTGACATTCTTCCTTATCTTCTCAAATCTTCATTCCACGTTCCTGTGAGTTCCCAAACCTGCCTTTCTAAGCCACTGTTTTCCTCATCCCCATTCTCCATGTCCTAGACCCACATCTGACCTAGACATGCACTATCCCAATTTCAAACCCTTTAGGAACATGACAATTTCACTTCCTCACTCCCCTCTTTCTGTCCTTCTCAAAACAATCCACATCATAGAAGAAAAAAAAAAGTACTTTTTAACATATTTAAAACCTGTTCCTTCTACCTGCAGCCACTCCACTGACCTGACCATCACTGAAAGCTTTCCAACTGTGCCTATCCACATACTCACCATTTCCCTCTAACAGTAAAGGGAATGTCTTTGGCTCCTTGCTCTCTTTTTTCTATGTCCTTTGTGTTATTCAGGTCTAATGTCTCAAACATAGATCCTAACACAGCTTCAAAACTTATATCTGTCTCCAATATCCTTTCTTCCACAAATTCTAAAACAATGTAACTCAAACTTAATTTGACCATGAAATTTCTTTTATATAAGAATCTGTGTTTTGTTGTTATTGCCATGTCAAGTACTCCTTCCACTACGTTTCAGCCTCAGCACCATCTTGCACTGCATCATGGGGCTCTGAAGAGAATGCTTCAATATTTCTGCACAGTTAGTACTTTTAGTGCTTTCTGAGCAAATTTTACTGAAATGTACCTGGGCTAAAAGACAAAGCTAAATTATAACTGAATGGATCATGAGAATTTCAGAGAGATTTAACTTCCAGGAGTTTCAGGAGAGAATAAAACCATAAACAAACCTTGGGTGAAATGTCAGTGGTAATAGTCTTTTCTTCCCACTAAGACATATATTTATATTCCAAAGGATAAAAACTCAGAA
Organism: Grampus griseus; assembly: GCF_964374135.1. Lineage (NCBI taxonomy): Eukaryota > Metazoa > Chordata > Mammalia > Artiodactyla > Delphinidae > Grampus > Grampus griseus. The sequence continues at coordinate 46,790,250 of NC_139012.1, forward strand.
TCCTTCTTAAGGAAGAGTGATTTCTCTCCATCTTCCAGGGAGGGGGTGGGGGAATTATTCCTCTATAAGCCCCCAAATTCTTAATTTTAGCCTTCCTCACCTAGCACGCAGATCCCAGTATGTGTAGGAAGACATCTGGTCCTCATACCATTACCCTCAAAAAGGGAAACTGAGGCATGGGGAAGAGGCCCAGTTAGGTAATAATTAATCTGACTGCCTTAAAGTTATCATATCTACTCTCAGGACAATGTAAATAGGATATTAAACACTCATCACATACTATGTCCATCTAATCAAACTCATTCCTCTGTCCCTTCCCACTTCTTGTCTAGTCCTTTAAAAAATGATTATTAAAAGGCTGTACTATACAGAATTTATTTATCCCTACATCCCATGTCATTCCAAATGCTTTTTCATCGTCTGAATGCCTCCTTTCCTCCTTTTAATCAATTTAAATACTTCTTTGCCATTAAAAATTGGAAAAGTCTACTCTGAGTAAAATCCTTCATGTTGCTCAATTTATTGGGCCATGCATTTCAAAGTCTTATACTTGGCTAGTAATTAAACAATATACAATGTCATGTTAACTCAATTTCAAGGCAAACATTCTTAACTCCATTTTAAATATAAGGAATCAGAATATAAAAAAAAAAGTAGAAACATTGCCCGGAGTCATAGAGTTAGTAAGGGAAAGGACCATGATTCAGATCTGTCATTGCTTAATATAAGGATTAGCCATGTGGCTTTCTTTGGCCAATAAAATGTCATCAGAATTGGCACAAGTTATCTCTTAGCAGAAGTGTGAAGGGCTTTTTTGTGGTTCTTTCTGACACAATCCCAGCATTTTCATCAACAAGCATCCTTAGTGAAAAAAATATAGATACAAGGTACAGTCAAAAAACATGATATAAAGGTACCATACATGAGAAAAAAGATCTTTGTTAAAGCCAATGAGATTTTCAAATTCTTTGTTAGTATAATTAGTATAATATATTTTAGTCTAAGCTAGCTAAACAGAAAAATTATTACAGGTAGTAAAGTGCAGCCAGAAGAGAACCCTAAAATATGTGGACCAGACCTGCGGCTATCAGCAAGGAAATTTTTCTGGAGAAAGACAACAATCTATGTTATGCAATAGCAAATATTTGGTAAAACTGACTCCTGTAATAAGTTGAAGGGCAGATAATATACCTGACCATCTTGTGACTTCAAATTCAAAAGTCTGAAAAAATTATATTGCTAGCATGAATTGGCTGCTGTTTGCTGCTTTTTGGCAAGGTACTATAAGTAAAAGATGAACACAGAAAAGAACTAGCTAATTTGCAAGAGAACTGGGTGGGTGGGTGGGGACCCAGAAGAGAGTCTAGAAATTCTAGGCCTTACTGAAGTACAAGCTGCAACTTGTTTTTAGTCCTTACTGGTAAACAATAAACCTGAAAACAGGCTGATTAAAATTCAGCTTCATTTCAAAGACCAAATTAAAGAGCCTTTTTCAAAAACAACTATGTATTAATTAAGATGGCGACCAACAGATTTTTTCAGTTTCACAAAATTGTTCAAGGAAAAGAGGTTAACGATATGGCTCTCCTGTGAACATTTGACAAATACAAGATACCTGTTATAGGCAGAATAATGTCTCCCCAAAGGTGTCCATGTCCCTCCTGATCCCCACTGACTATATACTACCTTACATGGCAATATGATTAAGACTTCTAAATGGGGAGATTATTCTGTATTACCTGAATGAGCCAATGTGATCACAAAGGTCCTTGTAAGTAAAAAAAGGAAAGAGGAAATGAGTCAGAGAAGGAAATGTGATTAGGATGCTGGCTTTGAAAATGGAAGGGGGCCATTAGCCAACAGTGTGAGGGAGGAAGAAGCCTCTAGAAGCTGGAACATACAGGGGAACAGATTTTCCCCTAGAACCTCTAAAAGGAACACAGCCCTGCCAACACCTTGATTTAGCCCATGAGACCCATTTTGGACTTCTGACCTCTAGAACTATATAACAATAAATTTGTATTAAGACTATTGTTAACTACTGTTAAGGATATCTTTTAACCCTAAATTTGCAGTAGTTCATTATAGTAGGGACAGAAAACTAATACTGTAGCCATAACTAAGTCAGGAAAGACTGGGCATGTCTCAAAAGGAATTGTGGATATTGATCAATATTGATTTTATCAATCAAATTAATAAAAGCAGACTCAGTTCTTAAGATAGTTGTAATAGCAAAAGAATCATGAATTTAAACTAAGAGAGACTGTGACTATTTGAGAATTGAAATTGTCCCTTTGATTTCAATGAGCAGGAAACAGGTTGAGACCCCTGCTCAGACCCCAAGCAGAGCATACTCTCCAATTCCTTCTTTAGATATGACAAAAGAGGATAAATGGAAGTAGGAGGACCTCCAAGATGGTGGAGCCAAGAGTCCCAAGAGTCTTGGAGGGCAATGGACTGAGGATTAATTGAGAACTGTTCCTCATCTTCACGTTAGGGACCCGCACACTATCCCAATGTGATTTCAGAATTGCTGTGATCAATGACTTTTTGTACCCCCCATTATTTTCTTTTTCAGATGGGAATACTCTATTTGTCATAATTATCCAGTCCCTATTCTTCTATTGATATATAGAAGAATATGGAGCATGAAGGAGTGACTTTTTTAAAGAAATAAGCTTCCAACTCAAGAGAAACCACACTTGGACCTGATGTGGAGACTGTCATACAAACCTGGACTTTGAGCCTGATTGGATGGGACTTTTAGATTATTTCCATTGGAAGAGAATTCTAATATGTCATATATTTTGGGTACAGAAGGAAGATAACTGGATTTTGTTACCAAGTAGTGGACTAAGACAGAGTTTATTATTGTTTCCAAACATGTTATGCCCCTCCCTGTGGAACAATTTTACTTCCCTGTCCTGCTGATGTCAGGCTTGGTCATGTGAGTTGCTTGGACAGTAAAAAATGAGTCCAAGTAAAATATGTCACTTCTGAAGAGAGAAGCTTTAAGAATCACTGCAATCTAGCAACTCTCTTCTTTCTCTCTGCCACAAGCCCAGCAGTGCTCCACATAAGGTTTGCTTTGTTGGCTTAAGTTTCCAGAATAAAAACGTTGTGAAACTTAGCCATAGGCAATGAATGACTCACGATTAGCATGTAGCATGAGTAAGCAATGAAGCTTTCTTTTTGCTGTAAACCACTGTAATTGTGATTGGGATGTTGGATGTAGTATAACAGCCTAAGCTGGCTTACACAGGTGAGGACAAAGAGATATGACTGATGACCACTGTTCCTAATAGAATGACCCAAGAGACAGTACTATTAGATATATTTGATTACTTTAGTTCAGTAGAAAGCTCTGACTATAGAATAATACAAAAATCATTCTGTGTACGTGTGTGGTTTATAACTTACATGATGGGTGCTGAATTTTATATTTGAGAACAGCTGCAAGAAAAAGAATTCCACATGGTACTAGGGGAGCCCAGAAGAGAAAGCAATCATTCAGTTGAAGAAAAATTTAAAAATCCATTTAAGAAAAGAAGAGGGTGAGACATAATCTGTGCTACAATCTGGTGAAATGTTAGAGTCACAATTCTTCCACAACAAATGGTAGATTTCCAACATGACAGAGAAGATGATAAAGGAGTCTTTGACATCACAATCATGTATTTAACGATCATATCGCATAAGGGCAAATGGCCATGAACCAACATGACTTACTTGGAATAGCTGCATCACAAAGCTGTTAAATTTGCATCACCACATATTTCTAAAGCGAAAACACAAAACTAATCCTTAAAACTCATTCCCAAAGCAGAAGTTTGAACTTGTAATAAACAAGATCCATATATGTACATGTCAAAAACAAGGTAGTGAATATCTGGCCCAGAGAAGACAGGGATACAGGTTATATCATCAAAAGGAATGTTCATTCCCTCACTGTGACATTTGAGTAAAAGAAAAATTGTGACAACTTGAACATCAACTCTGTCTTACAGAGGAAAAATTTCCTAAAACTCCCACATAATATAATTATGGAGGCCAGGAAGGCAGTCCTACCCTCTCAACTTGTTAATATTGAGGAGGAGAGAGACCAATGGTAAGAGTCTGAGATTGTGTTGCAGCTGTTACAGCTGTGGCTGTTTTTGTTGCTGTTACTACTGTTGGTATTTTAGGTACAGATCTTTCTCCTCTAATCGCTGATTCATTGAGTCACTGTCCATTGTCTGGAGGCATTTTATTGTGGTTGGACAAAGGCTATGCTTTGAACGTAGTGAGTAAGAAGAAGTAAAGAAGCAATGACGTTTGGACTTTGGATTTTACATCCCCCCAAGGCATTTATTCAACATGTGGCCAGAAGGCATGCCTTTGAATATGCAAAATGATTTCTATATTGCTCATATAACACACCTGAGAAGGTGGTAGGTGTTGAAGATTGCCTCCAAATGCTCACCTACAGGAAAGAAACTGACAATAAGGAATACCAAAGCTGCCAAGAATAGGAAGCACAAAACAGTACAGCTTTTTAATGATGTATAAACTTAATTAGAAATTTCTTTCCAGCTTATTACTAAGAATATTATATTCAACCTATAGTACACCAAAAGATTCTCAAATAGTACACTCAATATACATCACACTTTTTAATACTATGATACGTTGCATAAATAAAACTAGTTTAAAGCATTGGGATATGAAAGATTCCAATTCTCTTAGCTAATAATACAGGAGTCACAAACTTAAATAACTGTAGGAATGAGTCAGGGAGAACCTCAGGGTTGGGGAGACAACACAACGTATTGGAGAGTATCAAATCAAAATGCACACATCCCATCTAAAGCGGTGGTTACCACAAAACTCCATCAAGTATTCCCTTATAGAAAAGTAAGCCCAGTTCAGTCATCTGATTTTCCAGGACAAGTCAGAAATCCAGAATTTTATGTCAAATTCCTTGTTTTTTAAATGATACCCACTAATTCAAAGAAGTAATAATAACTTAAACCCTGTGAATGGCAACAATGTATGTGCTCAACAAACATCTCTGCAGGACAGACTGGCCCAAAGACCCAAGTTTCCAGCTTCTGGGCTACCACTGTTGATCCTCTCCACTCTGCAGTTATAGCCCTTTCTCAGATACCAAAGAACACCAATGAAATGGGAGTTTCTTTTTGTTTGACCTAAAACTAAAGTTTAGATTAAAGGAAAAATAGACATTTTGTCATCAAGTACCATGACCATAAAATTCCTATTTTACAAGTAACATGTTTGGGGTGGGCTAGTCTTTTGGAGCTATTGTTAAATTTAAAGTAGGAACCAAATGTTATTTACAGAACTATTTTGCTGGGAGCACGATGTAGCAAGTATACACATAACTAGGATTTAAGAGAGATTCTAGGCCTGACTCTGCTGTTTTCCTCTCCAGAGTGAATAGTTGGGATCTAGGATAAACTGAAAGACAGAAGTGACTAATCATCTATAATCTGAGGTTTTTCCTATGCTTACTGGGTGATTGCTACTTGGAGGTTTGTTGCAGTGAGTTGGGGTACAGGATTCAGAGCAATGGATCAATCTATGGTCACTATTTTCCATGGTGTGGCCAAAAAAAAAAAAATAGTAGGAAAAAAAGGAAAATGGGTTTAGGAGTGGCTCCCTGCAGATGTTTGAATAGCTTATAGGAGATGAAAATGTTATACCTACTTGTGTCCCTGGGGGACAGAATGAGAAACCAGGGACAAACTTCGCAGGAAGGTAGAGATACCCAAAGGTGGACTTGAGTTGTCAGCTTCAATTCATATTATTTCCTGAAGTTGAAAATATACCTCATTATTCACAGATTCCCTATCTGTGAATCCACCTACTCACTAAATTTATTTGTACCTTCCAAATCAATACTCATGGTGCTTTCACAGTCATGGTCATTCCCAGGCATAGGCATGCACAGAGCTGTATCTCAGTCACCTGCACGCATATTCCCAGCTGAGGTAGAACAAGGCACCCTCCTGCCTTCTGCTTCAGCTCTCATACTGTAAACAAGTAGTCTTTTCATGGTCTATTTAGTGCCACATTTTTCAAATTTGTGTCCTTTTTTGGAGGGATTTCGCTGATTAAAATTTGCCCCAAGCATACTGCTGAAGGGCTGTCTAGCATTCCTAGTCACAAAAAGGCTGTGATGTGCCTTACAAAGAAAACACATGTATTAAAGGAACTTCCTTGAGGCATGGGTTATAATGCTTTTGGCCATGAGTTCAAAGTTAATGAACCAACATTACATATTAAATAAGGTGCTTTAAACAGAAAAACACATAAAAGAAAATTATGTATTGATTGGTTTACAAAAATGTTGTGACCAGAAGCTGGCAGGAACCTAACCCCATATTTCTCCTAGGCGCAATGATTTTATATACACTAATTTAGCATTCAAGGCAACTTTAAAAAAAGATAAGTACCATAAATACAAGAATTATTAAATAGCAATTTGATAATCTCTTAAGAATGATGTCATGCAGAGGTTTCACACCTCAGATCAAAGGACAACAACAACAACAAAATCATGCAGTGTCCTTTTCAGCCTCAAATTCTAGTACTCATTGAAGAGCTGATTCAGACCTCAGATGGTGGTTTGATTAATCTTTCACATCTTTGACCTCTTTCACCTCTCAAATACAATGATTCTACAATTGTTCAGGGAGCTGATTCAATCTCAGTTTCCACTTGTACATATTATGAAAATGGCAAAAAATAATACCTTAGATCTCTTCCCAGCTCTAAAATTCTATAATCCAAGAAAAAGATTTTCCTAACACTTTCTTAGAAAAGTATACATTTTGCCATTAAGTACCATGATCATAAAGCTTCCCCTTCTAACATCAAATTCTATTTCAAATTTTTTACTCTCCATTCAATATTTTATTTATAGCAATCACCAATTGCTATTTCTTATTTATGATTTTTTTAATTGGTTACTGTCTTTAATTGGTTGGAAGGGGAAAAGCCTCCTAAAGTTTTCCTTCATATCAAATATTTCATACTTTTAAAGAATGCTTGGAATCCCTTTGATCCCCCCACACTGCCTTTACTCATTCAAAAGAACTGGATCCAGAATGTTGTAATGGACCATGTGCCATGCACCTGCTGTCTTAAACCAAATGGATAATAAGTTGATAAAACCCTACAGTGCATCCCTATGAATATGAAATTAGCCTTGAAGTAACAAGCCTTGGTTTCCTGTAACCCTAATTTTAGGACAAGCATCTTAGCCTCCTGAGTGGTTTTCTAGAAAAAACTCAGAATCACATGTGGTTACTTTTGAATCAGTCCATGAATCTGCCTGAACTGAGTAAGCACACAGCCTATCAAGTGATCTGGGCAGCAACCCAGCTTAACCATTTTCCTTATTCTTGAGGGTTTTTTTAAAGGACCAGATCTGAAATTGTGTGATTATCTGCATAATTTAATATTACACATCTACAAAAAAGAAATGAGCTTTTAAGTGTGAGTGCCTCTAAGGAAGAAGAATCAATACACAACAAAGAAAGAGGCCAAACTACAGTGAAAGGGAAAAAAAGAGAGAGGGTTAAGGCTGTATCAGAAGTAAAATAGGATTGAAGAATAAGAATCAATAAAATAATTCAAATAAAGCAACTCAAATTGTTTCAGCTATGTTTCTCTTCCTCCATTAAGCTCTTAGAGTAACTTGGTCATAATATTATCATTAAGTATCTCTGAATATCTTAAGGATAACTACATCATTTGAGTCAGTATGATTTAATCATCTCTGAATTCATAAATACATGCTTAGGATGCAGGTGGTTGTTCATAAATGTTGAGTTTAATTAAAGAAGGCTGCTATTATTTTGGTTATTCATACCACTACTTTTCAAAAACTTATGACTCTCAAAGGAAGCAGCAGGGTCTTAGATCAGAGCATGTGAGTGGCCCAATGTGTAATGTCTTGCCAGCCTGGGGTGATAGGACGGGTGAAAAACAAAAGCCAAAAATACTAGTAGAAATGTAAATAGAAATGCATCATCCTTTCTTCCCTAAAATAAGATTTATTGATTTGTTCTTAAATGTACCCAAGTATATTTGTCTTCACCTAGGAACTCGAACAGATTTTTGAGAGAACATTGGTAAGCTTAATATTATCCAGTCTAAGATTTAAGTTTTACAGCTATGGTGATTTCATTTTATCATGAAACCAAAAATAATAGAAAACCTCTTATGCTATGCTCATGGGCATCAGTAAAGTCCAAAAGTATTTGTCTCTTATTTCCCCTAACTTACCTAAAACTAAGTTGTCTTATGCCATTAACAAATTATAATAAAATCTTTATCATCAATTTAATCAATTAATTTTATAAATAAAATTTAAAATAAGATGAAATGCAGCTGTTCACATCACAGATGTACCTTATTATATTCAACAACAAATACTTCCTAAATAACTACTATATACTAGGTGAGTGAGGCAATAGGATGATTGGTAAATCATAATCTCTACCCTCAGAGAGATTACAGTCTTGTCAGAAAGATAAACAATTATATAGTGTGGTATAATATAATCTCCTAAATACTATATCAGAAGTAAGCATGGAATGGTAGAATGGGGGAGATGGTTGGGTACATGTGAGGGGAACATAACCTAGATTGGAGTAGAATTAGATCAGTCTCTAATGTAACAGTGATTCTCAAATTTTTATGTAAATCATAATTACCTGGAAGGCTAATCTAAACATCGGTTGCAGGGCTCTACCTCCAGATTTTCTGCTTCAGTAGATCCAAAGTGAGGTCAAAGGATTGGTAGTTCCAATAAGTTCCCAGGTGAGATTAATTCTGCTAGTCTGGAGACTATACTTTGAGTTCAGTTGCCCTCAAATAACCCAATTGTAGAAAATTGTTAACAAATTTACAAATGCAGTCTCAGGAGCCTATACCTTGCCAAACAGTAAAAGCAAATTAATAAATTTATTAGGACATGATAAAAAATATTATAATAGAGATATTTAGAAGTCTCCTCAGAAAGACAAAAAAATCATCTAAATCATAATGGTGAGGGATGTCAAAAAATGTTCCTAAGGTAAGATGATATTTGGGTTGCTTTGAAAGAAAGAATTACTATATAGAAGAGGAAAAACATTTCAGGCACAAAATATTGTATGTGAGAAGAGTCAGAGAGACCTGGGTTGGACCCACTTTCACTTATTCTAAGAGCATCCATCAAGTTTCTTATCCCTTAGTAAAATGGGTCTAACAGTAGTAAGTTTACTAGGTGGAACTGTTGTGATTACATGAAATAACATATGTAAATTTGCAAAACACAATGTCAGGGTCAGAATATATGATCAGCAAATGCTGGCTACTCTTATTGAAGACGATGAAGTTATTATTGTTGCTTTTGTTTCTACAAAACAAAACTTTATGGCTATAAAGTATTGTGAGCCATGCCAGATGCTACATATAGGTCCTATGACTAAAGTGTAACAAGTAAAAGTTGAAGATAGAGACTTGTAAGATCCATTTCATGAAGAGCTTCATGTGTGCTAAAGCTAAATGGCTTGAAAATTTTCATGAAAGTTGTAAAAATCCATTGAAAGGTTTTAAGCAGGGAATCTGCAAAGATCAGAGGTACATTTTAGAAGGATCATTTCTAGGTGGATTCATGGGTGCTAGACAAGGAAGAAGAAGACTACTTGGGAAGCCACTGAATAATCCAACCTAAACTAAGCCAATGACAATAACAAACCTGAAGAGTCAGAGATGGATTCAACGGTACTTGCATTATACATGGAGAGGAAAGGTAGGTAAGATAGGGTAAGATGGAATGGTTAAAGATGACTTGCAAGTTTCTCCTGAATCTGAAAAAAGAGAAAAGAAAGCTCAGTTAGAATACACCCTCACACCATACACAAAAATAAACTCAAAATGGCTTAAAAACTTAAATATAAGACATGACACCATAAAACACCTAGAAGAGAACATAAGAAAAACATATTTGACATAAATCATTCTAATGTTTTCTTAGGTCAGTCTCGCAAGGCAATAGAAATAAAAGCAAAAATAAACAAATTGGACCTAATCAAACTTATAAGATTTGCTCAGCAAAGAAAACCACAAACAAAATGAAAAGACAACCTACAGACTGGAAGAAAATATTTGTAAATGATGCAACTGACAAGGGCTTAATTTCCAAAATATACAAACAGCTCATACAACTCAACAACAAAAAATACAAACAACCCAATAGAAAAATGGGCAGAAGACCTAAATAGACATTTCTCCAAAGAAGACATACAGATGTCCAATGGGCATATGAAAAGACACTCATCATTGCTAATTATTAGAGAAATGCAAATCAAAACTGCAATGAGGTATCACCTCACACTGGTCAGAAGAGCCATCATTAAAAAGTCTATAAATATTGGAGAGGATGTGGAGAAAAAGGAATGTTCTTACACTGTTAGTGGAAATGAAAATTGGGTCAGCCACTATGGAAAACAGTGTGGAGGTTTCTCCAAAAACTAAAATAGAGTTACTGCATGATCCAGCAATCACACTTTTGGGCATATACCCAGACAAAACTATAACTTGAAAAGATATATGCACTCCTATGATCATAGTAGCACTATTTACAATAGCCAAGACATGGAAACAACCAAATGTCCATTGACAGATGGATGGATAAAGAAGATATGATATATATATATATATATATATATATATATATATACACACACAATGGAATATTACTCAACCAGAAAAAACAATGAAATAATGTTATTTGCAGCAACATGGATGGACCTAGAGATTATTATACTAAATGAAGTAAGTCAGACAGAGAAAGATAAATATCATACGATATCACTTATATGTGGAATCTAAAATACAGCACAAATGAACATATCTACAAAACAGAAAGAGACTCACAGACATAGAGAACAGACTTGTGGTTGTCAAGGGGGAGGGGGAGTAGGGGAGGGAAAGATTGGAAGTTTGGGATTAGCAGATGCAAACTAGTATATATAGGATGGATAAACAACAAGGTCCTACTATATAGCACAGGGAACTATATTCAATATCCTGTGATAAACCATAATGGGAAAGAATATGAAAAAGAATATATATGTATAACCGAATCATTTGCTGTACAGCAGAAATTAACACATTGTAAATCAACAGTACTTCAATAAAATATTTAAAAAAGAAAAAAGAAAAGAAAGCTCGGGGTTTTGAGCAAAATTACATTTAAATTTATTTATACATACTTAGTGAGTCACACCTATTGTGTTAATAATCAAAGACACAACATGAATGCAAAAGGCAAAGAAAAATGAATCAAACAAATAGATGTCATTAAAAGTTCATGAACTGCACAAAAATATCAACCTTTCTTGTCTTAGAAATAAATCTTTGTAATTACATCTCAAATTGCAAGCACAAAATGAAGTGTTTCAGTATCACTGACAATAAACATTGAGTAAATGTACTTAAAAGAAAAAAAAAATAATCAACATCAGATTTGACCATTTTCCACCCACCCACCCCTGCCATTCCTTTTTGCCTTGTCTGCACCAGCCTCTACCCTCATCATCACAATGTATGTCCTTGACTTACAAATCTCTGTGTTGAGCAAGCTTGGCCTATCCCTATTTACATAGGTCACTGAATACTGCAAAAATTCTAGATGACATTTTGTTGCAAGGCTTCTTTTTCTTTTTTGGGTCATGGGCAACTTCAATGATCTGATAAAAGCTATAGATAGACCCTCTCACCAGAGAAGAAATGAGGTACAAAATTTGCATTAAGATACAAATTTTTCAGTGGTTCAAAGCTCTGAAGGGTATATAAAATTCCTATTTTTGGAATTGTTGCTATGGAGAATAAAACATATGTCCGTTACAGGACAGACACATGGCCACAGGATAAAGCATTATAAAGAAAAGAAAGTCTTCTGTTATAGCTATACTGAAATCCTCTAAGGCAAAGTTATATAAGGTCTTTAGAATGGATATAAGGGAAATGACCTAGAAAATAAACTTTTCAAATGTGTTTTTTAACAACAGAATAGATCACATACTGATATAAATCAAGGGACCAGGGAAACACCTTGTGATAATACCAAGGGCAAAGCTAAGTAACCTGAATCACAGATAACAGAAATTAGCCTGTGAAGCTTTAATTCCTCCAATTTTTAGAAAAGATGCTACAAATAAGAGAATCATAATTACAACCTTCTATAAAAATTAAATTCTAAAGACTTTAATCATTAAGTACTCATTTCAAATTATATCTAAAGTAGAAAATGTTATTTCAGAAAAGAAATTATCATTAGAGGTGATTCCTTCAGGATACAGTAGAATTACATTTGCTTAGCATTAAGTAGAACCATTTCTATCCAAGTCAAGCACCATTGAAAAGAACCAGGATAAGGGCTAAGGAAAATGTTCACTGATAATTATTTAGCTGTGCAGCCCACATCAATCTATTCCACTTCCCACTCCCAGACACCTTCCAGAGGATGACCCAAAAGTTGCTCCTCCAATATATGTGTTTCTCTTCATCATTCCCAGCACTGCCATTGGCCTCTGCTTAATTTTTTTATGGTCTTCTATACATTCTTTTCACTAGATCACCACTCTTTTTGAATGGGTTCCACTGGTGTAATAAATGTGGACAGAAATGAATAAGGCAGGTCATATTTCCCTTTACTGCTCTTTCACTTCATTCTTTACAACATTGCACACAAGTTTTTACATGCACACAAGATTTTAGTGAAGCCTTGGGAATAGATGCAGGGAATATTGAAAAAGAAAAAATTAAATTCTCTGACATTACTTTTCCTGTAGTCAATGAGGACATCATCTAACAAGTATAAACCTTTACCCTCTGTGACTATTCCAAGTTGCTAAATGTACTCCCCAATCCTCAAGTCTACCTTACTAATACTCTACTTGTTCCATAAATAACAGTCTTTCCTCCTTTTAATCTCCGTCCTCTTTGAGGAAGCCTTTCCACAAAACACAGTGGTTGATTCATGGCAATAGTTCATCTCCCAGGCCTGAGAAAAATGCTCAAGGGCCAGCAAGAGAAGGGCCAACGTGGCTTTGGTGGTCATGTTCTACAGAACTGTCAGGATGTGAGTATTGCTTTGAGCCTGGGCTCACTTGACATCTCTTTACCAGTGTGGCCTCAGATAGGCCTTGTTCCTCCAGTTGTCAAGCAGGTAACGGTTATATTAATCACCATACCCAACATAACACACATATTCATACCCCAGGTAAAGATGACTATTCCTCAGGGACAGCACAGTCCAGATCCATGAGGAAGATAAGCATGTCTCCAATTGCCTGATGATCTGTGTGGCTGCCAGCCTATTTTATTATGAAGGGCAGTGTATGTTCCTTTAATCACACCCCTAGTTTCAAATTTTGCCCTCTCTGGTTTGATGAAGATAAAAACAAGGTCCAAACCGTATACTTCTTAATGGTTATTTTCTTGATTCACAAGTTTTTATCCAATGTTCTGAAATAATCACTTTCAAAAGCCTGATTTAAAATCATGAGCAAGGCATCTTTCTTGGTCCCATTCTCAGTGTAGGTATGAGTTTGAGGAGTCACGTGTGAGTGCAGGTTCAGTTATGCTAATATCTATTAAATTTTTATCTAGTCATTATGACTAGATGAAATGTTTCTTCAGATGAGTAACACAATGAACTTACTCCCCTTAGGATGGGCACATTATTTCATTGTTTCTGTATTCATTAGACCACCCTATTTTATATGAATATCCACATTTTTCAATGTTCTCACCTTCTCTGAGGCACTTCACTCTCATCTTGTGTCTTCTTTCTGCTATGTGCTTGAAGAGTTTGCCATCATCTCCTCCCTCCTCTACCTCCAACTTTGCAAACCAGGATCGTTAATTTAAATACAATGATTGTCAGAATGAGCCTTATGCTCCTGCTAGTCTCTATAGATTAGTAAAATTATATTGGCTCATGGAAAGGAAAGCAAAAGAGAATTCACTTTGTCCAATCAATTTTAAATTAAAGGAAAACACACAATTGAGGCTAACAGGTTAATTATTTAAATGAATAAATATAGTAAGAAATAAAGAAGCACAATTCACTTAAAAGCTACTAGAAATTATTATTATAATTCAAATGATAATGAAGGTAAGCTATTCAATTTACACGTGTATTACATGCTTAGGAAAATTAATTTCTCAGTCAACAAATGACAGAAACATAAATTTGAGAGCTATGTAAATGAAAACGATATCAATAAATAAGAATGTTGTCAATCACTGTAAAAGCTCTGAGATGAGCTTTTTTAATTTTGTATGAGCAGATACTTCCCAAGTTCAAAAATGCCAAAATATTAACTGTGCTTTTTAATTACACAATATCTTATAATTCATGGAAGGAAAAATTGAAGACTCTAATAAATTTCATGTAAATTCTAACTGCTTGACCTAAATTCTCCAGACCCAGTGGAAGATGATCATAAAATAGCTAAAATAAAAACTTAATCTCCAAATCTGAATCACTGTAACTGAATCTTCATGGAAAATATTTAGCCATATTAACATTATATAAAGGAAAGATATTATTAATTCAGTTTCTACCTTTTAAACACTAATTATTAAAAACTGATTTACCCCACATAAACATATACTCATTCTTAATTGCTTGGCTTTTGGAATACTTTTTATTTTAAAATTATGATTGCAATAGCACATATTAACATACATTTCTAATTCAGCAATAGTGTCCCAAAATCCTAACCAGAAGGATAAAAAAAAGGCAGAATGTATAATTTTATCATTTCATTTCAAAGCAAAGTTCAACTGTCTTTTTAAAGCAAGGAAGTGAAACAGACATGTAGTCTCTGGTATGGTTAGATTCCCATTTGTAGTTAGTTATGCCTTTGAACTCCACCCTGTTGCCAGATCCATTACGTGGGGAAATAGCTGAATGACCAGGAAAATATTTAAGCGACCTGAGGTCCCTGAATGCTAAGGCAAAATGGGAACTTGAAAAGAATTTGTCAATTTGATTCCAAAACACAAAAGTAAAAGGAGAGCAGCTGACTGGGAGAAAGGAGCTGGAAAGAAAAAAAGTGGCTGACATTATTTCTAAACAATAAATTCTATAATGGAAGAGAACTATTGGACATTGATAAATCTGAATTATTGCACTTACACTTGTATAGAAATATTCGCCAATGTTTTTAAAGGATAGACAAGGCCAGTCGTGGAAAGACGTAATTAAGTGTCACTGTCCTGAGAGGTTGTGTGTTATGTGTTCTAATCTCAATTGCTCCAAATTGAAGATGAGCTGTTATATTGAGGCATCAGACAGAGCTCCATTATTTTACATTAACTGTGAAAAGTCCTGCTTAATTGTCCTAAAAATCACTAAAGTATCAAAAGCTGTCGCTTTTCCAAGTCTTTGGGGACTCATTGAGTAAATCTGTATCTATATTATCTAAGCTACAACTACTTGCACTGTCTATTTTGGGACTTTTCTAATTCCAACACACCACTGAAGGGCAGTGCAACAGCTGCTACTGTAGCTGCTCATGGTGTAGATGCATTCTAGTTTTAAAGAGAGGTAATAATAAAGATTTGTTTCCTAATACTGTTCTTGATGATGTCCAACATTTTTTTGGCATTTTGACACTGAAGTTCATCAGGAAGCTGAAAAATATTAATTTAACCAGATATTAAAATACATTATAAAGCTAGATCGATTTAAGGTGAAGTACTCTCACAAAATTTAAAAGTTGTAGTTTCATTATATTAGTATGAAATATCATAGCTCAGAACTAGTAGATCTGATCATATAAAAAAGCATATGTAAGATCATATATAATATCAATATATAATAAAGAAGTCATCAAAAATCATAAAGGGGAGACTTCTGCTTCCAGAAACATGGTGTTGACATTCTTTTATCTATTCCCCCAATAAGTAAAACTAAAAACCTTGGACATTATATACAGAACAAATGTAATAAGACTCCGAAATTTTGAGAGAAGAAGGCAGCTCAGCTAGGAACCTTGTGACCCAAGGAACAGCACTGTGTTGAGTCCCTTGAGTTTCCTTTCTGCTTCACATATCCCATACTTGGAGATAAAGAAGACAAGTCAGAAACATAAATAAGTAAAAACAAAAATGGCATAACAAAAGCCTGCTCTTTCTAGGCAAGGATTGGGAAAGGGGCAGCCTACCAAGACAGAAATCATTTAGACAATAAAGGCACTAGTGCACCAAACACACACAAAATCCTATGGCTCCACTTCTACCAGTGCCAAGCAAGGCTGAGTGGGAAACCTAGACTTTCACACTCGCCTGGCTGTAATGAGACACTTCACCCCACTCTTCCAGGATGGTGTCAGAGAAGGCTGGATAGGAGACAGGACATTCATCCCATCAGGCAGTAACATGCCTCACCTCCTGCCAGAACATGGACTTCCATTCCCACTTGACAGTAACAAGGATCCCCTACAGCTCTCTGCTGGGGTGGTGTCAGAGAAGTCCTAGTGGAGAGTCAACTTTCATTATCTCCCAGCAATAAAGAGGCCATAAACACCTGGCATCCATAGAAACCAAGTGGGGAACCGTAATGAGGCACACTCATTACTCCGTTCAAAGAAGTCTCAAGGAAAATCAAAAATTTCTATTAAATGAATGAAAATGGTAATACAACACACCAAAATTTGTGTTACACAGCTAAATCAGTGTTGAGAGGGAAATTTAAAGATCTAAATGCTTACATTATAGAACAGAAAAAAGTCTCAAATCAACAATCTAGCTCATACCTCAAGAACCCAGAAAAAGATCAAAGTAAACCTAAAGCAAGAAGAAAAAAAGAAATTGAAATTTAATACAGAAAAAAGTAGAAAAAAAGTTAAGAAGACAAAGAGTTGGTCCTTTGAAAAGATCATCAATATTGACAAAATTCTAGCAAGATTGACAAAGAAGAAAAGAGAGAAGACACACATTACAAATACCAGGATTGATGTAGTGGATAACACTACAGATCCTATAAACATCAAAAAGATAATAAGAAATAATACACACATCCATATGACAACTTACATGAAATGGGTCAGTTCCTCAAAAAGCACAAACTATCACAATTCACATACTATGAAACAGACAATTTTAATAGCTCTATAACTATTATGGAAACTGAGTTTATAATTTTAAAACTCCCCCAAAAAGGGCTCTCCTGGCACAGATTATTTCACTGGGAAATTCAACCAAATATTTAAAGAAGAATTAACACAAATTCTACACAATTTCTTCCAGAAAGGAACACTTCTCAATTCATTTCATGAAGCTAGTATTATCCTGATATGAAAACTAGAAAAAAATATAGTACAAAATAAGAAAACTATGGACCATTATTCCTTGTGAATATAGATACAAAAATTCTTGAATAAATATTGGCAAATAGACTACAGCAATGTGTAAAAAGAATCAGGTACCCAGGACCAAGTGGAGTTTATTCCAGGGATGAAAGGCTGGCTGAACATTTGAAAATCAATTAATGTAATCCATCACATCAACAGGCTAAAGAAAAAAATCTCATGATTCTATCAATTGATGCATAAAAAATACTTGACAAAATTAAAATTCTTCATTATAATGAAAAAGATGGTAATAAAAGGGAACTTTTTTAACATGATAATAAGCATCTACAAGAAAACCTACAGCTAACCTTCTTAACAGTTAAAGACTGAATGCTTTCCCCCTAAGATCAAGAACAAGACAAGAAAGGATGTCTGTTTCACTATTCTTACTCAGTATAGTGCTGGAAGTTCTAAAAAGTACAGTAAGGCAAGTGAAAGAAACAAAAGGCATACAGCTTGAAAAAGAAGAAATAAAACTGTCCCTATTTGCAAATGACAAGATTATCTGTGTAGAAAATCCCAAGGAATCTACTGAAACCTCCTAATAGTAATAAGTAAATTCAGTAAGGTCACAAGATAAGCGAACAAAAACATTTTTATTTCTACATCCTAGAAATGAAAGAGGGTATATCACTACAGACCCTATAGCAGAGAAAGAAAGAAATCAGGAAAAAACTCAAGTCAGAAAAAAAGGTAGGTAAGTTACTCCTCAGATAAGGTGGCTCCAAAGCAAAAGCATGTTTGAGAAGTGTTTGAGAATAAAGAAACCAAACATAGAGAATGAGTGCTCATATCCCAGTGTAGATATGTTTCTTAAATTTATACCAGCTTTTTGTAGCTTCTCTCCAGTGCTCATATCCCCACTATTGTCCTCTGCCTCTAGTAGGATACAGATGCAGTAGTGGAGAAATACAGTAATTAAGGGACAAGTGGACTTTTCTAATAGAATTTCAGGGAGGTGCCAAGGATGGTAACCTGAGAGCTAGTAGCAGTGTGTCTCAGGAACACTCACCCTTCTTATCATAGAGAGGAAACTGGAAGGGTCACAGTCCAGCAGTTGCAGGGCCAATGAGAAAAGAATGGCAGTGTTTATAACTTGCATTCTGACTGCAAGTACAAGCCAATGTGGCCTAAGGAAATTCTTTTCACATGTTGAATTACAAAAGATGGGGTAAAATATTATCTGCTAGGGCCCGTATTCAGGTGAGGCTGAGTCATGTAAGTGCAGGATTGATTGCTTTCTTTACTTAAAATTTTGATATTTTGTTCAATTTGAATCTTTGTTGCATAATTTTGATTTTTTAAACGTATTACATTTAAAATTCTTTCTCTTGACTGCTGAGTTTTTTGGTGGCCCCCTAAATTTTGCACCTAAGGCAAGTGTCTCACTCATCTCACCCCAGACCAGACCCTGTCGTCTGCAACAGGTGGGCCAGCAGACACATATAGATCCCAGGACAGAACCAATGGGAAAGTGTCAAAAGAAAGAAAATGAGAAAAGGAATGAAAAAAAGCCAACAAGGTTAACCTGAACACTTGAGAAGAAAACATAATGGGAGCGTACCTGCCAGTTATGGAATTTCTACCCTCAAAGGCAGATTTTAATGCAGAATCCCATTTGTTCAGGCTCTGGAAGACAACAGTAAGAACTACCATTTAATGAGGGCTTATATAATGAGGGGCTTTAAGAATCTTATTTATATCTTCATAATTAAGCCTCACTTTTACTCTATTAAATATTAAATATGCATTAATAACCCCCAGTTATGCATATTAGGAAATTTAGGCTCAGTTAAGTACATTTCCCAAGGTCATGAAGTTTGTAAGTGGAGGAGCGTGATCAGGACCTATGTCTATTTGAATGCAAAATTCCACAGTCCTAACCTCTGCCCCACACCAACCTACTAACAGAGATAAGAGAGTATAAGAGTCAACAGGAGTTGCAGAATGAGGGCTGAATAATAAAAATTCAGTGTTTACCTTTTGAAAATGTCTTTCCCTCTCCCTAAATAGTGTACATCTAGCACATGTTCCCAAATTGGGAAGAACAAAACCTTGTCTGAACTTCAATCAGTCATAGGCCATGTGCATTCTCAAAGCTGGGGACCATCTAGTTACCCAACCAAACAGGGAAACAAATGCAGAACATAGGGAGAAGTAAGAACTACAAAGTATCAAGGCTTGCTCTGACCCTACCCAATCAGAGGAGACCTAAAATGATCAGTGTAACATTAGCCAGGGAGATTGTTGCGCAGCGCATCAAAGACTTCTGAGGCTTAGGGACTTGATTCTGTTGGTTAGAACACCTGCTAACTCTGCTGGCATAGCAAGAGGAATCCAGGACTGGAAAGTGAGACTATGATATGGTTATAGGATGCTTTTTCTCTTTGTATATCTCGTATGTCTGGACATATCAATACAGCACACTGAAAGCTAAATAAGCTCCACTGAGGCTGACCAAATGAGATCAGTAACTCATCACAGTCCACAAAGACAATTCTTTTTGGCTCTTCAGTCTATATAACATAAAGTGAGTGCTTCTGTAGAAATGTGAATAATTCTGAATAAAGCTATCAGAGAGCATATCCCTATAGTGCCAAAGGGAATTTTTCAAAAGCATCTGTTAGAAATACCAGGATAACAACAACAGTTGGTGCCAAAGCCTTCTGGTTTTGTAGGAAAGAAGTTTAATGTACATCAGAATTTAGATTAATAATAACATTAATTGTTAATATAAAAAAGCTTAGCTATCCAACAATGTAAAGAGTGGAGAATACAGCCTTTGTATTGTTTTAATTAGAAAATTTTATTTATGCAAAAATCCAACTAAAAGGTTAACCACTCATAATGCTTTGTTTTAGTAGTGAATTATTAGAGCTTAGTAAATGTTTATTATAATAATGATAATATCAATTTTAAATTTTCTTAAAAGCAAGTATACTTTGAAATTAAAAGCTACATGGGGTTCTATATATTTTGCTAAAAGGTTAATATCAATTCCTGTTAAGCCACTTCTCTTTTTAAAAAGATTACACTTAAAGAAAGATATTCTTCAGCTTACTCTTGGGGGAAGGAATTGGAAAAAGAGAAGCAAAAAAAACCATGCAGCATATACCATGGAGTAACACTTATTTCAGCTTTACTGCCCCACCCCCTGCTCCCACATAAGAAATCCAGTGTGGCTGGGGTGCCAATGAAATTGAATGCAGACATTTTAAGGTGGTATTCTATAAACAAAGCACAAATTTTCATAAATATCCAGAGTAATCCCATAATTATCAAGTCCTGGTTACAATCCCTGCCAGGGAGACAGGGCTGTAAAAAAACACTGCCATACCCATAGTGCACAGACATGACTAGCAGGTTATCCTCAGTAGGAAAATTACACTCCAAGAAGCTGGAAGTATGTAATCCCAAGGGGCACCATTCACACTGTAGTCATCACAAATGGCAACCCTTGGAGCTGGGCAGTGTACATTCTGCACAGCTGTAGGCTGTGACCCTGGACACACTGGTATCAGAACACTGAAATACATGTCATAAACATAGCTTCTTAAGACGAAATCAGTGCTACTTTAGAAGTGACTTGAGCAAAATAATCAAAGCTTGGCAGGCAAAGCAGAAAGCAGGCTCACTTATTTCAAATCAAGTGTGGGAACATTAAGCTTCTTTCAGAACAGTCAATAGTGCTTAACTTAAAATTTCACTTTCAGCCAGCTTTGATGGCTAAGGTTTGTCCAGTTTGATTTCTATTGACCTTTAATCTCTTCTTCAACTCCTGCTTGTGCCACATCCATCAAATCACCTGATATCAT
This sequence comes from Grampus griseus, assembly GCF_964374135.1. Lineage (NCBI taxonomy): Eukaryota > Metazoa > Chordata > Mammalia > Artiodactyla > Delphinidae > Grampus > Grampus griseus. Next base: position 46,811,491 of record NC_139012.1, read on the forward strand.
GTGCATCCCAATCTAACAACTGACTCAGTCAGCCTGAGAACCCAGTTCACACCAGACCGTCTGCTTAGAAGCCTCAGATAGAGCAGTAGTGCCGGGGGTGGGGGGGGGTGGGGGGAAGAACATACAAATTAATATTTAATGCAGTGTTTTAGAGGTAACCAATATGGTGAAATAGGAAGACCCTGAACTCACCTCCTCTCATGAACAAAGATTACAACTATTTACAGGGCAACTACCTATGAGAATGACCCAAGACTAGCAGAAAAGATTTTCTACAACTAAAGACTTGCTGAACTTAGAGTATCCCAAAGAGGCAAGAGGAGCTAAGACCCCACTTAGGGATGAGACACTAGTGGCAGCCATTTTGGGAGCTCATTCTGCCACAGTAACACCAGTGCTGGCAAGCACAATTTTGGACTCCTCCCTCTAGCATATTAGTGCCAGGGGCTTATCCACTCACCAGGGGGCAAGCACCATTCCTGAGTCTCCCCAGCACCACAGAGACAGCCCATGAGGACTCAACCCTGCTTCCCAGCACACCAGCACCAGACATGCTCTACCCTGGAACACACAGCCAATCATGCAAGAAGCCTACCCTTCCCTCTAGCAGGCCCACAGCCACCACACAAGACATAGCCTCACAACAAACTGGGCAGAGGCCAGGCCTGCCCCACAGTATTTGGCCCTGCCACTAAAGAAGGGTGCACGCAGTTCACAAAGGGAGCATCCCTGGAGCATATAGCTCTAGTGACCAAGGGGAGCATGTTGCTGAGCCCCATAGGACATCACTTAAATAAGGCCACTTCTCCAAAATCAGGAAACACAACCAACCTTCCTAACACATAGAAATAAGCATAGAGTATTGGGAAAAAATGAAGAGACAGCAAATATGTTCCAAATGAAAGAACAAGACTAAATCTCAGAAAAAGAACTAAACAAAGTGGGTATAAGCAATCTACCCAATAAAGAGATCAAGGTAATGATCATAAATATGTTTACAAACATTGGAGAAGAATAGATGAACACTAAAAATTTCAACAAATATGTGAAAATATAAATAAGAACCAAACAGAGCAGAAGAATACAATAACTGAAATAAAAAATACACTAGAAGGAATCAACAGTAGATTAGATGATACAGAGAAATGACTCAGTGAATTGGAAGACAGAGTAATGGAAATCACCAAATGGAACAGAAAATAAGAAAAAAAAATTTAATGAGGATAATTTAAGAGACCTCTGAGACAACATCAAACATTTTAACATTCACATTATATGGGTCCTGGAAGGTGAAGAAAGAGAGAAAGAGGCAGAGAACTTATTTCAAGAAATAATAACTGAAAAGTTCTCTAACCTGAGGAAGAAAACAAATATCCATATCCAGGAAGCACAGAGACCCAAAGAAGATGAACCCAAAGAGGTCCACACCAAGACACAAAATAATTAAAAAGACAAAAATTAAAGATAAAGTGAAAATCTTAAAAGCAGCAAGGCAAAAGCAACTAGTTACATACAAGAGAACTCCGATAAGGCCATCAGGTGACTTTTCAGCAGAAACTCTAAAGGCCAGAAAGGAGTGGCACAATATATTCAAAGTAATGAAAGGGAAAAAACCTACAACCATGAATACTCTACCCAGCAAGATTATCATACAGATTTGAAGGAGAGAGAAAGAGTTTTACAGATAAACAAAAGCTAAATAAGTTCAGCATCACTAAACTGGCCTTACAAGAAATGGTAAAGGGACTTCTCTAAGCAGAAAACAAAAGGTCACAACTAGAAATATGAAAATTACAAAAGAAAAAATTTTCACTGGTAAAGGCAAACATACATTAAAGGTAATAAATCAACCACTTATAAACTAATAGGAAAGTTAAAAGACAAATTAGTAAAATCATCTATACCCATAATAAATAGTTAAGGGATACACACACAAAAAAGATGTAAAATATGATGTCAAAATTATCAAACATGAGGGGGAGTGAAAAAAATAGAGTTGCTAGAATGTGTTCAACTTAAGAGATCATCAGATTAAATTAGTCATATATATATGTGTATATATATATATATATATATGTTATATGTTGTTATATGTGAACCGCAAACCAACCATTTATAATAGATTAACACTAAAGATAGTGATCAAATCCCAGAAGAAGACATCAAAAGAAGAAAGGAATGAAAAAGAACTACAAAAACAATCTGAAAACAATTGACAAAATGGTAATGAGCCCATAGCTATCAATAATTACTTTAAATGTAAATGAACTAAATGTTCCAATCAAAAGACATAGAGTGGCAGAATGGATACAAAAACAAGATCCATATATATGCTGCCTACAAAAGACTCATTTCAGCACCAAACACACACACACACACACACACACACACACACACACACACAGACTGAAAGTGAAAGGATGGGAAAAGGTATTCCATACAAATGGAAATCAAAAGAAAGTTGGAGTAGCTATATTTATATCAGAAAAAATAAAATTTAAAATAAAGACTGTTACAAGAGACAAAGAAAGACATTACTTAATGATAAGGGGATCATTCAAAAAAGAAGATATAACAGTTGTAAATACATATGCACCCAACATAGGAGCACATAAATACATAAATCAAATATTAACAAAAATAGGGAGAAATTGACAGTAATACAATAATAGTAGGGGACTTTAACACCCCACTTACATCAATGGACAGATTATTAAGACAGAAAATCAATAAGGAAACACTGGCCTTAATGACACATTAAGATCTGATGAACTTAAAAGATACATGCAGAATATTTCATCCAAAAACAACAGAATACACATTCTTTTCAATTTCACATGGAACATTCTCCAATATAGATCACATCCTAGACCACAAAACAAGTCTCAATAAATTTAAGAAGGCTGAAATCTTATCAGGTATCTTTCCAGTCCCAGTACTAGACTAGAAATCAACTACAATAAGAAACCTGCAAAAAAAAGAGAAACATGTAGAGGCTAAACAGCATGCTACTGAACAACCAATGAATCACTGAAGAGATCAAAGAGGAAATCAAAAATACCTGGAGACAAATGAAAATGGAACATAATGGCCCCAAATCTATTGGACTCAGCAAAAGTAGTTCTAAGAGGGAAGTTTATAGTGAAACAAGCCTACCTTAGGAAACAAGAAAAATCTCTAACAATCTAATCTTACACCTAAAGGAACTAGGAAAAGAAGAACAAACAAAACCCAAAACTAGTAGAACAACAGAAATAATAAAGATTAGTGGAAGGCTAAAAAAAAAAATTTAGATCAATGAAAGTAAGAGTTGGTTCTTTGAAATAATAAGCAAAATTGATAAACTTTTAGCCAGACTCATCAAGAAAAAGAGAGAGGACCATATAAATATAAACAGAAATGAAAAATGAGAAGTTACAACTGACAACACAGAAATAAAAATGTTTATTAGAGATTACTATGAACAATTATACACCAATATAATGAACAACCTAAAAGGAATGGATAAATTCATAGAAATGTACAATCTCCCAAGACTGAATCAGGAAGAAATACAAAATATAAACAAGTTAATTATTAGTAATGAAATTGAATCAGTAATCAAAAAATTCCCAAAAAACAAAATTTCAGGACCTTCACAGGTGAATTCTGCCAGGCATTTAAAGACATTTAAATTCTACCAGACATTTAAAGAAGAGCTAATGCCTATCCTTCTCAAACTATTTCAAAAAATTCAAGAGGAGGGGCTTCCCTGGTGGCGCAGTGGTTGAGAGTCCGCCTGCCGATGCAGGGGACATGGGTTCGTGTCCCAGTCTGGGAGGATCCCACATGCCACAGAGAGGCTGGGCCTGTGAGCCATGGCCGCTGAGCCTGCACGTCCAGAGCCTGTGCTCCGCAACAGGAGAGACCACAACAGCGAGAGGCCTGCATACCGCAAAAAAAAAAAAAAAAAAAAATTCAAGAGGAAAGAATGCAACCAAATTCATTTTATAAGGCCAGCATCATGCTAATACAAAAACCAGACAAAGACACCAAAAAAGAAAGAAAGAAAGAAAATGACCGACTAACATCACTGATGAACATGGGAGCAAAAATCCTCAGTAAAATATTTGCAAATCAAATTTAATAATACATTAAAAGGATCATACACATGATCAAGTGTGATTTATCCTACAGATGCAAGGATGGTTCAATATCTGCAAATCAGTCAATTTGAAACACCACTTTAACAAACTGAAGAATTAAAATCATATGATTATCTCAATAGATGCAGAAAAGGCTTTTGACAAAATTACATCCATTTATGATAAAAAATATTCTCAACAAATTAAGTGTAGAGGGAATGTACCCCAAAGTAATAAAGGTCATACATGACAAACCTACAGCTGACACCATACTCAATGGTGAAAAGTTGAAAGTATTTCCTCTAAGATCAGGAACAAGACAAGGATACCCAGCATCACCACTTTCATTCAACATAGTATTGTAAGTTCTAGTCACAGTAGTCAGACAAGAAAAACAAATGAAAGGAATACAAATTGGAAAGAAAGAAGTAAAACTGTCACTGTTTGTAGACTACATGATATTATATATTGAAAATCCTAAAGACACCACCCAAAACTACTAGAGCTCATCAATTAATGTAAAGTTGTAGGATACTGAAATAATATGGAGAAATATGTTGTATTTCTATAAACTAACAATAAACTGTCACAAAGAGAAATTAAGAAAATAGTCCCATGTACACTGTATCAAAAAGAATAACGTACCTAGGAATAAATCAAAATAAGGAGGTAAAGGATCTGTACTCAGAAAATTATATGACACTGATGAAAGAAATTAAAGACATGTGCTGCATTGGTGGTATAGTGGTGAGCATAGCTGCCTTCCCAAGAAATTGAAGATGTCACAAACAAACGGGGAAATATACCATGCTCATGGCTTGGAAGAATCAATAGTGTTAAAATAATTGTACTACCCAAGGCAATCTACAGATTCAATGCAATCCCTATCAAAAAAACCAATGATGCTCCTCACAGGACTAGAACTAATAATTCTAAAATATGAATAGAAACACAAAAGACCAAGAATAGCTAAAACAATCAAGAAGGCACAACAAAGGCGGAGGTATCACTCTTCCTGATTTCAAACTATACTATAAAGCTACAGTAATCAAAACAGTATGATACTGGCAAAAAATGGACACATTAATCAATGAAACTGAAGGGATTTCCATAATAAACCTATATAAACTTATATGGTCAATTAATTTACAACAAAGAAATCAAAATTATACAATGGAGAAAAGACCACCTCTTCTATAAATTATGTTGGGGAACTGGACAGCTATATGCAAAAGAATCAAACTGGACTACTTTCTCACACCATATAAAAGATAAACTTAAAATGGATTAAGCACTTAAATGTAAGACTTAAAACCATAAAACTCCTAGAAGAAAACAAAAGCAGCATGCTCTCTGACATCAGTCTTAGCAATATTTGGGGGGATCTGTCTCTTCAGACAAGGGAAACAAAAGTGAAAAAATAACAAATGGGACTACAGAAAACTAAAAAACTTTGGCACACCAAAGGAAAATATTAATAAAATGAAAAGGCAACCTACTGAATGGGAGAACATGTTTGCAAACAGTACATCTAATAAGGGATTAATATCCAAAATTTATTAAAAAACCAACACAGTCAACATCAAAAAAAAAAAATTAAAAAACAGGCAGAAGACTTGAACAGGTGTTTTCCAAAGAAGATATACAGATGACCAGCAGACCTAGATGCTCAATATCTCTAATCATCAGCAAAAAGCAAACCAAAACAGAATGAATTACCACCTGAAACATGTCAGAATGGCTATCATCAAAAAGACAACAAATAAGACAGGAGAAGCAAAAAGAACTACAATCCTGCAGCCTGTGGAATGAAAAACACATTCACAGAAAGACAGACAAAATGAAAAGGCAGAGGACTATGTACCAGATGAAGGATCAAGAAAAAAAAAACAGAAAAACAATTAAATGAAGTGGAGATAGGCAAACTTCCAGAAAAAGAATTCAGAATAACGATAGTGAAGATGATCCAGGACCTCGGAAAAAGAATGGAGTCAAAGATTGGGAAGATTCAAGAAATGTTTAACAAAGACCTAGAAGAATTAAAGAACAAACACCTAGAAGAATTAAAGAACAAACTAACAGAGATGAACAATACAATAACTGAAATGAAAAATACACTAGAAGGAATCAATAGCAGAATAAATGAGGCAGAAGAATGGAGAAGTGACCTGGAAGACAGAATGGTGGAATTCACTGCTGCAGAACAGAATAAAGAAAAAAGAATGAAGAGAAATGAAGACAGGCCTAAGAGCCCTCTGGGACAACATTAAATGCACCAACATTGGCATTATAGGCATCCCAGAAAGTGAAGAGAAAGAACCCAAGAAAATATTTGAAGAGATTATAGTCAAAAACTTCCCTAACATGGGAAAGGAAATACCCACCCAAGTCCAGGAAGCACAGAGTCCCAGGCAGAAAAAACCCAAGGAGAATCATGCCAAGACACATAATAATCAAATTGACAAAAATTAAAGACAAAGAAAAATTATTAAAAGCAACAAGGGAAAAACAACAAATAACATACAAGAGAACTCCCATAAGGTTAACAGCTGATTTATCAGCAGAAACTCTACAAGCCAGAAGGGAGTGGCAGGATATATTTCAAGTGATGAAAGGGAAGAACCTACAACCAAGATTACTCTACCTGGCAAGGATTTCATTCAGATTTGATGGAGAAATCAAAAGCTTTACAGAGAAGCAAAAGCTAAGAGAATTCAGCACTGCCAAACCAACTCTATAACAATGCCAAAGGAACTTCTCTAAGTGGGAAACACAAGAGAAGAAAAGGACCTACAAAAACAAACCGAAGACAATTAAGAAAATGGGAATAGGAACATACATAACAATAATTACTTTAAATGTGAATGGATTAAATGCTACAACCAAAAGACAGAGGCTCGCTGAATGTATACAAAAACAAGACCCACATATATGCTATCGATAAGAGACCCACTTCAGACCTAGGGACACATATAGACTGAAAGTGAGGGGATGGAAAGAGATATTCCATGAAAATGGAAATCAAAAGAAAACTGGAGTAGCAATACTCATATCAGATAAAATAGACTTTAAAATAAAGAATGTTACAAGAGACAAGGAAGAACACTACGTAATGATCAAGGGATCAATCCAAGAAGAAGATGTAACAATTACAAATATATATGCACCCAATATAGGAGCACCTCAATACATAAGGCAAATGCTAACAGCTATAAAAGAAGAAATCGACAGTAACACCATAATAGTGGGGGAATTTAACATCTCACTTACACCAATGGGCAGATCATCCAGACAGAAAATTAATAAGGAAACAGAAGCTTTAAATGACACAATAGACCAGATAGATTTAATTGATATTTATAGGACATTCCATCCAAAAACAGCAGATTACACTTTTTTCTCAAGTGCACATGGAACATTTTCCAGGATATATTACATCTTGGGTCACAAATCAAGCCTCAGAAAATTTAAGAAAATTGAAATCATATCAAGCACCTTTTCTGACCACAGTGCTATGAGATTAGAAAGCAGTTACAGGGAAAAACAACGTAAAAAACACAAACACATGGAGATTAAACAATACTTTACTAAATAACCAAGAGATCACTGAAGAAATCAAAGAGGAAATCAAAAACTGCCTAGAGAAAAATGACAATGAAAAGACAATGATCCAAAACCTATAGGATGCAGCAAAACTCTAAGAGGGAAGTTTATAGCAATGCAATCCTACCTCAAGAAACAAGAAAAATCTCAAATAAACAATTTAACCTTACACCTAAAAGAACTAGAGAAAGAAGAACAAACAGAACTCAAAGTTAGTAGAAGGAAAGAAATCATAAAAATCAGAGCAGAAATAAATAAAATAGAAACAAAGAAAACAATAGCAAAGATCAACAAAACTAAAAGCTGGTTCTTTGAGAAGATAAACAAAATTGATAAACCTTTAGACTCATCAAGAAAAAGAGGGAGAGAACTCAAATCAATAAAATTAGAAATGAAAAAGAAGTTACAATGGACACCTCAGAAATACAAAGCACAATAAGAGACTACTACAAGCAAAAGAAAAAAGACAACAAATAAACATTGGCAAGAATGTGGAGAAAAGGGAACCCTCATGCACTGTTGGAGGGATGGTAAATTGGTGTAGCCACTATGCAAAATGGTGTGGAGGTTCCACCAAAAAATTAAAACTAGAACTTCCATATGATCCAGCAATTTCCCTTCTGGATATTTACCTGAAGAAAACAAAAACACTGATTTGAACAGATATATGCACTCCTATGAACATTGTAGCATTATTTACAATAGCCAAGATGTGAAAGCAACCCAAGTGTCATCTATTGATAGATGAATGGATAAAGAAGCTACAGTGTGTGTGTGTGTGTGTGTGTGTATACAATGGATTACTATTATCATAAAAATAAATGAAATCTTGCCATTTGCAACAACATGGACGGATCTAGGGGGTATTATGCTAATTGAAATAAGTCAGATAGAGAAAGACAAATACTATATGACCTCATTTATATGTGGAATCTAAAAAACAAAGAAAAGAAATGAAAATAGACACAGAGAACAAATGAGTGTTTGACAGAGGAGAGGAGGGTTGGGGGTAAAGTAGATGAAGCGACTAAGAGATACAAGCCTTTAGTTATAAAATAAGTTAGCCACAGGGATGTAATATACAGCAAAAAAAATATCGTCAATAATATTGTAATAACTTTGTATGGGAACAGATTGTTACTAAACTTATTGTGATGGTTATGTCATAATGTGTATAAATTTGAAATCACTAATACCTGCAAGTAACAAAATTATTGTGTATCAACTATATTTCAATAAAAAATTAATGAATGCAATGTTTAGAGATGATTGAGATTAAAAGTAAATATGGCCCCTTACATTTGTTATTTAATTGGTGCAAATTTTTTATTTTTTCAAATACTTACATGGGGGGATGTTGCATGCATTTTCTCATCCAAGAGTGTGGACTTTAGCAAGAAATAGTATTACATAGAGAGCAAGCTTCAAAAGCAAATCAAATTTCAGGGCATTCTTGTAACTGATAGTATACAGGGTATTTTTGAGTGCCCAAAGCAAGGGCAATATAAGAAGGAAGAATTGTATAAGTTAAAGCTACAAGTAGGTGGAACACACCAGAAATTCTTTGAGCCTGACCTTTTCTCTCCATCTTGATACTTGTCTTTCCAGCCTCCAAACCCAACTTCTGACCTGAAAATTTCCCAACCAAGCTTTGTTCCTTGAACACCTACTCATCTGGGAAAGGTTTCCAGGACCTGCCCCTGTGGTCATTCACCACTGAATGCCTTAGGCCAGTGGTCCCCAAATTTTTGGCACCAGGAACCAGTTTCGTGGAAGACAATTATTCCATGGACAGGGGTTGGGGATGGGTCAGGCAGTAATGTGAGCAAAGGGGAGCAGCACTTGCTTGCCTGCTGCTCACCTCCTGCTGTGCAGCTCAGCTCCTAACAGGTCACAGGCTGGTACTGGTGTGGGGCTGAGAGGTTGGGGACCCCTGCCTTAGGCCACAGTGAACCTCTGCTTAGATAAGTCTCCTTACCTGACAGGACCTCAGAACGTGAGTACTGTTTTTCTTCCTCATGGTATTTACCAAATAATGGCACTGGATTCCTGACAGCATTGCTTTACCTATCCCAATAGGTGACTTTTTTCTCTCTAGACCATATTCAAGACAACTTGTTCACCCTTGACTGCTGCTGCCCAAGTAACAATGACAAGATGGGCAATAACCTTGTTCCCTGAAGCTTTCTGCAGGAGTCAGAGTAGCTGAAACTCAGAGAGGATTTGAAAAGCATTAAAATGTATTTCTCTCTTTCCAGTCAGTTCAAATGTACTGAAAAAAAGAGAACAATTATTTCCAAGACTACTTCAGGTAAAGCTTCAAATCCTCTGATTTCTCTAAAGTTTCTGCTTTTCTGTGAGAAATCATACTTTCTTCAATAAACCCATAAGGGCTTTAGAATGCTGCAGTCCTTGTAAGCAATCCCCAAATGATTTAACATTATTTTATGTGTTTTTTCCTTCACCTCGATGGCAATTCAGAATGGAGTATAATTAACCAATTTTTTATTCTAGGCTTCCAATTGCTTCAGAAAATATGCTTTTAAAAGAAATCAAAATTATTGAAATGCTACAAAATTGTTTCTATACTTCTGTATTGGCCTAGAAAAAAATCTCAAGGGTACATAACAGGCAATTGCCTGGCCACAAAGTAAATCCACAATGAAACCATCCTAGAGAAATAACTGTTTCATCTTCTTGTAAAGGCCCATAAACATGGAAATTCCACAGTCTCCTTCAGTTACCCCAAATGTTAATAACCCCTACTCTTCACAAAACCTGAATCGACCCTTAAAGACCACATTTATAAGTGTGATGGTTAATTTTATGTGTCAACTTAACTAGGCCACAGGGTGCTCAGATATTTGGTCAAACATTACTCTGCGTATATCTGTGAAGATATTTTGGGATGAGATTAGCATTTAAATTGATAGACTGAGTAAAGCAGGTTGCCCTTCTTAATGTAGGTAGACCTCATGTAATCAGTTGAAGGACTGAAAAGAACAGAAGACTGACCTCCCCCCGATTAAGAGAGAATTCTCCCGCTTTTCAACCTTTGAGCTGGGACATCGGCTCTTCTTGGTTCTACAGCAGCCTGCTGGCTTTCAGACTCTAACTGGGATATCAGCTCTGAATATGTTGAGCTTGCCAGCCTCCATAATTGCATGAACCAATTCCATATATATATATGTAAAATAGGTATCTACAGATAGAGATAGATGGATAGAGATAGAGAGAGAGAGATATCCTCTTGGTTGTGTTTCTCTAGAGAAGTCTGACTAATACAATAGGGTGAACAGGATGAATTCAACTTCAGACATGTTGAATTTGTGACCTCTCTGATATATTTTATATACTGAAAATACACCTTGGACTATTGGGTGCATTTTTTCAGCCCAAAAATATCATACATGAAGGTCAAAATTACATAGAATTGTTCTGCTAAAGAATTTTCATTCTTTCTACGCTTGGAATGGGCATAATGCTATAAAACCATAGTATTTACCTTGGTTGAAGGTCATGGGAGGAGTGTCACAAACACCTTTGAATATCTGATGGAAGCAATATCCTCCATTAAGAAAGAAACAGAAATAGACAACCAACCTCCAGAAAACAGCACTAGAGCCCATAGGTTCTAGTCTGGCAAGCTGGCCTGACAGCACCATAGTTTTTCCAAAGAAATATGTAGATTTAAACGTATCTTTCTGATTTCCCCTTTTCCCATAGTGAGTATAATATAATGGATTTTTGTTTCATGCATTGGTTCCTTAATAAGTTCACAGAAAACTGAAGGAGGAAAGAATGTAATAAATGTCAGACTGTGATATGCCCATAAAGTTCTTTAAAGTCCAGCTTATCAGAAGCCATGAATATAATATTTAGCAGTACCATAAAATGTAGTAAAGACCATAGGGTTTAAGTTCAGTAGAACTGCAAAGATCCCAAACTACTGCTACTTAACAGAGGTGAGGAAAAGAAAAGCCTTAACAGTACTCCACTGAATTTAGATAGCAGGAAACTCAGCTCTCAAGATCAACTTGAAAGAAGGTCACTGGAGTCCAAAATACATAATGTGGAAATAATAAAAAGCTAACTAAAAATCAAGGTCATTTGAAAGCTTTCAATGCAGCAGCAATAACTAACATTTTAACACACTTAATAGAACGTTTGCATCACTTGGAAATCTAATAATACAAATATAATTTTAATTTGGGTGAAATGCAGATCTGAGATATTAGGTGGTTAGTACGTGACATTGCTAGGCCTCATATGCACGACCTTAGACCACAGTTGTGAAGCTCCAACTATACCAGTGAAGTGATACATTTGGACTAGCCTCTAGTCAGAGTGGCTAATGGAAAAAGAAACCAGATCAGTAGCAAGAAGCAGCTCACCCCAAATGACAACATGGTTGTAAGAATCCCCAATGTTTGTGACCTAAAAAATAGAACAGGTTGCCATTCTCACCATTAAGACAATTTGTCCACATTTAGTTCCCATGCAGAAAGCAAAATAAATGTGAGGATGACAAGAGAGGACTGACTTTAATATTCTTTGTCTATTTGAAGCTGTTCAAATCAGTTTCCCCCTTGCCAGCAGGTAGCCTCTGGCTGCGGAAGTTAAATAATGGTGTGGTCTGCCTGCTATTTAGACATATTGTAAAACAGGTGAGCAGCAATAACTTATTCTAGGATATAGAGACCTTATTTTCCTGTCATAAACAGGGGATATTTCAGGAAATGGTATTTTTTTTTTACAGTGAAATACACTGTATGTTTTGACATTTGAGAATCACAGTTTTTCTCTACAGGAATATAGATAATATTCTCTCAAGTGTTTTGTCAGTTGTATAAACTTAGTATTTATTTCTAAAATATTTATCAGGAATGAAACATATTGATGCTTTCACTACTTGGTGTGGGTTTTTTAAAAATAAGTTTGAGTACAATTTGTTTCTCTCTTCTGATCTCTTAAGAGAAAATATTACTTCTTAAGAAAGCGTTCAATATTCGTGACTCTATTCCTGGTTGCAAACTATTACTCCAAACTATATTTTATAATATACTAAATAGAATATTGGACATATAACAGTAAAGCTTATAGCCTATTCCATTTTCCACATTTTATACTTACAAATCCATAAGAATTTCTCTTCTGCCTTGTCTAGCCTTTTATTTACATCTGCCTACCACCAGATGTTATTACTTAACATGGCATTGTATATCATTCCCATGTAGGTGTCATAAAGATTTATGTCCTATTCATGAATGGTTGACAAATTCTATTTTCATTTCACAATAGATGAATGCAAATCACTTGGCCTAAATGTTTCAAAAAAAGTTATTACTGTTTGGAATTCTTTTTGGCTTGAAAAATGTTTGGCCTTTTGTACACACACAAACATGCTATATATAACTTTTTCTTTTCCTTTGTAGTTTGGTTGTATATTCTGAAGCCTGACTGCCTTTATAAAGTCTTGGGCTTCAACTGTCCTGTCTTAAGATCAGCATATAAGGCAAAAAAGCATGGCTTTATTTTTCATTTGCATTGCTTATCTCCAATGTGTGATTTTTTTTTTTCTACAGCACTAATTTACCAAGGCTTCTGATTGATGCACTTGTTCTGTTGCCTGTTGATTTGTAACAGACTTTCATATTTGTTTTCACAATTTCATCTTTCATAGACTGGGCCCTTCCCAAAGACATCAGATTATATCATTTCAGAGATCAGATATTTAGTTCTTTTCAGCCTCAGGCCTCCCTGTACATGAACTACTCAGCTTTGTGTAATCTATTTACTTTTATGCATAAAATATATTTTAGACCTTACTTTAAATATTGCATGGAATTGGCAATGTGTTCCTACACAGTGTTTTGATTTTAAAGTATTAGTGGATGCTTCAAAATCTAAGAAGCACGGGAAGGGGTTCAAGGGCTGAGGCTATAACAGAACCTTCTCCCTTATCCTAGTAGAGCCCATTGTGAGCAAGTGCTTAGAAATGCTTTTTTGACTGATTCACATGGAATGGCTTTTGTATGTTATGGGAAAAAGCATCCTCACCAGATACCAAGATTCACTTTGAAAGTGTAAATATCCAGGGATGATAAGAGACCTTCAAGATGGCAGAGGAGTAAGACGTGGAGATCACCTTCCTCTCCACAAATACATCAGAAATACATCTATATGTGGAACAATTCTACAGAACACCTACTGAACACTGGCAGAAGACCTCAGACTTCCCCAAAGGCAAGAAACTCCCCACGTACCTGGGTAGGGCAAAAGAAAGAAGAAAAGACAAAAGAATAGGGACAGGACCTACACCTCTGGGAGGGAGCTGTGAAGGAGGAAAGGCTTTCACACACTAGGAAGCTCCTTCACTGGTGGAGACAGGGGAAGGCGGGGGGGGGGGGCAGGGCGGAGCTTTGGAACCATGGAAGAGAGTGCAGAAATAGGGGTGCAGAGGGAAAAGCAGAGAGATTCCCACACAGAGGATCGGTGCCGACCAGAACTCATCAGCCTGAGAGGCTTGTACACTCACCCGCCAGGGCAGGTGGGGGTTGGGACCTGAGGCTCAGGCTTCGGAGGTCAGATACCAGGGAGAGGACTGGGGTTGGCTGTGTGAACACAGCCAGAAGGGAGCTAGTATGCCACAGCTAGCCAGGAGGGAGACTGGGAAAAAGTTGGAACTGCCTAAGAGGCAAGAGACCGTTGTTTCAGGGTGCGTGAGGAGACGGGATTTAGAGCACTGCCTAAATGAGCTCCAGAGACAGGTGAGAGCTGCAGCTATCAGCACAGACACCAGAGGTGGGCATGAAATGCTAAGGTTGCTGCTGCAGCCACCAAGAAGCCTGTGCACAAGCACAGGTCACTATCTGCACACGAGCTTGTGCAGCCCGCCACTGCCAGGGTCCCGTGATCCAGGAACAACTTCCCTGGGGGGAACACAGACTGTTGCAATGTCACAGTGGTCTCTGCCGATGCAGGCTCGACCCACATTCCGTACCCCTCCCTCCCCCTTGCCTGAGTGAGCCAGAGCCTCCTAATCAGCTGTTAATTTAACCCCGTCCTGCTGAGCGAAGAACAGATGCCCACAGACGACCTACATGCAGAGGCGGGGCCAAATCCAAAGCTGAACTCCAGGAGCTGTGCAAAAAAAGAAGAGAAAGGGAAATTTCTCCCAGCAGCCTCAGGAGCAGAAGATTAAATCTCCACAATCAACCTGATGTACCCTGCATCTGTGGAATACCTGAACAGACAATGAATCTTCCCAAATTGAGGCTGTGCACTTCATGAGCAACTGTAGACATGGGGTTTGCTTTCTGGATCTAATTTGTATCTAGTTTTATGTTTAACTTAATTTAGTATTTAGAGTTTATTGTCATTGATAGATTTCTTTATTGATTTGGTTGCTCTCTTCCTTTTTTTTTAATATATAGATTTTTTTTTCCTTTTTCTCTTTTTGTGAGTGTGTATGTGCTGGTTCTTTGTATGATTTTGTCTGTATAGATTTGCTTTTACCATTTGTCCTAAGGTTCTGTCTGTTCAGTTTTTTGTTGTTGTTTTTTTTTTTGTTTTTAGTATGGTTTTCAGTGCTTGTTATAATTGGTGGCTTTGTTTTTTGATTTGGATGCTCTTTTCTTTCCTTCCTTCTTTTTTTATTAATTTTAAAATTGTTTTAATTTTTTTTTATTTTAATAACTTTAGTTTAGTTTAGTTTTTCTTTCTTTCTTTGTTTCCCCATTTTCTTCTGAGCTGTGCAGCTGACAAGGTCTTGGTGCTCTGGCCTGGTCTCAGGCCTATGCCTCTGAGGTGGGAGAGCCACGTTCAGGTCATTGCTCCACCAGAGGCCTTCTGGCTCCACGTAATATCAAACAGGGAAGGTTCTCCCAGAGATCTCCATCACAACGCTAAAACCCAGCTCCACTGAACAACCAGCAAGCTACACTGCTGGACAACCTATGCCAAACACCTAGCAAGATAGGAACACAACCTCACCCATTAGCAGAGAGGCTGCCTAAAATCATAATACAGTCCTAGAAACCCCAAAACACACCACCGGATGCAGTCCTGCCTACCAGAAAGACAAGATCCAGCCTCATCCACCAGAACACAGGCACTAGTACCCTCCACCAGGAGGCCTACACAACCCACTGAACCAACCTTAGCCACTGGGGAGAGACACCAAAAACAACAGGAAACATGAACCTGCAGACTGCAAAAAGGAGACCCCAAACACAGTAAGTTAAACAAAATGAGAAGACAGAAAAACACACAGCAGATGAAGGGACAAGGTAAAAACCCACCAGACCAAACAAATGAAGAGGAAATAGGCAGTCCACCTGAAAAAGAATTCAGAGTAATGATAGTAAAGATGATGCAAAATCTTGGAAATAGAATGGAGAAAATACAAGAGTAGTTTAACAAGGACCTAGAAGAACTAAAGAGCAAACAAACAATGATGAACAACAAAATAAATGAAATTAAAAATTCTCTAGAAGGAATCAATAACAGAATAACTAAGGAAGAAGAATGGATAAGTGACCTGGAAAATAAAATAGTAGAAATAACTACTGCAGAGAAGAATAAAGAAAAAAGAATGAACAGAACTGAGGTGAGTCTCATTCTACAAGAATGAATAGAACTGAGGTGAGTCTCAGAGACCTCTGGGACAACATTAAAACTACCAACATTCAAATTATAGGGGTCCCGGAAGAAGAAGAGAAAAAGAAAGGGATTGAGAAAATATTTGAAGAGATTATAGTTGAAATCTTCCCTAATAGGGTAAAGGAAATAGTCACTCAAGTACAGGAAGGGCAGAGAGTCCCATACAGGATAAATCCAAGGAGAAACATGCCAAGACACATATTAACCAAACTATCAAAAATAAATACAAATAAAAATTATTAAAAGCAGCAAAGGAAAAACAACAAATAACATGCAAGGGAATCCCCATAAGGTTAACAGCTGATCTTTCAGCAGAAACTCTGCAGGCCAAAAGGGAGTGGCAGGCCATATTTAAAGTGATGAAAAGGGAAAACTTACAGCCAAGATTACTCGACCCAGCAAGGATCTCATTCAGATTTGACAGAGAACTTAAAACCTTTACAAACAAGCAAAAGCTAAGAGAATTCAGCACCACCAAACCAGCTTTACAACAAATGCTAAAGGAACTTCTCTAGGCAGGAAACACAAGAGAAGGAAAAGACATAAAGTAACAAACTCAAAACAATTAAGAAAATGACAATAGGAACATATATATCAATACCTACCTTAAATGTAAATGGATTAAATGCTCCCACCAAAAGACATAAACTGGCTGAATGAATATAAAAAGAAGATCCATATATATACCGTCTACAGGAGACCCACTTCAGACCTAGAGACATATACAGACTGAAAGTGAGAGAATGGAAAAAGATATTCCATGCAAATGGAAATCTAAAGAAAGCTGGAATAGCAATACTCATATCATAGAAAATAGACTTTAAAACAAAGACTATTACAAGAGACAAAGAAGGACACTACACAATGATCAAGGGATCAGTCCAAGAAGAGGATATAACAATTGTAAATATTTATGCACGCAACATAGGAGCACCTCAATACATAAGAAAAATACCAACAACCATAAAAGGGGAAATCAACAGTAACACAATCATAGTAGGGGACCTTAACACCACACTTTCACCAATGGACAGATCATCCTAAATGAAAATAAATAAGGAAACACAAGCTTTTAATGATACCTTAAACAAGATGGACTTAATTGATATTTATAGGACATTCCATCAAAAACAACAGAATACACATTTTTCTCAAGTGCTCATGGAATATTCTCCAGGATAGAGAATATCTTGGGTCACATATCAAGCCTTGATAAATTTAAGAAAATTGAAATCATATCAAGTATCTTTTCCAACCACAACGCTATGAGACTAGGTATCAATTACAGGAAAAAATTTGTAAAAAATACAAACACATGGAGGCTAAACAATACACTACTAAATAACCAAGAGATCACTGAAGAATCAAAAAATACCTAGAAACAAATGACAATGAAAACATGCTACACAAAACCTATGGGATGCAGCAAAAGCAGTTCTAAGAGGCAAGTTTATAGCAGTACAATCCTACCTCAAGAAACAAGAAACATCTCAAATAAACAACCTAACCTTACACCTAAAGCAATTAGAGAAAGAAGAACAAATAAACCCCAAAATTAGCAGGAGGAAAGAAATCATAAATATCAGATCAGAAATAAATGCAAAAGAAATGAAGGAAACAGTAGCAAAGATCAATAAACTTAAAAGCTGGTTCTTTGAGAAGATAAACAAAATTGATAAACCATTAGCCAGACTCATCAAGAAAAAAGGGAGAAGACTCAAACCAATAGAATTAGAAATTAAAAAGGAGAAGTAACAATGGACACTGCATAAATACAAAGGATCAGGAAAGATTACTACAAGCAACTATATGCTAATAAAATGGACAATCTGGAAGAAATGGACAAATTCTTAGACAAGAAAACCTTCTGAGACTGAACCAGGAGGAAATAGAAAATATGAACAGACCAACCACAAGCACTGAAATTGAAACTGAGATTAAAAATCTTCCAACAAACAAAAACTCAGGACCAGATGGCTTCACAGTTGAATTCTGTCAAACATTTAGAGAAGAGCTAACACCTATCCTTCTCAAACTCTTCCCAAATATAGCAGAGGGAGGAACACTCCCAAACTCACTTTATGAGGCCAACATCACCGTGATGCCAATACCAGACAAAGATGTCACAAAGAAAGAAAACTACAGGCCAATATCACTGATGAACACACATGCAAAAATCGTCAACAAAATACTAGCAAAGAGTATCCAACAGCACATTAAAAGGATCAGCCACCATGTTCCAGTATGTTGATCAAGGGCAAGTACTGCATGGTCACCTTACTTTTGATAAAGGAGGCAAGAGTATACAATGGAGAAAAGACAGCATCTTCAATAAGTGGAGCTGGGAAAACTGGACAGCTAAAGGTAAAAGAATGAAATTAGGACACTCCCTAACACCATACACAAAAATACACTCGAAATGGATTAAAAACCTAAATGTAAGGCCAGACACTATCAAACTCTTAGAGGAAAACATAGGCAGAACACTCTATGACATAAATCACAGCAAGATCCTTTTTGACCCACCTCCCAGAGAAATGGAAATAAAAACAAAAATAAACAAGTGGGACCTAATGAAACTTCAAAGCTTTTGCACAGCAAAGGAAACCATAAACAAGACGAAAAGACAACCCACAGAATGGGAGAAAATATTTGCAAAGGAAGCAACTGACAAAGGATTAATCTCCAAACTTTACAAGCAGCTCATGCAGCTCAATATTAAGAAAACAAACAACCCAATCCAAAAATGGGCAGAAGACCTAAATAGACATTTCTCCAAAGAAGATATACAGAGTGCCAACAAACAGATGAAAGGATGCTCAACATTATTAATCATTAGAGAAATGCAAATCAAAATTACAATGAGGTATCACCTCACACTGGCCAGAAGGGCTATCATCAAAAAATCTACAAACAGGGTTTCCCTGGTGGTACAGTGTTTGAGAGTCTGCCTGCTGATGCAAGGGACACGGGTTCGTGCCCCGGTCTGGGAAGATCCCACATGCCGCGGAGCAGCTGGGCCCGTGAGCCATGGTCGCTGAGCCTGCGTGTCTGGAACCTGTGCTCCGCAACGGGAGAGGCCATGGCAGTGAGAGGCCCACATACCACCAAAAAAAAAAAAAAAAAACTACAAACAATAAATGCTGGAGAGGGTGTGGAGAAAAGGGAACCCTCTTGCACTGTTGGTGGGAATGTAAATTGATACAGCCACTATCAAGAACAGTATGGAGGTTCTTTGAAAAACTAAAAATAAAACTATCATATGACACAGCAATCCCACTACTGGGCATACACCCTGAGAAAACCAGAATTCAAAATGAGTCATGTACCACAATGTTCACTGCAGCTCTATTTAAAATAGCCAGGACATGGAAGCAACCTAAGTGTCCACTGACAGATGAATAGATTAAGAAGATGTGGCACATTTATGCAATGGAATATTACTCAGCCATGAAAAGAAATGAAATTGGGTTATTTGTAGTGAGGTGGATGGGCCTAGAGTCTGTCATACAGAGTGAAGTAAGTCAGAAAGTGAAAAACAAATACCGCATGCTAACACATATACATGGAATCTAAATATATATGTATATATGGTTCTTAAGAAGCTAGGGGCAGGACAGGAATAAAGACGCAAATGTAGAGAATGGAATTGAGGACACATGGAAGGGGAAGTGTAAGCTGGGACGAAGTGAGAAAGTAGCATGGACATATATACACTACCAAATGTAAATCAGCTCTGTGCTTTGTGACCACCCAGAGGGATGGGATAGGGAGCATGGGAGGGAGACGCAAGAGGGAGGAGATATGGGTATATATTTTTATGTATAGCTAATTCACTTTGTTATAAAGCAGAAACTAACACACCATTGTAAAGCAATTATACTCCAATAAAGATGTAAAACGCTAAGTGCTCAGTAACTTATTAGAGATAAGGACTACTTTCTATCTTTATCCCTCCATTAGAACATCTACCATCACAATTATTATAAAAGCAAAATATATACATTTTCTGTAGTAAATGGTAATATTTTCCATCAAAAATTTTCCTGAAGAAATCAGGAAATGTTGACTAGTTTTAGGGAAACTGTTTGGTTTTTAGTTATAGGTTTTAAAGCAAGATGGAGTCTAGTGTTTTCAGCCAATATTTATTAGTGGCCTGACTAGACAACCTAGGGAATTTTTTTCCTTTTTTGATTTTCTTTCACATTTTAATCTGTTTCTCCTATTGAGAGAAATATGTAAAATAAAAAGGTGTAAGTGATTTAATTGACTATTTAGGCTCAGGTAGTTTACTTAGGCAATATGAAGATCATTTCTCTCATTTACTTGCTTGTGTGGAAGTACATACCCTTTGAATTTGAATGTCTTAGTGTTCCTTATCAGCACTGTTAATTTAATTCTGGAACATCTTTTATATTAATCAGCTATTGCAGTAATAAAACTGTATAACAAATAACTTTAGAAAAGCTTACAAGCTGTTAGCAATTTACAACAATAGATATTTATTTTTGTGACTTATGAGTCTATGGGTTGGCTAGATTCCTGCTGGGCTTGTCTCTGGGTTATAGGTTGGCTTTGGTTATGCCCCACATAACTCATTCTGGGATGAGTAACTACTAGGGGCATGCTTTTCTCATCATGATGGCAGATATGCTAAACGCCAAATCAAGTTATGCAAACATGTGTAAGGCCTCTGCTCACATTATGTTTGCTAATGTAATGGCTGAAGCAATTCACATGGCCAGGTCACATTGGCTTTCTCTTATGGGAGGTTCAGCAAAGTCATATGGCAATGAAAGTGTTAAGTATTATTCTCTAGCTAAGATGGAATGAAGAATTAGAAACAATAACCCTCTCTACCACTTTTTGGATAGAGGGTGCTAGTGTTCCTTAAGGAGCTGTCAGCTAAACCTAATCATCGTGGACTGAACTGGGTATTGACTGGGGTGGACTGAGAAAGAAATAGATATCTTTTGCTCCAGAAATGAGGCAAATCCTAATGCTTAGTCCCTGTGTGTGCACGCGCTCACACACACACACCCACACACACACACACACACACACACACAATAGCATCAGTCCTTTCAAATGCCTAGGCTAATACTCTGATTTTATCATTATGAAAATGGCCCTGGTTTCCAAGACAAAGAGATTTCAGGGAAATATACCAGAAAAAAAAAAAAAAAAAGAGAGATGCCTGTTTCCCCAAAATTCTTCAACTTTCATGCCCTTAACTTCTTGTGTATCATGTCTAATTGTGATTCTGTACAATATTAAAATGGTAACGGTCTGTCCCAGACTGAATCCCAGCCAATAGCAGCCTCTATCAACCATCTCCCAGTCTGTCCTTTGTTGGAGCAATTATATCATGTGCTTAGACTAGCAAATGAATAAATAGTCTGGAATCATTTTGAGTGTCACCATATTATTTCTATAAAAACTATAAAATTGATCTAGTAAACTCTTGGAGCTATGAGGGTCAGGGATTATAGGTGCCTTTGTTTTTCACCATTGAACCACTAGTCTCTGAAATCCTTTTTTTGGCTGTATCCTTAGGATTGAATGCTGAACTCAAGAATGAATGTGAATAAATGATTTGCTTTTTGGATTAAAAATTTACCAATATTTATAATCCAAAGCCACCACAAACTAGGACCCACCTCTGCTGATGCATTTAGTATTTCTGTTACGGTAAATAGTCCTTTGGTTAAAGATAACAACTCTATTCCTGTTTATATGGCAGGTGTTTGGGATTATTTCAGATTTTGACATTCTCCTAAGAGGACACCCAAACCTGCATGGTCTGCAGAGGACTTTTGATTTGGATCTATTCCCTTGACATCCAGGCCTAAAGGAGACTTATTTGCTGCAGTGATGAGCAGGATTTGGAAACTCAGTAAAAGAGGTGGGTGTTTGTGAATCCCAACCAAGCCTCAAGTTGAATGCAGTTCTAGAAAACATAAGAATTGTTTGTGTCACTGTGTCACCATGTCGCCATCATGCTGATTCTGTCTTGGACATATTAGGCCAATGGTACAAGTGACCTTGGCTACTTGAGGTGATGCTCACTGCCAAAAAACTTCAGAGAGCCATGGGTTGCAATGGAGCAGGCGCTGGGTTGGTGGTCACTACGTTGTGTTTCTAGGCCTTGTCTCTGGATGTGTTTCCTGGAACTCTGGTACATTCAATGTCCTTGCTGTCCATCTCTTAAACATAGTCCCTATTAGAGAATTGGGTTATTTTGAATAAAAAATTTGCTCCCGTAGTGAACCTGAATTCACTGAGCTCATTTGCCAAACTCAGGCTTGACCCCCAGTGTTTCCTACTGAACTGGAAGATGAGCCAAAGCTTGCTTTTGGAGGCTGTAGAAGGAAGAGTTTTCTTATTTCCTCCCTGTTTATTTACAAGATGCATTTGAGGGCACTTGGAAGAAATCAGACCAGTGAGGAGAAATTATAGGCAGAAAGATTTCAGTTTAATATTATTTTTCCCCTAACCACTGGGACTACTTAATACTTAGATTGTTGAGAGCAATTAGCTACTCATTACAATTTTCTATAATAAATGTACTATTTTTCATACTGAGCTTGAAATATATTATTTACTCAGTTTAATCTTAACTAATTTTAGCTGAGAATTTCCCTGTGAGGGGAGACAACCATATTCTCTGGAGGCACAAACCTCCAGAGAAACAACTTTTCATAGGCTCTGGCAAGTGGCTGGGACACCAGGGTCTGTTAAAGCTCCTCTTTTCGGATAGTCTGCTCAGAATTCTGGGTCTCTCCATCCCTTAGTGACCGCTGTGGCTCTGCCTTCATTCTAGGGAGTTTATTTCAGGATGGTGCAGTGGAGGGCACGGGCTGGCAGGTTATATCTGAGGTTTAGTTCTGACTCTACCATTTAATAGAACATGAGCAAGACATGTATCCTGTCTCTATGATCTAAAAGTTGGCTTCCCTCAAGGTCACTTCTCACTTTAACAATCCATGATCTATATGAAAAGGGTTGAAGATCTCCTAAGGAGAGAAAGAATAGTATTAGTTTCTCGTTCTATTTTCCTCATTCCATTTTTTCTTGTTTTCCTTCAGTGATGATATTCAAAAGAATGAAGGATGTTAAGACAGAAGACCTAGTTTTCTTTCTTAGATGCAACAGGCTCTTAAATGGTCTCCCTGACTCTTCTTTCTGTCTCCAGTCTCTTCTCCTATGGTTTTTAGAAAGAGCCTCCAACAGTGAAAAACGTTTGGATAGTTTTCATTGCCTTTAAGATTAAACCCAAATTTCTTACCATAGTTTACAAGACCACCTAAGAATCTCACCTTATCTATTACTACTTCTGTTCATCCCCCCCTTCTTGCATTCTTTGCTAAAATATACTAATTTATATCAACTCCTTGAACAGTTGTGTTCTTTCTCAAATTTGAGGCCTCTACCACAGCTCTGGCTTGACCTTAGGTACTTTAACTCCACCCCTTCATCCATCTAACTCCCACTCTTCATGTAGATTTCATCTTCAAGTCACTTTCTTTAAAAGCCTTGTCTTGGCTCCTAGGAATATTGCACCACATATTTCTCCTATCATAATACACAATTGCCTTTCCAGCTATATTTCCTCGTATGTTGTAAGCTCTGTGAGGTAAGGCCTATGTGGGCCTTTCATACTGCTGTTTTTTCTTTCTTTTTTTTTTTTAACATCTTTATTGGAGTATAATTGCTTTACAATGGTGTGTTAGTTTCTGCTTTATAACAAATGAATCAGTTATACATATACATATGTTCCCATATCTCTTCCCTCTTGCATCTCCCTCCCTCCCACCCTCCCTATCCCACCCCTCCAGGTGGTCACAAAGCACCGAGCTGATCTCCCCGTGCTATGCGGCTGCTTCCCACTAGCTATCTACCTTACATTTGGTAATGTATATATGTCCATGCCTATCTCGCGCTTTGTCACAGCTTACCCTTCCCCCTCCCCATATCCTCAAGTCCATTCACTAGTAGGTCTGTGTCTTTATTCCAGTCTTACCCCTAGGTTCTTCATGACCTTTTTTTTTTTTCTTAGATTCCATATATATGTGTTAGCATACGGTATTTGTTTTTCTCTTTCTGACTTACTTCACTCTGTATGACAGACTCTAGGTCCATCCACCTCACTACAAATATCTCAATTTCATTTCTTTTTATGGCTGAGTAATATTCCATTGTATATATGTGCCACATCTTCTTCATCCATTCATCTGATGATGGACACTTAGGTTGCTTCCATGTCCTGGCTATTGTAAATAGAGCTGCAATGAACATTTTGGTACATGACTCTTTTTGAATTATTGTTTTCTCAGGGTATATGCCCAGTAGTGAGATTGCTGGGTCATATGGTAATTCTATTTTTAGTTTTTTAAGGAACCTCCATACTGTTCTCCATAGTGGCTGTATCAATTTACATTCCCACCAACATACTGCTGTATTTTCAAATGTAGCACAGTACCTGGCACATTGAGCAAACAAATAAAGACCTGAGTTTGAATCCCAGTTCTAAGATTTATTAGTTCCATAGCCATTATCTGGCCTTTCTAAAGATCATTCTCCTTATCTTTAAAAATAAGTCTTGAACTAAATAATCTTTAATGCTATTTCTTCTCTAAAATTCTATGGTATTAATATATTTATGTAACATTTACATGCCAGAACTTGGTGTGGAAAAAACACACTATTTAATAGTAATTTCTATCTTCAGTACATATTCCATCTGACAAATAATAATAATATTAATAATAAGTATATATATGGCACTTGCCATGGGTACTTTTCTGAGCACATTATATATGTCAACTCATTTAATTCTCACAATAGTGTAAGTTAATAGTATAAGTAAATCACTATTATTCTCCCCAATTTATATATGAGGAAACAGAGGCACAGAGAGATAATGTGACTTGCCTAATGTCACAAATCCTAGGCAAAGTTAATATTTGAATGCATCAGATTTCATTCCTGAGTCTGAGCTCTTAAAAACAATATGTGACAGTGCATTTTTTAACTATAATTAAGAAAACTTTATTTAGTCGACTTCAGGTAAAATTAGTGGAATAATTTCATCAGTCATTTAAGTTTAAACTCAATCAAAGTAGAAAGGGAGGAAATGTGCAAATTCATCATCTTTGTGAAGGAAAAGTATCAATTTTTAGATCTTGATCTAAATCCTATGGCAGGATGTAGTTCCTTATTTATAGTCCTTTTCCATTAGGCCATTATATATATATTGTCTACTTTCTTCTGACCTCTGACAGGAGGGTCCGTACTAGATCACCAGGGCTTTGTCTATTAGATTTCCTCTGAACTTGAGGGTTACACTTGGAGCAACCTTTCATAACCTTTCGGAGAGTCCCAGAGAACTTTCAAATGCTCTCCTATTCCACTCTGGTGCCACAGGAATATCAGGATGTTGTCTCCTGCTCTCCAGTTCTTAGGCCAACCAGCCATGCTCCTATTTCTACTCTACTTCTGCCATGCTGTAAGAGGTTGAATGGCTTCCACAGGAAACATGCAGCATCCCTGGGTCTGACCTAAGAAGCAAGGTACAGATCCACCCTACCTTCAAATTCTCAACATTAAAGAAAGCTTAGTGGTTCCACCTCATGACGACATGGACTGAGATTGAGTTCTCAGGCACAGTTTCTCAAACTAAACTCATTTCCTTTTTAATATCTCTTTCCTTTTCCTTAACCTACCCTTTAGTTTGGAGGAGATGGCCATGGAAAATAGTTTGGCCTAATTAAAAGTTCTCCAATATTTTTCTTTAGTGCCAGTACTGTGATCTTTAACTGAAGCCAAGAATATAATACCTAAAAAATCAAGATTGAATCCCTCCACCTGCTTAGAATAATGCTAGACTTTGTCTATTACATTTATAACTGAGATTCAGAAGTGGAAAGAATAGATGGATTGTTAAGACAAATATGGTATATATTATCCCTGAGTTCCTTTTTTTTAAAAATTGAAGTATAGTTGATGTACAATATTATATGTTACAAGTGTACAATATAGTGATTCACAACTTTTAAAGGTTATACTCCATTTATAGTTATTATGAAATATTGGCTATATTCCCTGTGTTGTAAAATATATCCTTGTAGCTTATTTTATTTTAAATCTTTATTGGAGTATAATTGCTTTACAATGGTGTGTTAGTTTCTGCTTTATAAAAAAGTGAATCAGATATACATACACCTATGCTCCCATATCTCTTCCCTCTTGTATCTCCCTCCCTCCCAGCCTCCCTATCCCACCCCTCTAGGTGGTCACAAAGCACCGAGCTGATCTCCCTGTGCTATGCGGCTGCTTCCCAAGAGCTATCTATTTTACGTTTGGTAGTGTATATATGTCCATGCCACTCTCTCACTTTGTCACAGCTTACCCTTCCCCCTCCCCATATCCTCAAGTCCATTCTCTAGTAGGTCTGTGTCTTTATTCCAGTCTTAACCCTATGTTCTTCATGACATTTTTTTCTTAAATTATATATATATATATATATATATATATATATATATATATATATATATATATATATATATATGTTACCATACAGTATTTGTCTTTCTCTTTCTGACTTACTTCACTCTGTATGACAGACTCTAGGTCCATCCACCTCATTACAAATAGCTCATTTTCGTTTCGTTTTATGTCTGAGTAATATTGCATTGCATATATGTGCCACATCTTCTTTAACCATTCATCCGATGATGGACACTTAGGTTGCTTCCATGTCCTGGTTATTGTAAATAGAGCTGCAATGAACATTTTGGTACATGACTCTTTCTGAATTATGGTTTTCTCAGGGTATATACCCAGTAGTGGGATTGCTGGATCATATGGTACTTCTATTTTTAGATTTTTAAGGAACCTCCATACTGTTCTCCATAGTGGCTGTACCAATTCACATTCCCACCAGCAGTGCAAGACGGTTCCCTTTTCTCCACACCCTCTCCAGCATTTATTATTTCTAGATTTTTTGATGACGGCCATTCTGACTGGTGTGAGATGATATCTCATTGTACTTTTGATTTGCATTTCTCTAATGATTAATGATGTTGAGCATTCTTTCATGTGTTTGTTGGCACTCTGTATATCTTCTTTGGAGAAATGTCTATTTAGGTCTTCTGCCCATTTTTGGATTGCGTTGTTTGTTTTTTTGTTATTGAGCTGTATGAGCTGCTTGTAAATTTTGGAGATTAAACCTTTGTCAGTTGCTTCATTTGCAAATATTTACTCCCATTCTGAGGGTTGTCTTTTGGTCTTGTTTATAGCTTCCTTTGCTGTGCAAAAGCTTTGAAGTTTCATTAGGTCCCATTTGTTTGTTTTTGTTTTTATTTCCGTTACTCTAGGAGGTGGGTCAGAAAGGATCTTGCTGTGATTTATGTCATAGAGTGTTCTGTCTATGTTTTCCTCTAAGAGTTTGATCGTTTCTGGCCTTACATTTAGGTCTTTAATCCATTTTGAGCTTATTTTTGTGTATGGTGTTAGGGAGTGATCTTATCTCATACTTTTACATGTACCTGTCCAGTTTTCCCAGCACCATTTATTGAAGAGGCTGTCCTTCCTCCACTGTACATTCCTGCCTCCTTTATCAAAGATAAGGTAACCATATGTGAGTAGGTTTATCTCTGGGTTTTTATTCGGTTCCATTGATCTATATTTCTGTATTTGCAGCAATACCATACTGTCTTGATTACTGTAGCTTTGTAGTATAATCTGAATTCAGGAAGCCTGATTCCTCCAGCTCTGTTTTTCGTTCTCAAGATTGTTTTGGCTATACAGGGTCTTTTGTGTTTCCATACAAATTGTGAAATTTTCTGGTCTAGTTCTGTGAAAAATACCAGGTAGTTTGACAGGGATTGCATTGAATCTGTAGATTGCTTTGGGTACTAGACTCATTTTCACAATGTTGATTCTTCCAATCCAAGAACATGGTATATTCTCTCTCCATTTGTATCATCTTTAATTTCTTTCACCAGTGTCTTATAATTTTCTGCATACAGGTCTTTTTTCTCCTTAGGTAGGTTTATTCCTAGATATTTTATTCTTTTTGTTGCAATGGTAAATAGGAGTGTTTTCTTGATTTCACTTTCAGATTTTTCATCCTTAGTGTATAGGAATGCCAGAGATTTCTGTGAATTAATTTTGTATCCTGCTACTTTACCAAATTCATTGATTAGCTCTAGTAGTTTTCTGTTAGTATCTTTAGGATTCTCTATGTATAGTATCATGTCATCTGCAAACAGTGACAGCTTTACTTCTTCTTTTCCGATTTGGATTACTTTTATTTCCCTTTCTTCTCTGATTGCTGTGGCTAAAACTTCCAAAACTATGTTGAATAAGAGTGGTGAGAGTGGGCAACCTTGTCTTGTTCCTGATCTTAGTGGAAATGCTTTCAGTTTTTCACCATTGAGGATGATGTTGGCTGTGGGTTTGTCATATATGGTCTTTATTATGTTGAGGACAGTTCCTTCTATGCCTACTTTCTGCAAGGTTTTTATCATAAATGGGTGTTGAATTTTGTCAAAAGCTTTCTCTGCATCTATTGAGATGATCATATGGTTTTTCTCCTTCAATTTGTTAATATGGTGTATCACGTTGATTGATTTGCATATATTGAAGAATCTTTGCATTCCTGGAATAAACCCCACTTGATCATGGTGTATGATCTGTTTAATGTGCTGTTGGATTCTGTTTGCTAGTATTTTGTTGAGGATATTTGCATCTATGTTCATCAGTGATATTGGCCTGTAGTTTTCTTTCTCTGTGACATCCTTGTCTGGTTTTGATATCAGGGTGATGGTGCCCTCATAGAATGAGTTTCAGAGTGTTCCTCCCTCTGCTATATTTTGGAAGAGTTTGGGAAGTGTAGGTGTTAGCTCTTCTCTAAATGTTTGATAGAATTCACCTGTGAAGCCATCTGGTCCTGGGCTTTTGTTTGTTGGAAGATTTTTAATCACAGTTTCAATTCCAGTGCTTGTGATTGGTCTGTTCATATTTTCTATTTCTTCCTGATTCAGTCTTGGCAGTTTGTGCATTTCTAAGAATTTGTCCGTTTCTTCCAGGTTGTCCATTTTATTGGCATAGAGTTGCTTGTAGTAATCTCTCATGACCTTTTTTATTTCTGCAGTGTCAGTTGTTACTTCTCCTTTTTCATTTCTAATTCTATTGATTTGAGTCTTCTCCCTTTTTTTCTTGATGAGTCTGGCTAATGGTTTATCTTCTCAAAGAGCCAGCTTTTCTTTCATTGATCTTTGCTATTGTTTCCTTCATTTCTTTTTCATTTATTTCTGATCTGATTTTTATGATTTCTTTCCTTCTGCTAACTTTGGAGGTTTTTTTGTTCTTCTTTCTCTAATTGCTGTAGGTGCAAAGTTAGGTTGTTTATTTGAGATGTTTCCTGTTTCTTAAGGTAGGATTGTATTGCTATAAACTTCCCTCTTAGAACTGCTTTTGCTGCGTCGCATAGGTTTTGGGTAATTGTGTCTCCATTGTCATTTGTTTCTAGGTATTTTTTGATTTCCTCTTTGATTTCTTCAGTGATCACTTCGTTATTAAGTAGTATATTGTTTAGGCTCCATGTGTTTGTATTTTTTACAGATCTTTTCCTGTAATTGATATCTAGTCTCATAGCATTGTGGTCGGAAAAGATACTTGATATGATTTCAATTTTCTAAAATTTACCAAGGCTTGATTTGTGACCCAAGATAGGATCTATCCTTGAGAATGTTCCATGAGCACTTGAGAAAAATATGTATTCTGTTGTTTTTGGATGGAATGTCTTATAAATATCAATTAAGTCCATCTTGTTTAATGTACCATTTAAAGCTTGTGTTTCCTTATTTATTTTCATTTTGGATGATCTGTCCATGGGTGAAAGTGGGGTGTGAAAGTTCCCTACTATGAATATGTTACTGTCAATTTCCCCTTTTATGGCTGTTAGTATTTGCCTCATATATTGAGTTGCTCCTATGTTGGGTGCATAAATATTTACATTTTTTTATCTTCTTCTTGGATTGATCCCTTGATCATTATGTAGTGTCCTTCTTTGTCTCTTCTAGTAGTCTTTATTTTAAAGTCTATTTTGTCTGATATGATAATTGCTACTACAGCTTTCTTTTGGTTTCCATTTTCATGAAATACCTATTTCCATCCCTTCACTTTCAGTCTGTATGTGTCTCTAGGTCTAAAGTGGGTCTCTTGTAGACAGCATATATATGGGTCTTGTTTTTGTATCCATTCAGCCAGTCTGTGTCTTTTGGTCGTAGAATTTAATCCATTTACATTTAAGCTAATTATCGATATGTATGTTCCTATTCCCATTTTCTTAATTGTTTTGGGTTTGTTATTATAGGTCTTTTCCTTCTCTTGTGCTTCTTGCCTAGAGAAGTTTTTAGCATTTGTTGTAAAGCTGGTTTGGTGGTGCTGAACTCTCTCAGCTTTTGCTTGTCTGTAAAGGTTTTAATTTCTCCATGAAATCTAAATGAGATCCTTGTTGAGTAGAGCAATCTTGGTTTTAGGTTTTTCTCCTTCATCACTTTAAATATGTCCTGCCAGTCCCTTCTGGATTGCAGAGTTTCTGTTGAAAGATCAGCTGTTAACCTTGTGGGGATTCCCTTGTGTGTTATTTGTTGTTTTTCCCTTGTTGCTTTTAATATGTTTTCTTTGTATTTAATTTTTGACAGTTTGATTAATATGTGTCTTGGTGTGTTTCTCCTTGGATTTATCCTGTATGGGACTCTCTGTGCCTCCTGGATTTGATTAACTATTTCCTTTCCCATATTAGGGAAGTTTTCAACTATAATCTCTTCAAATATTTTCTCAGTCCCTTTCTTTTTCTCTTCTTCTTCTGGAACCCCTATAATTCGAATGTTGGTGCATTTAATGTTGTCCAAGAGGTCTCTGAAATTGTCCTCAGTTCATTTCATTCTTTTTCTTATTCTGCTCTGCAGTAGTTTTTTCCACTATTTTATCTTCCAGGTCACTTATCCGTTCTTCTGCCCCTGTTATTCTGCTATAGATCCCTTCAAGAGTGTTTTTAATTTCATTTATTGTGTTGGTCATCGTTTTTTGTTTCATCTTTAGTTCTTCTAGGTCCTTGTTAAATGTTTCTTGCATTTTCTCTATTCTATTTCCAAGATTTTGGATCATCTGTACTATCATTATTCTGAATGCTTTTTCAGGTAGACTCCTTATTTCCTCTTCACTTGTTAGGTCTGGTGGTTTTCTATCTTGCCCTTCATCTGCTGTGTGTGTTTTTCTGTCTTCTCATTTTGCTTATCTTACTGTGTTTGGGGTCTCCTTTTTGCAGGCTGAAGGTTCGTAGTTCCTGTTGTTTTTGGTGTCTGTCCCCAGTGCCTAAAGTTGGTTCAGTGGGTTGTGTGGGCTTCCTGGTGGAGGGGACTAGTGCCTGTGTTCTGGTGGATGAGGCTGGATATTCTTTCTGGTAGGCAGGTCCACGTCTGGTGGTGTGTTTTGGGTTATCTGTGAACTTACTATGATTTTAGGCAGCCTCTCTGCTAATAGGTGGGATTGTGTTCCTGTCTTGCTAGTTGTTTGGCATAGGGTGTTCAGCACTGTAGCTTGCTGGTCGTTGAGTGAAGCTGGGTGTTGGTGCTGAGATGGAGATCTATGGGAGATTTTCACCGTTTGTTATTACATGAAGCTGGAAGGTCTCTTGTGGACCAGTGTCCTGAAGTTGGCTCTCCCACCTCAGAGGCAGAGCCCTGACTCCTGGCTGCAGCACCAAGAGCCTTTCATCCACATGGCTCAGAATAAAAGGGAGAAAATGTAGAAAGAAAGAAAGAAAGAAAGAAGGAAAGAAAGAAAGAAAGAAAGAAAGAAAGAAAGAAAGAAAGAAAGAAAGAAAGAAAGAAAGAAAGAAAGAAAGAAAGAAAGAAAGAAGGAAAGAAAGAAAGAAAGAAAGAAAGAAAGAGGATAAAAGAAAATAAAATAAAGTAAGGTAAAATAAAATAACGTTATTAAAATAAAAATATAATTATTAAGAAAAATATTTTTGAAGTAAAAAGAAAAAAAAAAAAGGACAGATAGAACCCTAGGACAAATGGTGAAAGCAAAGCTATACAGACAAAGTCTCACACAGAAGCATATGCATACACACTCACAAAAGGAGGAGAAGGGGAAAAAATAATAAATCTTGCTCTCAAAGTCCACCTCCTCAATTTGGGATGATTCGTTGTCTATTCAGGTATTCCACAGATGCAGAGTATGTCAAGTTGATTGTGGAGATTTAATTCTCTGCTTCTGAGGCTGCTAGGAGAGATTTCCCTTTCTCTTCTTTGTTTGCACAGCTCCCAGGTTTCCGCTTTGGATTCAGCCCCGGCTCTGCGTGTAGGTCGCCGGAGGACGTCTGTTCTTTGCTCAAACAGGACGGGGTTAAAGGAGCCGCTGATTCGGGGGCTCTGGCTCACTCAGGCGGGGGGGAGGGAGGGGCACGGCAGAGGCCGGCGTGACGTTGCACCAGCCTGAGACACGCAGTGCGTTCTCCCGGGGAAGTTGTCTCTGGATCCTGGCACCCTGGCAGTGGCGGGCTGCACAGGCTCCTGGAAGAGAGGTGTGGAGAGTGACCTGTGCTCGCACACAGGCTTCTTGGTGGCGGCAGCAGCAGCCTTAGTGTCTCATGCCCGTCTCTGGGGTCCGCGCTGTTAGCCGTGGCTCGTGCCTGTCTCTGGAGCTCCTTTAAGCAGCACTCTTAATCCCCACTTCTCGTGCACCAGGAAACAAATAGGGAAGAAAAAGTCTCTTGCCTCTTCGGCAGGTGCAGACTTTTTCCCGGACTCCCTCCCGGCTATCCGTGGTGCACTACCCCCTTCAGGCTGTGTTCACGCCCCCAGTGCTCTCCCTGCGCTCCGACCGAAGCCCGAGCCTCTGCTCCCAGCCCTGCCTGTCCTGGAGGGTGAGCAGACACGCCTCTCGGGCTAGTGAGTGCTGGTCAGCACCTATCCTCTGTGCGGGAATCTCTTCACTTTGCCCTCCGCACCCCTGTTGCTGCACTCTCCTCCGCGGCTCCGAAACTCCCCCACTCTGCCACCCGCAGTCTCCGCCCGCGAAGGGGCTTGCAGTGTGTGGAAACTTTTCCTCCTTCACAGCTCCCTCCCACTGGTTCATGTCCCGTCGCTATTCTTTTGTCTCTGTTTATTCTTTTTTCTTTTGCCCTACCCAGGTACGCGGGGAGTTTCTTGCCTTTTGGGAGGTCTGAGGTCTTCTGCCAGCGTTCAGTAGGTGTTCTGTAGGAGTTGTTCCACGTGTAGATGTATTTCTGGTGTATCTGTGGGGAGGAAGGTGCTCTCCGCGTCTTACTCTTCCGCCATAATCAGTTATTCCTTATGTCTCATGAATGGTGGATTGCAATTTGGGCTTGGCTGGTCACTTCTACTGTTGCTCAGGGCTGATCCTGAGACCTTTTTAAACTCAAGAAAATCTGATAAGTTACTGAATTGACACCTCTAATATGGCCAACTAAATCATTTTAGACAATTCAGTAATCAATGGGAAATTCTGTATAATAAATTCAGTGGTAGAAATCAGTATTGAGTGTCAAGGCAACTGAAGTGTCCAGATCATAGATTGATCACAAGTTCTGGGGGCTGGAAAAACCAAACAACGAAGTTCTACTCTGTCACCACCATGCACCAAGCCTTTCATGTATAAGGAGTCAAGACCCATCTCCCACTTCCTGGGACACTGCATATGAGCTCTCCATATAGTTTGTCAGACAGGGGCAAGCCATGTCGTGGGAGATTGACAGGAATTACTCAGCTCTTCACAAATCATGAGTGCCCACCCAGTCAGACCACTTTCCCAACATCAACTCCCAGAATCTTATGGAGTCCAGCAACCTATATGTGTCCTCACTCTCCACTTCTTCTGAACTCTTTTTTGTCTCAAGGAAATCTACCCATTCTCCAAAGATACTCTTTTTCTCTAGCTTATCTTAAAAACCCATTGCCCTTCTAAGTTTTTTTTTTTTACAACAGACCCTAATGGTCCATTAGAACCAGTGTAGGAATGAAGCCAAGAATAATACTTCCAGTGAGGCAAAGAAAGGAAAATTACAAAATTTAAGGTCTATATTAAAATAGTCTGCCTCTCCATATCGTGTCAAAAGTATTTTAGGCCACTTAAACCATATAACAAAACTAAGTGATAGGTAATTTCATACATATTTTGCCATCAAAGAAATGGAAATTCAGAGAGGCTAAATAACTTATCCAAATTCACAAAACTAGTAAATGATAATGCTAGAATTTGAACCAAGTATTTCAAAGAAATAAAGTCCATGTAAATCAGTCCCTTATTTTACAGGTAAATAAAGAAGCATCAGCTGGAATTGTCAACAACTGATTTGTAATCTTTGCTCTGGCCTCAAGGAAACCTGAGGATTTGATCCTTGACTGAATCTTCCTTGTTGAGGAGACCTCCAGAGCTGGGGCTTCCCTGAACTGAGATAGTCTGCACTCACCCACACTTGTTTTTTGTGATCACTTGCATTTCAAGTGCGGAGTGCCTGGGACATTTGTAAACTGTACATTGAAGATAAAAGACCTCCACTATGTCATCACCATGGATGTTGTATTGTTGCCTATTCTGTATGCTTTCTTAAAGCTAAATATATGTGTTGATGGGCGAAGTCCATGGTATCTTGTGAGTCTGATTGTCAATATGAACCCAGTGCCATGTGACTGGTTGAGTACTGTGGATTTTGCAAATGACAGAGAGGCTAATTTTGTCCTATAGCAAGTTCATTGCAGAATCTTGATAAACATGGCCTCATGCCTCCTAAATCAATGTGCTCTCTACTACATAACTATGATTCAAATGACTTCAAAATAGCAAAATCATGCATTTTTTATTAGGAAAGGTTATATGTATATCCAATTCCTATTCTACCTTCAAGACCTATGTCAAGTCATACAACTTTCATAAAGATTTCAGAAAATATTCTGTAATGGATATAGCATTGCCTTCTTCCAGACCTTCCATATCATGTATTTTCTATATGACACATTTGGACACAATTATCTTCTGCCGTATGTTGTTCTGTAATTGTTCCATGTCCCTCCTCCTCCCCCACCCACTAGATAGTGAGATTTTCAAGGGCAAGAAACATAACTTACACTTCTTTAATCACTTTGAAAAGTGCCTACCTAGCGCAGTACTTGACATTTACCAAGTACTCAATAGAGTCTTCTTGAATGAAAGCACAATCAAGATTTTTAAACCCATAATGGAATATGCTCAGACATCCATAATTTAAAAAAATTTTTCAGTTTAAACCTAAATGATATAGCAGGTCTAATTAAACTGAATTCTTATTAGAAAAGTTTACAAGTCAAAACATTTAACCCTGAGAAGAAAGTTCCCATCACCTCCATTAAACAAAATATTAGATATAAAGGAGACAAAAAGTATGATCCTTACAATTAAGGGTCAATTTCCAAAGCATATTACTTTTGATTTGGCTAAACAGAATCTTATGATAAAATTAGGAAATTTGTTTTTCTCCAAAAATGTTGTATATTTTCTTCCCTAGTTGTCTGATTGGAGCTAAAGTAACAAGTTTATTTCTGTTTAACAACTTATAACACACTACAACTTTGTATAACAAACTATCTTCACTTGCACTCAGCATCTCTGATGTCAGCATATCTCTAAGGGGAATTTTGTTAAAGCAATGACTTTTGCTAAGATAGCACTAAGAACACTGATTTTCCATAACAT
This sequence comes from Grampus griseus, assembly GCF_964374135.1. Classification (NCBI taxonomy): domain Eukaryota; kingdom Metazoa; phylum Chordata; class Mammalia; order Artiodactyla; family Delphinidae; genus Grampus; species Grampus griseus. The sequence goes on from NC_139012.1 coordinate 46,847,652, forward strand.
GTTCTGAAACAACAGAATTTTTTTCCTTTTTAAATAGAATGATGGTATTTTTTCCCAAATAAGCTATTATTATTTACTGCGAGGCTAAATTTTTAGCTAATAAAAACTTTTACTTTCATTCCTTAAAGATTATATTTAACAGCAGGATGATTTTTTTTTTTAAGTCATCTAAGTATCCTTTATCAGTACCAGGTAGCCTGGCCAATTTTTCTAGTCTTTCTTTAAAATTTCCAACAGTGAGTCTTTAGAATTCATTTATAACTGAAACAGAAAGTGGCTAGGAAATATAAATAGCTGTATTTCTATAAGTGTTCTAATGTATAAAGTCACACTGAAGTAACAATGTAATTTAACTGCATTATACGAAATTACTGAAATTGCCTCCACTGACTCTTCTAGAAGTACCAGAAGAGATGAAACTTGTATAGTGTATCTGTAACCCTAAGTTTTCTCATGCATAAAATTGGAAAAGATTACTTTCTCCAGAAATTATATTTATATTAATCATTTGAACAAAGGTTAAAGGATTCTTCTGGGAAAATTAATTAAGTAAATGTGGGTAACTAACTTAATATTAAAGATATTAAAATCAAAATATAATAAAATCATATTTATAAAGGTAAAACTTTTAACACACTGAGCAATGTAGAAGAGTGTTTCTTAAAGTATTTCCAAAGACACGGTACTGTCATTATTGATATGTTTGTTAAAAATTTATAGTGATACCTGTCAAGTAAAAGAGAGGAAACAAAACTTTTTAAAGCAGAAAACTATAAAACATAGAAATCTTAGGCAACTTAGTGTTGGAACAAACAGTCTACATATCTGAATAGCTCTTGGGAGCATCACTATATTATAAATTTATAAAGTCGTTGCTGATTATGATAACTAACTTTAGTCAATGTTCTCATTAATTGGATTCTGTATAGGTCTGTTAATGAATGAAAGGAAGTGTACACTAGATTTATGCTCTTCTTCAAATTTCTTATGAAAATATTTCAGCATTTAAAAAAGCAAGCTTCAGTAATCTTGGAGATACATATAAGCAAAACTCACTATAACTAGAAAAATCAGATGTTAGTCTCAGCGTGGATACTTCAAATTAACTTTCTAAACTAAAACTAAAGGAGAGCTGTGTTGTCATTATGAATACATAAAATCCTTAAATCCCGTAATAACTAAGTGTTCTGTAAATATCAGGTAATTAAAATAGAATAGCAAAATATGAAATATAATATAGAAAATTACAGAAGATAAGTAAAACTAAATATGGTTATAATAACATGATTTTTTAGATATTTTCATGAAAACTACTTTCAAGTAGATAATAAGCTACAGAGTATTGAGGCAGATTTTCTTGCCTTTCTGAAACAAGATAAATCCAAAAATAATTCCAAGTATGCTTTGAGAAATATAGCAATAGAAGCATTGTTGGAATAAGTTACCAAGGACAATTTTGAAGTAAAAATGAAATATAGATGTATACATTCTAAGAAGTATGTTTCAGAATAATTTATGGCTACACTTGTTATAAAATAAAATGTAAATCAAGACCTCCATTTACTTTCATCCTTGAGAATTTTTTTTTTTTTTTTTTTTTGGTTTAAAAAATACCAGTACTGGTCTCAAGGATTTTCTATAATTCTCAGATCTGTCAGTCCTCCGTGGTCCTCACTATATCACAGAAGTCTGAACTTCAGAAGTTGCACTCCTCATAAATTCTTTCTGCCCAAGAGGAGACAACATCCCTGTGAGAACTGCAGCTTTTGAAATCTGCCAGCTGATTACAAAATGTCACAGATGGATATACTTCCACTTCTGACCAAGATGGAATAGCTGTAACTAGATTTATCCTACTGCCTAAAAATAAATAAATAAATACAATAAAAAACAAACAAAAACTCTGGACATCAGCCACTGAAGAACAATGGTCTCTGAGAGACAAACTTTAAATTCAATAAGACCTATGATTGCCCAGCCTACAGCCTTGAGAGAGTTTCCAGGTCATACCACAAGGAGGTTCCACCAGTTGATGAGACAGAGCTAGGGGTCTAGAAAGGTGGCAAAAGTATACAGGACAAAGTAATGGATAGAGGAGGCCTGCATGGAAAGAACTATGGTTACCTGCATAATCAGTCTACCAAAAGGCAGGGATAAAGAGTAAATCTTTAAAAGAGCTGCAGGGGAGGGGGAATCATGTTACACACATAAGAACAAAGAAATAAGGATGACAGCAAATTTGACTTTGAAAACAATGCAAGTAAGAAGGCAATGAAGCAACATCTTCAAATCCCTGAAGAAAATCTAGAATTCTATACTCAACAAAGCAATATCTCAAAAATATAGGCAAAATAAATAATTGTTTAGGTATACAAAAATAATTCATTACCTCCAGAACTGAACTAAAAGAAATGTTATAGGAGGGTCTTCAGATTGAATAAATATGGCACAGTTGGAAATACGAATCTACACTGGTATTTTTCAACCAGAGCATCATTAATGTTTGAACACAATAATTCTTTGCTAGTGTAAGATGAGGTGGGAGTGAATCCTGTTCATTATAAGATGTTTATCAGTATCACTGCCCTCAATCCACTGGATACCAATAGCTTCTCCACCACCTTTAGTGTGACAATCAAAAATGTCTCTAGACATTACCAAATGTCAGCTGATAGCCAAAACCATCCCTTATTCAGAACTACTGATAAACACAAGGAAGAGAACTGGCTATGATAATTACATGAGTAAATATGTAAGATTTCTTCTTATCATCTAAATCTCTTTTAAAAATAATTGATCATTTTTTTTAAAAAAAGTAATAATAATCTAATTTGTAGTTTATTCCATATATCAGAAATATATGACAACAAGAGCACAAAGGCCATGAAGAGAGAAATAGGGAGTATACTATAAGGTTCTTACACTATAAAGAAGTGACAAACTATTACTTGAAGGTAGACTGTGATAAGTTTAAGATGTATGCTATAAACCTTAAAGCAAACACAAAATAGCACAACAATAACTTTTAGCTAATAAGTTAACAAAGGAGATAAAATATAATCATTAAAAAAAATTAAATTCATCAAGGAGAATGCAGAAAAAGAGAAAGGGAAGAACAACATATGGTAACAGAAAAGAAATAACAAGTTGATTAGCTGTCAATTATTATATTAAATTTAAATAATGTAAATATCCTAATTAAAAGACACAGATTTTCAGATTGAATGAAAAAGCATACTCTACTCTGTGTTGCCTACAGGAAACTCATTTTATTATAAAAACAGAAATTCTTTGACAGTAAAAGATAGAAAAAAATTATACATGTTAACACTAGTACAAAATAAAAACTGGAGTGACAACATCAATGCCAAAGTAAATGTCAAAGCAAAAAAATATTGCCAGGGATAAAGAAGTTTACTTCACAGTGATAATTTTTTTAAAATACCATAACTGTTCTAAACATTTGTGTACCTAATAATAAAACTATAAAATACATGATATAACTCCAAGGAGAAGAAACAAATCTACAATTATTATCAGAGATTTCAATTACCCTCTCCCGAAAATTGATAAAAAGAAAATACACAAAAATATCAGTGAAGACAGAGAAGATTTAAAATATATTATTAATCAAAAAGACCACAAATAACAAATGTTGGTGGGGATCTGAGGAAAGGGGAACCCTCATGCACTCTTGATGGGAATGTAAATTGGTGCAGTCACTATGTAAAACAGTATGGAGGTTTCTCAAAAAACTAAAAATAAAATTACCATATGACCAGCAATTCCACTCCTAGGTATTTATTTGAAAAAAAAAAAAAAAAAAAAGAAGAAGAAGAAACAAAAACACTAATTCAAAAAGATACATGCACCCCAATGTTCACAGTATCATTATTTACAATTGCCAAGATATGGAAGCAACCTAAGTGCCTATCAACAGATAAATGGGTGGTGGGGGGTGGGGGTGGGGGTGTGATGAATTGGGAGATTGGGATTGACATGTATACATTGATGTGTATAAAATGGATGACTAATAAGAATCTGCTATATAAAAATAAAATAAAATAAAATTCAAAAATAAAAAAACAGATAAATAAGTAAAGAAGATGTGGAATACACAAACACACACACACACACACACACACACACACACAATGGAATACTACTCAGCCATAAAAAATGATCAAATCTTGCCATTTGTGATAACATGGATGGACTTAGAGAACATTATTCTAAGTGAAATAAGCCAGAGAAAGAAAAATACTATATGATATTATACTTTTGGAAACCAAAAGTATAAACCAAAGTACTGAATATAATAAAAAAGAAACACACTCACAGATACAGTGAACAAACTAGTGGTTACCAGTGGAGACCGTAAGGGATTAAGAGGTACAAACTATTATGTATAAAATAAATAAGCTACAAGGATATGTAATACAACACTGGGAATACAGCCAATATTTTATAACAACTGTAAATGGAATATAAACTTTAAAAATTGTAAATTTGAAACATATAATATTGTGCATCAACTATAACTCAATTTAAAAAAACAAAAACAAACAAATTATATATGTATAATCAACTTAGAGGAGTCAAGATGGCAGAGTAGTAGGAGGATGTGGAGTTCATCTCTCCCCACAAATGCATCAAGAATACATCTACAAATTGAACAATTCTCACAGAGGACCTGCTGAACACTAGCAGAGGACCTTGGACACCTAAAAGGACAAAAAGTATCCTCACATAACCAGGTAGGAAAAAAGAAAGAAGAAGGGAAAAGGAAGAGGAGAAGAAGTGGGATGGGACCTGCACCCCTGTGGGGGAGCTGAAGGAGAGGAGAGGTTCCGAATCTGAGGAAGCCCCCTCACTGGTGGGGAGATCAGTTGGGACAGAAGGGGAGCTCCAGGGGCTATCAGAGGAGAGAGCAGAAACCATTCTGTGGCAGGCAGGACAGAGTGAGACCTACACAGATGGTCCTTACAACAGCCCTATGCACCACAGTCCAAGAAATGGGTCCGCCAGTGCAGACAGGCGCTAGGTACTGGAATGTGGGGTTTGGAGAGCAGACTCGGGGAGAGGACTACTGTTGGCTGTCAGGAGACAGCCTGAGGGGACAGGAGTGAGGAAATATGCAAATGGGAATGCTCGTGGAGGAAACATGGACCAACATAGAAGCAAAGCTTCATTGTTGAGTGACGTGCAGAGTGGAATCACCATGGCAGCCTCTCTCCCAACATGCCAGCCCTTGCTTCCCTGGGCACTAGGAAGCGTTCCTGCCAGGGCAGGCACTTTTATGACCCCAGCGGTCACTGCCTCCTCCTCCATGCCCCATCCCAGCTGCAGCAAGCGTTCTCACGACCCCAGCAACAGCCCCCTCTCCCTCCATGGCCCATCCTCAGCATGGTGGGTGCTCTTGCAACCCTGTTCACTGTCTCCTCTGTGCCCCCTCCTCACCAGGGTGGACTTGTGTGCTCCAGGGCAGCCTCGGGAGAAGAACCCTGTGGGGGGCCCACATGCAGAGATGGGGCTGAAACCATGGCTAAGGCACAGGGGCCATGCAACTAAGGTAAAAAAGCTGAAATCTCTCCTCACAACTGTGCAAACTGTGGATTGAACCTCCATGACTGTCTGTAAACTTAGCACCTGCAGAACATCTGAATGGACAACGAGTGCTCCTGCAGCCAAGATGGGTCTAAGTTTTAGCAACTGTAGACTTTGTGGGCACATAAACATGGGTTTTGGGTGTTGACCCACTTCAGATCTAGGGACACATAAAGACTTAAAGTGAGGAGATGGAAAAAGTTATTCCATGCAAGTGGAAATCAAAGGAAAGCAGGAATAGCACACAACAGCAACTCATATCACACAAAAATAGATTTTAAAACAAAGACAGTTACAAGAGACAAGGAAGGATACTACATAATATCAATGGATCAATCCAAGAAGAAGATATAACAATTGGTAATATACATGCACCCAACATAGAAACACCTCAATATATAAGGCAAATGCTAACAGCCATATAAAGGGAAATCGACAGTAACACAATAATAGTGAAGGCCTTACCACCTCACTTTCATCAATGGAAAGATCATCCAGAAAGAAAACTAATAAGGAAACACAGACCTTAAATGAAAATTTATACCAGATGGATTTAATTCATATTTATAGCATTCCATCCAAAAGCAGCAGAATACACTTTCTTCTCAAGTGAACATGGAACATTCTCCAGGATGGGTCACATCGGGATCCACAAATCAAGTCTTGGTAAATTTAAGAAAATTGAAGTCTTTTCTGACCAAAATACTATGAGATTAGACCAAAATGCTATGAGATTAGATATTAATTACAGAAAAAAATAAAACATAAAAAACACTAGAGGCTAAACAATATTATGAAACAACCAATGGATCACTGAAGAAATCAAAGAGGAAATCAAAAAATACATAAAGACAGGGACACATAGTTTTTCTAAGGCAGAAGCTTGGTATGTATCACTTTGCTTAGCAAAGCAATAAAGCTATCCTTTTCTACTTCAAAAACAACAACAAAAGATACTTAGAGACAAATGACAATGAAAACACTATGATCCAAAACATACAGGATGCAGCAAAAGCAGTTCTAAGAGGGAAGTTATCAGCAATACAATCTTACCTCAGAAAACAAGAAAAATCTCAAATAAACAACTTAAACTTACACCTAAAGCAACTACAGAAAGAGGAACAAAAAGAACCCAAAGTGAGTAGAAGGAAAGAAATCATAAAGATCACAGCAGAAATAAATAACATAGAGACAAAACAAACAATAGCAAAGATCAATGAAACAAAAGCTTGTTCTTGAGAAGATAAAGAAAATTGATAAACATTTAGACAGACTCATCAAGACAAAAAGGGAGAGGACTCAAATCAGTAAAATGAGAAATGAAAAAGAGAAGTTACAACAGATACCACAAAAATACAGAAGGTCATAAGAGACTACTACAAGCAACTATACGCTAATAAAATGGACATCCTGGAAGAAATGGATAAATTCTTAGAATGTAACAACCTTCCAAGACTTAACCAGGAAGAAATAGAAAATATGAACAGACCAATCACAAGTATTGCAATTGAAACTGTGATTAAAAAATTCCCAACAAACAAAAGTCTAGGACCAGATGGCTTCACAACAAATTCTATCAAACATTTAGAGAAGAGTTAACACATATCCTTCTGAAACTCTTCCAAAAAATTGCAGGAACACAGGAATGAACACTCCTAAGTGATGGAGACGAGGCCACCATCACCCTGATACCAAAATTAGACAAAGATATCACAGAAAAAAAAAAATTACAGGCCAATATCACAGATGAACATACACTCAAAAATCATCAACAAAATACTAGCAAACCAAATTTAACAACACATTAAAAGGATCACACACCATGATAAAGTGGGACTTATCCCAGGGATGCAAGGATTCTTTAATATATATGAATTAATGTGCTACAACACATTAACAAACTGAAGAATAAAAACCATATGATCGGGGCTTCCCTGGTGGCACAGTGGTTGAGAGTCCACCTGCCGATGCAGGGGACACGGGTTCGTGCCCCGGTCCAGGAAGATCCCACATGCCGCAGAGCAGCTGGGCCCATGAGCCATGGCTGCTGAACCTGCGTGTCCAGAGCCTGTGCTCTGCAATGGGAGAGGCCACAACAGTGAGAGGCCCGCGTACCACAAAAAAAAAAAAAATATATATATGATCATCTCAATAGATGCAGGAAAACTTTTGACACAATTCAACAGCAATTTATGATCAAAACTCTCCAGAAAATGGGTATAGAGGGAACATACCCCAACATAATAAAGGCCATATATGACAAACCCACAGGAAACATTGTTCTCAATGGTGAAAAACTGAAAGTATTTCCTCTAAGATCAGGAACAGGACAAGGATGTCCACTCTTACAATTATTATTCAACATAGTTTTTGAAGTCCTAGCCAGGGCAATCAGAGAAGAAAAAGAAATGTAAAAATCCAAATTGGAAAAGAAGTAAAACTGTCACTGTTTTCAGATTACATGATACTATACATAGAAAATCCTACAAATACTACCAAAAAGCTAGCAGAACTCATCAATGAATTTGGTAAAGTTGCAGGATACAAAATTAATAAAGAGAAATCTCTTGTATTCCTAAACAGTAACAATGAAAGATGAGAAAGAGAAATTAAGGAAACAACATCAATTACCACTGCATCAAAAAGAATAAAATACCTAGGAATAAACCTACCTAAGGAGGCAAAAGACCTGTACTCAGAACTATAAGACACTGATGAAAGAAATCAAAGATGACACAAACAGATGGAGAGATATACCATGTTCTTGGATGGAAAGAATCAATATTGTGAAAATGACTATACTGCCCAAAGCAACCTACAGATTCAATGCAATCCCTGTCAAATTACCAATGGCATTTGGCACAGAACTAGAACAAAAAATCTTAAAATTTGTATGGAGACACAAAAGGCCCTAAAAAGCCAAAGCAATCTTGAGAAAGGAAAACAAAGCTAGAGGAGTCAGATGCCCTGACTTCAGACTGTACTACAAAGCTCCAGTAATCAAAACAGTATGGTACAGGCACAAAAAGAGAAATATAGGTCAATGGAACAGGTTAGAAAATCTAGAAAGAAATCCATGCACCTATGGTTACCTATTCTATGACAAAGGAGGTAAGGATATAAATGGAGATGAGACAGTGTCTTCAATAAGTGGTGCTGACAAAACTGGACAGCTACATATAAAAGAATGAAAGTAGATCACTCCCTAACACCATACACAAAAATAAACTCAAAATGGATTAAAGATCTAAATGTAAGCCTGGATAATATAAAACTCTTAGAGCAAAACAAACAATAGAACCTAATTAAATTTAAAACCTTTTGCACAACAAAGAAAACCATAAACAAAATGAAGAGACAACCCACAGAATGGGAGAAAATATTTGCAAATGAAGCAACTGACAAAGGTTTAATCTTCAAACCATACAAGTAACTCATGCAGCTCAATAGCAAAAAAAAAAAAAAAAATCCAAAAATGGGCAGAAGATCTAAATAGACATTTCTCCAGAGAAGATATACAGATTACCAACAAATACATGAAAGGATGTTCAGTATCACTGATCATTAGAGAAATGCAAATCAAAACTACAATGAGTTATCACCTCACACCATTCAGAATCGCCATCATCAAAAAATCTACAAACAATAAATGCTGGAGAGTGTGTGGAGAAAAGGGAACCCTCTTGCACTGTTGGTTGGAATGTAAATTGATACTGCTGCTATGGAGAACAGTATGGAGGTTCCTTAAAAAACTAAAAATAAAACAACCATACGACCCAGCAATCCCACTACTGGACATATACCCTGAGAAAACCATAATTCAAAAAGAGTCATGTACCGCAGTGTTCATTGCAGTTCTATTTACAATAGACAGGACATGGAAGCAACCTAGGTGCCCATCGACACATTAATGGATAAAGAAGATGTGGCACATATGTACAATGGAATATTACTCAGCCATAAAAAGAAACGAAATTGAGTTATTTGTAGTGAGGTGGATGGACCTAGAGTCTATCATACAGAGTGAAGTAAGTCATAAAGAGAAAAACAAATACCATATGCTAAAACATATATATGGAATCTAATTTTTAAAAAATGGTTCTGATGAACCTAGGGGTAGGACAGGAATAAAGATGCAGATGTAGAGAATGGACTTGAGGACATGGGGAGAGGGAAGGCTAAGCTGGGATGAAGTGAGAGAGTAGCACTCACATATATACACTATCAAATGTAAAATAGATAGCTAGTGGGAAGCAGCTACATAGTATAGGGAGATCAGCTCAGTGCTTTGTGACCATCTAGGGGATGGGATAAGGAGGGTGGGAGGGAGATGCAAGAGGGAGGGGATATGGAGATATATGTATACATATAGCTGAATCACTTTGTTGTACAGCAGAAACTAACACAACATTGCAAAGCAATTATACTCCAATAAAGATGTAAAAAAAAAAAATGGGCAGAAGATCTAAATAGATGTTATTCCAAAGAAGACATACAAAAGATCAAGAGGCACATGAAATGATGCTCAACATCACTAATTATGAGAGAAATGCAGATCAAAACTACAATGAGGTATCACCTCATACCAGTCAGAATGGCCATCATCAAAAATTCCACAAACAGTAAATGCTGGAGGGGGTGTGGAGAAAAGGGAACCTTCTTACACTGTTGGTGGGAATGTAAATTGGTAAAACCATTATAGAGAACAGTATGGAGATTCCTTAAAAAACTAAAAATAGAGCTACCATATAATTCAGCAATCCCACTCCTGGGCATATATCTGGAGAAAACCATAATTCAAAAATACACATGCATCCCAGTGTGCATTTCAGCACAAGCATAGCTAAGACATGGAAGCAACCTAAATGTCCATCATCAGAGGAATGGATAAAGAAGATGTGGTGCATATATACAATGGAATATAACTCATCCATAAAAAAGAACAAAATAATGCCATTTGCAGCAACATGGATAGACATAGAGATTGTCATACTGAGTGAAGGAAATCAAACAGAGAAAGACAAACATCATATGATATCGCTTATATGTGGAATCTAAAAAAATCGTACAAATGAACTTATTTACAAAACAGAAATAGAGTCACAGATATGAAAAACAAACATTGTTACCAAAAGGAAATGGGGGGGAAGGATAAATTGGGAGATTGGGATTGACACAGTCACACTACTATATATAAAATAGATAACTAATAAGGACCTACTGTGTAGCACAGGGAACTCTACTCCATACTCTGTAATAACCTATATGGGAAAAGAATCTAAAAAGGAGTGAATATATGTATATGTATAACTGACTCATTTTGCTGTACAGCAGAAACTAACACAACATAGTAAATCAACTATACTCCAATATTTTTTTAAAAGATTACCAAATGAAAAAAAATCAAATTAACCTAATTCATATTTATAGAACACTTCATCCAACAGTAGCAGAATGTATACTCTTTTTAAGTACATGTAAAATGTACCAAGAAAAACCATGTTCTAAGCCATAAAAGAAATTTCAATATGCTTAAAATGATTCTTGTCATATAAAATATAATTTCTGACCACAAAAAATCAAATTATAAATCAATACCAGAGATATCTGGAAATCCACAAATATTGGAAACTGAAGAGTAGAATTTTAAATGAGTACACATCAAAGAAAATCACAAAAGGAAAAGTGTCTTGAAGTAAATGAAAAATTTTAACACAACATATCCAAATGTAAGGGATGCTGATGAAACAGTAATTAGAGGGAAATTTATAGCTTTAAATATCTATATTAGAAAAAATTAAAGTTCTCAAATCAATGATCTCAACTTACACCTTAAGAAATTAGAAAAAGAGAAAATTAAACACAAAATAAAAACAAAGGAAATGACAAAGATCAGAATGTTAATCAGTGAAATTGAGAAAAAGCAATGAAATCAAAAGTGAGGACTCTATTGAGAAGATCAATAAATGGATAAATCTCTAGCCAACCTGATGTGTAAAAAAGAGAGAAGATACAAATTGCCAATAAGAATAAAAGAGGGTAACATCACTATAGATTCTACTGATATGAAAAAGGATTATAAGAGAATAATACTAAGAATTTTATGCTGATAAATTGGGAACTTTGAAATGGATAAAGTTCTTGAAAGGTAAAAACTCCTAAATCTCAGGAAGAAAAAGATAACACAAGTAGCTCTATTTCTATCAAAGAAATTGATTTTATACTTAAAATATGTCCCACTAAGAAAACTTTCCACTCACATGACTTCACTATGAACACTAGTAAATATGTAAGGAAGAAATAATGCCAATTTTATATATATATATATATTCTTCCAGAAAATTAAAGAGAAGTGAGTTCTTCCTCTCTTATTCTATGAGACCAGCATTATCCAGATACCCAAAACAGGTAAAGATACTATAAAAAAATAGCCAATTTCCATCATGAACATAGTAAAAATTCTAAAGAAAATTTTAGTAAATTGAATCTAACAATATATATAAAGAATAGTACATTATAAATAAGTGGAGTTCATCCCAGACTGCAAGGTTGATTTAAATTGCAAAAGTAAATCAGTGTAATTCATCGAACTAAAAAGTTTTAAAAGATATATATGATTATATTAGTATATGAAGAAAAAGCATTTGACAGAAACCAACATCCTTTCTTGACAAAATGTTTAGAAATTTTTGAATAGAGTAGAACTTCATCATTCTCATAAAGTGTATCTACAAAAAAACCTACATCTAACATCAAACTTAACTGTGAAAGACTGATTGCTTTCCCCCCTAATACCAGAAACACAACAAAAATGTCTACTATTCTGAACTCCATTCAAGGAGGAGTTATATATTTGAGGTTTTAGCCAATGCAACAAGGCAAGAAAAAAACAAAACAAAAGGCATCTAGATTGGAAAAGAAGAAGTAAAACTATCTTTTTTCAAAGACAATATGTTTGTCTATGTAGGGACTATAAAATTTATGGAATCTATAAAAAAAAAGTTACCATAACTACTAAGTGAGTTTATAAGTTTGCAGAATACAAGATTAACATACAAATATGAATTGTATTACTATACAATAGCAAAGAATAATCAGAAACTGAAGCTTAAAAAGACAAAACTGCTTACAATAGGACAAGAATTATTCAATATTTAGGGATAACTCTGACAAAAGATAAACCAGACTAGCACACTAAAAACTACAAAACATTGCTGAGACAAATTAAAGAAAACCTAATTAAATAAGTATAGATACCTTGTTTGTGGGGCAATATGCTCAGTATCACTGAGACATTGATCCTCCCCAAGTAGATCAATAGGTTCAATGCAATTTCTTCAAAAACCTGGCAGGTTTTTAAAAAATAAATTAGTAATTGATTCTGAAATTCATATGCAAATGCAAAGGACTTAAAATGCCCTAAATAACTTTGTAAAAAGCAAAACAATTTTAGAAGGCTAACACTTTCTGATTTTAATACTTATTATAACATGTGATATGGATACACAAATAGGAACATAGATAAATAAAACAAAATAGATACCAGAAATGGACCCATACCCAACTTGAAAACCAGTTGAATATGAACAGACATTTTTCCAAAGAACACATACAAATGGCCAACTGGTACATGAAAAGATGCTCAACATCATTAATCATCAGGAAAATGCAAATCAAAACTATAAGGAGATATCACCTCACATCTATTAGAATAACTATCATAAAAAAAAATAAGAAATAACAAGTGTTGGTAAGGATGCAGATAAAGGAGAACTTTTGTGCATTGTTGGTGGGAATGTAAATTGATGCAGCTGCTATGGAAAACAGTACGAAGATTCCTCAAAAAAGCTAAAAATAGAACTACCATATGATTCAGCAATCCATTTCTGAGTATATATTCAAAGGAAATGAAAAAAGAATCTCAAAGAGATCTCTGTACTTTTGTGTTCATTGTAGCACTATTCACAATAGCCAAAATATGGAAATAACCTAAGTGTCTGTCAACAGATGAATGGCTATGTATATATGTATGTATAGATGAATGGCTACGTCCTTGAGGACATTGTGCTAAGTAAAATAAGTCAGACAAAGAAAGACAAATACCACATGATATCACTTATATGTAGAATCTTTAAGCCACACTGATAGAAACAGAGTAGAATGGTGATTACCAGGGGCCGGGGGCTGGGGAACTGGGAAGATGTTGGTCAAAGGGTATACAGTTTCATTTGTAAGATGGATAAGTTCTGATGATCTAACACTATATAATTGTGAATATTGTTAACAATAATGTAGCATATACTTGAAAGTTGTTAAGAAAATAAATCTTAAATGTTCCCACCACAGAAAAAGAAATGGTAATTATGCGAGGTGATGGGGATGTGAGCTAACACTATGTTGGTAATCATTTTGCAATATATAAGTAAATCAACTCAAGAGGTTGTAAAAATTAAACATACAACATTATATGTTGATCTTATCTCAACAAAGCTGGGAAAGAAAAGAAAGAAAAAGAAAAGAAAGAAAGAAAGAAAGAAAGAAAGAAAGAAAGAAAGAAAGAAAGAAAGAAAGAAAGAAAGAAAGAAAGAAAGAAAGAAAGAAAGAAAGAAAGAAAGAAAGAAAGAAAGAAAGAAAGGAAGGAAGGAAGGAAAGAAAGAAAGAAAGAAAGAAAGAAAGAAAGAAAGAAAGAAAGAAAGAAAGAAAGAAAGGAAGGAAGGAAGGAAGGAAGGAAGAAAGAAAGAAAGAAAGAAAGAAAAAGAAAGAGAGCGAGAGAAAGAAAGAAAGAAGAAAAGAAAAAGAAAGGAAGGGAGGGAGATAGGAAGGAAGAAAGAAGGAAAGGGAGAAAGGGAAAAAGGGAAAAAGGGAGGAAGGGAAGAAGAGTAGAAAGGAGGAAGGGAAGAAGGGAGGAACAGAGGAACTTTTTTTAAATGGCCCAGAATAATTGCCATCCTTAGCTCAAAAATAAGTAAAATTCCAGGAGACTTGCCTTCTTTTCCACTAACCTGCATGGCCTCACTCTGTATTTCCTACTACAGCCTTTTATGACGGTAATCTGAAAACAACTTCCACTTAAACATTTATTGAGACCTACATTAGTAAAGACTTCTGTCCTCCCTAATATAGGTAGTTATTATACTTTTTGGCTTTTTCAAATTAACTCCATGGCTGTAGTAATTATCTGTTTATTTGAAAAACATTTATTAAAGATCTATTATATAGGAGGCACTCTGATAATACTTTTCAATGTTTATATTAGGGACAGAGAATTAAAAAATAGAAATATTGGAGAATGTCATCACATTGTACTAAAAACAATAACACTAAAATTGCTACATGTAATTGCTACACTTAAGCTCAATGAGATGAGAGCCTTTGTCTACTATTATATTGTCAGATATAACACAGTCACATAGTAAATGCTCAATACAATCTTTTGGCTCATATTATTGAGCTATTATGCTCAATAGCACTGCTATTATGCAGTGCTAATTGTAACATGTATAATATATCAAGTAATATCAGTACAGCAACATACTAGGTTCTTTAAATACATCATTTGTTTTAATCTTCACAAAAAACTCTACAGCTTAGATATTATTACCCCTATTTTACAAATGAGGAAATTGAGACACTGAGACTAGTGTCAAAACCCAGTGTCTTTCTAAACATTTTAAAATTTTAAATTAAGTTTAGAAAAAGAAAACCTGTTTCATGTCACTCTTTGATTTAATTGTACTTGATAATACATTCTATTTGAAAAGCGCTATCTAAGAAGTCAGTGAGCCACACTAATTCAGCATTATCATCATCACGCCACCATGATACAAACAAGTGAAGACAAGCCACCCCAATCAGACCACAGCAGGAATTCCATCAGGAAATTCTGAGGCCTCCAGCTTCTCTCGTACTTGTGTTTATAAGGTGAGTAATTCACATCAAAGGGGAAAACAGGCCATGTATAAGTTTACCTTTCTACAAGTGAGCAAAGAGCACAGCACATCCAAGCACTTAGACAGATGGCTGGATTGTGAGATGAATGTTAGTCATTAAGCCAGTAGTGGAAATGTGTAGGAGAATTTTCTTTTACTTGCTTCTCTGTCAATCCAGAAAGAAAAGAGGAAAATTGTGGAAAGCAAGACACTGAGAGATAGCTTGGGTAAAATGCTTTTTAAAAGAGACAATAAAAGGTGGCTATATCTCTGTACTGCTAAGCAGTGTTTAGTCACTTATGACACTACTAGTTGAATGTAACTTTTACATTAGAGTGATTATTTACTAAGTCAGAAGTACATGTGTTTTGATTTCTGTCCTTACTATGTAGCCCATTGAGAAGTTCTGTTGCTCCTAACAATTCTGAAAAGGGAAAACTTTAGCTTCAGGAGAGCAAGGCTCTGTCAGTTGTGTTCGTGAAGTTATCCCTGTTACATAGAACAGTGTGTGTCATCCATAGATTCTCAGTGAACATGTGCTGAATAGATAGATGAATGGGTCTGAGTAACTGCATTGCACCCCTGAACGTCACCAGAGGAGCACCACAAGGATGTACACACTGTCTCACATGCGTGCCCTGACTGCTCCTTCTAATCTTTGACTACTTGCCGCACCTGTGCCTAGTAAATTCAAATTAGCTCGTGTTCTCTGTACTGCCCCACCCCACTCCTCTCACCATCCCCAGAAAAGCTTGACTCCAGAATTACTGAGCACATTGACCCATCCAACATGAATTCTTCTCTCTTCAGACCCTTTGTCTTCCACACGTAGCTTAGATCAAGGCCACATTTGTGGACCAAAGTAGAAACGGAGACCCATTTCCCATATTTTAAATAATTTAAGGTATAAGCTAATCTAAAAAATTACTGAAATAAATATGTTCTATCCTCCCACCTTAATATTATACAAAGTATAATGATTCAACAGGCCAAGGTGAAACTTAGAAGTTGAAATTTAGGTGCCCACTCCAAGTTTTATAATGGAATCTGGCAGCAGGAAGACAGTAGCCCAGAGGCTCCAGGTTCCTACCCTAGCCTTCAGCCTGCCCTGTTCTATTCTTCATTTCTAGCTCCATCCTGAACTTTAAGTAGCTTTGTACATGCACTTCTGGATACCCAAACTACATGTTCATCCACACACACACACAAAAACAAAATCCCTTGATTACCTCTCAAGCATAGACGTGTATACACTAGCAATGGGGCCTACATTATGATGACAGACCTGAGCAAAAAGTCCATGTAAGCCCTGGGCTCAGCCCAGAGCCTTTCCAGGTGCTGGGAAAATGGAGCAGGGTTAAGTAGCCATATGCACAAGCTTGGGTGGCATGCCCCTTGATCTGATGAACTCCTGGTCATGTGGGAATAGGTGTGTGTACCCTGAGGAAAGCCAAATAGGATCCTCAAGCATGGGGTCCAAGGCAGGGGGCTTCTGTTTCCTGACTCTGAGAACAATACTGCCTTAGATCTCACCTCAAGAAATAAGTGTTTCTCCTTTTAACATCCATTCTCTTGATAACATTGCTCTGCCTGCTGTCAGCATTTATTCCACCACTTGTACTTTCTGGCAATTCCAATATCTCTCCCTTCGTTGCTTCTTTTCCTCTGTACATAAATACACTTCTGTCTCCCCTTTTCATTTAAAGCTGCGGTCATATACCTGCTTCCCTTCAATACCAAATGTTTAAATAATGGACTGAATTCACTCACATTAGAGACAAAAATAAATGTCTAAACCTCCACTCAGCAATAATCATTACCAGCTATTAGTGAACAACATTCCAGATAATTTCCTATGTATATATGCAGATAAGTAGTCTATAAATAACAAGAGCATTTTAATTAGAATAGTGTCAGATATGGTGTTTAATAAAAATGATCAAAATTACTTTTTTTAGAATTCAACCTCTTAAGAAACTGCAGTGAAACAATCAGAATCGTTCAACTTAGGCTAAATGTTTCTTCATAACAATTGATATTAGATCCTAAAAGATGCTTCTATAGAGGCATCATGACTAAGAGTGAAGCCTCTGTCCTTATTTTATAATATAAATGCTACTGACATACACCAGTGAGTCATCTTCAAAAATCCCCCAAATGGACTTAATTGTAACAGCCCCCATCCTTTGCTCCCTCCTTGACCATTCTGAAGCAGATTTCCTTAACCTGGTGTACAGAGACACGTGAGAAGAATAGAAATCAGGAGTTTGTGAATGTGCAAGGGAAAAAGTTAGATTTTTCAAAGCCTTTAACTGAAATTGAGAATTCCCCTCAATTATGAACTTATGTAGGTAACAAATCCCAGTAGTATTAGCACTACCTATGAGTTTATCACTAATAGAAATCACTTATCTTTACATATTACTATTCTCTCAGATCTTAAAATGGTGTTTATAGTCATCAATGCTTCATTAATCAAAAAGCACATTTTTTTCAGCACAAAATTTTTTAATATATTTATATAATTGTTGATTTTCCTTATAAACTTAAACATTTTATTTTATGCTTTTTAAAACCTACTGAGAAGACATCCACAAGCTTTACTGCCTGCAAGGGAGCTACAGTATCAAAAAGGTTAAGAATCCTGTTTTGAATGCTTTTGTCAGGCCCTAGCCCCCAGTTCTCTTCATCTGAATTATAGGGAACAGGTTAGGTCCTTTCTTAGCTCCGGTAGAAATTAGAGAAAAGGCACAACAGTCACAATCCCTAACAAATTCAGTGTTCATCATTTCCAAGGACACAGCTTCTTTACTCTCAGTAAAATAAAATCACATTCCACAGATGCCAGATTCTCATATCACTGGCTTACAGATGGTTTCCTGCCAGTCAACAAATGCATTTGCTAGGACTGCTGCTCTGACATTCTGATAAGGTTGGAGTCATGCCTTTAAAAAGTAACAACATTCTTAAGGCAAATGATTGTTTCCTGATGGCCTTCTGACACTGTCCATACACAATGAGGTCATGAAGTCAATCAGATCTGAATCATGGGGTCATTCTACTCTCCTTTCAGTCAATAACAAAACCATTTATCTCCTGCTACTTTTTCGTATCTTACAATGACAGGGTTTCTATTGTGTGGTATTACTACCATAGCTTCTTCCATAAGCTTCTTAGAAAGTATAACTGATGGATGGAATACATGTCAAAGTATGAAAAAAATATATACACATATCAGTATATATACTTTTATATACCTGACACATACATTTTTTGCAAGATGGAAATGGCAGTATTGGTAGCATAATAACAGGTAAATATCCATGTTTACATGGTTTATGTCAGACTTAGATGTTTTCAACCACAAAACTCAGCATGTATTCCTATGCACTGCATAAACGTGACTGCATTAAACAGCAAAATTACCACCTACTCCTATTATACTGTGGATACGTGAAAAATAGAAAACATGATTTCATATATATATATATATATATATATATATATATACACCTAACTCATAATCAAGGACTAGAAGATTACCTCAAGATTTTTATCAACACAAAAGTGCCCTTGAAATCAGTGGGTGTTTTGTTCAAGAAAAGAAGGAAAGACACATAGTATCGTGCCCTAGTTTCAAAATGATATTTTTGTTCTCACATTATTAGTATTTATTGCTGGTTTTCATTTAACAAGCATAGGCATGTGACTGTCTGTAGTCCCTATAAACCTTGTGAGTCAGAGGCTGAAGGAAGGAAAGTTCTAGAAATAAGATTGAAAGGTCATTCTCCACGTACTGTTCTGCTAAGTATATGGGGGCTACTTATACAATATTAGTCTACTCATTTCTGAAATAGAAGGTATTGGCTTACTCAAAACCTTTTTGTGGGTACTAAATGAAATAATATACAAATAAAGTACCTGGCAGAAAGTAGCTGCTCAATAAATATTAATTCCATTATCTCTTCCCCCTTTAAACGACATCTAAATGTATTCTCATAGTGTCCAAGGAAACACTAATTTTACTCAAACCCTTTAAATGAAAGTTTACCAAATAAAATGTCCCCACATCCTGAGAGAATGTGAAAATGGTCTGTGGTGAACTGGAGAACACAATCCTGGCTAACATCATACAAATTCCAAACATTAAAGAACCACTGTATGAACCGAATAAATCACCAGAAAGGTGGCTTTCAGTCTGCTTGGCAACCCAACTAAAATTGATAAGAGGTTATCAGGGAAAATAAATTTCTCAGCCATGGAGGCTTCTTCTTTGGTGTGGAAGGGCCCAAAGGTTCCTAAACAGGTGGCATGATCCAGTGTTAGTCTATTTGTATCATCACTGTTTCCATTATTTTTAACTGTTGACCCCGATTCAAGTCTGGATGGTAAAGAAATTTGTGTAGGGTCCACACAGTGTATAATGCATTGGACCCTAGAATACAGTTACACTTCTTTGAGTAATAACATTTTCTTTCGTGACACTGCTCTATACACAGAAAGGACAAACAGTAAAAAATGAAACACAATCAGCACAAAGGAGCAGCCTTTACTGACTTGTCTCCTACCCAGTGACATGAATATCTCCCAAGCTGTGCCCTGTACTGCGGGATGAGAATCCAAAGGGGAAAGTCCTCTTCGGTGGGTATTTCCTTTGTGCTCTTTAAAGCATGAATTTTTTATTTGTTAGCTGAAACATTCTGCCTAAAAGAAATTTGTGTAAGATGGTTTGGGTGCTCTCACTCCTTTTTGTC